>NW_026526765.1:95613317-96237246 GCF_024362965.1 Panthera pardus
TAGGGGAAAAGCTTTCTGTTTTCCTCCATTGAGGGTGCTATTAGCTGTGAGTTTTTTGTATATGGCCTTCCTCATGTTGAGGTATGTTCCTTCTATCCCTACTTTGTTGAGGGTTTTTATTAAGAATGGATGCTGTGTTTTGTCAAATGCTTTTTCTGCGTCTTCTGAGAGGATCATATGGTTCTTATCCTTCTATTATTAATGTGATGTATCACGTTGATTGATTTGTGAATATTGAACCAACCCTGCAACCCAGGAATAAATCCCATTTGATCATGGTGAATAATTCTTTTAATGTACCGTTGGATTCAGTTTGCTAGTATCTTCTTCAGAATTTTTGTGTCCATGTTCATTGGGGATATTGTCCTGTAATTCTTTTTAGTGGGTTCTTTGGTTTTGGAATCAAGGTAATGTTGGCCTTGTAGAAGAGGTTTAGAATTTTTCCTTTCATTTCCATTTTTTTGAAACAATTTGAAAAGAATAGGTATTAACTCTTCTTTAAATGTCTGATAAAATTCCCCTGCAAAGCCATGTGGCCCTGGACTTTTGTTTGTTGGGAGATTTTTGATTACTGATTCAGTTTTTTAGCTGGTTATGGGTTTGTTGAAATCTATTTCTTCTGTTTCAGTTTGGTAGTTTGTATGTTTTTAGGAATTTGTCCATTTCTTCAAGATTGCCTACTTTGTTGACATATAATTTTTCATAATATTCTCTTATAATTGTATTTCTGTGATGTTGATTGTGATCTCTCCTCTTTCATTCATGATTTTATCTGTTTGGGTCCTTTCTCTTTTCTTTTTGATAAGTCTGGCTAGAGGTTTATTAATTATTAATTGTTTCTAAGAACCAGCTCTTAGTTTCATTGATGTGTTCTACTGTTTTTTGTTTATTCATTTATTTCTATATCACTTATTTTTGTTCTAGTCTTTATTATTTCCATTCTTTTGCTGGCTTTAGGCTTTTTTTTTTTTAATTTTTTTTCTTTTAACGTTTATTTTTGAGACAGAGAGAGACAGAGCATGAACGGGGGAGGGTCAGAGAGAAAGGGAGACACAGAATCTGAAACAGGCTCCAGGCTCTGAGCTGTCAGCACAGAGCCCGACGCGGGGCTCGAACTCACGGACCGCAAGATCATGACCTGAGCCGAAGTTGGACGCCCAACCGACTGAGCCACCCAGGCGCCCCGCTGGCTTTAGGCTTTTATTGCTGTTCCTCTTCTCGCTCCTTTAGGTGTGAGGTTAGGTGGTATATTTATTATTTCCCTTCTTCTGATGGTTTTAGGCTTTATTTCCTGTTCCTTTTCAAGTTTTATAGGGTTGTGGTTTGAAAATAATGTGTGGTATGGTCTCAGTCTTTTTGTACTTGTCGAGGGCTGATTTGTGACCCAGTATGTGATCTGTTCTGGAAAATGTTTCAAGTGCATTCAAAAAGAATGTGTATTCTGCTGCTTTAGGATGAAATGTTCTGAATATGCTGTGAAGTCCGTCCCACCCCATGTGTCATTCAAAGCCATTGTTTCCTTGTTGATTTTCTGCTTCACTGATGTGTCCATTGTTGTAAGTGGGGAGTTAAAGTCCCCTGCTACTATTGTGTTATCAATGAGTTTCTTTATGTTTGTGATTAATTGATTTAAATATTTGGGTGCTGCCACATTGGGGACATAAATATTTACAATTGTTAGGTCTTCTGCATGGATAGACCCCTTAATTATGATGTAATGCCCTTCCACATCTCTTATTACAGTCTTTGTTTTAAAATCTAGTTTGTCTATAGCTACTCTAGCTTTTTTTTGACATGCATTAGCATGCTACATGGTTCTCCATCCCTTCACTTTCAATCTGCTGGTGTCTTTAGGTCTAAAATGAGTTATAGGCAGCATGTAGATGGATCTTTGGTTTTTTTGTTTTTGTTTTTTTTTTTTATCCATTGTGATACCCTATGTCTTTTGATTGGCGCTTTTAATCCATTTATATTCAGAGTGATTGTTGATAGATATGAATTTAGTGCCTTTGTGTTACCTGTAAAGCTGGCATTTCTGGTGATGTTCTCTGTTCCTCTCTAGTCTTTGTTGGTTTTGGTCTTTTTTTCCCCCCACTCAGTCCCCTTTAGTATTTCTTGCAGGGCTGGTTTAGTGGTAACAAACTCATTTAGTTTTTGTCTGGAAAACTCTTTATCTCTTCCTCTATTCTGAATGACAGCCTTGCTGAATAAAGTATTCTTGGCTACATTTTTTCCCATTCAGCACGTTGAATATATCCTGCTATTCCCTTCTGGCCGGCCAAGTTTCTGTGGACAAATCTGCGTCAAATCTGATCTCTCTTCCCTTGTAGGTTAAAGACTTTTTTTTCTTGGTTGCTTTTAGGATTCTTTGCTTTTTCTGTGTATTTTGTGAATTTGACTAGATGTTTAGGTGATGGCCAGTTTTTTGTTTTTTTTTTTTAATTAAATGGAAGTTCTCTCTACTCCTTGGATTTCAGTGTATGTGTCCTTTCCCGGAATAGGGAAGTTTTTAGCCACAATTTGCTCAAATAAGCCTTCTGCTCCTTTTTCTCTTCATCTTTTGGGACTCCTGTGATATGAATATTATGTTTTAAGAAGTTGCTGAATTCCCTAAGTCTACCTTTGTGATCTAATACCTTTGTTTCCCTCTTCTTTTCAGCTTCATTATTTTCGTATTTTTTTTCTTCTCTATCACTGATTTGTTCCTCTGCTTTATCCATCCTCATTGTTATGAGGGTTTGCATCTCAGTTTTCACATTTTTAATTTCAGCCTGACTAGATTTTCATTCTTGTACCTCTGCCCAAAGTGATTCTTTGGTGGCTTCTGTGTTTTTTTCAAGCCCAGCTTTAATTCTAGTTCAGACATCTTACTTATACCTATATTGATTAAATCCCTGGCCGTAATTTCTACTTTCTGATCTTTTTTTCTTTTTTTTAAGGTTTATTCTTTGTTTTTGAGAGAGAAAGAGCGAGAGAGCACGTACTGGAAAGCAAGCAGGGGAGGGTCAGAGGGAAGGAGAGAATCCCAAGCAGGCTCTGCAGTGTCAGCACAGAGCCCAGTATGGGACTTGAACTCACAAACCGTGAGATCATGACCTGAGGTGAAATCAAGAATCAGACAACTGAGCCACCCACTTGCCCCTCTACTTTCTGTTCTTTCTTTTGGGGTGAATTCCTCCATGTTGTCATTTTGTCCAGGGGTAAAACAAAAACAAAGACAAAAGCAACTAGCTCCTAAGTGTGTTTTGGTCTGCTTGGTAAAAGAAGCTAGATCCAGAAAATAACAGGAAAAAATATATAGTTTATACTTTAAATAGTAAAAATAAATAATAAAAAATAAAAAGGAAGCTGGATCCTATTTCCTTAGAGCTAAAGCCTTGTAGCACCCTATAATCAGTAGACTTGGTATCTGCCAGTGATTTTTGCTGGTCTTCTGGAAGAAGGGCTCTTGTGCTGTTTCTCAGGTCTTCTTGCCCTAGTGGAGATGCTGTCTGCAGGGTGTGTCGGGGCAGGGCTTGGTGTAACGGCTCCAGTCTCCACTTGGTGGCTCTGTTTAGCTCACTGAGGTGGGTCAGTGCTGGTGGGCAGAGGGTGAAAATGACTTTGCCATGCTCTCTTGCCTCCAGAGCCGGGAGCTCGTGCCCACCACTCCTCAGGAAGCCCTCACAGAAGAGCAGTCACCCCTCCTGTGTCCCTGGATTCTGTCAGATCCCCACCTTCACCCTGTATCCAAGCTGTCTGCCTGGCAGGCTGCATAGCCCTCCTGTGTTTTATCTCAGATGTGGCTGTGTTTCAAACTTCTGAACTTTAGAGACCCCCACAGTCTAACCCTGTTCTTATCCCCAGGGGGAGGGTCTCCCCACACTGGCCGGTGCCAGTCTGTCCTAGAAAACGGTGGCACAGCGGTTCAGAGTTTATGGTAAATCACAGCACAAAGTCAGCACCTAGGTTTGCTGCCCTCAGCTGGTGTCTTTGTTCCTATGCTGATGAGCAGGGCATCTCAATGGTGCCTGCCAGGTCTTTTGCCCCTGAGGAAACCATATCACCTCTACCAAATGCACTTTGAAGCAGAGGAAGTCTTCCTCCATGTGACCCAGGGGATCCTTAAACCACACTGCCTGCTACCTGGTCTCTGCCCTCCTTCCCCACCAGAGCACTGCCAGGCCTAACCCTGGCAGTAGCATGGACTTCCCAAACTTCAGACTCTGCATTCTGCTATGATAAAAAACTTGCAATATTTAAACCCTCTCCTGTTTCCCAGTCAGTAGTTTTAGGGAAGAATTTTTTGTGTGTAATCCCCTGCACGTGTTTTCATAATTTTTCTCTTTCTCTCTCGCTCCTCTCTTGCTCCCTCCCCTCTGCAACTGCTGTGCCTCTTTTCTCCCTCATATCAACACCACAGTTGTTATCTTCCACAAGGTAGTCATTTTTTCTGCTTGTAGATTTGCAGCTTTGTTCTCTGAGTCCTCAGATCAATTTCTTGGGTGTCTAGAATGATTTGATATTTATGTTGCTATGTTCTAGGGAGGAGGTAAGCTAAGGGTTGTCCTACTCTTCCACCATCTAAACCCTTCCTTTTTTATAAAAGATTAAGTATTTTCAAAAAGGTAGTAGGTAGGGGCGCTTGGGTGGCCCAGTCAGTTAAGTGTCCAACTTTGGTTCAGGTCATGAGCTCAAAGTTTGTGAGTTTGAGCCCCCTGTTGGGCTGTGGTGCTGACAGCTCAGAGCCTGGAGCCTGCTTCAGATTCTATCTCTCCCTCTCTCTCTGCCCCTCCCCCACTTGTGTGCACGCACGCTCTCTCTCTCTCTTTCTCTCTCTCAAAAATAAATTTAAAACATTAAAAAAACATAAAAAGAGATACTGGATAAATCATAACATTATTTTAGTGAATATAAAGCATGTTCTTTCTGTGAATAGAAATAGACATTAAAAATTATTCATTTCACATAACTCTGATTTCTAGTGTGATTATTACTCCATAAGAGTCATCAGATATATTTCCTTATTGCATCATAGAAATGTTAGTTTATGATTATCTTAAATCATCTGTTATGTGATCAATACTTGTTTTGTGTCAGTAGTGTTCTTCCTGGTTTATAACATAGTGCAGGTGTTTGTGGATGCGTGTAGTCTAAGTGAGTTTTGGGCTTATTTGTACATTAACATAGGCAACATAGGGATGTTATAATCATATTATGGGACACTTTAAAGGCTGCCTATGCATATAAATTAGAAAATTAAGTCACAAGCTAAATGAAGCCAAATTTTTTCAGTCTTTGTTACCTTGGGCACCAAAGAGGGTCTTTATGTTTTGCTTCAATTTTTGATTTTCACCAGTAGAAATTCTTCATGATAATTAATAAGAAACCTTAAACATAAGCATAGAAAGAAATTTTCTTCATAGTAGTCTTGGAGTCTATAACATGAAATGAATCAAAAAGCGTTTAATAAAAGAGTCTTTAGAAAGTATATTTAATCCTTTGGCTTAATAGTTTCTTGTGATTAGATCATTCTAGGGTATGCTTTACTCACAAACTAAGTTACTATTAAAGAGACCACCTAAGGCCTCTCTGGTTCTATGAAATAATAGATTTTTTTCTTTGGATATATAGAAAATGAATATTGATATTTATTAAATTATGTGAAGAACGATATCGCTGGGTATTATCTGAGTCCAAGGAACACTGGGATTATATAATATGCCTGCTGGATAGTTTTTTTTATAAAGTCAGAAAAGATCAGTTCTCCAAGTTGGATTTTTTTCTTCTGTGAAGAAAGCCAATTTTCCTTGGCTGACTGATGATTTCTGTGGCCATCTTTAGTTTTGGAGCTTAGTGGAGTCACCATTTCCTGTGGAAGAAGAAGTTCTACAGTTTATCCAATAGAAACCACGCAAAGAGCCCCTGACTGAGAGAGCCTAACTAACATGGAAGAAACATGACAGTTTTAAGATACCTAATCTTCACAGTTTCGACTTTGAAGAGTCCAAAGAAGTGGAACCTTTAAAGAAGATACTTGACTGTTAGAATTCCTTTTTATTCTTAGATAGCATTTAAGATATTTCCATGTAGCAGAAGAAAGAAATGTTTTTTTTCCTTTGGCAAAATCCTATTATATGGGCATACCTTGTTTTATTGGAGTTTGCTTTATTGCACTTACTAGATAACCCTTTTCTTTTTTTTTTTTTTACAAATTGAAGGTCTGTGGCAACCCTAATTGAACAAGTCCATTTGGCACTGTTTTTTCAACAGCATTTGCTCACGTCATGCGTCTTTGTAATATTTTGGTAATTCTCTCAATATTTCAAACTTTTCATCATTATTTGAATTTCTGCAATCTCATGATCAAATTTTAACGGTTGAGAAGTTGCTTCTTATGGATGAGTAAAGAAAGTGGTTTCTTGAGATGGAATCTACTCCTGGAGAAGATGCTGTGAAGATTATTCAAGTGACACCAAAGGATTTAGAGTATGACATAAACTAAGTGATAAAGCAACAGCAGGGTTTGAGAGGACTGACTCCAATTTTGAAAGAAGTTCTATGCATAAATGCTATCAAACAATATCACAAGCTACAGAGAATTTGTTGGTGAAAGGAAGAGTCAGTTACTCCAGCCGACTTTGTTGCCTCATTTTAAGAAATTGCCACAGCCGCCCCAACCTTCAGCACCAACCACCCTGATCAGTCAGCAGCCATCAACATTGAGGCAAGACCCTCTACTAGCAAAAAGATTGCAATTTTCTGGAAAGCTCAGATGATAGTTAGCATTTTTTAGCAATAAAGTATTTCTTAACTGAG
Organism: Panthera pardus; assembly: GCF_024362965.1. Lineage (NCBI taxonomy): Eukaryota > Metazoa > Chordata > Mammalia > Carnivora > Felidae > Panthera > Panthera pardus. The sequence continues at coordinate 95,620,116 of NW_026526765.1, forward strand.
ATATGTACAATTTTTTAGACATACTGCTATGGTTCACTTAACAGACTACAGTATAGTGTAAACGTAACTTTTATATGCCCTGAGACACACACAAAAAAACTCATTTGACTCACTTTATTGTGGTGGTCTGAAACTGAATCCTCAGTATCTCCAAGGTATGCCTGTCCTGTGCTCCACTTAATTTTTGGAAGACTTAAGAGCCCTTCATGAGGAAAAATTCCTGTTTCTTGAGAATCCCAATAGCTACTATTCCTGATACAAAAGAATGGAAAAGAAGTAACCTAACTTGTGAAATAGAACTGTTTATAGATGTCATTTCCTTAAGACTTAACATAGCCATTTTCCTACGTGTAATCTGTTACTCCTATCTTGGTCCATTTCTTTTGTTGTCATATATGAAAACTTTACTCCCCACCTCACAGGGATGTTGTGAGGCAAATTTTAAATGTTCCTAAGAAAAGTGTAGAATTAATAACTCTTGACTGTTTCTTTGTTGGTAGTTTCTATAATTATAAAATTTTGTTTATTTTTCAATTTACAAGTGTTTTTTATAGTTATAAATGGATAGTAGGTATATTAAAATGGAAGTAAGATAATGAAATTGTAATTGATTTATCAATGAGCATCCTTGTATAATTTAAATGAAATGTTGCACTGATTTTATTTTTAAAAGAGCTTTTATATCATTTTAATTAAAGAAAAGCTAAAGTAAGTGTCTCGTTTCCCCTTTTATTTGAGATCTAGTTATTCATACCTCTTAGAAAAAAGGTAACCCAATTCATTAAATTCTAATGAAAAGAAAATGAAAACTACAATGAAATAGATACAAGTTTAACAAAAAAGTGAAAATCTTGAAACAAAGTTGAAGCTTAAAGATGCCTAGAATTAGCTTTGTTAAAAGCTGAGTAAGCTCTGTGTTTAGATAGAGGTGAAATTTTACTAACACTTTGATTAAAAATAAGATTATTATGATAATAGAAATTTGAGGGGCGCCTGGGTGGCTCAGTTGGTTAGGCGTCCAACTTTGGCTCAGGTCATGATCTCATAGTTCGTGAGTTCAAGCCCCTACCCGGGTTCTGTGCTGACAGCTCAGAGCCTGGAGCCTGCTTCAGATTCTGTGTGTGTGTGTGTGTGTGTGTGTGTGTGTGTGTGTGTGCGCCCCCCTCCCCCACTCACAGTCTGTCTCTGTCAAAAATAAATAAACATAAAAAAAAGAAATTTGATAAGCACTTGCTTCATATGACAGCAAAAGAGTCAGAAAGAAAATTTGCATTAAGGAAAATGAGTTAAAATTCATGCATAGAAAATTCTTGATAGCCTGCAGAATTTGGTTTCATCTGTACAATTCTATTTTCGTGACATATTTTGGGAAGTAATTATATAATGTTTTCTTTTTCGCATAAATCAACCCGAGTTTTGCAAGCCAAAGCTTAGTTACAGCACATGAATTATCAGTTAGTTAATGGCTCCCAGAGTGAAGGTTTAAAATCATTATCAAATGTCTACTTCTGCTTTGTTCTTATTATCATAGAATCAAAAGACAAGTTAATTCAAAGTGAATTTAGGGATTCAAGTTTATAATCTTTATTTGTAAACAAATAACTTGGGAAATATTTTCTAAATTACCATATTATTTAAATGCTTGTTTTGTAATTTATTCTATATGCTTTAAAAAGGAGAATGGATATATAGTCCTAGGTTAAAAATGCTGGGATTAAGAAAGCACTTGACATTGCAGTGTTGTATTTTTGTATGCCTCACTTTCAAAACATGTAATAGCTTTAGATGAGCCTTTCACACTTGTCTCTGCCAGTCTGCTCCTAGTGTCATGTGTACCACAGAATTCACTTATGTTGTGTAATTTATTTAACTTCTGTAGGGGTGGGAACTATACAAGGGACTTTTTGTTGTTGTTCTTTATTTTTGAGAGAAAGAGAAAGACAGACAAAGGGTGAGTGGGGGAGGGACAGAGGGAGACGGAGACACAGAATCTGAAGCAGGCTCTAGACTCTGAGCTGTTAGTACAGACCCCAATGCAGGGCTCGAACCCATAAACATGAGATCATGACCTGAGCTGAAGTTGGATGCCCAACCAAGCCACCGAGGCGCCCCAGAACTTTTCTTTAGCTAACTCAGTTTGTCTCTGTAATTCTTCCCCCTTTTAATAGTTTCATAGTTTGCTCTCATTTAAGATTTATGTAGTAGATATGCATTCATATCTGATAGGAATGGTATAAATTGGTTCATTGTGTATTATTGAGCAATGGTATAAAGTGTATCATTCTTTGTCTAGTTTAATGCTCATATGTTTGATTACTGCAACAAGAATAATACTTTGAAAATTCTAACCTCAGAGTAATGAGAAAAATTCAATGTGAACAGTGAGCTAGTTTGAGGGTAATAATGAAATTATTGATAACGTTTTATGGATAATAAGCACTTATAAAAATAGAGCCCCTTTCAAAATAATTCTGGGAGCGCCTGAGTGTCTCAGTCAGTTAAGCATCCCAACTTCAGCTCAGATCATGATCTCATGGTTCGTGGCTTCGAGCCCCTCATTGGGCTCTGCACTGAAAGTGTGGAACCTTCTTGGGATTTTGTCTTCTTCTGTCTCTGCCCCTGTCCCCTTCTCCCTCTCTCTTTCTCTCAAAATAAATAAATTAAACAAAAAAACAAGAAAACTAAAATTAAAAAATAATTACAATTCTGAACCTGACTTCCATTGCCCCTACATATTTTTTGACACCAAAAATGGAATCTAATAATGATATGATAGCATTTAATATGTCTACTCTTCTAACCAGTCTGTCACAGGAAGCACATATTAAAAGTTGGTGACCATGTACCACAGAAATAATGGAGAAATACAACAGTATTAGTCATTATCTTAACAGTATTATTACTTATCTGATCTTTAAAATTTAGAAGGGCTATGTTGTATCAGTGCCATTTTACTATGAAAACAGTTCGTAGAATGAATGCATGCTGAGCTTGATGTAATTCGATAGAGAATAATTTCGTGGGAGGAACTATGAATAACAATGGTTTTGAGATCATTGTATTGATTTCTAAAAATAAAATACATTCTTATCATCCTATCCCTCTCAGAAATAGAGGGGTGAACTTGGATTTTCCTGGCTGTCCTACCAGCAGTATTCATTTTAGGCGAATTACATCAACTCTCTAAGCTGGTTTCGTCATCTGTAAAGTAAAAGAGAGGAGTAAATAATGATTTCTAACGCTCTTTCTCTTGATTATCTTAAGTGATCTGGCCTTAGTCCAGGAAATAAGAAAGATGTCCTCTTGTGATCTCCTGTGGCTGGGCATCATTAAAAACATTGATAATGTTACTCTGCTACATAAAAGAATCTATTCTACAAGTCAAATTAGCTATCTCTGTCATAAGTAGAACATTAGGAAAAAGCAGTATAGTATCCTATGCTTTTGTGTTATGTGCACACATAACTAACATTATCTAACTTCCTTCCAGATGGCATTATGGATTCAAAATATGTGATCAGTCCATCAGTTATTACTTTTCAACAGTAGATTCATTTAAAATTAGAGCACTAGCATAGGAGACAGCCATAATATCATACTGTCATAGAATGGATTATTGTAATGGGATACATTTTTGAACTATAATGCCATCTAATAGCTAGACTTAGATTGAAACCCATAATGATAATTAAACCTTTTATACTTGGGAATGGAATTTAGCAGTATTAAATCATAAACACCAAACTGAAAGAAACTTGCTATATGTAGTCCCTCACTTTGAAACCTGCAGGTTTCAACCCCAGGAAAATGGTGTAGTCTGATATGCTGTCTTGGGAAAGTAAAATGTAAGAATTTAATAAGTGATACATTGCTATTGCTGTACCTGGAAATAATAGCACAGGCTTTGAGCACCTCAAATCTTGTTGTTGGATGTCCTACCTGTGAGTCATACCTTACAGTCTAATATAAGTTCTAAACTAATTTATAGGAAGAAAACATTATACTCCAAAAAGCCAGAGAAGACTACTCCTTGCTTTTAACTTACTGAAGTTCAGTGATACCAATTGAGAGAGAAAGATCATCTTTGTTCTTTTGTATTCATTTTTCTTCCTGAAGAGATCATCTTGTGATAGTCTGTTTATTTCAGTTCAGAACTCTGAATGCCAGGCTGTGTGCACTATTCTTAGTACTTCTAAAGATTAGGTGATATAGTATATATGGAAATCTATTCATTAAAGGGCCTAGGTGGCTTTATACTTAAAACTATGTTTTTATAATTTTTAATTTTTTAATCTATTTTCTTTTACACTTGTCTCATGAGAAGATGAACAGATATAATTTTGTTGTTTTCAGAAAACAAACTTGAGGTGTAAGGAGGTTAGAGAATTTTTCTAAAACCTGCAGACACCAGAATTAGAATTTGACTCTAACCTTTGGCTTTTCTCCCCCAGTCTTCCCCTAATCTATCTTGAAGACATTTTAGTCTTCTTATGGAAACCAAACTTGGAAGAGAGGGTAGTTGACAAAATTCAGTTATTATTTGCCACAAAAAATAGCTTATGAATCTTTAAATGTGTGGTTGAAATTCACCAATAAGTAGTAGCTCTTTAGGCATTTCATTTATTTGAGAACATGTTATTATTGAGGTTAAGTTGATATGGTCATGTTGATATTAAAGTTACTTACATTGACAACCATCTTAACAAGGTTTGGTGGGTAAGTTTGTGTGTGTAGTCATAGAATTCTTGCTTGTAGAGCCTGCAGGAAGGGAAAATATTTAGGTAATCAGATTTGAATAATTTGTATTTATAATTTGTATAGGAATTTGTATTGTATGTTTACCGTGTACTTATACATTATATGCTTTCTTTGCTCTTAAGTCTATTGATCTAGTAATGTAGTAAAGAATACAATCTGAGTGTTGACCAAGTAGCTGGCTAACGTGTTAATTCTCCTTAGAGCTAAGCTTTATGTTTCCAGAACCATCATGGCATGAAGAAACATTTGAAACCCTTCTCCTATGAGTTCTCAGACCTGCATGGAATGGTCCTGACAACTTAGCATCTAGATAGTGCCCCTTAACAATAGTCATTTCTTGAGAACATCTAGATGAAACTTGTAAACAGCTGCAAAGATAATTTGCAAATTTGATCATAGTCTCTGAATAGTTAAAAAGTAGATTCTGAATTTTATTTGAAGGTGAAGAGGTTAAAAGTAGCTCTACTATAAACCTGTGATTCTAAAAACACAGCCAGAGGCTCAGAGCACCTGGAAGGCACAGTGACCTTTGTGAAGTGTTTATATGTATGTATATATACATGTATTATCACCTGGATTAGAAATCATTAAACTAAAATTTATATGTGTAAAATCACAAGAGCCACACACAAAAACAATGTGTGGTCAAGCTAAGCATGACCAGCTGTTTCTGGCAGTTATCCACATATAGGTTCATTTTAATACTCACTTGTTCAAAATCAAGAATTTATTGAGCATGTCTGTGAGCGAGGACAAAGTGAGTAAGATTGCCCTTGAAGAGTTTTGTGAGGCAGAAATATAAGCACTTATGGTAATGATCCCTGGGGTGCTCTGTAAGCCACGAAGAGCCCCATCTCTCTCCATTGCTACTAAAAACTCTCTCTAATCTCAGATCTCACACTTCACTTTCTTTTGACCAATTTGAGTGCCAGGCACTGTGGATGCATCATTGAACAGGAGAGCGTTTTACTTCTCATGGTATTTAAACTTAAGTTTAAAGGGGAGTAAGAAAAATAACTACTTAAATAACAGCATAATTACTGTTATGAAGAGTATCATGAAAGAAGAGATCAAAGGGAAAAGGAGAGGGCATGTAGTGGTATGGCTGGTTCAGAAGAGTAGGCCTCCTTGAGGACCACACATCACTCCTCCTTCCAGAGAAAAGAAGTTGGCCTAGGAGAGAAGGAGGAGCATCCGGGCAGAGGGAGGGGCATCTGCTTGGGCCTTAAAGCTCCTAGGTGTTTAGTGATTTCATCTGAGGTCATGGTAATGACAAAGGAAAGACATGCTAGAGAAGGGGGAGCCTGGGTGGCTCAGTCAGTTGAGCATCTGACTCTTGATTTCAGCTTAGGTCATGATCTCACAGTTCGTGGATTCGAGCCCCACGTTGGGCTCTCTGCTGACAACACAGAGCCTGCTTAGGTTTCTCTCTCTGTCCCTCTCTGTCCTTCTCCCGCCTTCTCTCTCAAAATAAATAAATAAACTTAAAGGAAAAAAAAAACCTAGAGAAAGACTGGCCTGGAAGAAAGTAAGGAGAAAAGTTTTACTTTGTAGCTTTGAGAGCAAAGGGATAGAAAGAAATCAAGATGTTTCTAGTCCACTAGCTTGTAAGCCTTTTGAGAATAAGAACCATGCTTATTCGCCCTTGACATTGTCTGGTAGAGTGCTTGATACATAGATGTGCAATGAATATTTGATGAATCAGGTGACTGGTTAATTGTTCCTTATATATTTGATTTCTTTTTTCTTTTTCTTTTTTTTTGACAGTTAAGGTAGAAATTCCTTTGAGGATAAGAAAAATGTCATATAGGGGTGTCTGGGTGGCTCAGTCAATTAAGCATCCAACTCGTGATTTCTGCTCAGGTCATGATCCCAGGGTTGTGAGATCAAGTCCCACATCAGGCTCTGTGTTGAGCTTGGAGCCTGCTTGGGATTCTCTGTTTCCCCTCTTTCTCTGCCCCTCCCCTGCTCGCACATACTCTCTCTCAAAATAAGTACGCATTTGGAAAAAAGAAAAAAGAAAATGTCATATACATTTATATATATCTCAAAAATATTAGACTCATAAAAGTAATAAATGCTATTGACTTAGCACTGATTGCTTGAAATAAATTCAAAAATTGTACAAACTGATAGCCTCTTTAGTTATCCAATAACCATTAAAATGCTAGCATCACATGACTAAATAAATTAGAAATGAAAATCTTAATGTATTGATAGAAAATAGACTAGCACGTCTTTGATTATTTTATCTTTTTTCTTCAAATAGAACCCAAGAGCCAGAATATATAAATGCCCAAATTTTATAAAAATTGTTATATGGTTCTCAGTTGCTAAAAATTTTAAGGAAGAAGTACTTCTGATTGTTATAAATCCAGAATATCATTTAGCACTGTCTGCTAAGATCTTCTATGAGTATAATGCTAAATGGTATCCGTAAATAGAGTTGAAAATAATCTAAAATAATTTTTTTCCTTCTTGAATCTATTCACTTTTACAAAAAGGCATCTGAAAGAGTTAACTATACTCTGAAAATATCACCATTTTAAAAATTTTTTTTTAAAAATATTTTTGAGAGAGACAGAACGTGAGTAGGGGAGGAGCAAAGAGAGAGAGGAAGACACAGAATCCAAATCAAGCTCCAAGCTCTGAGCTGTCAGCACAGAGCCTGATGCAAGGCTCAAACTCAGAAGCTGTGAGATCATGACCTGAGCCGAAGTCGGATGCCCAACCACCTGAGCCTCCCAGGCACCCCTGAAAAGATCACCATTTTTAAGTTGCATATGTAGTTGCCACAAGTCATGTCACTGTAATATAATTCTTGAAAAAACTTAGCATAGAAGCTAGCTTTCCAGATCTGTATTTACAGAGTCTCTCCAGTTTTTTTTTGTTTTGTTTTGTTTTTGTAGTTTTGAGAGATGTTTGAAAACAGCATTGTATAAGTGTAAGGTATACCATGTTTCGACTTGATATACTTATATATTGAGACATGATTACCACCATAGCATTAGCTAACTTAACCTGTGTTTTGTCACATATTTACCATTTCCTTTTTTGTGGTGAGAACATTTAACATAATACTCTGTTAACAACTTTTAAGTATAGAATACAATATTATCAACTATAATCACTATGCTATATAATAGATCCACAGAATTTATTCATTGAATAGCTGGAAGGTTGTACTCTTTAACCAACATCTCAATCCCCCCCCCCCACTAGTCTATTTCTATGCTTTTTTTTTTTTGTTTTAATTCCGCATATAAGTGGTATCATACAGCATTTACATTTCTGTCTCTGACTTAATCCATTTATCAAAATGCCCTCAGGGCCCATCCATGTTGTTGCAGGCAGGATTTCTTTCTCGTAGCTGAATAGTATTCCATTGTGTGTGTGTGTGTGTGTGTGTGTGTGCGCGCGCGCGTGTGTGTACATGTCTTTATCCATTCATCCACTGATAGACACTTAGGTTTTTTCCATATGCTGGCTTTTGTGAATAATCCTATATTGGACATGTACTAAGTACTTAATTTCTTTTGTATAAGTCAGTGACAACCACAGATATAATTTAACTGTTGAATGGTGGGAAAAAAAAATCACCAGTCATTACAAGCTCATAAAAAAGGACAGTTATATAAGGAGTTCACTGATATGGGTGAATTTAATGTATCTGATAAAAACTCTCAAAAAAAAAAAATAAAAAAAAAATAAAAAAAAATAAAAAAAACTCTCAAACTTGGCATATGTGATTGAGGTAGTTTTCTGAAAGCTGTTAGTAAACCCAGTAAACCTTAGAAGCATATTCTAGTACTAAGAGCCTAGTTTTAGTGGCATGTGCATTCATTTGTATAAAACTGCTTAGTAGGTATTAATAGAAGGGTGTGAAGTAGTTCCACAGATATTCACATTTATGTGTTATAAAATTATTTACTTTTCATGTAAATGTAAGCAAAACATGAGGTCATCCATCTCTGTAATATAAAGTTTTTGGTTTTGACTAGTGACGTGTATGTCTAGTATTTTCATATCCTCGAAAAGAAATGCAAAGATCCCACTTTATTTTGTTTTTGAAGGTTTTTTTTTTTTCATTTTTTTGTTTATTTTTGAGAGAGAGAGAAATAGAGCACAAGTGGGGGAGGAGCAGAGAGAGAGGGAGACACAGAATCTGAAGCAGGCTTCAGGCTCTGAGCTGTCAGCACAGAGCCCAACATAGGGTTCGAACTAACGGACTGTGAGATCATGACCTGAGCTGAAGTCAGACGTTTAACTGACCAAGTCACCTAGGCATCTACAGAGAGACATCCTTATTTGTAACCATTCTCCACTCTGAAATATGTTGTGCACATTTTGCTATAATGTTGAAGGCCTTTCGAGCAACAACTTAAATCTGTTCAATTCTATACTTCATAAGACTGTCGGAGTGACATTTTCATTTCTGATCAATTTAATCTGATTATCACTGACTTTTACTCATATTCTAAACTAATGAAAAGTGATCAATTATTTTTCAGTGATCCTTGCATAGCATTGTCAACACCTTTATATATGACTACGTATAGTCAGTTGCAGATTATTTCTAAAGTAATAGAGGAATAGCACATGTAAGAAACGACTATATAGTTGGAAAAATCTTTTTTTTAATGTTTATTTATTTTGAGAGAGAGAGAGCATGGGGGGAGAGGCAGAGAGAAGGGAGAGAGAGAATCCCTAGCAGGCTCCATGCTGTCAATGCGGAGCCTGACGTGGAACTCAGTCTCACAAACCATGTGATTGTGATCTGAGCCTAAATCAAGAGTGTGATGCTTAACCAACTGAGCCACCCAGGAGCCCTTAATTGGAAAACGCTTAAGGCAGGAATCTTAATTCAGGTCCTAGCTTTATTGTTGTTATACGGAAGACAGAAAGTTTCCAGAAAGTTTAAGGAGGAAAAGTTTAAGTTTTCCTCCTTAAAGTTCTGTTAAAGCATTTTGGATTGTTATCTAGGTTATTTAAAAAAAGTTTTTTTTAACGTTTTTATTTATTTTTGAAGGAGAGCGAGAGAGAGAGAGACAGCATGAGTGGGGGAGGAGCAGAGAGAGAGAGGGAGACACAGAATTCGAAGCAGGCTCCAGGCTCTAAGCTATCAGCACAGAACCCGATGTGGGGCTCGAACTCACAAACTGTGAGATCATGACCTGAGCCGAAGTCGGACGCTTAACTGACTGAGCCACCCAGGCGCCCCTCTCTGGGTTATTTAATTTGGGTTAATTAATTCATTGCTTAAGCTTGGTATAAATGAAGCCCAAGTCAGTGGTCTTGAATCATAGATGATAGCTTCACACCAAGAAGAACTTTTAAAGTCGCAGATTTAAAAGAGGATATTCGATCAAGGAGACCTAAATTGGGGTGGATATGCTCAAGTCTGTCACTGTTAGTAGGAAAACAACACGAAGGAAATACCCTGCTGACCAAGATGTCAGTTGTGTCATCATCTTAAAGCTAACGTGATGGCTTGCTGACATAATCTGGAGCTGAAGTAAAGCCAGGCTTCATTACTGTGGCCAGTAGAGTTGGTTCCCAGAGTTATAATAGACTTTTGCTTCCATGCAGGCTAATCAAGCAGACTTTGGGGCCGGGGGGAAGCCTTTATTGAGAATGGTAGTGGATTAACATGTTATCAATTCTGAGCTATATTCGTATATACTATATCTAGCCCTCCTTAAAGTTCATTTGCATAATGCTTTTGATCAGGGTCCTTGTACAAATTATTTATATAGTACATATATGCTTAAATAAATGAAGTTTGGTATGATGAACTGCTTCACCTAACACAATAATAGTTGCAATTAAAATTGTGTTCATGCTGTTAGTCAAACATTTGATTAATTTGAAGTTTTATCTTCTGATCCTGGCCTTCTCTTTTAAAAAAAATGTAAACTGAAATCCAAAAGTTCTCTGATTCTGAATATCATATAGTGAGTGGTCAATTAGATTATTGATCACAACTGTTTTTTTAAAGAATGAAGTTTTTATGCCAGGAAATTAGAAAATAGAGATTTTAACTGTAAAATTATTCATATATTTCTACCCAATTTTAGCTTTGGCAAAATATGTTAATAGCATCTTTTTCATTCTTCCAATACTGAAAGTGATTTCTATTATTTATAATATTTCCCCCCAACAATACTAATATTGTGCTAAACAATTTTGGGGATGGGTTTTCCATACATGACGTGCTTTGCAAGGAAACAGACATCTTAGAAATCAAATTATGGATGGACAGATAAAAATACTTATTTCTGTCTTGAATACAGTATAATGATTATAATTCTGTTACCCTGTAAATAAAAGGACAGGCTTAAAAATAGTTTTACCCTTTGCAGAATGCAAAAGATAGATGTGTATTCATAAGAGATGAGAGAAACATAATTCTTAACTTAGTATGTAAGGCTGTTTCCCTGAAGATATCTCCCCAATAGGATAGTCTAACCTCATGCTCTGAATAAATTTTAAAGAAAGTTTTTAGTGACTGATCAGTTTGTATAAAAGGGAAACCCGCACAAATAGTAACTTGTATGAAAGTATCAGATACATAATTCACAGTATCTCCTTGAGTAAATTCTTTTCTCACAAACTAACAGTAGGCTCATTAAGTAGCTTTTTTCTTCCTACCCTTATATCCAGCACCCAACCCTCCAAATTCACACATGTAGAGAAAGTATTATTTACATTAGAATATTTAAAATGCCTGTAATGTAGTTTAAACCTTCCACAAATATCTTTGAGCGAGCAAATAGTGTCCACATCTCCTACCACAAGGAGAATGGGCTGCTTTAAATTTTCAAAGGGAATCTCTTCAGAGGTTTTAGAACATTGTGGGTAGGAACTTGCAGCAGGAGTAAAAAGTGGTCATAATATTGGGCCTCCTGTGATCCCTTCACCTTATATCTTCATTCCTTGGCCACAGGTTCCTTAAGGCACGGCAGAAACCACAGAAGTCACTATGTCAGGCAGGCAGTGCCATAAATGTTACAGAGCCTTCTTAGTGACTGCAGTTCTAGCATGTAGATATGCTTCTGTTACTGCTACGAGCACAATTACGGGAGCCAGGAGATTTCTAGAGATCTCTTTTTAGTGGGTTTATGGGTTCCTCCATTTTGGTGAATACAAATGGGGTAGAGCTAGACTTCTCATGCCTGCCAAAATCAAGTGGGAAACTCTGTAGGATGTTTTACTAGGTAAACCTGACGTGGTTCAGATTCAGATTTCATCTTCCATTCTCTCCTCACATAATCAGAAATTAACCGTGCTGTTTGTTTTCTCATTCCTCCATTATCTTGCAAAATTTATTCAGAGGTCTACGCCAGAGGTTTAAGCTTACTATGAATAATACATCTGTAATACCCAAGGATGATGACAAAACTCACTGAGTATATGCTTGAAATGGTTTTGATTTAAATGACACCTATTTAAGTTATTTACGTCACTAGACAAAAACATCTCCCTTAAAATATTTAATATTAAATCTTTTAGCTTTTTCATAGCTTACTGAAGATTCTTTCAAGATTCCTTATTGCATGTGCATATACAGAAGGTACTAATATTTGAGTGTCTTTTATGTGCTTTCTTCAAGGGTACTTTTATGTGGGCTGTTTGTTCTCAAAATCACCCAGTAAGCATAGTTAGTATTAACCATAAATTTACAGATGAGGAACCCAAGGCCTAATGAAGTTAGATAATGTACCAAAAGTCCCATAGCTAGCAAGTAGCTGGAGCCACAGTTTCAACGAAGTCAACTCCTCAGCCGGTGCTTTTTTTTCTTTCCTTTTTTTTTTTTTTTTTTTTGAGATAAAATTGACGTATAACATTTTATTAGTTTTAGGTGCACCCGAGCCTGTATTTTTAACCACTCTATCACACTGGTTCTTGTTTAATGTATACATTTAACAAAATTCTCTATTTCTTTTTAAAGACTGATAAAGGCATGGATTATATATTTTAAAGTAATTTGTTTCAGGTTAATTTTATAACTTGCTCAGAAAAGTCCATGATGTTTCATTTTCTTTACCAGAGCTAAGTAAACTTCTGTATTTTACCAGTTTCAGATGCCTTTGATGATAAGACACATCATTATTTTATATACTACCAAGAAAAAACATTGTAGATTAAACTGAATATAACAGTTCTTTCAGACATCTGTTTAGACACAGATGTCACCACATCTATAACATTTTTGTACTTAGGTAATTAATATGTAGAATAAATGGCTTAAGATGTTCCTACGCTTTCATCATACTCAAAGTCCAGCTCTTCTGGTTCACTTTCTGACTATATGTCCACATTTTTCAACCCCTTTTGGGCTATCAGTAATGTTGGAGATAGAGTGTTTCTTTAAAAATTATGTCACTCTAACCTCTGAGAGTTTCTTCTAATCCACTATTCATTAAAAACTCTAATACATAATCCATTTCAGTTCTAAACACTATGTTTTCTGGAATGTGATTTCCAGTTCAGTACAGGGACTCTTTTTAGGAGTTTTTTTTTTTTTTTTTTTTTTTTAAATGTTTATTTATCTTGAGAGAGAGAGGGCAGGGGAGGGAGAGAACTCCAAGCGGGCTCCATGCTGTCAATGCAGAGCCCAACATGAGGCTTGAACTCATGAACTGTGAGACCATAACCTGAGCTGATACCAAGAGTCAGATGCCTGCGACAGAGCCACTGAGACTGTTTATAAAATTTTATCAGCAAACATATCTTCATCTCTACCAGTAGCCATCAGTTTCTATTTTGTATGTTATCCAGATGTGGTAGGGTATGTGCAAAGATAATGGATTGTGGGGCACCTGGAGGGCTCAGTTGGTTGGGCATCCAACTTCAGCTCAAGTCATGATCTCGTGGTTTGTGGGTTTGAGCCCCACATCAGGCTAGCTGCTGATGGCAGGGCTCGCTTCAGATCCTCTGGCCCCCTTTCTCTCTGCCCCTTCCCTGCTTGCGCTCTCTCTCTCTCAAAAATAAATAGAACATTAAAAATTTTTTTAAAAAAGATGATGGATTGTAAGTTAGGAAGGAATCTGAGCTAGAAAGTAAGATTTGGGGGATTATCAAGGCATTAAATTGACAACAAGGGTCAGAAGAGGCCCCATTTAGAAGCAGGTGCCAATAGATGGATAAGGAACAGAACAATGGGAACATCTGATAAGAGGACCCCAAGGACAAGGAAACCAATTACAGTAAGCTTTGAGAGACACCTTGGTAAGCATTCAGGCACATTGAGGTTTGCAGGTATATCTAGTAGAATAATACTTTAATTTACTAGATTATTTGCCTGGCAGAATCTGAAATCCTTACTCATAGAAGTCTTTTTCATAATAAATAATGTTTGTAAACAATGCGGAGTTACTCTCTTTTCTTCAAAGGGATACTTTCTTTCTGTAACAGGGTAACTTAAATTGTATTAAGAAACACAAATTTAGACCCCAAACTGTTGAAGAAAGCATTAGTTTCTTTTTTTTTTAATTTTTTTTTGTTTTTTATGTTTACTTATTTTTGAAAGAGAAACAGAGCATGAGCCGGGGAAGGGCAGAGAGAGAGGGAGACACAGAATCTGAAGCAGGCTCCAGGCTTCCCAGCTGTCAGCACAGAGCTGATGGGGGGATCAAACCCACGTGCGGTGAGATCATGATCTGAGTCGAAGTCAGATGCTTAACCTACTGAGCCACCCAAGCAGCCCTAAAGCATTAGTTTCTAAGTGGAACTTGCTTGGGGCAATAGGCCAGCATGAGAGCACCTAGTTCATGAAAGTGGCACACATGTACATTGAAGTCCAGGTTGTTTGTTTCTGAGCCCACGGGTGTGCAGGAAGAGTAAGGAGACAAACCAACAGGCTGTCCTTAGGGCAGTATTGGGGGTGCTTGAGTCACTCTGTTACTTTCATAGTGAGGGAGTAACCTCAATATCGTTACTGACAATTGTGTCCAGATTTGCCTATTGCAACCTATTTTTAAATCCCATTCTAAAAATTTATCTGGGGGCGACCTGGTGGCTCAAGTCACTTAAGCATCTGACTCTTGATTTCAGCTCAGGTCATAATCTCATGGTTCATGAGATTAAGCCCTGTGTTGGGCTTAGGGCTGACAGCCTGGAGCCTGCTTGGGATTCTCTCTCTCTCTCTGTCTTTATCTCTCTCTCTCTCTCCCTCTCTCTCTGTCTTTATCTCTCTCTCTCTCTCTGTCCCTCTCCCCCTCCCCAGCTCTCTGTCTCTCAAAATAAATAAGTACACATTAAAAAAAACAGCTTATCTGGATATTATTTATATTTCTACATAATTAGCATGCTTAAGAAGTATATGCATAGGGCTACCATTCTAGAGACTGATGGTGAATCTGGGCCCTGGAGGCATGGGGGAGAAGCATCTTTCTTAAACTGACCATTCACATACAGGATTTACTTCATAGATTAAATAAGTGCATTGCTCATGCATTAGACTCTTATTTGTTAAATAGTCTATTAATTAGATAGTACTTTTTCTTCTAGACTTTACATAACTAATTTTAATGAAGTTTACCACTTTTTGTAGAATTTGACTTTAGTTCAAGGAAACTTGTAAAATTACAGTTTAAAGAGCTATTTAAATGATGTCTTGGGTGTGTTTTGAACTCCTTCATCTGACTTGTAGATCTGAAGCCAACAGGAAACCGGCTGGTCCTTTTTGAAGGGAATTCTTACCAGTCACAGGAATAAAGAATTATTTTGCCCTTATTCCAGCAAACAGACATGAGATCACAGTGGTATTTCAATATCTCTTCTGACTCACTGGTGTCTCCAGCTAAACAATTTAGTGGTTTCTTTGTGAACAGTTTACTTAATGTGGAACTATCAAAACTGTACCTGTAAAAAAGGACCAAATTAGCAGCCAAAGCTAGAGCCCTAACATTTTTTTAAATAAGTATTCCTAAAATGTAAGATGCTAAGCTTAAAGTTTTGCTATCAGCATTAATCCCAAGGTATTCATTACTGCTAAATCTGTCTAATGGGTTACTACTAAATCCGTCTAATAGGGGAGGAATGGGCTGGCTTAAAGTTCTAAGAAAATAAACGTTATTTTTTCAAAATTTGAAAAGTACGCGAAGTATTTAAAATTATACATGAGGGCTGAGCACTTCTGAGGTAATTGAGATAGCTCATATGTAGGACTTCTTTCAGGATACTTTTTAGAATTTATTACCCAAGTTGAAATTGTATAGGGTGTTCTAATATACTAGATGGTGAAGGGAATATATGAAAAAGCTATAAAGAGAAAACAGGGCAGATGGACAAAAATGAAAAACATATTTCCTAAATTGTGTTTCACACTGTGCTCTAGAAAGATAGATTACTGAAGAAGTGGCTCATAAAATGGAGGAAGCAAAAGCAAGAATGTTTGGAAAGATTCAGATTTACCAACAAAGTTAAAATTTTGGTTGATATTGCAAAATAGACTTAAAAACACATACTTAATTTGGAACCAAGTGTAAGACAATGCAGAAGTATATTGAACTGCTCTCTCCTCTAGTAGTCACTTAAAGATTATTAGGTCTCATATTGTTATGGTTTAATGTATTCTCGTGCAATATGCTTCAGTGTATTTGGTATGACCATTTTCTTCAACATTTACCTTGTTATTTAAACAAAATCAGCAGAACTTTGGGGCTCTGCAAAGAAGAAAAAGGTAAATGGGAGTCCATTGGACAGCTTATCTGTGGCCAGATCTCACTACTTAATATACTAGAGGCACAAGACATATTTAGGGAAATGAAGTAGACAAGTTTTATAGCATATTGAAACTTAGTACCTTCACCTTTTTCTATCCTGATCCAAAGGCTTTGTTTCAGTGTCTTACTGCCCAACACCAGTGTTTATTATGCCTCATCTATGTCCTATTCCTTTCCTATGTATATCCCTGCCTCTATAATCCTACTTCTCCTATCTACTTCTTATCACCATCTACAGATGCCCACTCACCTCCTTCCTTTTTATTTTTGATTCTTTTATTATGTGTTTCCTGCCCACCCAGTCTCTTCCCATGCCAACAAATACAGACATGATTGGAGCTGCTTAGAGAACATTCTACCAGTTTCAGACCCTTCCAGCTCTTACTGTTTGTAATCCTACAGTCACAGAAAGTGTATTTAAGAGTGCTTAGAAAGCTTTTTACTTTTCTTTTGGTAATGTGATAATTTTTTAATGGAAGTATAATTTATATATAGTAAAATTTACCCTTTCTGCTCTGCAATTTTAATCACTTCTGACACATTTATATAGTTGTGTAGGCACCAACACAAAGTCAAGTTCTATAATGCCCAGATTTCTCTCCTCCTCTTTGGTATAGTCAACTTCTATCCGTGCCCCCCAGCCACTGGCAACCAAGGATCTCTTTTCTGTCCCTATAGTGTCTTTTCCCTAATGTCATATAAATGGAAATCATACAATATGTTGCCTTTTTTTCCCTTTTAAAAAATTATGGTAAAATATATATAGCATAAAATTTATCGTCATAACCATTTTTATGTGTACAGTTCAATAGTGTAAAGTATATTCACATTGTTGCAGAATCAATCTATAGATTTTTTTTTTCATCTTGCAAAACTAAAGCTCTGTACCAATTAAACAGCAACTATCCATTCCTTTCTTCCCTCCAGCACCTGGCAACCACCCTTCTACTTTCTGTCTCTGAATTTGACTACTCTAGGTAACTTTTTAAGTGGAAGTGTATAATATTTGTCTTTTTGTGACTGGCTTAGTTCACTTAGCATAATATCCTCAAGGTTCATCCATGTTGTAGCATGTGCCACAATTTTTTTCTGTTTTAAGGCTTAATAATACTCCATTGCATGTATATCACATTTTGTTTATCCATCTGCCACTGGACACTTGGGTTGCTTCTATCTTTTGACTGTTGTGAATAATGCTACTGTGAGCATTGTTTTGCAAATATCTTTTAAATATATGCTGAGAAGTAGAATTACTAGATCACATGGTAATTTCGTCCCTCATTTTTTGAGGAACTGCCATACTGTTTTTCACAGCAGCTGCACCATTTTATATTCCCACCAACAGTGTACAAGGGTTCCAATTTCTCTGAATCCTCACCAACGTTTGTTTTTTTGTTTTTTTGTTTTTGTTTTTTTGAGAGTAGTCATCCTAATGGATATGAAATGATGTCTCATCATGGTTTTGATGTGTGTTTCTCTAATGACTAGTGATGTTGAGCATCTTTTCAAGCTCTTATTGGCCACTTGGATATCTTTGGAGAAACATCTCTTCAAGTCCTTTGCCCATTTTCTAATCAGATTATTTGGGTTTTGTTGTTGAATTGTACAAGTTCTTTATATATTCTACATATTAACTCTGTGATTTGGAAATATTTTTTCCTATTATGTAGGTTGTCTTTTCATTCTGCTAACTGTATCTTGATGCCCAAAAGGTTTTTTTGGTTTGTTTTTTTAATGTTTATTTTTGAGAGAGAGAGAGGGAGAAAGTGGGGGAGGAGCAGAGAGAGAGAGGGAGGACAGGGGATCTGAAGCTGGCTCTGTGCTGACAGCAGAGAACCCAATGTGGGATTCGAATTCACGAATCATGAGATCATGATCTGAGCCGAAGTCGAACCCCCAACCGAGCCACCCAGGTGTTCCTGATGCACAAAAGTTTTAAATTTTGCCATGGTCCAAATTTATCTTTTTTTAATTGCCTGTGCTTTTTATGTTATATCCAAGAAATCATTGCAAGTCCTTTGTCCTGGAGCTTTTCCCCTATGTTTTCTTTTTAACAGATTTATAGTTTAACTCTTACACTTAGGTCACTCATCTATTTTTAGTTAAGTTTCATATACGGCATAAGACAGAGACCTAGCTGCTTTTGCATGTGGGTATTCAGTTTTCCCAGTATCATTTGTTGGAAAGACCATCCTTTCCACACTGAATGATCATGGCAATCATATATGTGAAACCCAATTGACCATATATGTGAGGCTTTATTTCTGGCCTCTATGTTCTATTCCATTGGTTTATATGTCTGTCTTTACGTCAGTACACACTGTTTTGATTATTATAGTTTTGTATAAGTTTTGAAATCAGGAAATGTGAGCTCCAACTGTGTTCTTTTTTTTTTTTTTTTAAGATTGTTTTGCAATTTGGAGTCCTCTGAAATGCCATATGAATTTTAGGATGAATTTTTCTATTTCTCAAATTACATTGTTGGGATTTTGATGGGATTACGTTGAATCTGTAGATCACTTGGGGCAGTATGGACATCTTCACAGTATTAAGTCTTCCAGTCTATGTACATGGAATGTTTTCCTGTTCATTTGTGTCTTCTTTGATTTCTTTCAGTGACCTTTTTTAAAAAAAAAATTGTTTTTTAATATTTATTTATTTTAGAGAGAGAGACACACACACACAGAGTACAAGTGGGGTAGGGGCAAAGAGAGGGAGACACAGAATCTGAAGCAGGCTCCAGGCTCTGAGCTGTCACCACAGAGCCCGACATGGGGCTTGAACTCTCGGACTGCAAGGTTGTGACCTGAGCCAAAGTCGGACACTTAACCAACTGAACCATCCAGGCGCCCCACTTCCAGTGACCTTTTATAGTTTTAAGTGTACAAGTTTTTTATCCCCTTGTTTAAGTTCATTACTAAGTATTTTATAAGCATTTTATTCTATTGGATGCTATTATAAATGCAATTGTTTTATTAATTTCCTTTTCTGATTATTTGTTGTATATTAGAATTACATCTGTTTTTGTGTATTGATGCAACTTTGTTGAACTCATTTATTAACAGCCTGTTTGTGAAATCTTTAGGGTTTTCAACATAGAAATTATGTCTCCCGCAAACAGATAATTCTACTTTCTTTCCAATTTAGACACATGTCATTCATTTTTGTGCCTCCTTGTGCTACCTAGGACTTCCAGTACCATGTTGAATTTAGAGTGGTGAAAGTGAGCATCCTTGTCTGGTTTCTGATCTCAGAGGAAAAGGTTTCAGCTTTCACTTTTGACTCTAATGTTAGCTGTGTGATTTTCCTACATGGCCTTTTTATATTGGGTAGTTTCCTTCTATTCCTCATTTATTGGCTATTTTTATAATAAAAGGGTATTGAATTTTGTCAAATGGTTTTTCTACATCATTTGAGATGATCATGTGTTTTTTTTATTCTATTAATGTGGTATATTACATTGATTTTTGTATGTTAAACTTTCCTTGCATCCCAGTCTCTTCATTTTTTTTTTAAGTTGGGTCTTTCAAAGAGAAGTTTGTAATTGTTATGAAATACCTTTTATCAATTTTTAATGGATCACACTTTTGGTGCTCTATCTAAGAAACTTTTGCCTAACCCATGTTGACAAGGATTTCTTCTTTTGTGGTCTCTTCTTGAAGGTTTATATTTTATAACAATTTTATATTTTCAGTTCATTTTTATATAGGATAGGAGATAGGACTCAAGATTTTCTTCTGCGTGTGTGTGTGTGTGTGTGTGTGTGTGCGCGTGTGTGTGTGTGTGTGTGTGTGTGGTTATCTAGTTGTTTTGGCACTATTGTTTAAAAGGCTATTCATTCTCCTTTGAACTGTCTTGGGATTTTTTATATAATCTTCGTTTAATTTTTTAATATTTTTTAATATTTATTTTTGAGACAGAGACCGAATGTGAGCAAGGGGAGGGGAAGGGGGGGGGGGGGTGGGGAAAGAAAGTCACAGAATCCAAAGCAGGCTTCAGGCTCCAAGCTGTCAGCACAGAGCCTGATGTACGGCTTGAACTCACAAACTGTGAGATCATGACCTGAGCCGAAGTCAGATGCTTAACTGACTAAGCCACCAGATGCCTCTATAATAATCTTCATTTTAATCATGTCCAGATATTTTCATTTTTTTGTGAGGATCCAAGTTCCTGTCTAAAGAACTTCCTTTATATTTCCTGTAGTATGTTATCTGCTGGTAAGGAATTCCTTCAGCTTTTGTTATTTCACCTTCATTTAGAAAAGTATCATCCCTGTGTGTAGAATTCTGGGTTGACAATTGTTTTCTTTTGGCACTATCACACTGTTCTCTTATGGACTGCTTAGTTTGTGATGAGAAACTACTATAATTGTTACCTTTGTTCTATATATATGTTTTTGAGTTTTTTGGGTTTGTAGTTAAATGCCCTTTATAGTTTTTTGAAAATTGTCAGCCTTTGTCTCTTCACATATTTTTTCTGCTTTCTTCTCTTTTCTTTCTGGGATGCCAGTTACACATTTGTTAGAAAGTTTGATATTGTCCCCATGTCTTAGATACTCTGGTGGGTTTTTTGTTTATTTTTTTCTCTCTGTGTTCAGCTTGGCCAATTTTGATTGGTCAGTTGATACTAACTTATAGATTACAGGGGTGCCTGGGTGGCTCAGTCATTTGAGCGACCAACTTCACCTCAGGTCATGATCTCACAGTTGGTGGGTTCGGGCCCCACGGTGGGCTCTGTGCTAACAGGTCAGATCCTGGAGTCTTCTTTGGATTCTGTGTCTCCCCCTCTCTGTGCCCCTCCCCCGTGCACTTGCACATGGGCCCATTCTCTCTCTCTCTGTCAAAAATAAATAATTTTTTTTTTTTAATTTCTAGATTACACAAAACAAGGCATTTGGTCAGGAATACTAACCTTTTCCTGAACAGGTCCTTTGTAAATACTCCAAGTCCCAGATCTGAATTTTATACATAAAATCTCCTATATTTTGTATGCTTGATCAATTGATTTAAAACAGAAATCAAGAAACTGTAGGTTCTACTAATTAAAGCTAGTGTGAAATCCCGTCCCTAATGTGAGATTCAAAATAATTATATTTAAGAATTTTCTTAGTATTGAACACTTAATTATGATATAATTGTTGTAACATTTACTATTCATTATATTCACCAACTTAATCCTAGGTGGGTTTTGTACTTAGCTCTTAAGTCCATACCTTTACTTTTTCATTTAGGTAGTCAATGTGTTTACCTAAACACAAGCACCGAGCTGTGCTGGGAACTTGAAGGTTCGGTGGTGTAGCTAGAAAATACTTGTTGGAGAAGACCTGAATCCCTGAAAGAGAAGAATGCATTCTTATAGATTGATGCTGAATATGGAAAGTTTTGGGCAAAAATTCATAGGAAAATTAAAGTCTAATTGCAAGGAAGAAACTGTCACAGGAAAGCCAGCTGACTAGAACAGGAGCTATAACCCATGGCTTCAATCCAGGAAATAGATTGGTACCACCAAGCAATTAAGTCTGAGTGTCCCACAATTTTAACTCAATTCTTAGACTGCCTGGAGGGAGCATCAGATCCCACATATTAAGGGCTCAGTCCCATAAGACTGCTTCTTCTTCAGATGCCAGGTTGCAAGTCCAGGTTGTTACCTGTGTTTTTGATTCACTGGCTATAAATTAGAGATAGCTACAACCCCCTCCCTAGTTCAGTTAATTTGCTAGAGTAGTTCACAGGACTCAAGAAACTGGCTTTGCTTACTCAATAACCAGTTTATTACAAAGGATATTAAAGGATGTGAATGAACAGCCAGATGAAATAATACATACAGCAAGATCCTAACAACTGGAGCTTTTTCCCCTGTGGAGTTTGGGGCCTAGCACTTGAATGCTTTCTGGGTCACCAACATGGCAGCTCTTCTGGGTTTTTATGGAGGCTTCATTACATAGACATGATTGATAAACTCTTTGGCCATTGGTGACTGTTTCACTTTCAGCCCCTCTCTCTCTCTCCCTGGAGGTCAGAGGGTGGGAGTGAAAGTTTTAACCCTGTAATCAAGGTGGGTTCTTCCTGCCACCAGCCCTCACATCTTTAGGAGGTTTCTAAAAGTCACCTCATTAACATAAACTTAATTGTGGTTGAAAGGGGCTTGTTGTGAATAACAAGACATCCATTTCACTTTTATGGCTCTAAAGTGATTTCTGGGGCTGCAGACAAAAGACCAAATATAACAAAAGATGCCCCCAGGAGTTTTACATTTGCATATGTCTAGTGTTTAAACTAGTTCAGTAAGATTTTAGTTAGATTAAAAGGTCTGTTTAAATAAAACTTTATAGGGAAAAAATGGTAGGTGGTTTTGAAAAAATCTGTAATTAAGTTAGAACAGGTGCATGCTTTACTCAGAAAACCTGAATTTGGAAAATCATTTCACAAAAGACCGAATAGAAAAGAGTTTTCTTTTCAAGGCTACAAGTGGGCTGTTAAATTAATAGCTTAGCTTATTGTTTGGTTTTTATTCATTCATGTTTTGAGGAAATTTCAGTAAACTTTAGAAAATTTTAAAAACTTTTTATTTGAAACTAATTTTAGACTTACAGAAAACTTACAAAAACGATGTGGAGAATCTCTATGTACCCCTCACCCAACTTCTCTTAATGGTAGCATCTTACACAACCATAATAATTACCAAATTAATATAGACATGGTGCTACCAACTAAACTGCAGACCTCTTTTCACAATTGTCCTTTTCTGTTCTAGGAACCTATCCATGATCACATTTTGCATTTAATTATTTCTTCTTAATCTCCACCATTCTTTTTCTCAGTCTTTTGATACTTTTGAAGAATACCAACCAGTTATTTTGTAGACTGCCCCTCAGTTTGGGTTTATGATGTTTGCTCATGATTAGAATAAGGTTATGCATTTTTGACAGGAATACCGCAGAAATTATCTTGTATCTTTCCCTATGCATCATATGAGAGGGTTCATGATGCTGATACATTTTATTACTGGTGATGAGCTTTAGAAATTCTTGATGATAGATGCTATGATTTCTTTTATATATACATATTAAAATTATTATTAAGGGGGCGCCTGGGTGGCTCAGTTGGTTAAGCATCCAACTTTCAGTTCACAGCATGATCATGCAGTTTGTGAGTTCAAGCCCGCATTGGGCTCTGTGCTGACAGCTCAGAGCCTGGAGCCTGCTTCAGATTCCTTGTCTCCCTCTCTCTCTGCCCCTTCCCCTCTCGTGCTGTGTCTCTCTTACTCTCAAAAATAAATAATAAGACATTTAAATTTTTTTAAATTATTATTAAAAATACCAGTCCATCAAAGCATTTGTTTTGTAATGCAGATAATTTACCAAAAACCAAAATGCAGATTAGGGAAAGCTGTTATCATCACTAGTTAATTAATGGGATGAGGTCTGTAGAATTTCACTAAAAAAAGTAAATTGTTCAATGATAAGAAAAAAACACCTTTTTCTTTCAAATGAGGCAATTCTTTCTTCATTGGACAGTTAACAAAGGAATTATCAAAAGAAGAATCTTCCCGAGTAATAGAATTGTTTTTGTAGTAGAAAAATTGTCTTGGTTGAAGCAATTAACTTTGGATAACTTATCAAGTAGAACAATAAATGAGGAAATAGGTGATTGCTTTTAGGTTTTTTTGTTCTATGTGTAACACTGGAATTCTATCAAATTAAGTCATTAAGACCAGTTTCTGGGGTGTAGCCTATCATCATATCTGAAATAAATTTATTGCAACAAATTTTTTTGTATTTTGGGCATTTCAAAATTATGAATAGCATGAAATAAATCAATAATAATTTCAGAGGAAATACTACATTACATGTCCCATACCTTGTTGACATTGAATCATCCTCATATGTTTCAGAAAGGAATGAAATTGTGCTTCAGGCTTTGATGCACTTAAAAAAATACAGTGTATTTGGTATAGCCAGTGTGGAAAACAGTATGGAGGCTCCTTAAAAATTAAAAATGGAGATACCATATGATCCTTCTGGGTCTTTACCCAAAGAAAATTCTAATTCTAAAAGATACATGCACCTTTATGTTTATTGCACATTATTTACAATAGCCTAGATATGGAACACCCCAAGGTCCACCAGTAGATGAATGGATAATGGATGAAGAAAATATGGTGCATATATATACAAAATGGAATCTTACTTACCCATAAAAAAGAATGAAATCTTGCCACTTGCCACAACATGTTTGCTATAAAATAAGCCAGAGAAAGAATACCATATAATTTAACTTATATGTGGAATTTAAAAAACAAAACAAACTTGGGACGCCTGGGTGGCTCAGTTAAACATCCGACTCTTTGTTTCTGCTCAGGTCATGATCTCACATTTCGTGAGTTCCAGCCCCACTCTGCACTGTCAGTGCAGAGCTTCGGATTCATTCTCCCCTCTTTCCACCCCTACCCCATTCATGCTCTCCCACTCTCTCAAAATAAATAAACTTAATTTAAAAAATCAAAATACAAAACAAACAAAAATAGACTCATAAGTACAGACAACAAACTGGTGGCTGCCAGAGAAAAGGGGAGTGAGGGGAAGTAGGTGATCAAGGGGATTAAGAGGTACAAACTTGTAGTTATAAAGTAAGTAACAGGGATGAAAAGTACAGATTAGGAAATATAGTAAATAATGTAATAATAGCTTTGTATAGTGACACACAGTAACTGTATTTACCATGGTGAACATTTTGTGATATATATAATCATCAAATCACTATGTTATACACCAGAAACTAATATTGTATGTCAAAACTGTGTTTTTATGAAATAAAATTTTTAATGATATCTCCCTCAAATATACAGTAGATTATTAGGTTTTGCTGATAGGTATATCTATATATACCTATATAGATAGATAGAGTGTTTATTCCTCAAAAGAGAATGAGTAGAAACTCTCCTGTAGATATCTGTAACCTGTTGTAATGAAAGTGGGAACTAGTTCACATTAAGCTTTCTTCACTTGCTAGGTTTTCTTCACTAGGAACATTTCATTGAAATAGTTTTTATACTTTTTGGATTATCTTTGAAGCATCCATGAACTGTAAAACTAATAGAACTGAGTCCTGCTGTCCCTTCAAAGTAACAATATTCAATGTAATTGATAGCATTTTCTTTTATTTTAGTTCAGCAATCAGCAAACATTGGGAGGCTGAACTGGCTACCCTCAAAGGAAATAATGCCAAACTCACTGCAGCCCTGTTGGAGTCCACTGCCAACGTGAAACAATGGAAACAGCAACTAGCTGCATATCAAGAGGAAGCAGAACGTCTGCACAAGCGAGTAAGTTCAGAGCTGCTGCCATCCATAGGGATTTATGGCTAACAGACTTCACTGCTCAGCAGAGACTTACATGTAGTAGACTCAGTTCAAGGACATCTTTTGGAGATAATCGTTGGTTGTCAGAACATATAGATAGATGGTAGTATAAGTGGGTTTATTTAGTTAAGAAAAATATTTTCTATTCTGTCATTATCTGTGAAAACCTTGGTAAGTTATGTCTTTCTTTCTGCTCAGTAATCTCATCTGTAAAATAGAAATAATAATTGATACTGTGTAGAATTCCTGTGAAAATTAATTGAGAAAGTGAATTGACATTTAGTTGCACTGAGCTAATGATAGATGCTTTTATTATTTTATTTTTATTTTTTAAAAAAGGAACAGGAGTGCCTGGGTGGCTCAGTCGGTTAAGCGTCCAACTTCAGCACTGGTCATGATCTCACAGTTTGTGAGTTTGAGCCCTGCATGGGCCTCTGTGCTGACAGGCCTGAAGCCTGATTCAGATTTGTGCCTCCCTCTCTCTCTCTACCCCTTCCCCACTCATGCTCTGTCTCTCTCTCACTCTCTCAAAAATAAATAAAAACATTAAAAAAATATTTTTTTTAAAGAGCAACTTAAAATATCCAGGTAGGAAACGCTTTATAAAAGTTGGGAGGTGCCTGGGTGACTCATTTGGTTAAGAGGCCAACTTTAGCTCAGGTTATGTTCTCATGGTTCATGAGTTCGAGCCCCGCATCAGGTTGTCTACTGACAGCACAGAGCCCACTTCAGATCCTCTGTCCCCCTGTCCCCGACTCATGCTCACTCGATCTCTCTCTCTCTCTCTCTCGATCTGTCTCTCTCTCAAAAATAAACATGAAAAAAAATTTTAAGAAAAAATAGTCGGTTACACAGGTTTCCCCCACTATCCAAAAATAAAGCATTGCTGTGAAACCTTTCCTAAGCTCAAGTGGCATAAAGCAAAGAGTATCCCCTACTTTAAAGTTCACATCATATCACTTCACTTTTACAAAAGACCTACATTAGTATCTGTTTTTGCTACTTGACAGAAATCTGAAGATGATTTTCAGTTTTACCAAAGAACAACATTACCTAGTATTACTAATCTAGGTCTTTCATAAAAGTGAAGTGGCATAAATGCAAGCTCTCAGAAAGTGGGGGAGCACCTGCATTTGAAATTCATATAGGAAAAGAAAATCAGAAACCCCAGTATAAGTAATATCAGAAGCCCAAACAATTACTTGTGAAGAATTTTTTTTGTGCTCAAAGCATTTACATTTACCCAACAGGAAGCAGATGCCACTAATTTCCTTTTTTAGAAAGGATGCCAAACAAGTGAACTTCATAGACAATAGGAAATTGTCTTACTACCAGAGCACAATTTAAGGAATGTAATAGGACCAGAATGACAAGGGAAATAATATAGAAATGGAATAGACACAGGGAGGGAGACTAAGAAACCTGAATAAATATCATCCTATTATATGTATAAAGGTTAACTTAAGAGGAAGAAGAAGAAGGTTCTTTAATGAGTATAGAATTTCCATTTAGCAAGATGAAAAAGTTCTAGAGATCTTTTTCACAATGGTCTGAGTATACTTGTACACTTAAAAATGGTAAAGATGATAAATTTAATTATGTGTTCTTTACCACAATAAAAAAAATTAACTCACAACAGTTAACTCATGAGCCAATAAATATTCATTGAAAAACTATCATATCTCCTTATTGAGTAATCCTTGCCCTTAAGGAATTTTTGGTTTAAATAATTAATTGAATTTTAAAGATTTAAGAAATGAAATCTTTCTGTTCACATGTTTATAATTTTCAGTGCTCTTCCTTCCTTTTTATAGATTTGATTTCCATCAAGGTATCCTTTCCCATTGGCCTGAATTAACTTTGCAATTTTGGCCAGGTATAAGGACAGCTTTTTGACTTAACTACAGGTTGCGTTTTCCTATTTCTTCACATGTGTAGTCATTTTCAGTTGTGTGTATAGACATTAAAAATTAGATGCTATGCTGCCTATAGATGCTCTCATCTTATTCTGAATGATGTTTTTTATTTGAGCAAGCAGTTAAATGACTTACAGATTTCCTCGAATTTGTGGAGGTGTGGACTTACGCTTCATTATTAGAGTTGTTTTATTTTAATTTTGCCCTTAACCCTCTGGAGAATCCCCTAGTCCTGAGAAATCTTTATTTCTAAGGCGTAACCCTTCGGGTGCTTCAGTGGAAAGTTTGAGGTGATAACCAATGTCCTCTAATTTGGTGGGACTCAAACTTCAAACTGTTTTCTCTATGGTGAGCATGAGCACTACCACCTTAGCTCTTTCAGCCTTCCAGCTCCCCACACCCCACCATGCTGGACTCCTTGGATTCTTACCTGTGCATGTTTAGTTCAAGGGTTGACCAAAGACTTGGAAAAAGTCTCTATGCTTATTTGGGGCTTTCTTCATACAGTTCCCTCAATTTCTAACTGTTTCAGCTGTTCTAAGGAGTCCCCAAATCATCAGGCTCCTCAGGCTATCTTTTAGTCTTTTGCTCTATTTGGTCACTAACCAGGGCATTCAAGCAGTTGAATTTTACATTTCGTTCATGATTTGCCATTGTTATCTATGGGAAAGTTTTTTTAATAAAAACAACTCCATCATTATGAGAACTGGAATTCCCCGTAAGGAATTTATTACCTAATTGAACAAAGAAAACTAATAAACATTGAAGAATAAGGAAATAATTCCCAAGATTTTCAATACATTTCATTTTATGGACCACAGGACAGGAGAGCCTTGACAGATTGAGTAGATAGGAATGGCTTTCTGGTGAAAGTGCATGCTGAGCTGAGAGTAGAGGGTTTGATGAAGTCTGAATGGCCTCAGAGGTAAGAGAGGACATTCATATCCAGCAAGATGGGTACGAGAGTTGTTTATTCTTTCTTCAAGTTTTATTTATTTATTTTGAGAGAGAACATGCACAAGCCAGGGAGGGGCAGAGAGGGAGAGAGAAGGAATCCCAAGTAGGCTTCTTGTTGTTAGCACAGAGTCTGGCACAGAGCTTGAGCTCATGAACCATGAGACCATGACCTGAGCTGAAATCAAGAGTAGGATACTTAACCAACTGAACCACCCAGGCACACTGAGAGTGGTTTGTTCTTAGGACAAGGAGACTTGCCTGCTTTTAGTTGGAAAAGTGATAAATCACATACTGTGAGTGTCTTGGATGATGAGGATAGTTAAGTAGTTTAGGACTGGTATATGCAAGACCTGAGGGTTAAGATTTGATGTAAAAAAAAAAAAAAAAAAAAAAAAGAGCCTTTGAAAGACTTTGAATGGGGGAGTTAAAGATCACAGATGAATGTTAGTTTGCAGAAGAGGTAAAAATAGATTACAGTTAAGTCTTCTGGCAAGCCATTGCTGTTCTTTAGGCCTGGATGATAAGGGTCTGCACAAGGCTATTAGTACATGAATAGAAAGGACAAAAGTGTTAAGAAAGGTAGAGTGACATTTGTGGAGTGTAATTCGATATTTGGAAAACGTGAAAGAGAAGGATTTGCTGTGTTTCTTTAACAGTCTAGAATTCACTGCAGTCTAGTCACCCAAAATGTATGAGCTCCCGATGTATGTAAAGAGCTGTGATAGGAGGTATATGTATGTTT
The DNA here is from genome assembly GCF_024362965.1 of Panthera pardus. NCBI lineage: Eukaryota > Metazoa > Chordata > Mammalia > Carnivora > Felidae > Panthera > Panthera pardus. The sequence continues at coordinate 95,649,578 of NW_026526765.1, forward strand.
TTATGTTGACTTCTGTCTCTTTTGACTGTCAAATCCAACAGTGTTGTTGGACAGGATAACTTTTAGGGACTCTGCCCTTCTCTGTTCTCTCAGAAAATACCAAGTGCTTATTAAAAATTAGGTAGCTCTTTGGGCCCTCAGTACATTGTTATTGACTAAAAAATGTTATCTTTTGCCACAGAGACATTATTGATATGAAGTCATTCTAGTAATAGAATGATTTAAGTTGTATTTTTAAGCATATCTTTTCTTCCAGATTCTCTTAACATTTTGGAAATGTATTTGAAAAATTTCTCACTTCTGCAAGGCCAGTTTTCAGAAGCCATGTTTAATTTGAAAGCTACAGATGGAAGGCAGATGGCTATATCTGATTTTGAATATGTTTTCATAGGAAATTTTTAAAGAAAACTTCATTATAGGGATTCTCTGCTATCATTAATCATTTAATTTTAAGTTTTCCTGATTTTGCCCATGACCAAGCCATATAAATAATTATTTCCCTAGTCTTTTTTCTTTGTCCTAGATTCATGTCTTTAAAGAATCTATTCATTCTAAATAAGTGTCTTAATATTTCTGTTAATTGATTTTCATAAGTTCCTTCAGAATTCATGTTTTAACTATCAGGAGTTACTATATTTTCAGCAAGAAATCCTTGGAAGTAGTCATATAACTTACCTGTGTTCTCCTTTCATTCTAGGTGACTGAGCTTGAATGTGTTAGTAGCCAAGCAAATGCAGTGCATACCCATAAGACAGAATTAAATCAGACAATACAAGAACTAGAAGAGACGCTGAAAGTGAAGGAAGAGGTATTTGCTACTTTTTACTCATCTGTAATCTGGCTAACATATGTATACAAAATATTTGAGCTTATGTCAGATTTGCAGGTACTTTATGGAGTAAAGTAAGGTCGTGGGATGCTGTTTAGGGGTGTGAAATGTTTTTTTTTATTAATATTAAGCTTGTTCATATTTTCTCCTTCCTTATTTCTGCTGTTACGAACAATGATGAGGCAGTCAGACTGAGATGCTGCCTCTTGCCTTCTGTGTGAGAGTTGCATTCATAAAATCAACAGAAAACCAGGAGAGGTTAAATGAATTTTATACGCTGTTGCTTTCTCTGGTTTCTGGTCAGAAGATTTAACATCCCAGGAAAGAATTATATCCACAACCTTAACATATTCCGATGGTTGTTTCTAAGCGGTGCTGTCTCAAAGCCCGCAAGTGTACTTGTTGCTTAAGATTATCATGTAGTAGACACCATACCCATAAAGACAAATCACCCCTCTAAAATTTAGTCAGTATAAAGGAATGTTTTTTTAATTATTTTTTTCCAGGGACTGGAACAATGATTTCAGGAAAAAATAAGACTTTCTCTTTCCTTGATTTAGTTTAAATATTGTGGCTAAAGACCTTGCTGTACTTTTTCTAGGAAATAGAAAGATTAAAACAAGAAATTGATAATGCCAGAGAATTACAAGAACAGAGAGACTCTTTGACTCAGAAACTCCAGGTGAGCTGTAATGACGTTTTGATTCATTTCTGCACAGCAAGGCATCACTCATTCTTTCACATAGTAATGACTTTTTTCTCTGAAATTTCATTTCGTAGGTTCTCAGTCCTTTTTCTTTTCCAGGACTTCTCATTCGGGCCTAATCTTTGATTTGTCAAAAATTACCTGATACCTTTATCTCGGTAGCATATGATCATCATAGATGGTCATTTATAAATTGTCTTCAGTAAATTATTTTAGAAATTTCTACTTTGTAACATAAAAAATACCCTGAATTTAAAGAGAATTTCTCAAATGGATTTCATTCACTTGAGAAGTTCTCATTTTTTTTAACACTGAACTACTTAGCATGAATTACAAAAGTAGTTGTGCCCTAATGGAAATCAAGTTAGTACTGTTTTTCTTCCTTTATACGAATTAATTTTACTCACTTTTTTTGCATAAGTAATATGTTTCTTGGCTCTCATTTACATATGTATATCCTGTGTCAGTGGTTAGGGAAGAATTTTAGAATTCATTATCAAAGTGCCCTGGCACCTCAGGTACTTTTACACCCCAGTGGTTAGCTGCCTCTATAAAGAGAGGTTAGGGCCACTTTAGAGTTGGGAGTAGAAATAAATGTATGTACAGAGTGAGGAATTTGGGCTGAGTGATGATGAGTGGGACCTGAAAGCCCAGTATTAAAAGGAGTACCATAATTATAATGAGAATGTCCAGCATTAATTGAGTGCTCACTTGCACCAGACACTGTGTTAAGCACTTTACTTATATTGTGCATTTATTCCATGTAACAGTCATAGGAGGAAACTGAGGCTTGTATAGGTTAACTTGTCCAATCTCTCTTTAAGTAGGCAAAGTTCTTTGACAGCGGAAATGGGTTCTTTATAGAGCATCAACTATTTCCCTCTCTCTCTCCTGTCATTTGACTTTCAGCAGTCTGAGAAAAAGGAGGTGGTTTGTTTTGGTTAGCCCTATTAAATGTTGTTCCTACATTTTAATGATCTGTGTAAATTAGTGGTTGTCAACTGGGGGCAGTTTTGTGCCGCAGGGGACGTTTGACAATGTATGGAGACAGTTTTGATTTTCACAACTAGGACTGTACTATTGACATCTAGTAGGTGGAAGTCAAGGATGCTGCTAAACATCCAATTATCTGGCCCAAAATGTCAATAGTGTCAAGGTTGAGAAAGCCTGGTGTAGAACTAAAAGATGAAGCATGGAATCAGGGCTAGAGGAGGTGGAAGAAATCAGTGTGGCTTTGCCATTTGTTCGTTTGTTTCGGGCTGTCATTGTCTGAGTACTTGCTGTGCTTCAGGCATTTTGCTAAGCACTTGTATACCATCGCTCTAATTCTCAACTAATTCTCACACTAACAAATGTGGTAACCCCATTTTCAAAGAGAAGGCAGCAGTTCGGGGGTGTTAACAAGTTTACAAGACACTGAGCTAGAAAGTAGTAAGGCCTAAATTTGTTTTGATTCCCAAGTCTCTGTTCTTTCTGTATTAGCACCTCACTGCTCCAGGCAGTCAAGTGGCCAAGACATTCCTGACAATTCTTTAAAAACATTTTTCCAGTTACATACACATTTACATTGTCCCAGAGAAACCAACAGGTGATTTTTCATATCAGACTTCTAAATGTATTTCATCATTGACTGAGCAGTAATTGAATTTTAAAGCTGGCTCCTGGAATAGTGAATATCAATGCTTACCTTTTCTTTCACCAAGTATCAAAAATGCTTATCAAAACAACCTACATGGAACAGGGCAGGGAAGCTTTCAGACCTTCGGATGCGCTGGTCCCTATTTGTTTTAGGTCTTGGCTCACGTGTTAATTTCTCCAACTTCTCAATTTAAGCACTGCTCTGCAAGGTCCTCCCAGCCCCCTACTCCCCCCACCCCAGGTACTCTTTGTAATATTACCATGTTTTATTTTCCTAGTAGCCATTGTCAGTATCTGAAATGATTTTATTTATTTTTAAAATTTATTTTGGAATGATTTCAGATCAGAAAAACTTGCAAGAATAATACAAAAATTTTTTTCATAGACCTTTCACCCACATTTCCCAAATGTTAACATTTTTTGCTGTATTTGTTTTACCATTCTGGAACTCTGTGTATGTATATACATACATACATACATACATACATACATATGTGTGTATACATACATACATATATACACTTCTATGTGTATGTATATATATATATATATACATACATACATGTATATATATATATACATACACATATATCTTTTTCCTGAAATCTTTGAAAATACGTTTAAGATACAGTATCTCTCTCTCTCTTTTTTTTTTTAATGCTTTATTTATTTTTGAGAGAGACAGAGACAGAATATGAGTGGGTTAGGGGCAGAGAGAGAGGGAGACACAGAATCGGAAGCAGGCTCCAGGCTCCGACTGTCAGCACAGAGCCCGACACGGGGCTCGAACTCACAGACCGCGAGATCATGACCTGAGCCGAAGTAGGACGCTGAACCGACTCTGCCACCCAAGCGCCCCAAGATACAGTATCTCTTTACCTCTAAACACTTCAGTGTGTATTTTATAAGAGTAAGGACATTTTCTTCTATAACCATCAAAAATTATCTGTCTACAGACCTTACTCAAATTCCCATAATTGTCTTAATAATCTCCTTTATAGCAAAATTTAAAAATTGTTTTTCTGGTCCAGGATTTATTCCAGAATCACATATTGCCTTTAGTTTTCATGTATATTTATTTTGATGTTTGAATTGTCCCACATTTGGCCAGTTGAAACCCCTTCCAGCTTCTGGTTCCTTTTGATATGACACTCTAATTCTTTAAAGAATTTCTTTATGTATTAGTACAACATAATCCAGGCTCATCTTGTATTTTTTCAACAGCCTTGGAATTCCAATAGCCTTGGAATTAGCTATTTCTTCAAGGAGAAATTTCTTTTAGCAAAGATTGATATTTAGAAGCCAAAACCTGAGTACTAGATAAGCTTCTTGTTATTAAGTTGGCATTGTTTCTTTTCCATCTTAATAAACAGAGCTAGAAGTACACACATACCACATTATGTCCATTTCAGGTACGTATATATGTCTTTTAAACTGAATTCTTACCCATACCTCCCACTGTAGTCTAATACTATGAAGTTCATTTTAGCCTTTTCCTTATTCATATCTGTAACTTGTTTACCCAACACCAAGAAACCTGGAGGCACCTGGGTGGCTCACTCAGTTAAGCACCTGGCTCTTGATTTTGGCTTAGGTCATGATCCCACAGTTCTTAAGTTCGAGCCCCGTGTCGGACTCCGCGTTGACATTGTGGAGCCTGCTTGGGATTCTCTCTCTCTCTCCCTTTCTTTCTGTCCCTCCCCTGCTCACACTCTCTCTCTGTCTCTCAAAATAAATAAATTAATTTTAAAAAATACTGAGAAACCTGCTTCTTATTACCCACAGTATATTTATTTACTTTTTTAATCTCAGAAAGCACAGAAAATAGTTGTTGAATTACTAAATAAAACCACTGCAAGAAAATACAAACAAACCCTTACCAACTAGAGATCAGTATAATTCTTTTTGTCCTTAGCCTATATCCAAAGTTTATTGGGTGAGTTCTTCCACTCCTCTGCAATTGGCTAGGTTCTTCATTTGAAACACATTTATGTTTATTTGTGTCATATTCCATTTTAAATGTATTTTATTTCCCATTCTTCTTCATTTCATAGCATGCATTTAATGAGTATATGAAACATTAGTGTGGTTCCAAAAATCAGAACTATTCAGAAAGATGTCTTTAGAGAAGTATGAGCCCCTTCAGTCCAGACTAGCCTAGTTTCTGTCCCTTTCTTCCCACCCCCCGTATCCATCTGCCACCCATCGGTAACCAGTCACATTAGTTTCTGGTTGATCCTTTCTCTGTTTCTTTTTACACAAATGAACAGATCTATTTGTTTACCCTCTCCTCCCCTTTTTTAAATGATATCATCCACTAGATTATTCTTTTGCACTTTGCTTCTTTAACCTGAAACATATTGTAGAGATCACTCTGTCAGTTCATACAGATCTTGTTCATGTTTGTTACAGTTGTATAGTACTTCATTTCTATGTGTTGATAGTTTATTTAGCCACTCCTTTGTATGGGTATTTAGGCTATTTCCAGTGTTCTGCAACAATACTACAAGTAATGTTGTGCATAGGTATTTTGTTATCATTGGAGGTATATATTCAGGATAGTTTTGTTTTTTTTTTTTGTTTTTTTTTGTTTTTTTTTTTTTTTAGTAATCTGTACACTCAACATGGGGCTTGAGCTCATTATGACTCCAAGATCAAGAGTCTCATGGTTGGGCACCTGAGTGGCTCAGTCAGTTAAGTGTCCAACTTCATCTCAGGTCATGATCCTGTGGTTTGTGAGTTCGAGTCCTACATCAGGCTCTGTGCTGACAGCTCAGAGCCTGGAGCCTGCTTTGGATCCTGTGTCTGTCTGTCTGTCTCTCTCTCTCTCTCTCTCTGCCCCTCCCCCACGCGCACACTCTCTCTCTCTCTCTCTGTCTCCCCCCCCCCCCCTCAAAAATAAGTAAACACTAAAAAAACAAAAAAGAATCTCATGGTCTTCTGACTGAGCCACCCACAGGAAAGATTCTTAGAAGCAAGATTTCTTAGTGAGAAGATAAACACATAAGTAGTTTTGTTAAATATTGTCCAGTTTCCCTCCATAATGAATTGTGGCAGTGCTCACTCATACCACCAGCATGAGTGCATGTGTCTCCATAGCCTCACCAACAAAATGTGTTGTCATACTTCTTAATTGTGTGATAGGTGAAAAATGGTATCTCTTGTGTATCTCGTATTATTATGAGTCACATGAACTTCCTTCATAAGCTTAAAGATCTTTTCAGTATCTTTTTGTACATGTGTGGATTGGGTGTTCATGTCTTTTGCCTTTTCTTGATAGGATTTTTGGTCCTTTTTCAAGAGTTCTTTGTATTCAGGAGTTCTTTATATATCTGATTACATGTTACAAATATTTTCTCCCAGTTTGTTGTTCTTTTTACTTTTTCCAAGGTAGTGTTGCTTTATGTAGTAGTCAGATTTCTTCCTTTCTTTACTTGCTTGTGGCTTGTGAATAATAGAGTTAGATAACTCTTCTAAACTCAGATGATATAGGAATTTATGCATATTTCCCTCTAGTACTTACAAGGTTTCATTTTTTACCTTTAGATCTTCGAGTACTTGGGGTTTATTTTTTTGTGTATGGTATGAGATGTGTATCCAATTCCATCTTTTTCTAAATGCCTGTCCAGTTATCTCATTACCATTTATTTAAAACATCATTCTTTTTTCCAGAGATTAGAGATACTTGATTTCTATGTGTATTTTGATCTATTGCTGGACTTCCTGTTCCACCCCATTGGTCACTCTATTCATGTGTCAGTACTACACTGCATTAATTGTAGAAGCTTTAATGTCTGGGAAGGCCAGTTAATCTTCACAGCGTTTCTTCTTCATTGCTTTTCTAAATATTCTTACGTATTTATTTTAGCATATGAACTTCAGTATTAACTTCAATACCAGTTTTTGTGTCAACTAAAAATGTAGCTCTATAAAAAAACTTTTATTGGGATTGCTTAAAATTTATTTAGGAGTGTTTTAAGGTTTTTGTGTGTTTTTACATATTTCTTGTTTATCCATGTTTTGTCTTTTTTTGTTTCAAATGGGATTTTTTCTATCATTGTATTTGATTATTGTGTGTATATGTTGAATTCTGTATGCTTATTTTATATGCTGCTACCTGACTATTTTATTATTTGAGCTTGTTTTGTCATTTATTGCATTGATTCAGTAAGATTGTTTTGGTACGATAACACATAATTTGCAAACAGAGATAATTTTATTTATTTCTCCAATTCTTATGCCTCTGTTGATTTTTCTTGTCGAATTACACCTTAAAAACAGTAGTAAAGGGGCACCTCTGAGATTCAGTCGATTGAGTGTCCAACTCTTGATATGGGCTGGGGTCATGATCTCAGGGTCATGAGATTGAGCCCCATGTCTGTGCTGTCAGCACAGAGCCTGGTTACGATTCTCTCTGCCCCTTCCCCATTCACATGCTTGTACATGTGCTCTCTCTCTCAAAATAAATAAATAACCATTAAAAACAAAACAATGGTATAGTGTCAAACAGTAGTGGAGTTTATGGGCTTATTTTTGTCCCTTATCTTAGTGAAAATGCCTCTATTATTTTTCCATTAATAAAATGCTGGATTTAACACTAAAATATATTTTATCATATTATGAGACTGTCTTTCATTCCTGTTTTCTTGGCTGTTTTTACCAAAAATTTTGTTAATGGCTTTTTTTAAGTATCTTTGGAGGTAGCCATAATTCCCTCCCTAGATCTATTAATATGTTTTGTTTTATTAATAGATTTTCTAATACCAAACCACCCTTGCATTACTGGAATAAGTACCGTTATCTATGATATATTATTCTCTTAATGTGGTTTTAGATTTTCATCTTTTATTATTTTTAATTTTTACATGATACTCATTTGTAATATTGGTCTGTAATTTTCTTCCTTTGTGGGGAAGCTGTATTTATAAGATTTAGGTATCAAGGTTATACTTTATACAAAGTTACACTTCAGGAGTACCTGGGTGGCTCGGTTGAGCATCTGATTCTTGATTTCAGCTCAGGTCACAATCCCATGTTCAGATGCTCAACCGACTGAGCCACCCAGGTGCCCCTTAAAAAACAATTTTTTGGGGGGATGCCTGGGTGGCTCAGTTGGTTGAGTGTCCTGACTTCGGCTCAGGTCATAATCTCACAGTTCGTGAGTTTGAGCCCCGCGTCAGGCTCTGTGCAGACAGCTCGGAGCCTGGAACCTGCTTCGGATTCTGTGTCTCCCTCTCTCTCTCTGTCCCTCCCCAGCTTGCACTCTGTCTCTCCTTCTCTCAAAAATAAATAAACATTAAAAAAAATTTTAAAGAAAATTTTTTTAAAGTTATACTTCAGTTATACTTCATACACTTTCTTCATTTTCTGTGCTATGGCGTCATGGATGTCATATTGCAACTATCGGATCTTTGAGCATTTAATAAAACTCTCTTTTGACACCATCGGGGCCTGGTGCATTTTTTGTATAGTTCCTGGATTATTCTGTCTTCTGTAGCTATTGGACTGTTTAAGTTTTCCATCTAGCTTTCATATATTCAGCAAGAACTCTTATTTTATATAGTTGTTCATTATCCTTTTCTTCTTGATTAAGTAAAGTTAAGCAATGGTATGTCCATTTCGTTAAATTAAAAAAAAACTTTTTTTAATGTTTATTTGCTTTTGAGAGAGACAGAGTATGAGCAGGGGAACGGCAGAAAGAGAGGGAGACACAGAATCTGAAGGAGGCTCCAGACTCCAAGCTGTCAGCACAGAGCCTGACGTGGGGCTCAAATTCACAAACTGTGAGATCATGACCTGAGCCAAAGTCAGATGCTTAACCAACTGAGCCACCCAGGCATCCCTAAAAAAAAATGTTTTTTAATGTTTGTTTATTTTTGAGAGAGAGAGAGAGAGAGAGGGAGAGAGAGATAGAGATAGAGATAAAGTGCGAGTAAGGAAGGGTCAGAAAGAGGAGACACAGAATCTAAAGCAGGCTCCAGGCTCTGAGCTGTTCGCACAGAGCCCAGTGCGGGGCTTGAACTCACAAACTGTGAGATCATGACCCGAGCTGAAGTCGGATGTTTAACCAACTGAGCTAACCAGGCACCCCTATTTTGTTAAATTATTTTAAAAATATTTGGCTTGGTTCATCAGTGTCACTGTCTTTCTGTCCTCTACCTTATGAATTTCTCCTTTTATCTTTACTATTTCTGCTTCATGCTTTATTTTGGTTGACTTTTTATTCTTTTTCTAGCATTTTAAGAAGAGAATTTAATTCCTTTATTTTTATTCTTTCACTTTTATTTATACATGTGTAAGGCTATAGATTTTCCTCTGTTGCTTTAAAGTGTATTCCATAGATTCTGGTATTTAGTATTTTCATTATCATTATTTCCTGAAATTCTGTAATTTTGGTTTTATTTACTTTGCATGCAAGAGATGTTTAAAAGAAGGTGCTTTAGGGGTGCCTGGGTGACTCAGTTAAGCATTCTGACTCTTGATTTTGGCTCAAGTCATGATCTCACAGTTTGTGAGTTCAAGCCCCACTTCAGGGATTGGGGATTCTCTCCCTCCTCACTCTGTACCTATCCCCAGCTCATGCTCGCTTGCTCTCTCTCTCTCTCTCTCTCTCTCTCAGAATAAATAAATAAGCATTACAAAAAATAAAGGGATGCCTGGGTGGTTCTCTCAGGTGAGTGTCTGACTCTTGATTTCAGCTCAGATCAAGATCTCACAGTTTTTGAGTTCGAGCCCTGCATCAGGCTCTGCTCTGAAAGTGCAGAGCCTGCTTGGGATTCTCTCCCTCCTCTCTCTGCGCACCCATCCCACCGCCCATCACTCACTTGTGTGCTCAGTTGTGCACACTTTCTCTCTCTCTCTCTCTCTCTCTCTCTCTCTCAGAATAAATAAACATTACAAAAAATAAAGGGGCAGAGTAAATTCTGTCGGTTAAGTGTCCAACTCTTGATTTCAGCTCAGGTCATGATCTCACAATTAATGAGTTTGAACCCCACGTTGGGCTTTGTGTAGAGCCTGCTTGGGATTCTCTCTGCCTCTCCCCTCCCCCCAAATAAATAAATAAACTTTAAAAAAATAAAAAATAAAGTGCTTTTATTTCCTGGTGGAAGGACTTTAGTTTTTTGATTTAGTTACTAAGTTCTAGTTTTAGTGCATTGTAATCACAAGGGTTTGTAGAATTTTTTTTTTTGTTTTATTTATTTATTTAAATAATCTTGACACCCACCATGGGGCTTGAATCACGAACCGTGACTCCTCCAGCTGAGTCAGCCAGGCACCCATATATAATTTCTACTTTACATAATTCACTACACTTTGTTGTATATTCTCATTTATGGTCAGTTTTTATGAATGTTCTTTGTCGATTTTGTATTTTATCTCTTGTATTCTTACCTTTTCTTTGTTCTACTTAATCTGTCCTATATTGAGAGTGGCATAGTAAAGTCTGTTTTCAGTGTGTTTTTATCCGTGTCTCCTTACAACTCCTGTAATTTCTACTTATTGTGAAGTTAGTTGCTGTGTTTCTTGGTACATAAACATCATGGGTATATCTTTATTTTGAGTTTTGACTTTTAGCATTAAAGTCCTTCCTTTGCCAGTATCAAAATTCCTCATTATTCTGAAACCATCTCCATTTTTTTGGCTTTCTTAAGTGAATTTCTCAGTGGAAGGACCATTCTATTTTATGATTTTGTTTTCGGTTACTAGTCTTACTGCATTGTGATCACAGAGTAATTTTTGTAACATTGATACTTAGTGTAACTTAATACTACTTTTTTATGACCTAATGTAAAGTCAGTTTTTGTGAATGCTTCTTGTGTGTTGTGTACATATAGTCAGATAGTGCTTTGTGAGCCAAGCTATATTTTTTTTCCTTTTACTAGGTAACTCATTCATATTTATTGATATGATATTTTTAAAAAAAAATTTATGTTTATTTTTGAGAGAGAGAAAGTGTGTGTGAGTCGGGAGAGGCAGAGAGAGAAGGAAACATGGAATCTGAAGCAGGCTCCAGGCTCTGAGCTGTCAGCACAGAGCCCAGAGTGGGGCTCGAACCCATGAGCTGTGAGATCATGACCTGAGCCTAAGTTGTACACTCAACCAACTAAGCCACCCAGGTGCCCCTTATTGATAATGATTTTTATGTTTGGTTTCAACTTGTCATCATTATTTTATATAATAGTGTTCGTGTATTATGTTAATTTGAATTTTCTTTTACCCTGTATGTGTTCTTTGCCTTTTTATATCTTTGATATTTAAGATCGTCTTAACTTTGTTGTAGTGGTTACCTTTAGACTTAAACCTTTTTAAAATATTCCTAGTCACCTGTGTTCATATTTAAATTTTCATAATCTGGTTTGTTTGTTTTTAATGCTGTCTAACTTTGAACTATTATATATTCAGTAATTGCAAGCTTATTTCTGCTTTTCTCTTTTCCTTTCCTTTTTTCTCCTAGTTTCTAATTGCATTATTTCTACTTTGTCAGAATAAGTAACATTTTGATTTATTTATTTATTTATTTATTTATTTATTTATTTATTTACTTTAAGAGAGAGCATACACATGCACACTCACATGAGCAGGGGAAGGGCAGAGAGAGAGAATCCCAAGCAGGCTCTCTGCCATCAGCATTGAGCCCGATGCAGGGCTCGAACCCACAAACCACAAGATTGTGGCTTGAGCTTAAATCATGAGTTGGACACCCAACCAACTGGGCCACCCAGGCACCCCTAGTAACATTTTTATATTATTTTTTAACCATCATCCATCCTTGTTTTATTCTTTGATATATATTACATATAGTACATGGTCCTTTCTTTGAAGTTTCCACAATAATCTGTTGGTTGGATGAAGCTTATCTTTAGTGGATGGTTCCCGAAGAGCTCATGGTTTTAAGCTGTTTTTTTAAAAGACTTAGTACTTGGGTGACAGGTAGATATAAAATCCTTGGTTTGTAATTTTCTTTCTTTGAGTTTCTTGAAAATGCCACTCCATTATTACCTTGTTTTTATGTCTCTTTTGAGAAATCTATTCCAGTCTAGATGCCTGGCCTTGGAAGTTTAGAACCCATTCTGTTTGTATGCCCTGAGGATTTTTCCTTTATATTTAAAATCTAATAGTTTTACTAAGATAATTCTGAGATTGATTGTTGCGGGTCAGTTTTCTCAGGTACTTGGTGGGCCCTTTTATTTTTTTTTTTTATTTATTTATTTTTTTAATATATGAAATTTACTGTCAAATTGGTTTCCATACAACACCCAGTGCTCATCCCAAAAGGTGCCCTCCTCAATACCCATCACCCACCCTCCCCTCCCTCCCACCCCCCATCAACCCTCAGTTTGTTCTCAGTTTTTAACAGTCTCTTATGCTTTGGCTCTCTCCCACTCTAACCTCTTTTTTTTTGTTTGTTTTCCTTCCCCTCCCCCATGGGTTTCTGTTAAGTTTCTCAGGATCCACATAAGAGTGAAACCATATGGTATCTGTCTTTCTCTGTATGGCTTATTTCACTTAGCATCACACTCTCCACTTCCATCCACGTTGCTACAAAAGGCCATATTTCATTCTTTCTCATTGCCACGTAGTATTCCATTGTGTATATAAACCACAATTTCTTTATTCATTCATCAGTTGATGGACATTTAGGCTCTTTCCATAATTTGGCTATTGTTGAGAGTGCTGCTATAAACATTGGGGTACAAGTGCCCCTATGCATCAGTGCTCCTGTATCCCTTGGGTAAATTCCTAGCAGTGCTATTGCTGGGTCATAGGGTAGGTCTATTTTTAATTTTCTGAGGAACCTCCACACTGCTTTCCAGAGCGGCTGCACCAATTTGCATTCTGGTGGGCCCTTTTAATTTGTAGATTCAGGTCTGCCTTTATTTCCAGGAAGTTTTCTTGTGTAAAAGTTTTAAATATTAACTTTGTCTTATTGGGGTGTTTTCTTCTTCAGGAGCTCCAGTGATATGTAACTGGATTGGATTTTTTTTGTCTTCTGTTTCAACCACTTTCTCTCTGATTTTTTTTTATATAAATGTTTATTTGAGAGAGAGAGAGAGAGAGAATACGGGCAGGGCACAGACAGAGAGAGAGGGAAAGAGAGGATATGAAGCAGGCTCCAGGCTCCAAGCTGACAGTGGAAATCCCAGTGTTGGAGCTTGAGCTCATGAACTGTGAGATCATGACCTGAGCTGAAGTCGGACACTTAACTGACTTGAACCACCCAGCCACCCCACATTCCCTTGAATGTTGAAAAATAATAATTGAATAAACTGTATTTTTTTTGCAAATGTATTTTTTATTTTATAATTCAGTCTTTATTTCTGATGTGATTTTGCCTTTTTCTTCTGTTTCTATCAAGCTTTAATCACTCCTCATTTTTTTTTTTTTGATTTTTTGGCCCATTTCTGTTTTTTGTGTTTAATATCTGACTCAGGCTCTATTTTGAATGCTTGACAGTATTTAAAGTTTATTTTGGGTGTAATGTCTACACCCAACATGAAGCTCAAACTCATGACCCTAAGATCAAGAATCCCATGCTCTTTCCCTTTTTTTAAAAAAAATATTTTTTCAAGTTTATTTACTTATTTTGAGAGAGAGGGAGAGAACAAGCACAAGCCAGGAAGAGGGAGAGAGAATCCCAAAGAGGCTCAACACTATTGGCGCAGAGCCCAACTTGGGCCTCAAACTCACAAACCATGAGATCATGACCTGAGCCGAAATCAAGAGTTGGACACTTTAACTGACTGAGCTACCTTTGTGCCCAAGAGTCCCATGCTCTTCTGACTGAGCCAGCCAGGTGCGCTGTTTGATGATATTTAATTTCGAGTGGAGTCTTCTGTTTTCTTGTGCTTCATAGTTGGTTTTTTGTGGGGACTTGTATTTTCATTCAGTGAAGTGTCTAGAGTTTCATTTTGTTTTCATCTTACTATAGTTTCTGTAGATGAAGATATGTCACATCTTTGTATTTGGTGGACTGAGTGGCAGTTTTGGGTGGTTTACAAATTCTTAGTTAAAAACCACTCACTTTTTGGGAGACAGGTAAGAGAGAAAGCTTGGGAAATGTCTTTGCTGGAAATTGAAGTTTGTATTGTTCTATTTCTTCATGACCTGAGATGCAAGTCAGATGCCTAACCGACTGTGTCACCCAGGAGCCTCTGTAAAAAAAATTTTTTAATCACTCTAGTGTTTAGGCTCTATATCTAACACAGAGAGTGACCTTCTACCCATTAAGATTTTGTACTTTTTTTTTTATATTTATTTATTGCTAAGGGAGAGAGAAAGAGGGAGAGAGAGAACCTCAAGCAGGCTCTACACTGTCAGCACCGAACCCAACATGGGGTTCGAACTCACCAACCATGAGATCATAACCTGAGCTGAAATCAAGGACCAGATGCTTAACCATCTGAGCCACCCAGACACCCCTTTATACTTTGAATTATTGCCCTTTAAAACATTCGAAGGGCCTCCATTGCTTTATCAGGACTGAACCAGGTCTGGATGCCCCTGGCACATGGTTACCTGTCAGGGAAGGAGAAGAGGAAATTAGTAGCACACAAGTGGTTATAAGTAGAAGAATAAGTTAGGAGTGAGAATAAACGGCAAGAAGAGGCTTGGAAAACATGGACATAAGGTGGACTACTGGGAAGTGCCCACAAACCAGGGCTCCAATTGCCTTGTGTTGGCCATGTGCACAGCGTTGGCCATTCTTGCTCTAGGATTATATTCTCTGCTTCAGAATAGACCAGCACTGTCAGCACTGTATTGGATCCCTTTTGTTACCTGCCTGCTAACATTCCTCCAATCAGAGAAATGGTTGAGAGTATGAAACTCTGTCTAGAGAGAACAATGCAATTTTAATAGCTGAGGAAATTTGGTGTTTTGCATGCTTCCATTGAAAATGTTTGGATGTTTCATTGATTGGCAAGGAGAACAAAGAAGGCTTTCATTTTAAGGAAGGCTTTAGAGGGCATAATGGGTGGTGCCTGGTGAAGTGGGTGTTTTCTAGTGAATGACATTTGGTCTATTTTTATAGTTGGAAACATTCTACTCTTAAGCTTATTGTTTAAGCAAGCAAGAGAGCATACTGTGCAATCATGAGTGGAATTTTTACATTTGATCCCAGGCTCTTTTTTCTCCCTCATAGTTTGGAGCCTCCATGAATGTGCCTATGAATTTATAAGTATTTTATTGGTTTCAGATCCTGCTCTCAGTTTACTTATCTTCTCTTTGTGGATTATTCAAAGGAAGAAGATTAGAAACATACTGGGAAATATCTAACAGTAAATGCTTTTTTTTTTTTTTTAACTTTTTTTTAATGTTTGTTTATTTTTGAGAGAGAGAGCATGAGCAGGGGAGGGGCAGAGAGACAGGGAGACACAGAATCTGAAGCAGACTCAGGCTCTGAGCTGTCGGCACAGAGCCCAACGTCGGGCTCCAACCACAAACCGTGAGATCATGACCTGAGCCAAAGTCGGACGCTTAACCAACTGAGCCACCCAGGTGCCGCTCATCAGTAAATGCTTTAATATTAGATTGGGATTTCTTAAATTCTTCATTTATAACTCATTTGAGCTGCTGTATTACTTTATTATATTTTCCCAGGTTCTTGCAGCTCCTCTGTGACTCTTGCTTAGGCCTTTCTCTTAGTTATTTCTGTCAGAGCAAGTGAACATTTATGTTCAGAATCCTAGATCAGGATTACCTTCTTCTGTGTATTCAAGCCAAATTCCCAGTTATTTTTCTCAAAAGTTGAATTTTTACAGGTATTGTAAGAGAAGTAAATATAGGGGTGCCTGGGTGGCTCAGTTCGTTGAGCATCCGACTTCGGCTCAGGTCATGATCTCACACTCCATGAGTTCGAGCCCCACGTCAGGCTCTGTGCTGATAGCTCAGAGCCTGGAGCCTGCTTCAGATTCTGTGTCTCCCTCTCTCTCTGCCCCTCCCCTGCTCATGCTCTGTCTCTCTGTGTCTCAAAAAAATAAATAAAAACATTAAAAAAATTAAAAAAAAAAAGAGAAGTAAATATAAAAAGTAAAAATACCCATAATCCTAACAACTGCAACCATTTCCTATTATGTACAGTAATTTCCAGTGCTTGTCCTCATGCCTACCAATTTTTGTCTATTTGCACTCTGCTGCTTGGTATTGTTTTTTTCATTTAACATTTACCGGATTCTTTCAAAAATTAAAAAAAAAATGTTCCACCACCCTTTAGACTTGCTGTAATTTTTTTAGAGATTTACATTTAAATGATGCTTTAACACTTGAAACATAATGTTTTCTCGGGCTGATTCATATTGTATTATTAACACCAAAATTTTGTCTTTGTTCCATATAATTTATATATGTAAATATAATTTGTGTCAATCACTTAATTCCTCTCAGATGTAAAAGTGAGCTTTCCTGGGGGCGCCTGGGTGGCTCAGTTGGTTAAGCGTCAGACTTCAGCTCAGGTAGTGATCCCATAGTTTGTGGAATCGAGCCCTGTGTTGGGCTCTGTGCTGACAGCTCAGAGCCTGGAGCTTGCTTCAGATTCTGTATCTCCCTCTCTCTATCCCTCTCCTGCTTATGCTCTGTCTCTGTCTCTCAAAAATAAATAAACTTTAAAAAAATTTAAGGGGCGCCTGGGTGGCTCACTTGGTTAAGTGTTCAACTTTGGCTCAGGTCACGATCTCACAGTCCATGGATTCAAGCCCTGCTCTGTGCTGACAGCTCACAGACTGGAGCCTGCTTTGGATTCTGTGTCTTTCTCTCCCTCCCCCTCTTTCTCTCTCTCTCTCTCTGCCTCTCCCCTGCTTGTGTTCTCTTTCTCAAAAATAAATAACATTTGAAAAATTTAAAAAGTGAGGTTTCCTGGGGCGCCTAGGTGGCTTAGTCAGTTAAGCTTTCCAACTCTTGATCTCTGGGTTGTGAATTGAAGTCCTGTGTTGGACACCATGCTGGGTGTGGAACCTACTTTAAAAAAAAAAAAAAAATGAGCTTTCCAGAAAGAATATATAACTTTCTATGAATTGCTTATCTGAATAGCTTATTTAAAGTGTAATAGTCTGTTTTCTGCCGTTTTTCTCATTTAGAATTTTTAACCAAATTTAAGTCTCTAGCTCACTATATCCTTTTATTTTTTAGAGTCACTTATTATATTTGTTATGCTCAGGAACATTTTTAGAGCGGTAATAACTTCTAATTTTTAAGTATGCTGGACTTCATTCTGTTTTTTAAAAAAAATTTGTCATGTACCTTTACTTCCCTTTTGTTGTTTTCTCTTCTTTCCATGATTTGCAGTATATTGGAATGTCAGCTTTCTAATTCTCTCATATGTATACTTATTACACGTCTTGACTATAGTTTTTAGCCCTTGAGCTGTTTGCTCTGCCACCTCGATCCATTTGATAGGCAAAACAAAGAATAATGAACATGCTCAGAGGTTCCTAACACCACATTTTAGGAAGTTGTTGTCTTCCCACAATCTTTCTCAGGAATTGCCAATGAGGAGAAAAAAATTTGTCTTTTTCTCTGTTTGCTTTCACCTGAGTGTGTTCGCAATTGTGCAATAAGAAGAATAGGCAGGCAGAAATTGACATGAGATGTAGCTAATCCACAAAATGGGTCTTTAATCCTATCTAAGTATTTGAAGTGCCTGAAGGGTTGCCTAGCACAAAGTAAGCAATCAGCAAGTTTTTGTCGGGTGGATGGATGGATTCATGAACAAGCCTGTCCATAAAATGCATGGATTTCTCAGATGGCAAAATTCTAAAAACCTCTTTAAATGGTACTACCTTGAGATTCAGAAACTCATCCTCCTACTCGTCCAAGTGCATTAACTACCAGAATATTAGTAATAACAAAAGTTATATTGCTTTCTAAGTCATGAACTGACCTGTGTATATATATCACACTTTTGTTTCTAAAGGAAGTAGAAATTCGGAACAAAGACCTGGAGGGACAGCTGTCTGACTTAGAGCAACGTCTGGAGAAAAGTCAGAATGAACAAGAAGCTTTTCGCAATAACCTGAAGACACTCTTAGAAATTCTTGATGGAAAAATATTTGAACTAACAGAGTTACGAGATAACTTGGCCAAGCTACTAGAATGCAGCTAAGAAAAGTTAAATTTCAGTGCCAATTGATTAAAAAATACACTGTCTCTCTTCATAGGACTGTTTGGGCTCTGCATCAAGATCGCACAAAAAAATTGAATATCATTCCTCCTCCAGGAGGATGATCTTTTGAAAATTGGAATTGTATATTTCAGTGTAAATTTTAGAATTCAGCTTGTAGCTAGTTGGGGAAAAAAAAAGAGATGAAAACTTGAACTACAAATTACCTCCATGTATATTATTGGCCATAGTTAACTAGAAAGTTATAAATAGACACTTAATGCAATCTTTTTTTTCTGATATTAGCCAATGGGAGAATTAACAATGTCTGGGTCACATCCCCTTTTTGTGTTCAACACAGTGAAGGTTATCTGCTTCTTAAATTAATTTATTTATGATATCTAAAGCTGTGTTTTGTGCAAAAACTTAGTGATGAAAGCCCTGTCTTCTGTTGTAATCTGAATAATTTCTCAGGATATTTTTGCACTGCTAAGAAGCAGTGCCATTACCAATTAATTCTTGCCAGGAGTGAGAGAGAGCTGTATCTTTAATTGAAACATACTTAACTAGAACTGGGTGTATAGAGTTCTTCCCTTTTTTTATACTGGAAGATATTTCACTCGGTGACCACTCTGGTACACTCTGGTGTTCTTTAATCTTGTCTGCTGTATAGTTTACTTTTCCACATTGATTCCATGTATTTATGAGAAGATATTGTCTCCCATTTTATTACACATTTTAAAGCCAACTAACGAAGGCAGCTGAGTCCCTCAGAAATTTTTCTTTTTAAATTTCTAATAAATTTGACACACAGTACTGAAATACAGCAGCCCGTCATTGACGGTCTGGTCTAGCAATGTTAAGTATATTTACAGAATATGCAGTTACATTTATTTATATATTTTGCAAGAAATCTTTTCTGAATGATCAATGCATTTCAATTTACAAATAATAATGGTTACTGGGGAACTGTTTATTATAGATCATTTTAAGGTGTATAGCAATTTTAAAGGGGATCCATTTCCATCAAACAGCCAATCAGAGGACTGTGGGGGTTGGAGCCGTGTACTCTGTCTGGGTCTTCACATCAACCACATCTCTAGTCAAACCTCACAAGGCAATATTCTGAACTGTTAACTAGGCATTTCAAAACAAGAATTCAACAGGCTCTTCTCAATGAACAAGTTTTAATGTTGTTTTGATGTAATTTTAAAAGACTTTTAGCAAACATGCATTTCTTTCTATATTTCTTTGAAGAAGCTATTTTAAAAGTGAGCCAAGTGCTGTCTAGTCTGCTTATGGAGTTAGGAATGCATCAGAGTCCATATATCTTTGCTGTACAATGCCTGTGATGTTGAGGAGGGTTCTTTTTTAAAGTGTATGCTTGAGTATCTGACTCTGTGGAGTCTACGAATGCACTGACTTTGTTTGTACCCCAAAACAATTGAATTGTTAAGTACAAAATTAAGCTAATTAATCGATTTGTAACCATTTTTTCACTCACAAACAGCAACGCAACACTAGACAATTTTGTTTTATATATGTATGTGTATGTATGTAAATACATACATATTAATTTATATTAGAGTGAAAAATAAATGGTTTGTTTCTAAAGTTAGTTTCTAAAGTGAGTTTTCAGGTGTCTCTGAAAAGTTTATATCAGACACTTAATCATCATGTATTATATGTGCTATAACATCATGTAAGTTACCTCCATCTATTTTAGGATATTTTCCTCACCTGTTTATTATAGGGAGGATAATTTAGGTACACAAGCTCAGAGCTGAGATATTTCTCTGATAAATCAGGTAATAAAATTATTTGATTGATGGAATTTTGAAGTAGATGTGATTTTATCCATCAGTTTCTGAGTAATAAAGAGCACCAGATTTTAATTTAAATAGGGGATTTAACACTAGGGATCAGGGAATTTAGTTATGAAGAGTTAAAAATTAAAAAAAAAAAAACAGTATAAGCTATTGAAATGGTAAGTGAATTATTTTAATGATGTAATAAGATATTTTTAAATTTTGACATAGTTGTCATTTAATGGGAAAATAACTCACCAAAATGTCTCCACTTGAGTTGTACTGATATGTGAGACATGTGTGTAATTCAATATATACATATACCCATATGTATATACAGAAAATTATTTTTAATATTTTCCTACTGATAAGAAATTTAAAATTGGAAATTTTGTGAGTTTTTTCCTTGTCCAATAAGGCCTAATTTTTTTTCTTTTTTTAGGGATTTAACAACTTGAGGGCTGCACCTTTAAATTCCCAGATTGTCTTTAGACGTGTACAGTATATGGGATAAGGTGGACACAAGTGCACATATAAATAAAATCTTCTTAGTAAGACTGTTTTCAGTATTAATTTACAGTAGGAGAGTATCTAGAAATCGTCATCTACAAGTCATAATTAGGTTGTGTGCCTACTGTAGTTTTCTCCATTTCTGTATTGTAGAAATAAAAGTTTGCATATTAAAATTTGATTTTTCCCAGAGACAAGTATTATATGATGTATCTATATTTAGATCAAACTGTGGTAATATATTTATCAGAAAATGATGCTGGGGACTGTAGCCTGAACATGGACTTGAAGTGACACAGAAAAGGAGAGCAGAGATCGATCCCATTGTGTATAAGTTACTATATGATAATTATGAATTCTTGTACAAAAAACAACTGAAAAAAAGGAAAAACAAAAATACAGTTTTTATTTTGAAATACATTTGTTGTTCTCTGGAGAATGTACTTTATCTTCTTTTTCCTTCAGTCTTTTACAGATACTTTTTAAAAGGCATTTTAGTGATGGCAGCATTTGCTCAACTCCTACAGGTGCTACTGGATTTCACATTTAGTGTGTTATGTTGTGAAATCCTAACTTTGACATAAACGGTTTTATGAGTATCTCCCTGCCTGGAAAATTAGTTTTTGTTTCTCCTCTCTCTCCTTCTCTCCCTCTTTGTCTCTCGCTCCTTCTCTCGCGCTCTTTTCTCCCTTTCTTTCTGCAGATTAAAAAAAGTTCATGAAGTTACATCCGTCCTTGTCCTCACAGAAGAGCTTCAGCCCTCTCATGGATTTCATGTTTTGCTCTCATTTAACTGCCGGGAAGCAATTAGAGGAAAAGCTTGCAGGTTTTTTTTTCAAGTGGAAATAAAAGGGACACTCGAAATTAAACTACCACCTTTTAAAGCTCCTTTTCTGCCCTGTTAAAATTAAATGTCTTCTCTCACATGTGTGCTCTGGCCTTCCATGTTTGTGTTTAACTGTGGAGTGAGCATCTCAGCTGCTCTCTCCCTGCAGACCTGGTTTTCTGTCTGTTCTGGAAGGGACACTGGCCAGAGGCAAAACTTGTTTGGTGGCAGTGTTTTGTTTTTTAAGAAATTGTGTCGTTTATTGGGTATCAAATGATTTTACCATTCCCGATAAGCTGTGCGTGAAGTCCTGGAATAGTCTTCATTGAATTTTTGTCTTCTTCATGTTTAGCTCTGTTTCCTTACCATTCATAAGGTAAATTAATTTATATAAAATCTTGAGGAAGCTTTCAGGTAAGAAGTAGTTCAGAATGACATGTTTAAAAAAATTTTTTTTTCTCAAGTAGGATGCTGTACTATAGTAAGTATTGGTTGAGAAGATAATTTTCAAATGAGAGAATATTTTTTAAACTACTAGAAAAGGATAATTTTAGAATGGAAGCAGGTGAATCATTCACCCTACTTTAGATTGTGAAATGCATTTTTTCCAACCTAAAATTGGACCTTACATTTTGACAACAGTTTTTCTTTATGGGAAATTGATATGTACATGTCACAGAAATGTAAGCATCATTATTGAATTAAAGAAATGGTTTGTTGTTGTTCATATATTACCTAGTAAAATAGCTAACAATTTTATCCAAGAAAAAAACCTCAAAACTCAAATCAGCACTGCACTGCCTAGTGATTTCTGCTTCACTAGATAGAAAAGAAACATTTGAAGTTATTTTTACCCAAAACAGGTGACCCAGGTAGAGAAATTGCATCTATGCTAGAATAGGGAAAAGGCCACGAGCTCCCAGTTTATTTCTGGTCAATTCTCTGATCTCATTAAGGTCCCTTCTATCCTTTGGATGAAAGAACACATTCCAGCAGGTGGCAGGAGCTTATCTGGAGGAGGAGAGGATATTTTTTGAGAAAGCAGGGCCAGCAAAGAGTGGGAGCGTGCTGCCCTCAGTCTTTATCTATCTAAGGCAGGTCAGGCTAGCCAGAGACATTGTCATTTTTCACTAAACAAGTTGGGGTTGCCTTAATGAATTTTAAGGGCTTTCAGAAGATCCTGTCATTTGTACTGTCAGCATTTATAACCTAACAGAAGACACCTCTCATTCAGAACTCACCATTCTGTGAATTCTGACCAACTTTTGCCAATTCTTTTCACATCAGGGGCGCCCAGGTGGCTCAGTCGGTTGAGTGTCCGACTTCGGCCCAAGTCATGATCTCACAGTCTGTGAGTTCAAGCCCCGCATCGGGCTCTGTGCTGACAGCTCAGAGCCTGGAGCCTGCTTCAGATTCTGTGTCTCCCTCTCTCTCTGCCCCATCCCCACTCATGCTCTGTCTCTCTCTGTCTTAAAAATAAATAAAACATTAAAAAAAATTTTTTTTAATTCTTTTCACATCAGATCTACCCAGGGATAGAAATAGTACTCTGCTTTCTCCTAGTAACACCAAATTAAGATGATAATGAGTACCTAATAGATGCAAAATTAAGCCCATTTCTGTACCACAGGAAAATGTCTTTTGTGAGTATTTTTTCCACCAAAAGTCAAGGTTTTATCTTGTTATCTATGTTTTATAACTATGCTACTATATATGCATGTATAGTAAGTTCTTATCTACATGACTTGTGTGTAGGACTTATTTGATTGTTACACCTTAAATGGAATGACTGTTTCATAAAACATGGCCAGAAAGCAGGTGCTCTTGAAGTAAATGATTTCTCAACAACCTCAGTGTGAAGTGGAACAGAAAGGAGTGTTTGTTGAATCTGTGCCATGTGACGGACACTGTACTAACTGTTTGACATTTCATTTCTATGTATAGGGGCCCTTGCAGGGGTGTTCCTTTGCGAGGGGGATGAGGGAAGGAAAGGGAAGAGGCTCAGATGATTTCACCTGCTGGGTTGCTACAGAGATCAGTCTGGTCGTCCAGTACGCCAGTCAGAAGGTGGAGATCTTGTTCATGTTTCTGGTACAGTTTTTCCCTCTAGCTTGACTGCCTTGTTTCTAGAATATCTGCTAGGGTACTTCTTAACTGTATATTTTATATTTCCTCCTTTTGAACTTTGTCCTTCAGCCTCCGTTGGTGTTTACAGTGCTTGCTATCACTTGGTTGCAAATGGTACTTTGCCGATCATATTTATGCAGTGTGTTTTAGTTCCAATTTTTTTTAACTTAAAAACTTCAGATAATCCAAGGACAGTGCGCTTGTTATGCAGAGTTCCAGTCAATAAAATTTAAGTAGGAACTATTTATAACTATCTATAAAGACCTTGGGAGGACCATTCATCTCTTAAATTCCTTAGTGAAATAAGCTGTAAACCTGTAAAACTCATCCCCCAAGACTAAACACTAGTTCAGCAGGATGTGGGTTTTGCAGTCAGTGTTAGTTAGGTGACTTTGTGGTCAATTCTGGTTGCACAGAAGTCAAGGCGGCTCCAGGTTGATCACATCATTAGATCAGCTGCAGAAGTATCTCATGGCCTAGATTTTAGGTGATACCGATGGAATCATACGATATTTGTCTTTTTTGTGTCTGGCTTATTTATTTGACTTAGCATAAACTTTTCAAGGCTTATCCATATTGTGGCATATATCAGAATTTCACCCCATTGTATGGATATACCACATTTTGTTTCCATTCATCTGTTGATAGACTCTTGGGTCATTTCTACCTTTTGGCTGTTGTGAATGATTCTTCAATGAACCTTCATTTATGAATTGTTTGGGTCCCTGCTTTCATTTATTTGGGTATATGCATAGGAATGGAATTGCTGGACAATATGGTAATTTTACGTTTAACTCTTTGAGGTAGGATTGGGTTTCAGTTGTGTTAATTTCAAAGACTCAGAGTAAAATGCCATCTCACTGGAAATCAAGCTGTGGGGTCAGTGTTTGTTAACAGACCTGTAAGTGATCCCTCGATATCTCACTTAGGCCTTTTACTCTCTAACCTAGAATATTTATTGAGTACAGACTATGTCCTATGCCCCATTTTGGAATAGAGACCAGAGAGAGAGTCTCCTAATCCAGTGTAGGATACAGACAGTTACTTCACAGTATGCAAGTGCTGTCATAAAGGAGAGCACTATTGGGGCGCCTGAGTGGCTCAGTCGGTTGAGCATCCGACTTGAGCTCAGGTCATGATCTCACGGCTTGTGAGTTCAAGCCCTGCATCGGGGTCTGTGCTGACAGCTCAGAGCCTGGAGCCTGCTTCAGATTATGTCTCTGTCTCTACCCCTCCCCCACTCATGCTCTGTGTCTCTCTCAAGAATAAATAAACATTAAAAAATAAAACAAAACAAAAAGGAGAGCGCTATTATGAGGGATCCCAGAGAGAAGAGGAGTTGTGAAGTCTTTCCCAAAAGACTGAAGATTCCTGACTGAATCTTGAAGAAGGAGTAGGAGCTAGCTGGTTGAAGAAGGGGTAAAATTTCAGAGAACTTCAGAGTATGTCATGTGCAAAGGCCCAGAGAGATGAAAGCATTGAGACATTGAGAAAATTAGAATGGGTTAGTGAACTGAAACACAGGATGTTAGGGAAGGAGATATAGCAAGATGGTGGTAGAGAAGGCGGCAAAGGGTAGATCAGTAAAGTCTTTGTAAGTCATATGGAAGATTCGGGTTTTATTCAGAAAGTAATACAGAGATAGTGAAGGATTTTTTTGTAAAGAAGTGATGTAATAAAAAATATGTTCTGAGGGTACCTGGGTGGTTCACTCAGTTAAGCGTCCAACTCTTGATTTTGGCTCAGGTCATGATCTCACCATTGGTGAGATCGAGCCTCACATCAGGCTCTCTGCTGAGAGCTTGGCGACTGCTTGAGATTCTCTCTCCCTCTCTATCCCTTCCCCCACTCGTGTGTGTGTTCTCTCTCTCAAATAAATAAACATTAAGTGTGTGTATATATATATACACTTAATGTGTATATACATATACACTTAATGTGTATATGTATATATATATATATATATATATATACATATACATATTTAACATTTATATATGTTCTATAAGTCTAGGCAATTAGGGAAATCCCAGCATTCTCTTGAAAGGCTGCAGTATGGCAGTGACAATGGAAATGGAGAAGATGGAATGGATTCAGAGGGCATTTAGGAGGTAGAATCAGTAGGACTTCTTGCCTAATGTAGATGGCAAGGAAAAGCAAAGAATGCAGGATGACTGCTAGATCTCTTGAGTTGACCAGCCTCATTTACTGAGAGTAAATTCAAGATGTGGAGGGGTTTAGTTTGGGTGGAGGCAAGGAGGCAAGACAAAGCAAGATGAATGATGAGTTAATTTTGTTTTGAGTTTAAGGTGCCAATGGACTAGCCAGATGGAGATGTGAGTCTGGATGGAGCTTAGAAGAAATATATGAACTGGAGATCGATGCTTGGGAGCTGTCAGCATACGTAATGGTAACTGAGGGCGTGAGAAATGAGAACACAAGATAGAAGAGTCACTTCGGGGCAGGTGCAGCACAAAAGCTTGGGAAAGGGACAAGCAATGGCCAGGAGGGGTGAGTGGATACACAAAGAGTAGGGACTCATGGAAGCCTAGAGGAGAGTTTCAAAAAGTCAGATTTCACACAAAAACAAAGCAACTCATGTCTTAAGGCATTGATATTCAAACTGTGTTGAAACCCTTTGTTAACATTTAACTTGTAAATATATTTTAACTGAAAAAAAGTAAAAACCGACCAACTCAAATATGTCGCTTACAACATGTTAAAACATGGAAATCCAGCAGACGTCAGTACCGGGTTAACTGTTTTTGTGCAAAGGCCACAGTAAGGCCATCTCGCTACATTGAAGAGCATCTTTATATTTCAAGGTGAGTTATTAAATAACTCCATTTCCTAGTGTGAATTAGGACTTTTTTGATACTTTGCAACTGAAACAAATACAGAAATAGGGTCTACTAACCTCACGTCACTGTTCCATAAACCCAGTCTCAAGTGCTTGTTGTTTATGAAAATAACTTCACTTTTCTTACTGACTTATTGATTCAATTAAATGTCACGCACCACCTTTTCTGTTACTGTGTTGGTTTTCCATGTAGCTGTCGTTTCCAAAAGGTGGTTGCGATAGAGGGCCACAGATAAAAGGAGGTAGACACTTTCCTAGTAGAACTTGGCTTATTTTTTCTGTGACTCCCTTGCCTCTCCTCAAAGTCAAGTTCTAGGGGCTGAAATGTATTTCCTGCATCTTGTTTAACGTATTATTTGGATGCTTAACTCATTACTAGGAACAGGTGATTTTGTGTTTGCATTGCTTTGGGAAGTTTAGAGAGTTAATACTTAGGTTATCTTAAATGACCTTTATTCTTTTTTTCATACTGATTCGTAAGTAACTGTATACAAATTATCTTTGGTAGACACGATCTTAAACAATGACAACAACAACACTCTGTGTATTTGGTTTCAGACTGTGGTATGGTGTTTGACTTTTATTTCTGGTTTAAGTTAAAATTAGCTTGAATTCCTTGAGTAGACACAGCTTGCACTACCTGGGCAACAAATGAGCATGTTAGACATTCCAGGAAGAAAAGAGGAGCTACTGTTTTTCACATACAGCTCCAAGTGATCCATAAGATTTGCAAATCATTTGTGCATTGTGAAATAAATTCTAACTTTTAAACCATTTTTGTTCATATTTTTCTATTTACTGATTAATCTTGGTCTCCTTTAGCAGAACCCTTATTTTAGAGTATACTCTGCATTGAAATCCCATGGTATATTTCAAAGTATAAAGCATAGAACTTCATGATCTGTGGCACATGGCCATCTCACAACAGTCAACGACAAATTTTCACAACAGTGTCGTGACCTAAATGTTACTGTTCTCCCCGCTTTGTAGATTTTACAGAGCCTGAGATTCCGCAACATTAAGTGATTGGCCAAGTCCAGAGGCCACCAAGGAGTAGAATACAGGCCCTGTACCTGCTAACCCTGTACCCATCCCACTCCATCATGCCCAAACTATGAACTGCAGACCTTTTTTAAAACGACAGGTACAAAAGTTTATCAATTCCTGGTATTTAACAACCTGTCACTTAATGAGAAAAATCGTTCATTTTCCGTTTAACAATGGTATAATGTCTCTGAATATTTATGTCTCTGCTTTCTCCTTTTGTAGAAAAAAAACTTTAATTATTCTACTCATTCATATATGCTTTCTTTTTGCAAACATTTTTAATAGTACAGTAGAAAAAGAAAAAGAACGGATGTAACATTCTTAATAAGAGTAAAACAAAAATCACCCTTGATCTGTCAATTCCTTCCCTAGAAATTATGTCCTTTTAGCATATTTATATGCCTTTATATATAATATTTATGTGCTTATAGAAATATCTAATTGTTTGGGGGGTAGGGGGCACATAAATTCTATTACTGCATCTTGCTCTATAATTTGCTGGGGTTTTTTTAATCTCTTTGGAAGCTCCATCCAAGTACATACGGTTTTTAACTTCTTCAGAGTGTTCCATTTTATGGATATATCACAGTTTAAGCATTTCCATTTTTTTTCTTTCCTTTTTCACACTACCCTCTTGTTCTTGACCTGGAGGCTACTTTATTAAGCACAGTATTAGGGGTATTAAAGATTGGTTAGTGCTCAGTTACCAAACGTCCCATAATGCCTTCTATAGCACCAGTCAAAATGAACTTTAAGTGAATAAATTTTCCTAAAAACGAAAACTCAAAAAAAAAAAAAAAAAAAAAGACTTAACTGGTCTTGATAAAATTATTTCTAAATTACACTATAAGCAACACCTAGCAACGTGCTTAGAACATAGCAGTCACTCGATAAACGTGTGGAATGACTAAACACGCTTACTGTCTTAGAAAAGAGGGGACACCTAACAGAAACTAACCTTTGCTTAGTGACTTGGTCCACCAGCTCTTGTACACAGTGTCCCCATCTGGGGTGCCTGGAGGACCATCAGGGGTGTATAGGGAGTTTAAAATGCAAGGTGCTGTGCTCTGTAGTCCTCAAAGTAGAGAAGAAGGGGACAGGACTAAAAAGGAAAGGAGAAATACAGAGATACTTAAACTGGTATTTCCACGGGGCTCCTGGGTGGCTCAGTCGGTTGAGCGTCTGACTTCGGCTCAGGTCATGATCTCACAGCTTGTGAGTTCGAGCCCCGCGTCAGGCTCTGTGCCGACAGCTCAGAAGAGCCTGGAGCATGCTTCAGATTCTGTGCCTCCCTCTCGTCTGCCCAACCCACTGGCATCCTGTCTCTGTCTCTCTCAAAAATAAGTAAACATTAAAAAAAAAATTATTAAAAAAAAAAACTGGTTATTTCCAGGCAATGCCTCCCTCTTATGCCAAGAGCCTTTTGTCACCTTGATGGTGGCTTTGCAGAAGATGCTGCCTGTTAGCTGTTGATTCAAACTTTTTGTGAGTACCTACAGTGCCACAGGGCACTGTACTAAGCACAAGGAACAGAAAGGTGATAATTCACAGTCCTTACCCTCAAGACGGAGGAAGCAGACGTGTTAATTGATAGGTACAATGAGCTAGTAAGACCGAACGGAGCCATAGCTTCTGGTGAATAGACAGGAGAAGTTGGGCATTGTCACTGAGGGGGTGGCATTTGAGCTGAGATAAAGATGAATACATGTCCCCTTTGACAAAGATTCGGATGGATCTTTGGATGTATGAGGAGCCTAGGGGAAAGGGCACATCACAAAGAGCCACACACACCAATTTAGCCTAACACCCTGGCGGACCCATCAGTGGCTTAGCTAGGAATCCAGAGCAGATGAGGTGGGCACATTCCAGACCGCAACCTTGTCTTGGGTTCTCAGCAGTTCTGACTTCTCCTAAAGGGAGTGGATGGCACTGAAACCTTGGATGAGGAAAGTAACATGATGACTAGATTCACATTTTAGAGAAAGTAAATCACTCTGGCCACAGTATCAAGAATAAATTTAAGACTACGTGAGATGAAGGAGGTGTTAACTTTATTGTGGTAATCATTTCACAATAAATACGTATATCAAATCATCACATTGCACACCTTAAACTTACACAATGTTATATGTAAAAGATATTTCAATAAAGCTGGGGAAAATGGATTAAAGGTTCTGCAAGACCAGATTCAGAATTCAGGATGACTGTTTTTTTTTTTTTTTTTTTTTTTTTTTTTTTTTTTAATTGTGGCAATCCAGGTAAGAGCAAACAAAAACTGGAAATGATGCCAGAAGAGGAACTGAATATGAGAGAGACTCAAGAGGTATCTAATGGGAAGATATTTTGAAATTCTAAATTTCTGTTTTTGTGGCATTTATTGCTTCGTTTCCCTTCCTCCCACCCCCCAATTCAGGCAAACAAATGCCTTCTATTCCCTGGCCCTCAGGATTGGGTTGTTACTGCAGTAATGACAATCATTTCTTATTTAAAAAAATTTTTTTTAATGTTTATTTGTTTTTGAGAGACAGCATGAGCAGGGGAGGGCAGAGAGAGAGAGGGAGACACAGAATCTGAAGCAGGCTCCAGGTTCTGAGCTCCAAGCTGTCAGCACAGAGCCCAACGTGGGGCTCAAACTCAGGAACCACGAGATCATGACCTAAGCCAAAGTCGGACACTTAACTGAGCCACCCCGGTGCCCCAATGACAGTCATTTCTCTTCTTTTGAATTTCTGCACTCACATGAGGTTCTTATGGGACAGGGAAGTGGAATTGAAGGGAACAAGATAATGAGAAGGTAGCAAGTACCCCTAAGAAGGGGCCCTGGACACTGCTCCTTCCCTTCAACACACCAGCCTTAGATCAGAGGTTGGAGGGTAAACAAATGACCCCCCAACAGGATGGAGGATTGGAGACCCATGCCTCAGTTTCCAGGTTTGCCTACAGAAGAATTCCCCTGGGCCAGGATGATGGAGCAGCTGCTGAGGAGAAATGATGTGGTGTGTCCACTAAGAGAGTCCCCAACAAGTTTGTTGGAGCTCAAAGAAAGTGCCTGAAAAGTCTCCCTGCCCCAACTTCAGCATGTGAAGAAGCAACTGAGGAAGAAGCCTGTGAACCGGGAGAACGGGTCACCTGTATGGATCTGGCACCAAAGATCAGATGGACCTCTCCGTGGATTCTGGTGCAGAAGGCTCTCAAAACAAATGCCAGCATGGATAGAAGTGGATCGAGAACCAGAACCTGCCACTTTCCTAGCCCCTTGAGTACTTTGACACTTTATGGAACTCACTTGGATCCCTAGGAAGGAAGTGGTAGGAAGGGAAACCTTAACTGGCTGATTTTATCTTGAGTTGACAAAAGCAATGTTTCTGCTGCCAGGCAGAATACCATTTAGAATAAAATTGAGAACAAAATTATTTGGTATCCTGCTCATGGCCTGTGAGCATGTACTCATTACCAGTAGACTTTGCAGGACATGGTAACTGTTGGGAGGATTTCTAGGTTTCCAGATTTGGTGTGAAAAAAGATAAGTTCTGTTTTGGACATGTTGAGTTGGAGGTGCTTCTCCAGCATGGAGGCTAGAGAAATAAATTTGGAAGTTACCAGAAAACAGGCTGATGATGAAGCCATAGGCAGATGAACTCAAATAGAGGGTGAAAAAGACAGGCCCAGAGGGGCGCCTGGGTGGCTCAGTAGGTGGAACATCTGACTCTTGATTTCAGCTCAGGTCATGATCTCAGGGTTTGTGAGTTTAAGCCCTGCGTAGGGCTCTGAGCTGGCAGCATGGAGCCTACTTGGGTTCTGTCTCTCTTGTCTTAAAAAAAAAAAAAAAAAAAAAAAAAAGGCCCAGAGCCATAGGAAGCCCTGTCATTTACAGGGGCATGGAGAGAAAATGGAATTAGGAAAACCCTGTGAATAAAGGTCCAAGTAACGTAGAGAAGAACGAGCAGGTGACACCAGGTAATCAAATTGATAGGTATCTAATTTTATAGTGAATGGGATCCAGCCCCAAAAGAGTTCATGGTTATAAACTAAAATTTTATGTGTTTGCTTTTTTTTTAAAGGCTACTATTTAAAAAAAATTTTTTTTAATTTTTTTTTTTAACATTTATTTATTTTTGAGACAGAGAGAAACAGAGCATGAACGGGGGAGGGTCAGAGAGAGAGGGAGACACAGAATCTGAAACAGGATTCAGGCTCCGAGCTGTCAGCACAGAGCCCGATGCGGGTCTCGAACTCACGGGCTGCGAGATCATGTCCTGAGCCGAAGTCGGCCACTTAACTGACTGAGCCACCCAGGCGACCCTAAAAAAAATTTTTTTAACGTTTATTTTTGAGAGAGAGGGAGCATGAGCAGGGGAGGGGCAGAGAGAGAGAGGGAGACACCTGAAAGTAGGCTCCAGGCTCCAAGCTGTCAGCACAGAGCCTGACATGGAGCTTGAATCCATGAACCACGAGATCATGACCTGAGCTAAAGTCGAACACCTAACTGAGCCACCCCAGTGCCCCTAAACTAAAATTCTTTGTGACATCTCTCCTTATTGACCAGGAAATTATCTGCCTCATTTTCCAACTTAAGACCATGTTCTGGTTGCTTGAGGATTCTGGGATTCTGACTACTGGAGCCTAATTTGTGTTGATACAGTTAAATCTTACCTCCCTAGTGTTCCTGCAGGATAGATTGAAGTTCATGTACATTACGTCAATATGCTGCCGGGATTTTTTTTTTTTTTTTTTTTTTTTTTTTTTATGTTTGGCTGTATAACCCAGTTAGCCTTTCAAGAAAAAATCTCCATCACAACTTGTTTTCCAAGATTAAGATGAAGCAAATTTGGGGGGAGCCTATGCTTCTTATTTCTGGGTAATGAAAACTACATAAATCCATTTCCGTATCACCCTGGCTACTAGGAAGCTGAAAACCAGGTTTTAGGCTTAATTGCTGTCGTGTTCCTCAGCTAGGGGTTCTCTTAGAATTTGGGGCTTTTTTTTTCTTCTTTTTGGACCTTTATTTTTTCCTGTTCCTAATTTTTGATCAGTCGTTTGGTCTTGTACTATCTGGTAGTACCTATATTTTTATAATCTACCTCAAATCTTTTGAGTTTGGCAAGAAACAGAATAGCTAATTTAAAAATAAAGGACATGTCATAATTTTGCAGTTTCTTTTTTAACCTGTATCTCTAAGGCTGACCTTTGAGACCTTTGGTCTATGGTAGTAACCACGGTCTTCATTTTAGTTACAAAGTTCATTCTGATGAATAATTCAGAGAAGCTTCCCCCACTGCACACCCCATAGCCAACCTGTTTATCAACGGCAGTAGCAAAAATGAAACATTTGATTGCTTGATGATAGAGGTCATTTAAGGAAACGAGGTAACCCCAGTGAAGTGACACCAGACATCTTTCCTCTTTCATCTCTTAGCCCGCCTTACCTATCTTGGCTGTGTTTAGAAATGTGTATTTAGAAATGTGGCCAATCATCTTATAAGTCACTTGTATAAAATTTGCCTTCTCCAAATCCCATGTGAGAGCTGATAACAAGCTTCTTGCTCTGTTGAAGTATCATGGGCAAGAACTCAAAAATAAATAATAATGTGTTTCCCTCTACTGTGCTTGGTTTATAACCTTGGACATGGTTTCACTTGCCACATCTTTGGGACTATCAGATCTTTTTAAGGTGCCAGGATCTACATTTACCATCACCAGCCAGGAAGATACAACGCATCCCTCCTAAGTGAAGCGGGAACTATTGAATGGCACTTGGTTAAGACCAAATATTTCCCCCAAGACTCTGCCAGAGATTGCCCCCTGGGCCAGATACAGCCTCCTTCAGAGAGCGAAGCACACACCATGTGATCTTTCTTTTCCTCATCTGGTGTCAAAATTAATCATAGAGCCACGTTTACCAGGTTAGAATGGAGTTACCAATCACCATTGCTTTAATTCTCCCACTTTAGATGGCCCTGAGCCACCTGATTTGAAAGTTGGAGGAAATTGTCCTTTAAATAAAACTCATTGCAAGACTTAATGTAGCCTTGGTCTTCAGCCAATGTCTGCTAAATTCTAGCTCAGGTTCCAACAAAAAGAAAAGGTCCAAGCTGTCCTTTTGTCTGATGATTTTTTCGTCAAACCAAAATGTCTCAAACCTATAATTCTAGTCTTAATTGATTTCTAGGTTGAGTTCATTCTACTTGAAAGAGCAAGAGCTACAGAGGAGGAGAACAGGAACTTTTATTAACCACAGAGCGTGTATTGGGCACAGCATGTACAAGATCCAGAGTGGGTCCTTACAACAACCCTAGAAAAATGAATGGATGAGCACCCAGAGACTTCAGGAAACCAGGGGTCACCCGGTACTATATAACTGACAAAGGATGGAATCCAGTTTGAACTCCAGTGGGCTCCTATTTTTCTCCAAGAGGCATATTTTTCTGGGCCAACCTCAGCAATGAAACACAGAAAGATAATGGAAATCACGGAGTTGACTGCTCCCTGAGGAGGCTGTAACAAGATTGGAGCCAGGGGCCTGTTGGAGTCGCTAGGGCAATGTCCTTGGAAAAATTCCTGAATTGCTGACCATGATTCATTCATTCCTTTCTTTTGCCTGGCTTATTTTTGCCTGGTCCCGAGACCGTGCTATAATTTTGGGGGTGAATTAAAAAAAGGCTAAGAATCTCTGTCGTACGCAAAGCTCCCATCTAATGTCTTGATTCCCAAGATGCCTACTTCATGCATAATGGGGAAAACACCTACAAGAAAGTTGTGTGCAATGACCGAACTACATTCAAAGTACAATCTGCCATTGTGCCGAGGTAGGCTAATTCATGTGCACTCAAGAACCTCGGGGATAAGGTTTAGAAAACCAAAACCTGGGGTTCAGGAAATTCAAAGTGCTGACAGTAATGATAGTACTTGGTGCTCCCCAAAAGGAGTCCTCCTGTGCCTGTCTGTCTGGAAAGAGACCCAAGGTTTGTTGGAATTGGATCAAATAAAGAAGGGGTCGGTAAAGATGAAGCTGCTGACATACCCCCATTCCTCTACCTACAGAACCTTCTTAGCCTTCCCCATATACATTCTCCAGTAAAGAACTCCCTTCCACCTCGGCCTTGCTGGAATCCACAGATTTCAAAATGGAGATTTTGGTTCCATCCCTACCTCAATACTGAGATAGTTTTTGTTGCAGGCCGAAAGCAGGCAGTGTAATTTTGGGGCCACAAGATGTTGGGTTCCTCAAAGACAAGCAGCATGGAACAAATAGGGAAGCCACAGAACCACTTCTGAAATTCAATTTAATCTTCAAGCTGTAAAACCCACTGCAATAATGGTGAGGGCTTTTGTCTTCTCTGAATAGCCCGGGATTCCTTTGAGAAAACTGACAAATTTGTAAATGTGGTAAAGATAACATTTTCAATAAGCTTTTATTTCTTCCTCTTCATTATGTGGTACAAAGGATCCTAAAATTCCATTCCAATTCTTTTCACTTTGTGAAAAATGGTCACACCAAGAAACACTTGACCAGTATATTCTTTTTGTATAATAAATTCTCTTCTCAAAGTTTTTTTTTTTTTCTGAGAGGAATAAAAATAATTTTATTTGCCGTTGAGTTGAGTTCTTTCTAATGACATTTTTCCTTTAAGTATGCCTTTTCTGACTTACCTGATTGCAGTGTTGATTGCAACACTTAGTGTCAGTAGTGTCCCATCTAAAATAAGCTTTGCTGTTACTGCTAAAGAAGATCTGATAAATATCCTTCTAAGAGTCGTGCATATGGGAATGCAAGCTGGTGCAGCCACTCTGGAAAACATGGAGGTTCCTCAAAAAACTAAAAATAGAAAAAAAACAAAAACAAAAAACTAAAACTAGAACTACCCTATGACCCAGCAATTGCACTGCCAGGCATTTATCCAAGGCATACAGGTGTACTGTTTCGAAGGGACACGTGCACCCCCATGTTTATAGCAGCACTATCAACAATAGCCAAAGTATGGAAAGAGCCCAAATGTCCATCAATGGATGAATGGAGAAAGAAAATGTGGTGTGTGTGTGTATATATACATACATATATATATATATATATATAAAATGGAGTATTATTTGGCAATCAAAAAGAATGAAATCTTGCCATTTGCAACTACGTGGATGGAACTGGAGGGTATTATGCTAAGTGAAATTAGAGAAAGACAAATATATGACTTCACTCATATGAGGACTTGAAGAGACAAAACAGCTGAACATAAGGGAAGGGAAACAAATAATATAAAAACAGGGAGGGGGACAGAACAGAAGAGACTCATAAATATGGAGAACAAACTGAGGGTTATGGGAGGGGTTGTTGGGGGGGGGTGCTAAATGGGTAAGGGGCACTAAGGAATCTATTCCTGAAATCATTGTTGCACTATATGCTAACTAATTTGGATGTAAATTTAAAAACAATTAAAAATTTTTAAAAGAGTACTATAGATAAAAAGAGTCATGCATAATAATATTGACAATGGAAAGCAAACATGAATTGATTTTTAAAAATTTTATTGATTTAAGTAACCTCTACATCCAGTGTGGACCTTGAATTCATAACCCCAAGATTGGGAGTTGCATTCTCCCTGAACTGAGCCCCCCAAGTGCCCCCATGAATTGATATTTTAATTAGAATTTTGTTTTGCTTATGTTTTGGATTAAGAAAGAGATGTGGTCAGTTAATGATTCTATTCTATTGTTTTATTGCAAACAAGACTGAGAAAGGGAACAAGTATTTCCACACTGGATTCTTCTTGAATGAATTCAAGCGAAGTTTCATCAAAATGAAAAACTGCCAAGTAGCTTTGCATTTGGTAAAGGTGTGAGATTGCATCCACAGAGGTGCTGATTTGCTCCTCCTCCAGAAGGACCAGCCCTTTGAATGTGCAGTGCTGGCCTCAGGGGGAGTGTCTGCACATGTCTGTTAAGTCCCAGGGACTTGAGGGGTTTTGTCAGAAGCTTATGCTAAACACTATTTTTTCCCACCGGATTCTAGGTAGAGAAACTATGTCATCCAGTGTAGATGACTAGATCATTTCTGAAAAATTTTTTAAAATAATTATTTATTTTTGAAAGAGAGAGAACATGAGTTGTAGAGGAGCAGAGAGAGGGAGACACAGAATATGAAGCAGGCTCCAAGCTCCGAGCTGTTGGCACAGAGCCCGACACAGGGCTCGAACCCACGAACCATAAGGTCATGATCTGAGCCAAAGTCAGATACTTAAACCAACTGAGCCACCCAGGCACTCCATAGATCTTTTCTAACTGACAGTCCACAAGCCTAACATTGTGAGCCAGCTCCCAGCTGTGCAGCTCTTCTCGACATTTCCTTCTGTGAAGAACCCTGTGTTCTCGTGTTTGCCCTGTAGTGTTCTTGACACTTGTGACTTGCCAGAATCTTTACCCTACCTTGCAGCTCTGTTTTTGGTGGGCGCCTTTATCTCCTCAGGCCTCAAGGTCCTCCTCTCCAGATGAGGGATAGGATCTATGACCTATTCCAACCTCTTCTTCCATCTCTAGAATATTCAATACATAAAGAGAAGGACTGAGTTAAGAACCAATGCCTTTAAAGTAACTGGGAAGTTTCTCTCATCTGAGGGCTAAGGGGCACTTGGCAATCACTTATTGTTGTCTCAAAATTTTGTGAACTTTCCTTAAACATACACTTATGTTCTAGCCTTTCTTCTAGCTATTGACTCCAGAGAAATAAAAACATGTCCAAAGACTTGCACGTGAATCTTTAGGTTAATATTATCTATTCACTTTTTTATTGAAGTACAGTTAACACAACTACATTACTTTCAGTTGTACAACATAGTGATTCAACAAGTCTGTACGTCAATGCTGTGCTCACCCCAAGTGTATCCAGCATATGTCACCACGCCATTACAGTATCATCGACTACATTCCCTATGCTGTGCCATTTGCTCTCATGACTTATTTCATAGCTGTAAGCCTGTATCTCCCACTTCCCTTCATCCATTTTCTTCATCCCTCACCCTCACCTTCTGGCTACCACTCAGTTTATTCTCTGTTTTTATGGGTTTGTTTCTGCTTTTTGTTCATTTGTGTTTTAGAGTCCATATATAAGTGAAATCATACGGTATTTTTCTTTGACTTATTTCACTTAGTATAATACCCCCGAGGTCCGTCCATGTTGTCTCAAATGGCAAGATCTCATCCTTTGTTATGGCTGCACAATATTCTATTGCGTGTATGTGAATGAGTGTGTGTGTGTGTGTGTGTGTGTGTGTGCGCCATATTTTATCCATTCATCTATTGGTGGACACTTGGGTTGCTTCCATGTGGGTTGGATATAGTAAATGTTGCAATGATAGGGTGCATATATCTTTTCAGATTAGTGTTATTGTAGTCTTTGGGTAAATACCTCAGTGGAATTACTGGATCATGGGTATTTCCATTTTTAATTTCTTGAGGGACCTCCATACCGTCTTCCACAGTGGCTGCACCAACTTACATTCCCACCAACAGTGCACAGGGGTTCCTTTTCCTCCTCTTTCTTGCCAACACTTGTTGTGTCTTGTGTTTTTGATTTTAGCCATTCTGAAAGTGTGAAGTGATAACGTATTAGGGTTTTCGTTTGTATTTCCTTGATAATTACTGATGTTGGACATGTGTTTCATGTGTCTGTTGGCCATCTGTATATCTTCTTTAGAAAAATGTGTATTCAGGTCCTTTGCCCATTTTTAATTGAATTATTTGGGGCAGGGGGGTTAGTGTTGAGTTGTGTAAGTTCTTTATATATTTTGGATGTTAATTCTTTATCAGATATGTCATTTGCAAATATTTTCTCCCGTTCAGTATGTTATCTTTTCATTTTGTTGATGGTTTCCTTCGCTGAACTTGCACATGAATATTTACTCACAATAGCCCCAAACTGGAAACAACCTAAATGCCCATTAACAGATGAATGAATAAACAACATGTAGTGTATCCATACAATATACTACTATTTCGCAATAAAAAGGAACAAACTACTGATACATGCAACATGAATGAATCTCATTCTGCTGAATGAAAGAAGCCAGACACAAGGATCCAGGCTGTATGAGTCCATTTATGTAAAATTCTAGAGAATGCAAACTATTATAGTGACAAAAAGCATTTCACTTGCTGCCTGTGGACGGCAGAAGACAAGGGCTCTTTTGGTGGTGAACGAGATGTTCTGTGCTGTGACTAGGATGGTAGTTTCATGGGTGTCCACAACTGCCAGCATTCATCAAATTGCACACTTTAAACGGACAGAACTTATATGTAAACCATTTCTCGAGGGTACTGAGGAAAAATTTTTGTAAGCTCTTGACTGTTAAATCTGAGGCTTGAAGAAAATACTTACTGGGCAACGGAGAAGTTTTGTGGGGCTATGACATCACAAAAGGGTTAATAATCTTAAACATTCCGGAAAGCCCTTTAATTTCTGGGCAGCGCATATGAATTTGTCGTGCAAAAATTTTACCTTCTGGTTTCCGGTGAGCCTCAGACAAAGGACTGCCTTGAGGACTTAGCAGGGCCCTGGGCTGGATGAGCCAGCCTGCTCTTTCTCCAGCCTTGTGCAGATTCCTGAGAGCCAGCTGGCTCAGCAAACAAAGGCCAGGTCTCCTGTCTTTTTAGCATGTCAGGCTTCTTAAGACCGATTTTCCTTCCCTCCGCCTGAGGTGGTATGTGTCCACCTGGGGAGATTCCGTTCCACTTTTTTGAAACTAGAAAGCTGTAGGCCACATTCTTCCTTTATAGGCCACCTGGAGCGACCTATTTTAGTTGGCTCCACTTACAGAATCACAGGATGTGAGAAATCATAGGATGTTAGAAAGAACTTGAGAGATCGTCCTGGCCAACATCCCAAAGGAGGAAACGGAAGTCCAGAGAAGGTTAGTGACTGGCATAGGCTCACACAGCCAGGGCAGGACTATCAATTACTGTCTTCCCAGGTGTCTCTGCTTCCTTATGTTGGCTCTGACTTGCTGAGAAACTGCAGCCCAAGATCCCTGGCTGTCAAAAACTAGGTCCGAAACCCAAGATCGACTTCAGTGTGCGGTACTTTTTTTAAGAACGAAAGTTGCAAAATGGTTGGATTCTAGCTGGAAGAAAGGCAGCAGAGAGTCAGTTCTGACCTCCTATGAGGAAACATAAGGATCAGACCTCAGCTTGGGAATGAATGAGAGGCATTTATGATTATCGTAGAACTTGGCAGCACTTACAAAAGCCTGTTCCATGGTGGAAGCGACCGTGTTAAATTTCCGTTCTCATTTGCATTTATAAAAGTAAAATAAAAGTATTTCTGGGATAGGAACAATCTTTGTGATTGGGAAATGCCTCTTGGTCATTATTGCTCTTTTCACTCTTCATATATTTTTCCTTGATGGCTATTGAAATAGCAGATATTTTAAACAGAGAGAACATTCATCATGGCGGATTCTTGAAGTTGAATCCGATTCTTCCAGTGAAGTAGCCACTGCCAGAAAGTAAATGAGACCTTTCTGGAAGCTCCACTAACAGTCCCACATGGCTCTAGTTTTAAACTAGAGTTTGGCAGGCCCAGGTCTCGGTGTCCTCAACCCTCTCCTCTCGCATCTGGCCCATCGGTGCCTGGGCAGGAGCTGGGGTACAGGCGGCTGAGGATTCCTTGGGGGTCGTGCCGCTCTTTCCCAGTGGTATCCCAGCAGCACCCTCAATGCTGGTGTTGGTTTGGGGGGGGGGGGGGCGCAGAGATGACAGCCGTGTAGTTACCAGTGGTCTTGGACCTTTGCATTGCTTGCTGTACTGGTGACATGTTTTGTTCTTCATGCAGATTCCCCAGAATAGAAGTTGCAGAATTTGGCAGAATGATTAGGGTGGAAACTTCAGGAAGAAGACTTCGGGTTGTTAGAGAGAAGCTCCCCACTCCCTAAGCTGAAGAAGAAGCATCCGCACGCCCTGCTTCCACCCGGGGACTCCCAGATTGCCACACAATAGCACCTCCCAGAGGTGTCGGCAGTGGTGAGACCCGCCCTTCCCAGAGATACTGTTTTCTGTGCCACTTTGTCTTGCCCTGGTGGTCACGCTGTGTTGTGGCTGCAGCGAAAACCTTTTGTGTGTCAGACATGATGGGCAGCGTGGACAAGTCACACTGGTGCCCAACACCTCCCACCACTGAGCACTGTGAGGGCAGAGACTTGGTCTTCTTTGCAACCTATCTCTACCCCTTCACATGGAGGATATCTGTATACCCACAAGGACATACCATCAGCGTGCAGCAAATCTTGCTGAATGACAGACAAAGTGACATGTTGAGTAAGTGGATGATGAAAGTTTCTGACCTTAAATGTGGACTAATCAGATAAGTGTACTAGTGATACAAGAAATCACAGAAGATGCTGTGGGAGAAGAACTGAAACTTCTTCTAGAAAATCCATTAATGACCAGAATAGATCTCTGGCTTTTTTCATGTGCGTTGGATAACAACCATGGAGAATTGAGGTGGGTACTTTTCACTTCACCTCCTCTAATCCTGTGATTTGAAATCATTACCGTCATTGGGGCCACAGGTATTTGGGGCACCTGGACTGGCTAATTTATTTTCTCCTCCATTTTCTCTTTATTAATTATAAATGTGGTCTTTTACTTACCTAAGAACCAGGGATAGGACAGCTATTTCGAATCATCTTAATTTTTATTTACTTTTTTTTTTAACTTTATTAATTTTGAGTGCGAGAGAGAGGCAGAGAGAGAATCCCAAGCAGGCTCCATGTTGTCAGCACAGAGCCCGATGTGGGGCTTGATCCTACTAACTGTGAGATCACGACCCGAGCCGAAATCAAGAGTCTGATGCTCAATGGACTGAGCCACCCACGTGCCCCTCTCGTACTGTTTTTTTTTTTTAAATTAGCATACAAGTACGCTGTCGTGTCTCTTACTTTAAGGTTTACCTTTAATCCTCAGACCTATCAGTTGATTTCTTCTTTTTCACCGAAAAACTCTGAAAAAAATGGTGTCTTCGTGAATTCGCTCCACTTCCTAACTTTCCACTTGCTCTTCAGATTCCTCCATTGTGGCTTCTGCCCTGCCTGCTCCACCAAAATCGCTCTCTCCAAGCTAACCAGGGACCTCCAGCTTGCCACACTGGGGGGCATTTCTGCCTCTTCTTACTGGCACGCTCCTCATGGGACCAGCTGAGCATCCTTCTCTTGTACATGAAAGAAAATCCAACTGATTGTAGCGAGAAGAGTAAGTTTCTTGTACTGTTTTTCATTTTTAAAAGACTATTTTTTTTTCATGGTTATTTATTTTGAGACAGAGAGAAAGCATGAGCAGAAACAGGCAGAGAGAGAGAGAGAGGGAGAGAGAGAATCCCAAGCAGGCTCCAGGCTCCAAGCTGCCAGCGCAGAGCCCAACGCGGAGCTCAAACTCAAGTACCGTGAGATCATGATCTGAGCTAAAATCAAGAGTCGGATGTTTAATCAACTGAGCCACCCAGCCTCCCCTCTTGTACTGTTTTTTTAAATAATTTTCTCCTCTCTGCTTTTTTCTACTCCCCAACGTCAGTCAGATATTGGATTAGCTGAATTAACCCTAACTATATTTTCTGTTGTTCATCTCTTTAGCTGTTTATTTGGCTCAACGAGTTCCTGGCCTCTAGCTTTTAAACCTTGCATTGAATTTGTCATATCACCTGTCACGGTTTTTGTTTGTGTCGTTCGTTGTTCTCAGAATATTCCTTTTTATTGCAACACATTCTTATTTCATGGGTGTAGTATTTCACCTTTTCCCGATAGAAGTAACTTTTTCCCCCTAGTCTCTGAATTGTCTATTTTCCAAGAGTTACTTTCCTTAGTTTGTTTTGGTCCCTCTCCATTGTGTGGAGATGTTCTGAAACTGTCTCTCCAATTCTAAGCAGTGTGTTCACATTCTACAGCGAAACCCTGGGGCGCTGGGTGAGGGATGTGGGGTGGAGCAGGCTGGCTGGTGGCTTTGGGGGGACATTGACCGGTCGGAGGCCAGCTTTGTCATCTGGTGACCCTCCTCCCATCCCCACATACAGATATCAACATGGGGTGGTCTTTTCTCTGCAGCCTTTTAGTTCCTCCAGAGAGGGATCTTCCAGATGCCTCTGGCGGCTATAGATGGCCAGCTGAGGCCCATCTCCTAACCAGGCAGGAGAAAGCAGCCAGGGGCCGCCTGGTTCTGAAGGTAGATTGTAACTTAATCCTCCAGCGTTCGGTGTCACCCTTGCCCTCCTCTTGTACTTGCGCTTAGATTCCAGATCCTTTCTGACTTGTTTATTC
The DNA here is from genome assembly GCF_024362965.1 of Panthera pardus. Classification (NCBI taxonomy): domain Eukaryota; kingdom Metazoa; phylum Chordata; class Mammalia; order Carnivora; family Felidae; genus Panthera; species Panthera pardus. The sequence continues at coordinate 95,692,313 of NW_026526765.1, forward strand.
CAGACAATGAGCCTCTAGGTTCTTGGCTGGACAGGGGGCGGGAGAAATGGGGGGGGAGGGGGAATCTGTCGCGCCTGTTTGAGACATTTCGCGCTCTCCTTTGCAGCCTCCGCCTTCATCCCCACCTTGCAGGGGAGGCGGTATCTCCACACGCCAGGCCCCTCTAGCTCTTGGCCAGTACTCCCCGCAGACTCTCCGGCAGCTCCCTCCCCGGCTGAGTCATTACTCACCCTGCTTCTTGCAGACGCTGACCTTCCTTGTCCCTAATTTTCTCTTTTGCTCTTCTTGATTGCTTCACTGTCATGGTAGGGATTTAGGAAGGAGTGTCAGTAAAAGCATGTTTCAGTCCATCATATTTAACCAGAAGTTCTTTGTCATTCTTTACATTTTTGGATGTTTTGATTCTTTAGGATTGTATTCCCACAGAACATCAGCAAATAGAAATTCTGCATTTTTCAGTGACACCCAATTTGCTCTACAAAAAGTAAAGCATGAAGGTAAGGGTTTGTTTTTGTTTTTGTTTTTTACTGTTAATATAAAATGTTGCCTCTTGTGTAATATTCCTTTTGTGACATGTGAATGAAATTACATTCCCTTAAAGAAGTTTCCCTTAAAGAAGGAAACATACAGGATTATTGCTGCCTTTCAGACTGTCCAGGAGCAATCTACTTCTAATCTCAGATGTTCTTGCTTCTAGCTTCCTCAAATCTTTGAGGTTCTTTGTGGGAAATTTTGGTATCCTCTTTTCAGGAGTATATAGCTAACGTTTACGTATGTGCAAGGCACTCTTCTATTTAATCCATGTAGCCACCGAATGAAGTTGATATTACGGTCTCCATTTTACAGATGAACAGATTGAAGCATGGAGAAGTAATCTGCCCAAATTCACACAGCTCAGCTAGGTGTCCTGAGTCGCAGATGTTGACCACTGTGCCATATGCCATGTTGCAACATCTTTGTATGTCACGAACTTGTTAAAGACCTGTCCACCTACTTCAAAGGAAACTCATGATATTAAAACACAGAGGAGTTCCTGTCTCTCCCTCTCTCTCTCCACACACACACACACACACATCCACACACACACACACACAGCGAATTAAAAGGAACAGAGAACTGTGTAGACCAGAAGTTTGAGATGAGTTTTTTTTCCCCCCATTGGAGCACTAAATTTGCTCTGATTTCCTGGCAACTAATGAAAAAAAAAAGTGAAATGTTAGATTATATGGTTCTCATTGTTTTGTAGAGCAAGCATGCAAATTATTTTGCAGAGAAAAGTTTTTGGCAACTGAATTCTAGAAGCAATATCTAGAATTCTAATAAAAGAATTCTATATTAAGGTTTTTTAAAAATCTTTTTTATTGTGAAATGTAATACTTACTCAGAAAAATACATTAACATAAATGTACAGCTGACTGAATTGTTGGAAAGAGAGACACCACCTCCCCCCACCCTAGTCAAGAAATAGAAGCTTCACAGCCCCAAAGAAGCTCTCCTTGCCCACAAACATGACCATTATCATAATTTTTATGACAATCATCTCTTTGCTTATTTTTTTTTACAGTTATACTACCTAAATAGCACACACACTGTATTTTTGCCTGTTTTTTTTTTTTTTTTTTTTATCTTGATATGATTAGAATCACACATTATTCTTTTTGGCTTCTGTTGTTCAACTTTATGTCCGTGAGATTCATCCAAACTGGTCTGTGTAGCTACGTTCATTTTTATCGCACTATGGTACTTGACTCTACTTGGCTGTACGACATTTAGGACTCTCCCACAATTTGGCTACTCATTAGCTGGTGGACATTTGGGTCATTTGGGTTGTTGGCTACTATGGAGAATGCTGCTGTGAGCACTCTCATGTGTGTCTCCTGACTGAAGTGTGTGTATATATCAGCCGGGTCACAGGGCAAACATAGAGGATGTTTTTGTAGAGGATGCCTAGTGGTCTTCCCAAATGGTTGTACCATTTAAACCACCGCTAGTAATGTATGAAAGTTTTCTAAATTCTTTTTTTTTTTTTAATTTTATTTAATGTTTGTTTATTTTTGAGAGAGACAGAGACAGGATGTGAATGGGTTAGGGGCAGAGAGAGAGAGGGAGACAAAGAATCCGAAGCAGGCTCCAGGCTCTGAGCTGTCAGCACAGAGCCTAATGTAGGGCTTGAACTCATGAGCTGTGAGATCATGACCTGAGCCGAGTCGGACGCTCAACCAACTGAGCTACACAGGTGCCCCCTGAAAGTTTTCTAAATTCTTGAGAACACTTGAAATTCAGTCTTTTGCATTTTAACCATTCTTGAGGGTGTAATGGTATCTTAGTGTTCTCCTTATTACTTGTGACGTAGCCTTTTTTGTGTGCTCACCTTTTGAACCTCTTCTATGAATTCACTGCCCACTCAAGCTTCATGCCCAGGTTTCTACCACATTGTCTTCTTTTCCTTATCAGTTTTTAAACAGTGATAGCTGTTACAAGTTTAATTTTTACCTGATACCAGTATATAGAAATTGTTGATACCCAAATACTAAATCTTATCAAGTAATTCTTACTAAAACTCTTAATAGATTTTTTTTAATTTTCTACATACATAACCATAAATGTGCCCAACACTGTCATTTTCTTTCTGATCCTTCACCTTTTCTTTTTCTTGCCCGACTGCAATGTTAGTTCCCCTGATAGGGTGGTGAAAGGAAGCAGTGACAGAGGCCACCCTCGTCTTCTTCACAATCCGAAAAGGAGGCTCCATTGTCTGGTAGTGCATGAGGCCTGTTTGTCACTAGAAAAGAGAAATATTAGAGCAATGTTTATGGACTCTTCACTGCTTCAGGCTGAAAGTGATGCTTATTACTGCTTCTTTCATTTCATTGGACAGACAGGACCAGTTATGTAGCTCTTCTAACTGCACGGGTGCTAGCAAATGGAGGGAGAATCTGTAGATTACCTGGTTAGCAGAACCGTGACAGAGGATAAGGGGGGACCTACTCAAGGATGGGTGGGACATCCTCATGAGATGATATCTACATGGAAACCAGAAGGATGATGTATTCATTTCCTAGGACTGCTGTATTAAAGTACCAGAGACAGGGTGTCTTAACCAAGAGAAATTTATTGTCTCACTTGTGGTCTTTAGATGTTAGAAATCCAGAATCAAGGTGTCAGCAGGGGTAGTTCATTCTGAGGACTGTGAGGGAAGGATCTGTCCAGGCCTCTCTCCTCGCCTTGTACATGGCCATCTTTCCTGTGATATCTCTCCACATCATCGTCCCCCTATGCATGTTCATATCTACATTTCCCCACTTACACAGATACCCTAGTGGATTGGGGCCCACTTTAACTTGACTACCGCTGTAAATACCCTATCTCCACCTTCTGAGGGTTAGGCCTTCAACATATGTACTCTGAGGAGACAGATAAGTTGGTCATACTAAAAGGGGGGGGAGAACAATTCTAGGAAGAGGACAGTTTGCCTAGGGCCTAAGATAAGAAACAGATTATTCATGTGGCTAGAACTCAGCAAGCCATGGGGCTGGTAGGAAGGGTCAAATCACAGCCAGCCTCGTTGGCAGTCCATAGGAAGACTTGCAATTTTATTCTAAGTGCAGTGGAAAGTAATTGGAGGTCTCTGTGGCAAGAGATGTGATCTAACCACTCTATGGGTGGAGAATATTGGAAGGTGACAAGAGTGGCCACTCAGTTAGGAGGCCAGTGCAGTAGTTTAGTTGAGAGATGAAGGTGGTCTGGACAGAGAGTGATGACAGATGAGGGTGGTAAGGGACAGAGAAAGCAATGGAGGGAGGCCAGATATAATTTGGAGCTAGGCTTCATAGGACTTGTTGGAGAATTGGATGTGGAGGGTGAGGGTAAGAAAGACAGCAAGGAGAACTTGCAGTTTCCTAATTGCAGAACTGGATGAAGTGTGGAAGATGGGCAACATGGGAAGGGTTGGGCTCAAGTTTTGACAAGATGGGGGTCAAGGGCACCATTCTGGACATGTTATATATGAGATATGCATGGGGCATCCAAATGAACAGACCATTAGGCAGCTGAATACATACAGATCTGGTGTTCTGAGAAGAGGTATAGATCAGAAAAAAGAAAAAACAAAAACAAAACTGGGAATCATCTAGACACATGTCATTTAGAGCCATGGGAAAGAGCATGGCTAACTAGGAAGAGAAAACAGTTATGAAGAACGTCTACGAACATTTAGAAATAGGTCTGTCTTCTTATCAACCATCCATGAAAGCCAAGGTATAAAGTCATTGTACTTGTATCTAATGCAGTGACTCACTGAACCCCTAATGCTGGGGTTGGTGAGGTAATAGGTCTAGTAACCCGCCTCCTGAGGACTCAACATAATGTGATACCACAGCTGAGATAACACGAGAGATTTATAGTTGACATTAGAAAACCTTCCAGCAAGTGCTGGGTCACAGTAAACTTATGGTTGCACTTTATGATGGTTGTCGGGCAACAGAGTTAACATTTCAAATGGTGTGGAACTGACCCATATATCTGCCCAGAGGTGGGTCACAGAGATAGTTTTAAAAAGTAATTTTAAAAAGTAATTTTTAAAGGTGGATCTGAACCACTGAAACACTTGAACATTTACTCAGAGAAGATCCCACAGGTTTTGGTTTTTCTTTAAGCATGAAAACGATCATTTTGGCCTACAACATGGCTGGGATGTTGGTGCCAACCGGACTACTTCGACCATAGAACCATAGTATGGCTTTTGCACAATGGAATTTTGTGTGTGTGTGAGGTTTGAGAGACAGCACACGCGTGCATGTGTGCATGCTCACGTGGGAGAGGAGCAGAGTGAGGGGGAGAGAGAATCCCAAGCAAGTTCTATGTCAGCACGGAGCCCGATGCCGGGGGCAGCTTCATGAACTGTGAGATCATGACCTGAACCGAAATCCAGAGTTGGAAGCTTAATTTACCCACCAGGCGCCCCGCATAATGTAATTTTGAAAAAGATGATGTCACGATATGCTCTTGACGGCTACATGTGGTGAGTTTCTTCCCATCTTGTTATTCTTCTCCCAAGTCACTTAATGGTGTTAATTTATTCTTCTAGCTTAAGTATATATTTACACACTACCACATACACGAAAATTTAAAAATTCAGAGTAGGGCTTATTCTAAATCTTTCATAAGAAGTTTTAAGAATATAGGATTGATTCCTGCCAGACTTCGTTTTCTTTCCATTAAAAAAAAAAAAAAGGTCGCAAACAACTTAAGGTTTCTTGCACTTTTCCAATTTCTCATCATCATTGGTTACAGAAAACCTCTGTGGATGGAGTTCAGTGCCTTTAGGGATAAATAACTAATTGTTCGTGGTAGTAAACTATTCCAACAGAAATCAACTAGCAGGTTTAATTGATGTAAGGCTTTTCTTCAAAAACCATCATATCCATAGTCTTGCAATGACTTGATTAAAGCATTAAGATTACTTCAACATAAAGGGTCTCCAGATCAGAGAGAGAGAATATGCAAGGCATTTACTGAGAGTTGAAAGAGCTCAAGTTGGCCCCAGTCAGTGGGGATGTTGTAGAATCATGTGGATAGAAAGAAATTGCTGAGACTAAAAGTGTCAGCATCTGCAGTTTAGAGACCTAACTGGATGGAAGTGAGACAGAGAACTGTGTAGGCATATATATATGTGGGGATACAGATGCTCCTGTGACTCCCCTTGTAGAAACTGTGTTGTGGGGAACAAGTTTCCTGCATCTACACTGCCTATTAGCCCTATGACTAACCATAATTATAGTCCGTGACTGACTTTATTTGAAGTCACATCTTGATGCCTTTGACTTTTTTCTGCCTGTTGAAAATTTTCATTGGTTTTCTCTAGCACATCTCAAAACAGGAGACTCAAGTCTAGTATTAGCTTAGAATGAGCTCTTTTCACAACAGTCTAAAACTAAAGCTGAACACTAGTTGAACCTTACAGGGTTAAGAGTGAAATTGGAAGTTGCTGTGGGGAATAATGGGTTAAATCAAAGCTGCCACTTAGTAGCCGTCACTATGGAGAACATCTAAACCTTTTTATTCCTTTTCTGTGCCTCAAATGAGGAATAACATTTGTAGAATTGTAAGGATTATATTGGCTTCTCTAATTCTTCCTCTTACACCTTTTTAAAAAATATGTATTTTTAAGAGAGTGTGCAGGTGAGCAGGGGAGGGGCAGAGAGGGAGACAGAGAATATGAAGCGATACTACACTGACAGCAGGGAGCGCAGGGGCTCAAACACCAACTGTGAGACTGACCTGAGCCAAAGTTGCATGCTTAACCGATTGAGCCACCCAGGTGCTCCACATCTTAACTTTCTTATTCCCCTACTTCCAGTGTTCTAAGAATGTTGACACATAGGGATGGTCATAGTTGCCTACATGCTTTCCAAATTAACAAGGGATGGAATTTAGATGGTGTCGATGTAAGAGAAACATTTTAGGCAGACACGTACAGGTAGGCAGGAGATGAGCATCTAAAATGGAAACAGTAGGACTAAAGGCTTGGAAAGGAGACCAAAGTCTGCCCACTGAAAGCCTTGTATATTGGCGCATGTTTTACTGGCCAGAGGCAGGAAGTGTAGGACTGTACTGACTGCCCTGCAAACCTGGCCATTGGAATTAGTGACAGGGATGAATGTGAAATCAGAAAGACGCTTAATGCCCTGAGTATATGGAGTCATTCATAGTAACTGCCAAGAGCAGATGGAGGAGGCAAGAGGAAGAGAGGTAGCTGTGATTTGGAGAGACCCATGTGAACTCACACTGATTTTTGAGAGTGTGCGCCCAAGTGAGGGGCCGAGAGAGAGGGAGAGAGGGAGCGCAGAGCCTGGAGTGGGGCCTGAGCTCACGCAAGAGGATCTTGTTTTCTGGTTAGCAACAGAGTTGTGGTATCTTGTCTCTGTGCAAAGGGTATCCATGTAGTAACGTGGCAGAGGGACAGACGGCTTGGGAAATATGATCAAACTTTATTATCCATCAGTAACTGTTAGCATGTGATGGAATGTTGCTATTTTTGCACCAAAGAATCTCAAACCTCTCCCAAACAGCTTGAGCAAAGAATTCACAAGGTTTTCAACCAGCTTATGGAATTCAGCAAGGTCAGGATGTGGGACAGTTGCAAAGGACTGAGGAATTCTGTCGGGCCGAGATTTCCACGTTTTGTGTTTTTTTACCTGTCGTAGTAAAGGTGGCTAGTCCAACAGAGGGGTCACCCACTGAGGCTACCCTTAAGCCACCATACCATGACTTTCCTAAGGATGAACTAGATACTAGGATTCTTCTGAAGTCTTAAGAGTTTAATTCAAGAGGCAGAGGTGATAACTTGTCAGTTTGGCTAGACGTCCTCTAGTAATCAAACCCTTCGGGCTAGTTTCTGATGTATGTGCAGACAGAACACATGGAATTAAGGCCCCTTCCTTCAGAGAAATTTCTCAATACAAAATTCTGAAGCTGGAAGAAGTACCAAATTCTACTGTGTTCAGCCTGTCATTTTAAAAATGGTAGTTTGGGGAAGGAACAAATAAATCACTTAATACCAGCCTGTGAACCTTTTCACATAGCCCTAGTAAAAAATCAGCAACAAAAATCCTCTAAGGGGGCAAAACTGATTTCAACTGCACCGGGAGAGATGGAACTGGAGCCCTTATTCAGGGACCAGGGTACCATCTGGGATCTAAGTCCCTTTAAGGACACCTGCCCTGAAATGTGTGCCTTGTGTATGTCGGGGGCCGCATCAGGTCAGCACTGGATAAGTAAGGGTATCTGCTGGGTTCCATTTAGGTCAGTCCCATGTTTAAGTGTAAAACCAATAATCTCAATTTAAATGGTCACAAACTGCTTGCTAAAATGAAAGGTATTTAAAGACCTTCCAACTTTGAAAGCCAACATTGCCCAACGATGTGGACAGCTTTATAGATCACATAAATAAGGCTGTTATTACCACAAATTCAGCTACCGTTAAAACACTTCATTATAAATAGGAAGAGGCACTGGTACAGGGGTACACCATCTCTGAAGCCTGTTTATCATCTTATAGCAAAAGCACACCACCAATGCATTTTTTTCTTTTTAAGTGTATTTATTTTGAGAGAGGGAGAGAGAATCCCAAGTCGGCTCCGCACTGGGGAGGAGGGCTTGAACCCACAGATGGTAAGATCATGACCTGCACCAAAATCAAGAGTCAGGCGCTCAACTGACAGAGACACCCAGGTGCCCCACCAATGTTATTTTAAACAAACAAAATGAAGTTAACTCAATAAATATCTTTTATTAAAGAAAAAGAGGAATATTGTTAAGCACCAAAACTGTATGTTGTTACATTGCATGTACAAGAGAAGGTGACTGCAATACTTGCTGTACAAGTACTTAACTCTGAAGTCGTAAGTGTAAAAAACAGGAAATACAAAGCAGTAATTACAATGCAGAAAAGTTGCACTAAAGAGCAAAAGGCAACAGTCAAAACAATTATTGGAGATTTCAGAGTATTGCTATAAATGCCTGCTTAGTTTTTTCTTTGTACTTTTAATACTTTAAAATATTAATGGAGCATATAAGTATTGTAAATTTGCAAGAGTGGCATTTACAATACACTGTGCATACTTCCATCTAATGTACGGTGTTAAAGCCATCTTTAAAAGCCAAGCACAATGTGCTAGTGTTTTGCTTCTACCATTATAATATTGCACAAAGCTAGTAAAATAGTGAATTGGTCTGCCATTGTAATTTTCATTGAACCAGAAAGGCTAAAAAACATGTCAGTTTCATTAGCCCTTATGGGCTTTCATCATGCAAAATGATCTGTAGCCTTCGAATTTTCACAAACAATATATATATTATGGTTTCACACTTGGCAAGACATACAGTACAGTAAGAAACTCAATGAGACAGTGTTGATTCTGTCCGAGTCAAAGAAGTCAGAAGTCACTGTCTGGGTTGTATCGTCTACCCCTCTTGGTTCACAATTGAAGGGAAAATGCCATCTTGTGATCATGAAGACTTCTTAAAACCAATGTAATTAGTATTGGGAAAAGCTGTAACTTGTTACACTCTTTGATAGTTAACCATAGAACATGCAAGTTAAAAAAAAAAAACCAAAAACCCAAACGTCCCTTGTTAAAATTCAGCTCTATAACCAACACCCATACCTTTCTGTATACATCTAAAAATCACTTTGCACAGCCTTTCCTATCCACCCTTAATTCCCCCAAATTGAGGCACTCTTATAACCGACTTAAAAAAAAAAAACAGAAAAACTTTCCCTTACCTCTCAAAATAAATGACTGCTTTGAGATTCAGTGTGAAAGAGCATTGATACAATATTTAACATGTCAACCTCAGAGGTATTTTCTGTACATGCACCTTAGTGGCATAATTAAAGAGGGAAGGGGAGAAACATTTAGAAATTTGGATTCTCAATTAAATTCCTCAAATACCAAGCTGTACATTTACTGTGGGCAAAACATTTTAGAATGAACACATCTTCAAAATAACCCAATGGGCAAACATTTCTCTCTCTCTCTCTCTCTCTCTCTCTCTCTCACACACACACACACACACACACACACACACACACACACACACACTCACTCTCCAAATTCCCTCTCACCGTACAAAAAACCTCTGTTTACATACATGATAGTTTAGGCAGCAATATAAACTCATTTTTTAAGAAAAGCTTTTAAATTAGATTATTTATAGGATAAAAAATACCATTGCTTTATTTTACAAAGCAATTTAAGCAGAGGTTCCTCCTCATGTGCTTTAACTAAAGAGCACTTTGTAGCAAAGTTCAGAAGTAACTACTGAATTGTTCAGCAGCACTAAATCAATGCAACACGCTCCAACAGTAAGGTGCTTCTACTTTTTTTACCTCTTCCCTCTGAAATCAATCGTGCTGGCCCATCCTCTAGCACTAAGCATAGCTCTTCTAAGCAATAAAGGTGAAATAAAATCTGTTTATAATGCACATTTAACTTTACATTATCATTTAAATTCAGTGCAAGAGTTAGGGACAACTTATTAGGGTTTCTGTTCTCCTTATCAAATGGTTGCATGTTAACAATGCATCTGCCACGATTTTTAAATGTTTTACAGCTGTTCAAGAAGATTTCTTAAAATAAACCTGGTAAAGCATATGAAATTTCAACTCCCTGATAAGGCTGTCATGGACCCATTAGTGCTTTACAGATTGCTATCTCATGATACTTTTTTTTTTTTTTTTTTAAACCTGTACTTAGTGAAAGAAAAACTTGCCTTAGGCTAAAAGCACGGATTCACATTTATACACAAACTCAATGAATGCAATTAAAAAATGGCATCTTAGGGAATGTATAAAATTGTGTTAATTGTATCCTGGTCCCATTCCAAACAGAGGATGCTGCCCGTTCATTTTTGTTCCACTGATATATGAGTTTTAATTCTTGGTGCCTGCTATGATCTAAGTATGCTTTACAATTTAACACTCTTATCGCAAAGTGGTCGTGCCATGTTACCTAATATTGGTACACAGTTCAGCTTCGTAGAAACAAGGATTTCCACCCCCACCCCCCTCATTATACAGAGTAAATGAAAGTGCTGAAGATTTTCTATGGTTTCACGTAATGAGAAAAAACCCACATTCCCGCTGTGGAAATCCTACACCTGATCCACTCTTAGAGCTGTGCCTAGTTGTTTTAAAAATACACATTAAGAAATGTTTCAGTTCTGCAATGAAGAACTAGGGAATGATTGTTTTCAATACTAATCACCAACTCAAAACCTATAAAACATAGAGCAAACAAGACAACTGCTCATCTTTTAAAAATCCTCTTTAGCCAGGCCTTTTGTCACACTGCTACCCCACAGTACCCCCCATATTGGAGATGGGTAGGAATACGCTTTCTGTGTGCCACATTGGTTATATACACAACAGTTTGAGTATTAAGTGGCACTCAAGTGGGCAGTAACATTAGCCTTACAATACCCCCAAGTTATCTATTTGTTTCCCCACTTAAAATATATTGCAGTCTAGACTGATAAATCAACTCGTAAACTGATTCGGCATAAGCAAGCAGCTGTTTGTGTATTCTTATGACAAATGATACACTGAGATAAAACTATCAAATATTTTAAACCATATAAATAGTACAGGCAAGTCCAGTACTTGAAACATGATCACCTGTAAATGTCATCCTAACTAAATATATAAAACCTTAATGTAAAGCGCAAAAATGCTCATTTTTTTTTTTAAGGGCAGGTGGAGAAAAGGGGAATTTAACCATGCTTACATAATTTTGTTGGGTTCCAAACCCTCCTTAAAATTAACAGGTTGGGGGGAGAAAATAAAATTAACACGAGGATTCAACTGGTAATGTCATCTTGGACAAATGGACTGGAGTTATTTGAAATTTTAGCATTATTTACGAGAACTCCAAAGGATGGTGATCTGTACTAATTTGTACTTCCGTGGAAGGAGGAATCGGAATCTTAAGGACAGAAGATACGTGTACTGGAAAAGTTACTCAGCAGAGAATAAGCACAGCTGGTTGCTAACAAGACCGCACTTTAACCTGCTCATCATCAAGTGAGATGCCCTTCATGGAGTGCCACAGTGGGATGTGCTCAGAGGTATGGATGCACCTCCAAAGGATTCACAGGGGTCTGTACCCCTCCAATATTTGCCAGAGACTTACTAGAACATGGCTGTGAAAGACAAGTCCCAAGACCCATTTCTAAGAGAACCTGTCTTTTGATGGAATCCCAGCTCTAACACTAAATGGGGAGCAATTCCTGGCATAGAAAAATCCCAGTGCTTTTGCTGTACGTTTAATATTAGGTTCTCTTGTATTTTTCAGAATGTCAATGGATGAAAAAACGAACTGATCCATAAGCATCCAGAGGTTTGAAACTGACACGTGATTTTTTAAAGGTTTGCAAATTTGCTTAAAAAAAAAAAATCAAACCAATCAGTCTTTGGTTGAAAAGAATGCTTCAGTTCTGTACTGAAGGAAACGGGAGGAGGGGAGGGTCCACACTCACCTCCCCACTGTGAGATGAACATTAAAATATATATCTCGTGTACAGATGTAATCTTCCAAGATAAGAAGTGGGAATAAAACATGAATAAAATACGAAACATGTGAAAATGCTGTGCAAAAGCTCCTACTCATCAGTAAGCAGGAAGTTTTCTCCTTAATTATTTTAAAGGAAGTAACATCTTAAAGGGACAAATCTGTGAGCATTTTTTTTCTCTCCATGAAAACCACTTTATACACGTTCAAGGACTTTTACTCTAGGACTGCTTTTCTGGGTCTAGGCCAGAGAAATGCTTCAGAAAAAATAAAAGTTCTTTTTGGTTCCTCAGTCCTTAACTCCCTTCATATAAAGGCCAACATGTGTCTTATACAGAATTACACTCTACAGAATACTATAGACTGGGTCCAACAGATCTACCTTCGGTCAAGCCCCCAGCAGTCCTGCTGAGAATTCATAATGGCTCCTTTCACATAAATGCATCTTTCAGGACTCCAATACAGCAAAATCAGCACCTAGAACTTTATACCTATGTTTTAAAAAGTCTCCTGACAGTAACAAAGGCTCTCTCCCAAAATCCCACTCAAAACATGTGAGGACAGTAAAATGCCAGCCCAGAAGGCTTTTCTGCCTGTCTAGTTTCTGCATTATTTGTAGAGCACATTTCACTGCGGAGCATAACAAAGAGAAACTTAAATGTGCCCGTTACAAAGATTTAAGATCAGCATCCCTATTATTGAATCCTCTTTTTTGATTCTCAATAGGAAAGTCATGTTGCGTTACGCTAATCAAGCAATCGTTCAAACAAAAAGACTAAAAATAATTTGAAATATTATCAAGTTACAAAGTATTGCTTTTCATACACAAAGTTGCACATGAAATTCAAACTATTATAAATTCACAATTATGAAGAGCTATTTAAAAGCATGGAAATTTTTACTTCAAAACCTTACAAAGTGTAAGAGTGTGTGGTCTTTTAAAAATATGCCATGGTAAATCTATCATGTTGTGGTAAACACATTAAATGCATCTCTGTGGTTATGTTATCTTTTCAGATGTTGAACATCTTTAAAATGTGAACATTTTCAGTGCATTTCCACCTGATTCTTTCCAATTCCTGTCCTATAGCTATCATGATACACTTCTTTTTCAGAGTGCTGCACTATTTATATAAGCTGGTATGGAAGAGGTGCTGTCTTTTCAAGCAGAGGACTATTCAGTGCACTTAAAGATGGATTTCAAAGCAGACTCAATACAGCTCACAGTAGATCTCTGTCAACCCAGTGTTCTTCCAACTCAGAGCAACCCCTAGCTTTACTGGCCACTACAAGGATGTAACTGGGTGGACAGGAGGGGAAGGTGCTTAAAAAAACCAGGCATGTCCAGAAGGCCTTTTCTTCACTGCATCAGGAGCACTGCACATCTAAAACTCATGTTAACCACCAACTACTGGAATGACTGGAAAAGTGATAACTTGCCAACTGTGCCTCCGTTTTTTCACACCACTGTGCCAATACACTTTGCATCTAATGGAATCCAATTGGGAAATCGCATGTTTAAAATTTTGTTTTCCAAAACAGTAAGAACTGATCTTCAACTGAATTTTTTCTTTCTGTTGAGTCACCTGTTTAGAAAAAAAATAATACAATGTATTAAAAAATGATGGCTTATTAAGGTCAGTGTGTATATATATGTTCCCACACAACTTCTCTAACACCCAGATGAACACTGATAAATAGCTTAGAAATACCCATTTGTAGAGATAGCATACAGGAGACACTTTTTTTAAAAAAAGGATACATTTCTATTCATAAAACAGTAAAAATGAAAACAAAATAACCTGAATATGGATTTTGATCACATAAGGTTGTAGGGTAGATTCACTTTTATTTCTTCTACTAACATTTTATGTCAAAACTATATGGTAAAAAGGAAAAAACAGTCTAAAATATTGGCGTCAAACTGCCAGCGTAGTAAGAATTGTTAAATGATATTTTAAAAATTCACTAGACTGTGAGTTTTTGTTCTATTGCTATTTAGAGGATAGCATTAGTACTGGTCTTTAAAGGGATCCTTGTGGTAGGGCTTTTTAAGTTTCAGAATAGTTGTGTTTGAGATCCATGGCTTACATATGGCATAGGAATAATTCTTTGAAAGACCTACTTGGCAGATAAAAACAGACATGCGTTATTAGTTCTACGTTATTTAATACTATAGCTACATGTGGCTTTTGAGCACTTGAAATGTGGCTAGTCTGAGAAAATGGATTTTTAATGTGATGTAAATTGAAATCTGAAGCAGCATAAAATATTTGTTCATTAAATATAATTTTATTGTTTTGGTAAGACATTTCACATTTAACCACTGAACACTTATCATCAACACTGAGATGTGCTACTAGTTAAAATACACACTGGATTTTGAAGACCCAGGTACAAAACAAATGTGAAATACCTCGTGCATTTTTTATAGCGATAACATGTTGAAACATACGATTTTGGATACATCATATAAAATAAGTATTAATGAAATCAATTTCACGTTTCTTTTTACCTTTTTAATGTGACTTGAACTGTTTAAATTCCATCCATCCCTCAAACTGTATTTCTAACAGACAGTATTGTCATAGTTACTTCGTAACTTTATGAAGGAACCCACAGAAAACAAAATAGAAAATAAAAAGCTTATATATGTATTTCATTCCGTTTAGAAATTTCCTTCAAGGACACTATTACCTATGGCTATCCCAAGAAGAGTTTTCAAGAAAGACAAAGCAGAACAGGATATCTTCACTTTCTATTTCATGAAGTTTTGAGAAATTATTTTATTTATTTATTTAACAAGAGACAAGAATGTGAGCAGGGGAGAGGCAGAGAGAGTGAGAGAGAGACACAGAATCTGAAGCAGGCTCCAGGCTCTGAGCTGTCAGCACAGAGCCCGACGCGGGGCTTGAACCCATGTATGTGAGATCATGACCTGCGCTGAAGTCGGGACACTCAAGCAACTGAGCTACCCAGGGGCCCTGAGAAATTATCTTCTTTGAAGAGCTAATGGTTTAAAATCTTAAACTAGGGGTGCCTGAGTGACTTGACCAGTTAAGTGTGCAACTCTTGATTTCAGCTCAGATCATAATCTTACAGTTCATGAGTTCTAGCCCTGCCGTTGGGCTCTGCGTTGGCAGTGTGGAGCCTGCTCAGGATTGATTCTCAATCTCCCTCTCCCTCTGCCCCTCCCCCCTGCTCTCTCTCTCTCTCTCTCTCTGAAAAAGAAACAAAATCTACAAAAAACTGATTAATAGGAAATACAAATTATAGCCTGTTTATCCATCTGTAGAGAAGCCATCTAAAAGTTCAGTCTTTAAAAATGATTTCCCAAGGGGCACCTGAGTGGCTCAGTTGGTTAAGTGTCTGACTCCAGCTTAGGCCATGATCTCACAGTTCGTGGGTTCAAGCCCCACATTGGGCTCTGTGCTGACAGCTCAGATCCTGGAGCCTGACTTCGGATTCGGTGTCTCCTCCTCTCTCTGCCCCTCTCTTGCTTGGCCTCTGTCTCCCTCTCTCAAAAATAAACAAACATTAAAAAAAAAATTTTTTTTTTTTTTTAATGATTTCCCAAGACCACAAGACAAGGCAGTGAGAATAGCTCCTTTATCACTGCCTGCTCGAATTGGTAGGGATTACAGCTAGTCTATGGTTTGCTTCTGGTGTAGGATGCATTGTTTTTTGTTTTGTTTTGTTTTGTTTTTAAGTGACTTTGCAGATATCTGAGCTCATACATTTTCTGGGACCATTTCATTGTTTCTCTCAATATTCTAACACATACAACAATCATAAATAATCGGCCAAAAAGAGTTTTTACGCAACTTTCAAAGTGATATTCATCCTGGGCATATTCTTAACACCTGCTGTAAGGGTAAATTAGCAGTCCAAAGCTATAAATAACCATGGAGGCACTTGGACATACAAAATGCTGCTGCAATGTCTATGTCTTGGGCAGGATCCGGTGAGATGGCAGAAAACAGAAATGATGGGCTGGCCTGAGCAACAGCAGGTGGGTCACATACCCCAACTGGGCTACTGTGGGCAGCTGTATCAAAAGGACTAAACACTCGCTTATATGAAGGCCCAATCTGTGCTAAGATGGTAGTTTTAGGCATAGGCTTAGCAGCTCACTGAGAAGCTTCAAGCAGGAGACAAGACGACAGGTAACAAGCACTGTTAAGTGGGAGACAATCTACAAGATTGAAAAAGATTCCCAGTAAGACACCCTGAGTCTCTAGCACTGAGTATACACAATAATATATTTGCTATCTTCTACAAAGCATAGTGTACATATGTTAAGCACAAATGGTTTGAAATTATTTTGGGATTTGAAAACACTGAATCATACAACATGATAATTAGGGCCTCTATAAATAACAGGGGGAAAAAGATACCAACAGCCCAATACCCATGGCATAACACTGGTGCTATCAAATGTTGTCTGGAGCATAACCACTTATTGAGATTTTTCACCCCCATTTTGTTAAAGCTACTGACAGTAGATCCTGAAGGGAAGTGGTACAGATGAGAGTATAATACAGGAACATCTAAATTTTCCTGATGGCCCCATGCCCAAAAGGAACAAGTGAAACTGCTTTTAGTAGTATTTTATTTGATATATCCAAAACAGTATCTTTTAGCATGTAATCAGTATAAAAACCTTAATGACATACTTTACCTTTTCTGTATGGAGTTTTCAAAATCCACATGTACGCCTGCATATACCTCAGATCTACTCAGAATTCATGGGAGTGAAAGCCAGGAATCTGCATTTTTAATAATCTCTCAGGGAATTCTTATCATCAGGCATGTTTAAAAAGCACTGGCTAATAAGTAAGTTTATTATTCCTTTATCTATTCCCCTTCCAGAACTATGAGTCTTCCCCAGTTTGGTGAATATTGTGAAGCCCACAGAAACAGTCCATCAAGAGAGCAATTAAGATGCTTAATAGAATATATCTGCATAGTTGCATTACAGTTTGCACAAATAATATAATTTCAGTTATGACTAATATCAGTTCTCTATATGCTATACATAGCATGTTATCTTTACTGACTCTATATTTAGCAGAATTTGTGCCACAGTACTATGTAATTAGCTTCCTAAAATGTGGTAGAGTAACAACTCTATTACTTTAGGAAAATGTCCAATGTGTAACCAATACCACAGGCATACCCAATAAGGTATGCATACACTTATTACATGTTTGTTGTTTTAGCTGCAATTTTATCTGGATTATGCAGTAACTGTGATAAGCCTTAAAATGATAATTTTAACCTTAATTTTAAAGGCTTAGAAAGCTAAATAACCAAACAATGCAGTAATTTTTCTGGACTGATCTCAGACAATTCCTCTCTGGGCAGCTAAGCAGATATCACAATTCAAGGGAGCAAGCACCTGAGTGGATCAGTTGGTTGGGGTCCTACTTCAACTCAGATCATGATCTCACAGTTCCTGAGTCTGAGCCCCACATAGAGCTCTTTGATGACATCTCAGAGCCTAGAGTCTCCTTTAGATTCTGTGTCTCCTCCTCTCTCTGCCCCTCCCCCACTCATTCCCTCTTCCTCCCTCTCTTCTTCCCTCTCTCAAAATGAACATTAAAAAAAAAAAATCAAAATTCAATATATATAACAGTTTGTACCTGAAATACTTTGGTGAGGAAAGAGCTTTTGGGTTTTAAAGTAAGAGTAAGACTGCCACCTTACTGGAATCAGTCTATCCTCTTTATTTGGGCTATACTGTAGAAATTTTTAATGAGCAGGTATAAACCTGGCATTTATATAACTATCTTTGAAAAGTGCTTTACTGTTTGTTAGGTTTCTAGAAACTACACAAAACCTGAAGTTTACAGATCTATGGTCGATTCTATAGCTGAGCTATATAACAATAAACCTCATCAATAAAATATAACAGACCTCATCATCCACTGTTAGTGAATGCTACTAAAGAAATTAAGACCATTTACTTGTTAGTTTTCCCAATCTGTGCAGGGTAAAGCCTCCTCTTCATCCTCTGACTCAGGGGACGCTTCTTTGATTCTTCTAAGAGCTTCATGGATGCTCCGTGTTAGAGGATCTGTGTCAGGCAAAAGTGTGAAGGATTCTCTCAAAACTTCCTTCTGTACCTTCTTCAATTTCACCCCTTTCCGTATTTGTGCCAAGATATTATTACTATCATCTTCATCAGGAAAAGGAGGCAGAGTTCGCTGTTCAACCTTTTTCAGATGAAAACTACCACGCTTCAAGGAAGCTAGCACCTCATCCATGGGTGAGCTCACTTTATAAAATGAAAGAGAAGAATTACAGTTAGGATCACAATTAGAGTCAAACTGATAACCTCTAGACTTTAGGACTGTGATAGCCAAGGACAGTGAAAACAAAATGAACCATGAACCATGGACAGGTGTGCCAAAAACACATGAAATACCAATTGTACTTGTTTTAAAAAAAAAAAAAAAAAAAAAAAAAAAAAGCCGGGGCACTCCTGGATGGCTCAGTCGGTTAAGCCTCCAACTTCGATTCAGGTCATGATCTCACAGTTCCTGAGTCCGAGTCCCAAGTCGGGCTCTGTGCTGACAGTTCAGAACATGGAGCCTGCTTCAGATTCTGTGTCTTTCTCTCTCTCTGCCCCTCCCCCGCTCTCTCTCAAAAATAAAACCTAAAGGAAAAAAGCCAGACTCAACTTCCAAATTAGTATTTTTATAATTTCCCCTTAAGACACCTAAGCAGACTGGGAGCTGGGAGGTAGTCTTTAGGAATTTCATAGCTGAGACTCCCAAAGGCACCAGCACAATCTAAATTCAGAGAGCAATTTGAGTTACAAATGTAATTTTAAAGAACTAAGTTTTGATCCAGTATGTTTTTTTTTTTTTTTAAGAGATTTTATTTTGTTTTTGTTTGTTTTTTAAGTAAACTCTACCCCTGATGTGGGGCTCAAATGCACAACACTGAGATCAAGAGTCACATGCTCTACCGACGGAGCCAGCCAGGTGCCCCTACTAGGATGATTGTTCTGTTTTACCATTTAGTTGTTTTACATATGAAATTCTACTCCAGTTATGGTAAGAAATATTTTACTAAACGGTCTCTCAGATTAAAATGTAATATGCAAATTGTTTTATATAATGTTCTCCCAATGAAAGCTACAGAGAGGGATTATTCTCTGTTCTTTTCAAAAAGAGCTTTATTAAGGCATATCGGACACACAATAAATTGTCTATATTACTATCTTTCCTCTTTTTTTTTTTTTTTTTTATACAAAGAGTGTATCAAGGCCCTCAATAAATATGTGACCAAATGTTGCATGGTCCTGCCAAAGCCATCTTAGTGTTGACAGCCCTTCCCAACTGTCTTACTTTTTCTGTGAATACTGTGCTTGTATTTCCTAGGTTTAAAATCAGATTTTGGGGGCACCTGGGTGATTCAGTTGGTTAAGCATCCAACTCTTGGGGTGCCTGGGTGGCTCAGTCGGTTGAGCGTCCGACTTCAGCTCAGGTCATGATCTCATGGTTCGTGAGTTCAAGCCCCGTGTCAGGCTCTGTGCTGATGGCTCAGAGCCTGGAGCCTGCTTCAGATTCTGTGTCTCCCTCTCTTTCTGCCCCTCCCCCGCTCATATTCTGTCAATCTCTCTCTCAAAAATAAATAAGCATTAAAAAAAATTAAAAAAAAAAAAAGCATCCAAGTCTTAATTTTGACTCAAGTCATGATCTTACGGTTAGTGACACTGAGCCCTGCATTAGGCTCTATGTTCACAGCAAAGAGCCCGCTTGGGATTTTCTCTTTCCCTTTCTCTCTGCCCCTCCCCTGCTTGTGCACATGTGCACTCTCTCAAAAATACATTTAAAAAATGATAAAAATGAAGTCAGATTTTCTTCTTAACACAAAAGGAGCCACTTACTATGTATTACCAGTTAGATTAAGTACCACCTCAGAATATATAATTTTTAAAACATCCCTAAGAGCTCAAGAAGGTACACATTTGTGTCTAGGCTCATTTGTTGATGTGGGTTGGTAGAATTCTGCCAGGCTGTGACTTTGAAACCTATTTGCAATCAAATAATGCCCAAAATAAAATAACGTTTTAAGCTTTGTTGGGTCCTATGAAATAAAAGGGCCTTTGATTATGACTCACTTTACTCAACAGATTAAAAATGTGTTTCTAACTTACCTCTCCTCCTCTGCAAACCTTCAGCAGTCTTTTTGAGCTTCTTCCTGGCACTGACCAGCTGACTACTGTCAAAGAGATGTGCTGAGGGGGCACTCGCAGACTTGGGGATCCTCTTCTCGTTTGCCTCTGTTCTAGGCAGACCTTTCTCCAGTGTCTCTGGGGAGGTGTCTTTAGCAACAGGCAGAGGTGGTGGGGGGGGAGGGGGAGGAGGTGGTGGCGGGGGAGGTGGTGTTGGAGGAAGAGGTGGGGGGAGTGGATCTATGGTAACGGAACCTGGTTCGAGGTCAGTATTATTCAAAAGTGGAAGAGAAACAGTGGGCGGCAGTTCAGAGGTAACACCACTGAGAGGTAATGAAGCGGCTTCAAGTTGTGCTAGCGAAGTATCTTCAAGGTGTGCGAGGCTTTGGGCTTCTGTTTTGTGTGATGACCCAAGCTCGCCTATTCCTTCCTCTGCCTTTGCACTTTTCTCTTCTACCTGTAGTGCTCCTGGCAGAGAGTCACACTGGTCCTCACAGGGCACAGGACTGGCTGTGCTTCTTCTTCTTGCATGAGCCAGTCGCAATCTGGTTGATTTAAGTATGACTTGGCCAGGGTACCTCTAAAAAAGTAGAAGTGATTGTAACTTGTCAAATTAGTTTACAACAATCTATGAACTGATGGCTATTTTCTCCTTCAGGTCCAAGATGTTGTTTCGGAGCTGTTGTGATTTCAGGGGGAAATTCTTTGATACGGTTATACAGAAGACCAGAATACCAAAGCATAATCCCTTTCAACAGCCGTCATCCAACTCTATTTGCTTATCAAATCTTTTATCAAGGCCCTATTCCCTCTTATCCACTTAAGAAGTCAACTATTCAAAATTACCACAGGATTTAAAAAAGATCTTTAATTACTGAAATCACTAGCTTAAGTGGAAAAATAATAGCAATATAAAATATCAAACATCAATGCTATTGGGGCGCCTGGGTGGCCCAGTTGGTTAAGCGTCCAACTTTGGCTCAGGCCATGATCTCGTGGTCTGTGAGTTTCAGCCCCATGCCAGGCTCTGTGCTGACAGCTCAGGGCCTGAAGCCTGCTTTGATTGTGTGTCTCCCTCTCTCTCTCTCTTTCCCTCCCCCCTCTGCACTCTCACTCAACATTAAACATTAAAAAAATGGTTTTAATATATGCCATTGGTATATACTAAGCTATGGAACTATTAGTTTCTTACATGTATCTTCAAATGCTTACAGATTAAAACATTAATCTTTTTAAAAAGTTTCTTGGCATTTAAAAAAAACCTCTCAAAACAGAATGTACATTTTATGATGGAAGGAGAGGGAATAAAATTTTTCAAGTACTGATATACATAACTCTCATTCTTTTATTATAATAAAACCTAGCATTAATGGATTTGGTGAACAACATTTACTCAACACAGGGTGGTCCAGAGAGTCCATATGAAGAGAGTCCATATACTCTCTTCACTATAATACTACAAGGATTTCATCAAGAGCTTCCTGCACCTATAAGGTGATCCCTCGGCACAGACAATGGAAGTAGATTCCTGAGCACTTATGACAACTGCCAAACCATTTCTGACGTAAGCTGATCCATTCTCTAATTCTGCCACTGGTCCCTCCCACAGATTACCACTGTAAGGTTACTGAATGTGTTCTGGTGACAAGTTCATGCCTAAAATGGACAGTCACTTGTGAGCCTATTAATTTTATAAAACTCAAGAAGAATTCAGGTTTGCCAGAGGCCCTGACCACTCCTCTTACACTACTAAAGTGGAAGGCCAACGGCACAAGAATATTAATTCCAGATACAACTGGAAGAAGGGTAGCCCTGTAATCGAACATTAATTTAAAATTTTATTTTCTAAATAATAAAAGGGAAAACCAAGTTTTTATCATAATCTTATAACAGGAGTGTGTATGCAGCTCTGCTTAAAAAGCAATGAAAAACAACAGATGGGCCATACTTTTATTACCTGTTTAAAAGTTCGAAGTCTGTCCAAAGTTCTTTGTCTCTCTTGGCTAACCCAGGCACTTTTTCTTTCTTCTTCATCATGTAATTTTTCTCTCTTCTGATAAAAAATTAACAGTAATTCCATTATGATGTGTCCCATTCATTTTTATTATTAATAGGGAAAAAAAGAGAGCTCTCCCAGTTAAGTAAAATGGTAACTCCAATGAATGATTCATTAAACAGTGTTTATGGCATGAAACTACCAGTTTTAAATAGAAATCATGATTTTAAAATCCAGAATGATACGCTGACAAAAACAATACTGTTTCATTTTTGCATTTACCCACAATTAAAGATGTTTGCGCTGAAATAAAGTCAAATTTTCTCTGAACTAAAATTGTTCCTGTAGGGTTGTGGCTTAAACAGCTTAAGTGTAAAATACCTGTAGCTGCTACATTCTACTAAATTAAATAGTTGACCTTAAAAACAAAATCAGCAACCACCTGGCCAGTAATTTAGACACTGCACATTAGTTCAACCAACATAACCAGCAGCTAGAAAAAGTATATTGCATTTTACATGAATCACTTGGCTCAATATCACCCCTCAAAGTTGGGAGTTATCAGCACAGAAATTTAAAAATTTTTCCCATGTTAATGCTAACTAGTGCAGCAACTGTGGAAAACAGTATGGAGGCACCTCAAAAAATTAAAAGCAGAGACTCCTGAGTGGCTCAGTCCAGGGAGCCACCCGACTCAGTTTCAGTTCAGATCATGATCCCAGAGTCGTGGGATCAAGCCCTGCATTGAGTTCCACACTGAGAGGGGAGCCTGCTTAAGATTCTGTGTCCCTCCCTCTGCTCCTCTATACCACTTGTGCATTTTCTCTTTCTAAAAAAAAAAAAAAAAAAATTAATAAAAATAGAACTACTGTATTGTCTAGTAAGTAATTCCACTGCTGGGTATTTAACCAAAGAATACAAAAATACTAACAAAAAGAGATACACACCCCTATATTTATTGCACCATTATTTACAATGGCCACATTATGGAAGCAGCCCAAGTGTCCATTAATGGATAAAGAAGGTGTGGTATATATACATGGAATGGAATGTTACTCAGCCACAAAAATAATGAAAATTTGCCATCTGCAGCGACATGGATGAAGCTACGGAGTATAATACAAAGTGAAAAAAAAATCAGAAAAAGACAAGGATCATATGATTTCACTCATCTGTGGAGTTGAAGAAATTTAAAAAATGAGCAAAGGAAAAAACACAAATCAAGAAACAGACTCTTAACTACAGAGAACAAACAGATGGTTATCAGAGCAGGTGGGGGGGGGCGGATGAAATAGGGGATTAAGAGTACATTTCATTTATCACGACGAGCAGTGAGTAACATAAAGAATTGGTGAATCACTATACTGTACACCGGAAACAAATAGAACAGTGTATATTAACTATACTGGAATAAAAAAAATTCTCTATACTGTTCAAACAATGAAAAGATATCTAATTACATCTCATTTTGCAGAATATTAAAAGGCTATCGAGCTATGCAGATAGGTTTGGCTTTTATTCCTACTTTGTTTTAAAAACTTGGAGATACCTCCTACAAGACCAGTTAATGTTGTGTGCACAGGACAGTGGTCTCCAGTGTGTCATTAACTTGTCTCTCTTCCATTCATCCTGTTCAAATTCAATCTTCCATTATTCCCTTACATTACTACCTCTCTTCTTCCCCACCAGCTCCTCTAGTCAGAGTTACTGCTTCATTTGTCATGGATGACCACATAGGAATCTACAGGTCTTCAGGCACAAAGTGAACATCCTGTTTCAGAAAACTCTGTTGCACACTCATCACTGGTAAAGTCACTAGACTTCCACAATAAACAAAGACTGAATATTCAGGCAGAAGATGGGTTGAGGGAAGGGAGACCTCACGCCTCTCGACAGCAACAACATTCAATGTTTCCAGAAGTTTGACAGAGAGAAAATATGGCACTGTGACCTAGACAAACTGTTTCTGACTTAGAAAGGAAATGGACAAGCATTCCCAAAATATGCCAGAACACAGTATGATGACCATGAAACGTTCCGGAAGTAGTACCTGCATGAACGTTAACTAACTCCAAGAAAAATCAAAACAAAGTCAGGAATAGAAAAGTTGTGATAATCTATTTTGGTATTGATTTTTTTTCACGTTTTCCTGTATTGCTTTAATCTTTTATAATGATGATGCATATCTCTTTATAAACACAATGAGGTTTCTTTTTAAAAACATATAGGAATGGTAGAGAAGCACTTTTGCAAGCCAGTAATTAAAACTGCTCATAATCGAAGGATTTTTAAAGAGTCAAGAAATTTAGAATGTTTTTATAAATATATATATATATATATGTATATACACATACACACACACACACACACACACACACACACATATATATATATACATACACACAGCAAGATAATTACTCAGAAAAAAATTCACCTTGCTTAGATAATAGGACAGTATTACAAAATATTAACTAAAAAGCAAGAAAACTTCATCAATTCACAGAGTAAAAAAGATAGCATGTAAAATACCATCTAAGAGAGGGGCACCTGGGTCCCTCCGTCAGTTAAGTGTACAACTCTTGATTTTGGCTCAGGCCATGAACTCATGGTTTGTGGGATCAAGCCCTGTACCCGGGCTCTGTGTTGACAGTGCAAACCTCCTTGGGATTCTCTCTCCCTCTCTCTCTGCCAACCCCCCCCCCCCCCCCACTTACACTCTCTCTCTGAAAATAAATATTTAAAAATATACCACCCAAGAGAAATGGTAGGGGAAAAGCTGCTTAAGATAAGGAAATACCATTCTTCCATGAAATGCTTACCAATTATGTGTCAGCCAGGCCCTATATTAAGCCCTAGGAGAGAAGCAGGAATGAGTAAGTGGTGGTGAGGTAAGTGGCAGGCATGTTAAGCAGAGAGGGTTAGCTGTCAAGCACCAAGGAAGAAACTGACCCTACTGGAGGAGGAGGTGGTGAAAAGGAGGATAGTTCCTAGAAGAAAGCACAAGCAGTAATCTCTTAAACATTGGTCTTAGCAACATTTTCTAGATAGGTCTCCTAAGGCAAAGGAAACAAAACCAAAAATCAACTATTGGGGCTACACCAATATAAAAAGTTCTGGCAAAACCATCAACAGAACAAAGAGGCATCCTATTGAATCGAAGAATATATTTGCAAATGATATGTCCAATAAGGAGTTAATGTCCAAACTATATAAAGAATAGCAAGGAAAATAATAATCTGCTTTAAAAATGGGCAGAGGACATGCAAACAGCCAACAGACACATGAAAACATGCTCAATGTCAGTAATTATCACTAATCATCAAGGAAATACAAATGAGTACCAAAATGACGTATCACCTCACACCTGTCAGAATGGCTAGAATCAAAAAGAAGTAAAAAGTGGTGGCAAGGATGTGGATAAAAGGAACCCTCATACACTGTTAGTGGGAATGTAAAATGGTACAACCACTATGGAAAATAATATGGAGATTCCTCAAAAAACTAAAAATAAAAATACCCTGGGGCGCCTTGGTGGCTCAGTCGGTTGAGCATCCAACTTTGGTTCAGGTCATGATCTGATGGTTCGTGAGTTCAAGACCCACATCGGGCTCTACGCTGTCGTTCAGAGCCTGCTTGGGATTCCTACCCCCTCCCCCCGCCCCCCACCATATAAAAGTCAGCTGCTTTCTAATATACTAGCAAGGAACATCTACTAGAGTTTGATATTAAAAACTATTTATATTACCATAAAAAAAAGATTTAGGCATAAATCTAATAGTTTAGGTATAAATCTAGTAAAATATAATAAATGGGGAGCTATTCCTTGTTTACACATAGGAAGACTCAATATTGTTAAGGTGTCAATTATTCCCAAACTTGACCTACAGATCTGACATAATCCTAAGCAAAATCTCAGTCGCTTATTTTGTGGAGACTGACAAGCTGATTGTAAGGTTTCTTTGGAGAGGCAAAAGACTTAGATGCGAGAACACAGAGCACAAGAGATCCAAACACAGCCAATCAACTGGTCTTTAACAAAGGAGCAAAGGCAATCCAATGAAGAGAAGTAACAGCTTTTTCAACAAATGGTGTTGGAACTACTAGACATCCACACAAAAAAAAAAAAAAAAAAAAAAAAAAAAAAATTAGCCACAGACCTTACACTCTTCATGTACATTAACTCAAAACAGATCACAGACCTGAATGTAACATGCAGAACTATAAAGCTCCAGCAACATAACCCAGGAGAAAATATAGATGACCTTGGTTTTGGTGAGGAGTTTTTAGATACAGCACCAAAAGTACAACTCATGAAAGAAATAACTGACAAGCTGGACTTCATTAACATTAAAATTAAAAAGTTCTATTCTGCAAGATATGTTTTCAAGGGAATGAAAACACAAGCCAGAAATAGGGGAAAAAATACTTGCAAAGTCCAGAATACACAAAGAATTCTTAAAACTCAGTAATAAGAAAACAACCTAATTAAAAATTGAGCAAAAGATCTGGACATAACCTCAGCAAAGCAGATGGATGACAAAAAAAGCATTATGAAAAGATACTCATCACGTGCCACTAGGAAATTGCAAACTAAAATAACCATCACGTACCACATGCCTATTAAGGGCTAAAATACAAAACACTGACAACATCAAATGCTGGTAGGGATGTGGAGCAACAGGAACCCTCTCGTCCACTGCTGGTGGCAATGCAAAACAGTACAGCCACTCTGCAAGACAGTTCGGCAGTTTCCCACAAAATTAAATAAACTCTTACATTATGATCCAGCAAATATTGCTCCTCAGGATTTACCCAAGAGATGAAAACTTATGTGCACACAAAAACCTGTATCAATGTTTACAGCAACTTTATTCATCACTGCCAACCCTTGGGAACAACCAACATGTCTCAGTAGGTCAATCGATAAACTATGGTACCGGGGCACCTGGTTGGTTCAGTCAATACAGCCTGTGCCTCTTCATCTCGAGGTTTTGAGTTCAAGCTCCACACTGAGTGTGGAGCCTACATAAGACAAATTTTAAAAATAAATAAAGTGTGGTTATCCAGACAATGGATTACTATTCGGTGCTAAGAAGAAATGAGCTATCAAGCTATGAAAATGCATGGAGGAATCTTAAAAGCACAGTACTAAGGTAAACAAATCTAAAAAGGCTACATATTGTAGGATTCCAATTAAACATTCTGGAGAAGGCAAAACTGTGGAAACAGTAAAAAAGATCGGCGGTTGCCAGGGGTTTGAAGAGAAAGGGAGATGAATAGATGGAACACAGGACATTTTGAGGGCATTAAAAAACATTTTGTATGATATTATGATGGTGGATTCATATCGTTATACGTTCGTCAAAAACAACAATAGCACCAAGAGTGAACTCTAATGTAAACTATGGACGTCAGGTGGTAATGATGTATCAGTGTTGGTCCACTGACTGTAACAAATGTACTACTCTTTGCTTGGTAGGGGAAGCTGTGAGTGTGTGGAGGTATATGGGAACTGTCTATTATCTTCTGCTCAGTATGTCTCAAACTGCTCTTAATGTGTGTGTATATGCATACGTATTGAACTGCAATTATACATATATATGGAATTAATGCTAATATCTAGTTGTTTACATTTTCTTATTCTCTATAAATTTTATCCACTTTGAGACAGGTAAAAAACCAGTTTTGTTCTAATTCTCCGAGTCCAAACTTACTAGTTGTACTGTATGATGGGCTCTGTATTCATCTTCACTCCGAAGGCGTTGTTGGAACTTTTCATTGTGTTTTGCAATGCAAATTTCCTATAAATACATAAAATGTGTTTTAATATAACTGAAACCTGAAAGACTCAAAACACCACACCAGGGCTTATTTTATTGGGTTTAATTTTAATCTTAACATGGTTTTCTACAGGAAAACACCAAACAATAAGCCACCTCTTGACTGCTCAACTGGAGTACTGAAGCAGCATGAGCCAAATCATCAAGATCTTAAAAAAATATATATATATCAACTTCTTTAGAACTCATTTCTCTCCCTCTCTCTCTGTCTTTGATGGGGAGGGATGGGACAAGACAGAGTTGAAGAGGGTGTCCTTAGGTAATCTCACAGGTCTCTTTTAGTTCTGAAGTCTGTGGCCAAAAGATTCTAAGTCTTATTGTAGTCTTTATCTTTTTTAGGGAATCTCTACACCCAATGTGGGGCTCAAACTCACAACCCCAATATCAAGAGTCACACGCTCTACCCACCGAGCCAGCAAGGCCCCTTATTGTAGTCTTTAAACTATGCTGGGCAAGAAAAAAGGATTTACAACTTTTGGCTTAAAGTCTGTGTTCTTAAACTTTGATGGGTTAAAAAACATGACGTTGCCTGGAGGGCTTTAAATAATAACATGAAATCTGTATCTTATGGTTAGAGAATTCAGAAGGAAAAGAGACTGTCCAGAGGCACCTGGGCGGCTCAGTCAGTTAAGCATCTGAATCATCATTTTGGCTTAGGTCATGATCTCATGGTAGGTGGGATCAAGCCATGCATCAGGCTCTGTGCTGACGGATTAGAGCCTGCTTGGGATTCTCTCTCCCTCTCAACGCCTCCCCTGCACATGCTCTCTCTCAAAGTAAATAAAGATTTAAAAAAAAGAAAGAGGGGAGCCTGGTGGTTCAGTCAGTTAAGCGTCCGACTCCTGATTTCGGCTCAGGACATGATCTCTCACGGTTCTTGAGATTGAGCCTCACATATTTGGATTCTCTCTCCTTCTCTCTCCATTCCTCCCTGTTAGCACTCTCTCTCTCTCTCTCTCTCTCTCAAAATAAATAAAAACATGATAATAAACTAGGAACTATGTGCCTCTTTACAAAATAATGCACTATTATCTGGAAACTTTATAGTAGCATCATGCTAGGTCTTCATTTTCCCTGGGTCTTCCTGGAGAAGTATTCCAGGTAAAAAGGTGGCCATTAGTTTCCAACACTCTCAAAACTATACAAACTTTTAACCAGAGAAAGTGATATGATAAATGATCTTTTAAGCTGGTGAACCAGAGTTTAAAGCATTTGTATCATATTTTTCACCCACATTGGGTTGACTCTAAGGCCTAACCAGTATGAATGAAGAAATTAACCTGTTTGGGGCAGTCTCCAGGGGATAACAAAGGTAGTATTGTATATAAGTAACAGGATATAGTGATACAATGACTCAGACTTCTATGTCACTCAGACCTAAGACAGAATTCTACCTTTGCCCCATATTAGCTGTTTTTCCTTGGGTGATCTGTTTAACTACCAGTAGCCTTGATTCCCTTGATTATAAAATGAGGATATAGGTCCATAATCCCTTATTTTCAGACTTTAGAAAGACGGTATGTTACATATACAGTATCCAGTAACTCTAGCAAGATCTGAAGTAGCACCCTATAAGACTAAAACTAACATTGTTGCAGTGAAACATATGAATAGTCAAAGTAAGAGAGACTCTCAGATGGACAGCTTCCTCTCAGCTCTGGGTTTGTCACCACATCAAGTATGAGAATGTTTTTGATCTGTGGAGCTTTCTCAACTTTAGGCAAAAGAATATTATCTCATTTGACTATTGATAGCATTAAAGAAAATAAAAATGCATAAAGAATATTCATCTTTACAAGTGTATTCACAGTGGCACCTGGGTGGCTCAGTCAGTTAAACATCCAACTCTTGATTTGGCTCAGGTCATGATCTCACAGTTTTGAGACTGAGCCCCGAGTCTGGCTCTGCACTGGGCATGGAGCCTTCTTAAGATTCTCTCTCCCTCTCCAACTCCCCTGCTCACTCTCTCTGTCTTTTAAAAAAAAAAAAAAAGAAAGAAAAATCTAATCACAAAGTACAGACTTCAAGTCGTCATGGCATAGCCAGAGATCATCATTTTTTCAAGAGGAAAGGCAGGGCATGACTTAAAGTCACAAGTACTCCCCTGGGTATGAAATCCTACCGAGGATGCTGGATAGACCAAACACCCTGTGACAGTGAACATGCTGACATGTAGACAAGGAATATAGGACGTTGTTACACAGAAAGGCATACTTTCATGTTGTGTATCATAGAGGTTATCTTCTCATTATCTTTCTTTTTAGGACTTAGTGTTTCTAGTTTCCTCTCTTCTCAGCCATCTTTTATCACTCCTTTTACCCCCTGTAGTTCTCCCAGCTCAGGTGGTGAGTGAGGGCTGGGGGTAGGTATGGCAGAAGGCAAGACCATTTAGAGCCCCTGACTCTGTGTGATGTGATGGGTTGCAGGAGGTCTGAGGCTGCTGGTCTAAATGGGCATATTCTCCAGGAGTGAACTTCCCTACCTCAGATTTAGATTAATAAGAGTGAAGAGTAAAGAATATGGATTAATTTCTTTATATATAGAATTCCTTAAAGACTGAGATCAGAATCAAGACATAATTATACAACAGGACTGGCCTCCTTAAATAATCAGGAGCAGAGAACTGCATTACATGACATCCTGCAACCCTGTCCTTTACCAGAGTCACTTATGGGGTGTCAGAGGTAAATAGCACATCATCACTGGCTGTTCTAATGTGTTTAACAAGGCAGTTCTCAGAAAACTCTATAATGTTAACATAATGGCTTGAATATTGACAAGAAGTAACTCTCACTTAGTTTTAAAACATGTAAGTGCTAGTGACAAATCATGTTACAATTATTAGATATGGGACAAGGATTAAGTATGACTAACAAAAAGTCTTAAAACTAAGGCTATATATTTGATAAATAACCTAAGCTATTATACCTTTTTATTTCTGAGGTAGGCTTTCTTGGCTGAAACTCGTCCACGCCTTGCTTCCAGCTGGCGTGCTTTCTGCTGAAGTTTCTGTAGCTCTTCTCTCTGTAAGTGCACAGACACTGCCATCTCTTCCTTCTCCAGCATGGCCTCCATGCTTTCGTAAGTGTCGTAATATACCACCTCATCTCTCTTTTCTGTAACAAAACAGCAACAAGGGGTAGTGGTTAAGAGCAGGAACTCATGGAGCCAGAAAGAACAGAGTTCTAAGCTACTTATTAACTCTGTAACCTCAGGCAAAGCCGTTACCTCTTGAGCTTCTTTGTAAAATAGCAATTGTTAGGAAATATACCTTCTAGGGTAAGTGTGTGTACAAAGTGCTCAGCAGTGTGTGGCACAGTTAAATGCTCGATAAATGTTAAGTATCATCATCCCTCAAATTCAAAATTTTTCTGGCTGAAACAACCTTACAAAGTGAGCATTTTACAAAGGTAATAGCATAGTTGCATTGCTGAGTCTACTAAATAACTTGAGTTTCAGAGCTCCTTTAAAAGGTTTTACGTTGGAGTGCCTGGATGGCTCTGTCGGTTCACTGTCTGACTTCAGCTCAGGTCATGATCGCACAGCTCTTGAGTTTGAGCCCTGCATCAGGCTCTGTGCAGACAGCTCACAGCCTGGAGCCTGATTCGGATTCTGTGTCTCCCGCTCTCTCTGCGCGCCCCCCCCCGACCCTCCCTCTTCTCCCTCTCCCTCTCAAAAATAAACATTAAAAAAATTAAAAAATAAATTAAAAATAAAAGGCTTTACACTAAGACATTCTTAGTCTCAACAGAAGAACCAGCTGATGACTATGTGTATTTCCCCTATGTATTAATTTTTTTCCTGGATTTATGTGGTTGAATGCACACCATACCCGATATAAGTCTTTTGATGCTTTCCAGTTGTGCGGTCAATAGTAACTCTTCACACTTCAGGATTTCAAACTGTACTTCATACAACTGGAGTTGCAGGTCATAATAATCAGCTTCTAACTGATCCAGCCGAGCTATGGCCTCTGTACCACCCTGCAAACTCTGCATCTGCATTGAAAATAAAAATAAGAACATTTCTAATTGGTTGGGACAAGGAAACAAATCAGGTTAGGATTAGAAATGAAAACTAATCATACAGCATAAATCCACGAAGCAACTGTTCCAAGAAAGAACCTTATAAACAAGAAGATTTTTTTTAAAAGACAGAAAAACAGCAATAATCGAAACATATAGTTTTGGAAATAACTAGGCAAACATGGTAAAAAATAACGTTTTTAAGTTTACTCATATCACAGGTCATATTTAGGATACTATATTATTCTAATTATTCTGACATAAATATTAATAGTGTTCTTTCCTCTCAAAAGTGGATGTACTAACCTATGCAGTTATTCCTTCCATATATGAATGAGATTATGTATGAATGAGTAAGATATGTAAATAAGATTCATCCATACTCAGATAGTTATAACCAGGGGGTAGAAGTCTGGTCACCCTACACATCCAGAGCTGTGAGCTGTGTTTTGCTCCATGGTCACAGCCTCATTAGCTTCTAGGAGCTGGTCACTGGGGGAGCAAGGTGAACAGCAGGACAGAAATAACTGTAAGAAAACCCCTGCAATCTACTAACAATGATAACTATTAGTATCTTTACATAAATGCAGTTAGGATCCTACATCCAACCTAAGGTGAGACTGAACGGTTACCACACAGGTCTCATAAAGTGGTGGGTGTTCTCGTATGAAGTTTGCTTGGTTGGTCGGTTGATTAGTTTTTTGGTCTAGAAAGGAGAGGGAGAAGAGATTTTGCCAAGCAACTGAAGGAAATTACTATGAACAAAGTATGCTTCAGATACTAGTCCCCAACCCCACTATTTCCATGGATTCCTACTTGGATCTGTGAAGAAAGATGGCTCTAAGGAGGAGCTGACAGAATGGCTTTTCAGGAGTCATTGAAGGACAGGCATGTGAGAGAGTAAAGCATTCCTCTCAAAACATCTAAGAATATAGTACTACCACTTTAGCATATTAAATGTTCATGCTTAGAAACTGCAGGACACGGTCACAGGTATCAGTGTGCCCTGGAAGAACAAGCAACACTAGTGAGGAGGCCCTGGCCTCAAGTGGCATGCCAGGGGATGACTGCCAAAGGGGGTGGAGGAGAAACAGAGGAAAAGGAGGGAAATGTTTGTGAGCTCCTCTGAGGGGTCACCTGGGGCTCCCAGAATACCAAGGAGATACTTGGCTGGTACCCTCGGGACAGGCTTGGCAGCAAAGACAGTGAATTCTTATGGCTGCAAAATGATCCCTTCTGTCTGATGAGGTTGGTGAATCGTGTTAGCACATAAAGACAGTATGTTTAAACAAGAGTCCAGCCTGGGCACCTGGGTGGCTCAGTCAAGTGTCTGCCTTTGGCTCAGGTCAAGATCTCATGGTTCATGAGTTCGAGCCCTGTGTCGGGCTCTCTGCTGTCAGTGTGGAGCCCCTGTTCCCTCTCTCTCTGACCCTCCCCCACTCTCTCTCTCTCTCAAAATAATAAACTTAAAAAAAAAAAAAAAAGACTAAACAAGAGTCCAGCCTTTCCTTTAAATTCTAGATATCCAACACAGTCTTACCTGAAGACTAGAATATTTTTTAGCATATAATTTCAAGGTCCTTTATTTTTTTTAAGGTTCATTTATTTTGAGAGAGGGAGAGGGAGAGGGAGAGGAGAGGGAGAGGGAGAGGGAGAGGGAGAGGGAGAGGGAGAGGGAGAGGGAGAGGGAGAGGGAGAGGGAGAGGGAGAGGGAGAGGGAGAGGGAGAGGGAGAGGGAGAGGGAGAGGGAGAGGGAGAGGGAGAGGGAGAGGGAGAGGGAGAGGGAGAGGGAGAGGGAGAGGGAGAGGGAGAGGGAGAGGGAGAGGAGAGGGAGAGGGAGAGGGAGAGGGAGAGGGAGAGGGAGAGAGGGAGAGGGAGAGGGAGAGGAGAGGGAGAGGGAGAGGGAGAGGGAGAGGAGAGGGAGAGGGAGAGGGAGAGGGAGAGGGAGAGGAGAGGGAGAGGGAGAGGGAGAGGGAGAGGGAGAGGGAGAGGGAGAGGGAGAGGAGAGGGAGAGGGAGAGGAGAGGGAGAGGGAGAGGGAGAGGGAGAGGGAGAGGGAGAGGGAGAGGGAGAGGAGAGGGAGAGGGAGAGGGAGAGGGAGAGGAGAGGGAGAGGGAGAGGGAGAGGGAGAGGGAGAGGGAGAGGGAGAGGGAGAGGAGAGGGAGAGGGAGAGGAGAGGGAGAGGAGAGGGAGAGGGAGAGGAGAGGGAGAGGGAGAGGGAGAGGGAGAGGGAGAGGGAGAGAGGGAGAGGGAGAGGGAGAGGGAGAGGGAGAGGGAGAGGGAGAGGGAGAGGGAGAGGGAGAGGGAGAGGGAGAGGGAGAGGGAGAGGGAGAGGGAGAGGGAGAGGGAGAGGGAGAGGGAGAGGGAGAGGGAGAGGAGAGGAGAGGGAGAGGGAGAGGGAGAGGAGAGGGAGGAGGGAGAGGGAGAGGAGAGGGAGAGGGAGAGGGAGAGGGAGAGGGAGAGGGAGAGGGAGAGGGAGAGGAGAGGGAGAGGGAGAGGGAGGGAGGGAAGGAGGGAGGGAAGGAATCCCAAGCAGGCTCCATGCTGTCAGTGCACAGCCTGGCACAGGGCTCAATCCCACAAACCGATCCTACGAACCGTGAGATCATGACCAGAGTTGAAATCAAGAGTTGGATGCTTAACCAACTAAGCTACCCAGGTGCCCCTCAAGTTCCTTGTAAACTGCAAAGCAACACTTAGCCTGTAATCTAAAGGTGCAATGGTATACACTTAACGGTATACATTTAATAATAATCAGGTTAAGTACCGTGCTCTTTCATAAATGTTATAAAATTTTTACATTGAATATTTAATGAATTGTAGGCCAATGATCCTGCTGCATTAGGAAATATTTTATGAGTGACAAACAGTAAATATGGAACAAACCACAAGATTCCATTACAGTGTCTCATGGAGGAGAATACTGACAAAATGAAATCCTGGTGTGTTTTGGTCCTAAGTCATAAAATATGAACGTGTCATTTCTTGTCTGAGACTTTCAGTCTCGCTATAAATTACAAACATCCTTTGCATACAACCTTGGGCTTCTTATCTAGCTCTGGAGACCAAAGCTCCAGAATGCATATTCCTCTGTTATTAGCACCACCCATGCTTTCTGTGAGCACAGCATACAAACATGCGAAATACATAATGTTGGGGTGCCTGGGTGGCTCAGTTGGTTAAGCATCCAACTCTTGGGTTTTGACTCAGCTCATGATCTCACGGTTTGTGAGATCAAGTCCCACGTCAGGCTATGCACTGACAGCGCGGAGCCTGCTTGGGATTCTCTCTCTTCTTCTCTCTCTGTCCTTCCTCTGCTCACACACTCAGTCTGAAAAATAAATAAATTAAAAAAAAAAAAAAACTAGTGAGAAGATTAAGCTTTAAAAAATAAATAAAATACATAACGTTAAAGGCTTTATTCTCTGGAAAATTATAATCAGTTAAGATAAAACCTTAGTGTGTATCAGTCTAAAACCTTCATGAACAGTGACACTGTTCAGATCAAGTCTGGAACTATTAGTTCCACCTTCACTATCTCTAGTTCTCTCCAGCTGAAAGCAACCATTTGTCTGCCGTGTTCATATCACTGTGCTAGGGCTTCCCCTATACTCTACAAGTTTGACTCTTATCCAATACTTTGCTTAAGGAAAAGAAAGCTGAAAGCCCCTTGTTGACGTACTTTTACACTGTCAGCCAATATCAAATATCAAACTGAGAAAGGAAGGGGTGTATTCTTACAAGAAGTGACCTCATCGCCAACTTTCTGGTTTACTGAGTTCCATTCAAAGCAAGGAAGTCAAGAGGTAGATCTGCTATCGCAAGGTACAAAAATGAAAAAACCTCAGATGCAGAAGTGCAGGCAGAGGATCTACTGAATCCCAACCTCTGAAAGAACAAACAATGAAGCATTGGTGGGCATCATGACAAGTAAAAGGGTTGTAGGGACTGCAGTAGAGAGGATTTTTTATGGGATAAACTAAGGAGAGAGAGATAAGAGACAAGGGAAATTTGGGAGGGTAAAATTGTGCTCTAAGGTTTATTTAAACTTTGACATGGAGGCAGTGAAAGACATGCAGAGTTATACGAAGTGTATGCTGCTCCAAATCCCTTCCCTAAAATATCTTAATTTCCAAACTGATTTTTCTCCTGGTATCTAATTCAGGGAACAGGCACAGAACTAAGGGAATGGGAATCAAGAGTACAAGCAACACTAATTCTGGACAATGGAACAATGCAGAGAAGGTAGGTGCCATAGTTGGAGCACCTTTGTTATGCCTGGGGTCACTGCTTCCCTGAGCAATAAAGAAGCCTAGAAAGTAAGGTAAGTGCTCAAAGGAGACAATCAAATGCCAAGTTTTCACACTTTGCTATCTTGAAATTTTATTCAGTTCAACTTTTACCTTCTGAACAAACTTCTGGTATCAGGATGTCAAGACCCTCAAAACAAACTGCCTTCCCAGTGTAATGCAGGTAATACCAGCAACATTGTGCCTGACCCAATCCTCCCAATTCCTAGAAGAATGGCCTTTCCACTAGACATAAGTAGGGAGCACCACTCTAATAAATATGGAAAAGAAAAAAAAAAAAGTTTTTACAGTAAATCTAGCAAGGAAATGAAGTACCAATCAACATCCAACATCCACATAAGGACATTGTACATTACTAACCCCACTGATAATCATTCCCACTATGCACAATAACAGTGGTGTTCTTGTTTCCTATTTTGACTATACTATACCATGAAACAAGACATGAAGCAATTTATACAAACTAATGATGCCCCTATCTTGCCTTTCACTCTACTATGCTCGAAAAACTCCATGAGATGTGAGGAGCTACAAAAATTAGAACTTTCAGAGTATCTGTGGGTGGAGTCACGCATTCAATAAATTCTCACTGGGCACCTGCTGGCTTGTCTGAGTTATGGAAAGTATAGCAGTTAGCAATAAATGAAATGAGGGTTCAGTCATCATCAAAACCACGTACCGCACAAGAGACATAAATTAAAGGCAAGCTCAGCAAGCTGTCAGTCAAGACTAGCCCTTTTACTATGTGGCAAGGATGGAAAGTACATGAGGATTGGTACAAACAAACCTGAGTATATGAGGTTCTACCAATAACAGCTTCACAAATATGGAGAATACATATAAACACAAGGAATTATCTAGAATTCCACATTTCAGAACTCTTTGAAAACTAAAAACAGCTATAATTTCTTTGATGTCAAAACCTAATCTCGTAATCCATTTGTAGGAAGCTATCCAGAAATGATGTGAATCCCTATTTATTCCATTTGATGAAAGTATGTTTCATTAATGGAATAACAACACTTGTCTGAAGTTATATGTCCTAATCTGTCTAAAATTTGGAAAACTTAGAACTCTAATAAAACATATCTGGCCTCAGAGATTTGAGACAATGGCTTATAGGCTTGTAGTATAAAGGGTTATGTTTTAGATTTAAGAGATAATATACATAAAACACTAAAGATAGGGCCAGAAACATTTTTAAACTTTTCTATTTATTTTTTTGTAATTAATATCAAAATATATTAAGATGACTAAAAGAGAATTTCATAAGTAATATAAAAACTTTTACAGTATTACCTAGCTTTTTCTACTTCAAGACTTTGAAATTTCTAACGTATAGATACAGAACAGACTATCTACATGTTTGTTAATAAATTAAAAACAAAAAAAGAGAGTCACTACCTGGACTAGCACCCTAGCTGCCCTACCTCTGTTCAGACTGTGTCCATCACACCAAAGCTTCTTGCTGTTGAAACTTCTTGGCAAGGTCCATTTGAAATACAACTGTCTGAAGCATGGGAATTGTATTTTTCCCATCTTTCTATTCCCTTCCTTGATACTTGCATAATATGTAACACAGATTAGAGTAATCGTGTCTAAGATTTATGGAGTTCTTACTCTATGTGCCAGGCATTATGCTAAATACTTTATGTACATTAACCAATGAAATCATCACTTTCCTAAAAGGTATCTATTGATCTTATTTTATAGAGAGGTTAAGTAATTTACCCAAGGTTATGTAAGTAATAAGTTTGCAGAATCAGGATCTACATTATTCTGTCCAAATATGGTAGCCTAAAGTTACATGTGGCTATTTAAATATAAATTAAATTAAAATTCTGTTCCTCTGTCACATAAATCACTTTTCAAGAGCTCAATAGATAGATCTGAGTAGTAGGTACACTACTGAAAAGTGCAAATATAAAACACATCCATTGTTGTAGGAAGTTCTACTGAATAGCACTGTTGAGACCCTAAGCTTAGGTCCCCTAGGGTATACTATAAATGCTCCATAAATACTTAATGATTTAAAGAGAAATGACATGGGGGAATATAACCTTAAAAACAGTTTAGCTGTATGATTTTAGAAGAATAACAAAATTATGGATAGTGAGGATGCAGCCTCAGGATTGGTATGTATTTAGCTCAATATTCTAGCAGTAGATATATGTTCATAGAGAGGAACTCAAGGAATCAAAGTTTCTAAAAAACGTATGGCGAATGGTTGGCATTCTCTGCCAAGAAAAGAAAGCACATTGATACCTTTCTTAGAACGTTCAACAAGGAAGGACTGTCATCCAAAAAGTTTTCTGGTTAATTCTCTGTTAAGCAGAGAACATGCTAAACGAGATGTGATTGTATTTTCTGATGTTTCATCCTAGCATCTCAATCTTGGCATCTCCTATTTCAATTAATAACTACAAACAGAATCCCCTTATTTCATTAATAATCCTTATTTTAATAATACTTTTTACACATATACTATTCCTAACCCTGCGTCATTTTATGTATTTTCGTTTTGTTCTGTGGCTGTGACTAATTAAACTCACCCTGGGTTCTTTCAAAGGTCTTGAGCCAAAGAGACATCAATGTTTTCAGGAGTTTTTGCTGGGAAAATTTGAACACCAGTGGCAATCTGGGATCAAAGGTTCAAGTACAGATGATTTGCAAACCTGTTAAATTTGTCTGCAGAACTGTAAGTATATGCATATTTCTCTCAGTAAAGAGTTCCTAGGTTTCAAATTCTTTTTTATAGAGAGCAAGTGAGCAAGAGAGCACAGACATATGCAAGTGGGAGGGTGGGGAAAAGGGACACAGAGAATTGCAAGCTGGCTCCATGCTCAGAGCAGAGCCCAAGGGGCTCGATCCCATTACCCTGTGATCATGACCTGAGCCGAGGTCAACAGTGAGATGCTCAACCAACTGAGCCACCCGGGCATGCTCGCCCCCCCCCACCAACCCCCCCCCCCCCCCACACACACCATGCCAGCTTTCAAATTCTTAATAGTGCAGGAGTCTGGGACCTCAAAAGGGTAAGAATGACTACAATCAAGATCCAGAAACATTTATAAAGGAGACAGATTAAAAGAAATGGTATGTACTCCTAAAGCATATTTAAAGGAGTTAAAGAATTTAAATGTCAAATATAGTTTTGCTTATGTAGGTATAATTTAGTACTTAAGAATTTACAAGTTTAGCACTACACATATCAATTATTACTAAATATTTTTTAATATGTGATTTTTTTTTAATTTCTGATTTTAACTAAAAAAAATTTTCTTAATGTTTATTTATTTTTGAGACAGAGGGAGACAGAGTGTGAGTGGGGGAGGGGCAGAGAGAGAGGGAGACACAGAATCTGAAACAGGCTCCAGGCTCTGAGCTATCAGCACAGAGCCCGATGCGGGGCTCAAACCGATGCAGGGCTCGAACTCATGAACCGTGAGATCATGACCTGAGCCAAAGTCGGACACTTAACCGAATGAGCCACCCAGGCACTCCTCTGATTTTAATTTTTAAAGTATTTTATATTGTCACATCAGGAAGAAGTTTTCTCTTTAAGAACAAAAACAAAAAAAATAAGACACAATATACTGTATTTTTTTTTAAAGAACAAAAGTCTCCCCATAATTTAAATAACAGAGCAGTACTGTATTATCAAGTGTTCAATGGAAAATCACCTGTTTGGGATGGACTTAATTCATATTTGCTCTGTTTCTCATGAGTAATGTGGTCACCTTAAATTAATGCTAATAAAACTGGTGTAGTACATCATAGATATACATAAAAAACACAATATGTACATTATATACACTCAAGCATAAACCTGGCAAGAATGACTGGTATGTTTACCAAACCCTTTGAAGAATTTAAACACAATCCAGAACATTAAGAAGGAGACCATTAAGGTAATGGGGTGGCCCCAGGGAAAATGACCCCACAGGTAATCATCCTAGACTCCTGGGGCCCATTTTAGCCCAGCCCTTCCTCTACAACCCTAGACCAACTCCACTAAGAACAATGTTCTTACAATAGCAAACAGTCAGAAATCTTACCCTAAGCAGTTCTTTTAGGCACTCTATAATTCACTGTCAGCCTGGTTAGAACAACAAAGCTAGCACATGTGATAAAGACAAAGAATGGTACTCAACTTCCCAGGCAATAAAATGCTAGGATTAAAACACACACACAAACCAAAAACCAAAAACCAAAAACCAAAACCTAGGATTTTACGTTTTAAAAGTTCTGGAACTTAGTATTTCAGACGGCTTGTGACATAAATGAGAAAGCTTACTAGGAAAAGGAGATTGCAATAGAAATGCTTCAGGGGAACATGAGTAGGACTGAAATCCTTGCAAAGAGATTCTGAATACAGAGTGAAAAAGTTCCAGGACAAGACAAGTTACAATTTTGCCTTTAACACTAGTAGCAAATAAAATATAAGGGGGAAAAAATCACAATTTAAAGTCATTAACAAAAAGATTTCTTTCTAGATCATACTCATTATACATTATAAGCTATCTCACTACTTTTTAACAAGAGTAGATAAGCATATGCACTTTTAAAATGTCAATAGGGACCAACTTAGCCAAAAAAATTTCATACAGCTGTACTAATAAAAGTGGAGACATTTTGTTTTTCCTTAGAGACTAAAATATACTACTGCCACATATAGCCAGTGTTCTAACAACCAATACAGTCAATCCATAGAATGGGAGCAAATATTTTCAAATTATGTATCTTATAAAAAACTTGTATATAGAATATATAAAGAAGTCTTTCAACTTAGTAATAAAGAAAACCACAATTTTAAAATGTAAAAGGTATGAACAGATGTTTCTCCAAAGAAGATAAATAAGTAGGGAATAAGCAAATGAAGAGATACTCAATATAAATACCATGAGGGAAATGCATCTAAAAACACAATGAGATACCACTTCACACTCAACCAAGATGCCATAATAAAAAAGACACATTTTAAGTGTTAATGATTGTGTAGAACAAGATGTGTGGAAATTCTAACTGTTGTACACTGCTGTTGGGAACAGTTGCTTAGGAAAACAGTCTGACAGTTCCTCAAAAAGTTAAACAGCAGTTTTCTCCTAGGGACATACCAAGATAAATGAAAACCCTATACTTGACAGGGTTCACAGCAGCATGGTTCATAATAGCTCCAAAAGCAGAAAGAGTCCAAATGTTTATCAACTGATGAATGCACAAAATGTGGTAATAACAATGTAAAGATCATTCTATCAAAAAACTAAATTAAGCATGCATGGTTTCCCAAACAAAAACTAAAGCAGTTGTTGACCACACTAAGCCAACCCTGAAAGAAATCTTAAAAGGGGACTGTGGGTGTGTTGGGGGAGAGGGACAACAAAGACTAGAAAGGAACAGAGACACCAACTTTACACATAACACAAAGACTCTGAATTCGTATCTATCAATAGTCACTCCAAATATAAATGGACTACATGCTTCAATCAAAAGACACAGGGTATCAGAATGGATAAATAAAAACAAGACCCATCTATATGCTGCCTGTAAGAGACTCATTTTAGACCTAAAGACACCAGAAGATTGAAAGTGAAGGGACAGAGAAATATCTAGCATGCTAATGCACATAAAAAGCCAGAGTAGCCATACTTGTTATCAGACAAACTAGATTTTAAACCAAACACTGTTAAAAGAGATGAAAAAGAGGCATTACATCCTAATTAAGGGGTCTATCCAATAAGATCTAACGATTGTAACTATTTATGCCCCCAATGTGAAAGCACCCAAATACATAAATAAATTAATAATAAACAAAGAAATTCATTGATAAAAATACAAAAGCAGTAGGGGACTTTAACACACCATGTACAACAATGGATAGTTCACCTAAGCAGAAAATCAACATGAAAGTAATTGCCTTTTTTTTTTTTTAGTTTATTTATTTATTTATTTGGGGGGGGTGGGGGGAGAGGGAGAGGGAGAGGGAGGGAGGGAGAGAGGGGGAAGAATGAATGAATATGAATGAGTGGGGGAGGGACAGAGAAACAGGAAAGAGGATCCAAAATGGGCTCAGTGCTGACAGCAGACAGACTGATGGGGGGCTCAAACTCACAAACCAAGAGATCATGACATGAGCCAAAGTTGGATGCTTAACTGAGCGAGCCACCCAGGGGCCCTGAAACCATGGCTTTGAGTAACACATTGGACCAGATGGAGTTAACATATATTCAGAACATTTCATTCTAAAGTAGCAGAATACATGTTCTTTTTGAGGGCACAAAGAACATCCTTTAAGATCTCCTACTGGGTAACAAGCCCTCAACAAGTACAAAAAGACTGAGACAATACCACACATATTTTCAGACCACAATGATATGAACTTGAAGTCAACCAGAAGAAAAAATTTGGAAAGACCACAAATAACATGGAGGTTAAAGAACATACTACTAAAGAATTACTAAAGAATGAATGCAGTGGCTCAATCAGTTGAGTGTTGGACTTCGATTCAGGTCACAATCTCACAGTTCGTAAGTTTGAGCCCTGCATGGGGGCTCTCTGCTGTCAATGCAGAGCCTGCCTGGGATCCTCTGTTCCCTCCCACCCCTCTCTCTCTGCTGCTCACCCACTCACGTACTCTCTCTCTCAAAAGTAAATTAAAAAATTAAAAAATATATATATACATATATTTATTTATTTTACATATGGCCTACTGGTGAAAAGAAAGTGACTTCATGTTTTTCCAAAAATGACTTAATGACATAATGTATGATACAATACATTGCTGACAGTGCAGAGCCTACGTGGGATTCTCTCCTTCTCTCTCTGCCCCTCCCCTGCTTGAGCTCTCTCTCAAAATAAACATTAAGAAAAAGAGCACCAACTGAACAGTTGTGCCTAAACCATGAAATGTCATTATACACCATATAGGACACCATCTTAGGTTCATCCCTAACACGAGCTTTAATCTTCATTCATTTTTAAAACTACAGGTGACCCATGAACAACAAGGAGATTTGCTTCTTCTAATAGTTAGGAAAACTATCAGCAAATGACCATGTTGATTGAATACCCTTTCATAAGAAGCCATCTGCCCCTGATGAACACAGATGCAAAAATCCTCAACAAGATATTAGCCAACCAGATCCAACAATATATTAAAAAAATATATTAACCGCAACCAAGTGGGATTTATACCTGGGCAGCAGGGCTGGCTTAGTATCAGCAAAACAATCAATGTGATTAATTCACATCAATAAAAGAAAGAACAAGAACCACATGATCCTCTCAATAGATGCAGAGAAACCATTTAACAAAATACAGTATCCTTTCTTGATAAAAACCCTCAAGAAAGAAGGGATAGAAGGAGCATACCTCGAGACCATAAAAACCATATATGAATAAGACCCACCGCTAATATCGTCTATAATGGGGAAAAACTGAGTTTTCCCCCTAAGACCAGGAATAAGACAGGGATCTTCACTCTCACCATTGTTATTCAACATAGTATCGAGTGTATTAGCCTCAGCAATCAGACAACACAAAGAAATAAAAGGCATCCAAATCCGCCAGGAGGAGGTCACACTTCACTCTTCGCAGATGACCTAATACTCTATCATGGAAAACCCAAAATATTGCACCAAAAAACTGCTAGAACTGATCCATGAATTTAGCAAAGTGACAGGACATAAAATCAATGCACAGAAATTGGCTGCATTCCTATACACCAACAATGAAGCAACAGAAAGAGAAATCAAGGCATTGATCCCATTTAAAATTGTACCAAAACCCATAAAACACCTAGGAATAAATCTAAGCAAAGAGGTAAAAAATCTTTACACTGAAAACTTATGAAAGAAAGCTTATGAAAGAAATTGAAGAAGACACACACAAAAAAATGCAAAAATATGCCATGCTCCTATCCAGAACAAACACTGTTAAAATGTCAATACTACCCAAAGCAATCTACATATTCAATGCCAATACCTATCAAAATAACACCAGCATTCTTCACAGAGCTAGAACAAATAATCCTAAAATTTGTAAGGAACCAGAAAAGACCCCGAATAGCCAAAGCAATCTTGAAAAAG
This sequence comes from Panthera pardus, assembly GCF_024362965.1. Taxonomy (NCBI): domain Eukaryota; kingdom Metazoa; phylum Chordata; class Mammalia; order Carnivora; family Felidae; genus Panthera; species Panthera pardus. The sequence goes on from NW_026526765.1 coordinate 95,736,829, forward strand.
AAAACCAAACCAGGAGGCATCACAATCTCTGACTTCAAGCTATACTACAAAACTGTAATCATCAAGACAGTATGGTACTGGCAAAGAACAAACGCTCAGATCAGTGGAACAGAATAGAGAACCCAGAAATGGACCCACAAACATATGGCCAACTAATCTTTGACCAAGCAGGAAAGAACATCCAATGGAATAAAGACAGTCTCTTCAGCAAGTGGTCCTGGGAAAACTGGACAGCGACATTCAGAAGAATGAACCTGGAGTTTCTTACACTGTACACAAAAATAAACTCAACATGGATGAAAAACCTAAATGTAAGACAGGAAGCCATCAAAATCCTTGAGGAGAGAGCAGGTAAAAACCTCTGACCTTGGCTGCAGCAACTTCTTACTCAACATGTCTCCAGAGGCAAGAGAAATGAAAGCAAAAATGAACTACTGGGACCTCATCAAAATAAAAAAGATTCTCAACAGCAAAGGAAACGAACAGCAAAACTAAAAGGCAACCGACAGAATGGGAGAAGATATTTGCAAATGACATATCACATAAAGGGTTAGTATCCAAAACCTATAAAGAACTTATCAAACTCAACACCCAAAAAACAAATAATCCATGAGGAAATGAGCAAAAGACATGAATAGACACTTCTCCAAAGAAGACATCTAGATGGCCAACCAACACATGAAAAAACGCTCAACATCACTCATCATCAGGGAAATACAAATCAAAACCACAATGAGATACCTCCTCACACCTGTCAGAATGGCTAACATTAACAACTCAAGCAACAACAGATGTTGGTGAGGATGCGGACTAAGAGGATCTCTTTTTGCACTGCTGGTGGGAATGCAAGCTGGTGCAGCCACTCTGGAAAACAGTATGCAGGTTCCCCCAAAAAACTAAAAATAGAACTACCCTACAACCCAGCAATTGCACTAAGTATTTATCCAAGGGACACAGGTATGCTGTTTCGAAGGGACACATGCACCCCAATGTTTTATAGCAGCACTATCGACAAGAGCTGAAGTATGGAAAGAGCCCAAATGTCCATCGATGGATGAATGGATAAAGAAGATGTGGTATACATATACAGTGGAGTATTACTCGGCGATCATAAAGAATGAAATCTTGCCATTTGCAACTACGTGGATGGAACTGGAGGGTATTATGCTAAGTGAAATTAGTCAGAGAAAGACAAATATCATATGACTACACTCATATGAGGACTTTAAGAGACAAAACAGATGAACATAAGGGAAGGGAAACAAAAATAATATAACAACAGGGAGGGGGACAAAACATAAGAGACTCTTAAATATGGAGAACAGAAGGTTGTTGGGGGGATTGTGGGAGGGGGTATGGGCTAAATGGGTAAGGGGCATTAAGGAATCTGTTCTTCAAATCATTATTGCACTATATGCTAACTAACTTGGATGTAAATTAAAAAATTTTTAAAAAGGCCATCTGTTCTGGTCAAATTTAATAATAAAGTGTAACAGTGTTTAAAGATAATGGCCTCAGAGGTAATAAAAATATTGTAATTAATGGTTTCAATATTTTCAAGCAAGACTGGGGGGGGGGGCGGTTATTCCACATTGCACTGGACAGTATGAGGATACTAAAACCACTGATGAACAGGACGATAATGAAAAAGTAAATTTTAAAAGATCATTTAGATAAATTTTAAATATGTCTATCAGCAACCTTTTCAACGATTTGTAAAACTGGTCTTTTTGGGGGGGGGGGGGAGGGTTCATGAAGAGGTCTTAAATTAAGTACAGTCAAGAAAACGGACCTCTTTTGAACCTGTTTTGTGTTCAGTAATAAAATGGGAAACTCCAAAAGGTAATGGTTCTGAATTAGGATTTTTCTTTATTGCTCTGGGCAGTGCAACTTTTTAAATAATTGTCAGAGCTTTAAGGGGTGTCTGGTGGCGGTTAAGTATCCGACTCTTGGTTTTACCTCAGGTCACAATCTCACAGTTTCACGAGTTCAACCCCCCATGTCAGGCTGTGTGTTGGCAGCACCAAGCCTGCTTGGGATCGTCTCCATCTCTCTCCTACCCCAGTTGCAAGGTCTCTGTCTCTCTAAACAAACAAACCTTTTTAGAAGATTTTAAAAAATAACTGTCAGACCTTTGAACCTTACAGTACAAAACATTTAAAAGACAACAATGAAATTCTAATGTCAACTCTTTAAATAGTGTACTGCTGCCTACAGTCACACCGCAACGCTTATGAGAATACCTTATACGTCTCTTACTAGTGGAAAACTCAAATCAGATGCCCCCATCTTGAGTATCATCTCATGGAAACACTGCAAAATTAACTGCCTACAGAGTCAGAAAATGCCAGTCCTGTACAAATACAAAAATCAAATAGCAAATCTTATCTTCAAATATTATATATTTTTCTGATGGTTTTTGTTACCTCTTCTTTGAGTGCATGTTTCCTCTGTTCCAAACAGATCTCTTTTGCTCTCATCATCTGCAAAGTCTCCTTAGAAACAGCATACTGGAGCTTTTCCATTCGTTCTGCAGCTGCTGCCCACGATGCTTTACCAAATTTCTTCTGATCTGCTCGCATTCGATCGTACACAGCTATTAATAATTTTTTAAAGAGACATTAAGACGTAAGACAACTTGATACTAAACAATTTGAAAGTTTCAGACTTCACTAACCACATACTTAAACATACAAATCCTACTCCCTTAGGTTTCCTATATAGCAGCTCTAAAACACAACTCAACAGTATCTTAGATTCTAAAATCATCACTAAGAAATCTAAATAATCATCCTCAGAAATTTCTGAAGATAAAACTGATTTGTCAGATTTTAAGACTTTTGTTTAAAATATGTATTTTGAGAGAGAGTAAGCACACAAAAGCAGGGGAAAGATGGGGGGGGGGGAGAGAGAGAAGAGGAGAGAATATTAATCCCAAGCAGGCACTGCACTGTCAGCAGGGAGCCGGGTATGGGGCTCAATCCCATGAACTGTTGAGATAATGACCTGAGCGGAAATCAAGAGTCGGAGTCGGACGCTTAACCCAATGTGCCACTCGGGCACCCTGATTTTCAAACTTTTAAAAATATTCTTCCATATGTTTAGTGTCATTAAATTCTAAGTTTTTATACTTTATTCTACAAAGGTTTATACTTTTTCCTGGGTATGCTAATTGAAATCAGTCATAACTATTTAAGATTATTTATTTAAATCCATGTGTTAAATTTGATCATTCTGAGTCCTCCAAAAATACTACAATGATCTGATGGAGCAAAAAACAAATCCTAGATGTTATCATGGAGCTTACTCAGAGGTTAGAGCTGGAACGGCACAATCAAGACTCAAAGAAAACATCTAGTTTCATCTTCCACCTCCCCCAAAAAGAAAAAAGAACTTTTTATTTACAACAACAGAGCCCTATGTCAAGAGATACTTCTTGACATCAAACAGCTAGTATCTTCTAGTTAAAGAAGTTTATCATTAATAATATAGTACAGTAGTGGCTTATCCTGGGTCCTTACGCAATAAAACCATCCTTATGCCCACCCACTTTAACAGGTCAGAGATACACTCGTTATAAAAGAGGTAGGCAATGTGATTAGCACTGAACATCATCTTTAAGTCAGTACACACTGATTAGCAGTATCTTTTATATGTCCAGAGGTAAATGATAATTAATTTTGTACTACCACTGTGTCCTAACCATCTTGTGCAAGGAAGTATATCTCAGTAATCTTTGCCTCAGAGTTTTATGAAATCTTAAAAAAAAAAAAATTTTCCAGTAACACAAGTACATACGTAAAACTTATAACTGTACAGGCAGGGTTATAACTAATAAGAGCAGTTTCTCAGGCTCAGCTCTTCCCTACCCCCTAGTCTCAATGCCCAATGCTTTTAATTGTTTCTGGTGGTTATTTCAATTAAAAAAAAAAAAATACTGCTCTTTATGAATTTACAATTAAAAACTATCTTTTGAGTTCCTATTAGATAAGAAATTTTGCTGACTTACAATCGCCTCTGAATATAGTTAAATCAATTATTTTGATTTCTGTTTTCCTGTGGCCTTCAAGTGCTAACACAAAAGGGTTAATTTTTTAGTGCATAACTTTGCTCTGAATCTCAGTTTTAGGCGAACAAGTAAAATCTATTCATGTTGGCTGAACAAATGATTCTGCAATTTTAAATTTCTGCCCATCTTTTAAAACTGTATTTTAATATTTCTGCAACCATAAGATCAACACAGTAGTACAATGTAGGGAGGAAAAAGGATTTGAAGTGAAATAATTTTGAGTTAAATTCCCAATTCTACCTATAACTGACACATAACTTTTGGCAAAAAACTTAATTGTTCTTGGGTTCAATTCCATTGAGTTAGAAAAGGAAGTATCGTACCTAAGTCTAAAAGCCTTTGTGGGAATTGAGAGAATGACAGTTACTTAAATGTCTCTTCCACTTCACATGGCACCATCACTTCCTCTCTACTTTAGTCTGAGGGGTAGCTCCCTGTCCTAATTCAGTCTCATGTTTTACCTACCACAACAGCTAGTCAATAACTTAGTATTCTAATACCTTGACTAGAACATATTCTTACATCTCACTGTTAACTCACTTCATTTAGAATTATTCTCCAACGGCTCAGAAATATGACAGTAATAAAGAAAATTGTGAGTGTACGATGTTTGCAATACCCCTAGAACAGTAGAGGATATCTCTACAACAGATTCTTCTCTCCCTATGATGGCAAGAAAAAAGATTCTTGCTAAGGAGACCATTTACATTATCAGAATAACAACTCTATTATAATGGTCTACAAAGATCAGTCAATGTAAATAAAAAAAAAAAAGGCTCTGAAGGCAATGCAGTTCTGGTATTCACAAAGTATCATGTTAAATCTGTAAGAAAAAAAAAGTTTAATGTGCTAACATGTATACTTGTCAGAAATGAGCCAATTTAAGATGTTTTTAAAAGCTGAGCAGAAATTGGGGTGCCTGGGTGGCTCAGTCAGTTAAGCATCCGACTTTGGCTCAGGTCATGATCTCACCGTTCATGAGTTCAAGCCCCACCATCAGGCTCTGTGCAGACAGCTCAGAGCCTGGAGCCTGTTTCGGATTCTGTGTCTCCCTCTCCCTCTGCCCCTCCCCTACTTCTGCACTATCTCTCTCTCAGAAAAATAAACATTAAACAAAAAGCTTGGGGCGCCTGGGTGGCTCAGTCAATTGAACGTCCGACTTCAGCTCTGATCATGATCTCTCAGTTCATAGGTTTAAGCCCCGCGTCGGACTCTGTGATGACAGCACAGAGCCTGGAACCTGCTTCGGATTTGGTCTCCTTCTCTCTCTACCCCTCCCCCAGTCGTGCACGGTCTCACTCTCTAAAAATAAACAAACGTAAAAAAAAAAACAAAAAAAAACTAAACTAAAAAAAAAAGCTAAGCAAGAATATATCAAAATTAGGTTACATGTGGCTCTGTATAAGAAAGAAAAGAAGGGGCTGTTTTACTCTTCCTCTAAAAAGAGAAATTAGAAAGTCAACCTTGTTTTTGGAAACAAAGGAGGACTTTTATTCTCAGCAGCATAAAGCCAAAGAGAGATCTTCACTTCGTTTCTCTAACAGGGGGAAGGAAACACACTCAGGAAAGGAAAATTAAAAGTCCAAGCAAATATGTGTTTGGGTTCAAGGGCTTCCTGCTAGGATAAAGTCACCAGAATTGAGGTATAAAGAAGGCTACAGTGACTCTGATGAATTATTTGAAATCCTAGAATGATGTTAATCATATGTAAAAAATGTTTAGATTAAAACTGGAGAAGCACAGTATAAAGAACAATCATCAAAACTGTAAAGAACCAGAACCAACAAACTATAGGCCATATATGAGAACATATAATCACTGCAATCATGTAACAAACCATATATTAAAAAACTGATAGGCACACAAAGTGGCTGCAGAGGCAGTAGGATTACAGATGTGTGTGGGGGGGTTCCCCTCTAATATTCTAAATTTTCTGTAATGATGATATATTTTTAGCATAATGCAAACTTTTTTTAAATATTAAAAAGTGCATCTAGAAAGCAGACTCTAAACCAAATAGTATACATACAACTATTTCATATAGTTTACAGTAGGAAATGACATCTTTAAACATTTAAAGGAACTACCATTAATGTTTTAATGTATTGTTCTCTTAATTTTGTAAAATTAAAATTTTAGTTTTTAAAATTATCTTAATGCTCTAAGTTAAATACTCAGGAGTGGGACTGCTGGGTTATATGGTAAGCATATCTTTAACTTATATAAGAAACTGCATTCACTTTGCAGATTGCCTGTACAATTTTGCATTACCACCAGCAATAAAGGAAGGGTTCTTGTTACTCTGCGTCCTTTTCTGCTTTTGGTATTGTCAGTATTTTTTATTTTAGACATTCTAATAGGTGTGTATTGGTATCGCATTGTGGTTTTAATTTGCATTATACTAATGACTAATAGTCTTGGACATATTTTAAGTGCCATCTTTATCCTCTGTTCAAGCCCTTTCCACAGTTATTAACTGAATTGTTTTCTTATTGTTTAGTTTTAAGAGTTCTTTATACAGTCTGGATACAAGTCCTTTGTCAAATGTTTTTTGCAAATATTTTCTCTCGAATACTATCTTTTCATTCTCTTGGTAGTACCTGCCAGAGTAAAAGTTTCTAACTTTGGTGAAATTCATTTTATCAATTTTTTCTTTTATGGTTCATACTCCTCAATTACTTTAACAGTTTGTATTTGTAGTGCCACTGCTACAAACTCTGCTTAACTCTCTAGGTTACTAAGATTTTTCTCTTAGTTTTCTTCTGGAAGTTTCACAGTTTTCATTTAGATTTATTTTGAGTTCATTTTTGTACAAGGTGTGAGGTTTTGGTCAAGGTTCATGTTTCTACAAGTGGACGGCCAAGTGTTCCAATACCACTTATTGTTTCCCACTGAATTGTTTTATCAAAGAGTAAATGTCCATGTATTGTACATTTATTTCTTATTCTCCATTCTATTCCATTGATATACATGTCTATCTCTTCCATTAATACCATACCACAGTAGCTCTATAATTTGTAAAGTCAGGTAATGTGATTTTGCTTGTGGTTTTCTTTTTTCCTAAACTGCTTTATGTATTTTAGTTCCTCTATGCCCTTTCATGTACATTACAATTAGCTGGTTTATGTTTATAAGAAAAAGTCCTGCTGGTATTTCCATAGGTACTATAGGTGTCTATACATCACTTTGGGGAGAACGGAGATCATTACTATGTTGGATATTCCAACATGTGAACACAACATGTCTATCCATTTACTTATGATAAAGAAATCAAAGACCTGTTATGTAATTGTAAGCATTCAAATTCTGTACATGTTTTGGTAGAAAGTCACTTGTTTAAAGAGTTTTAAAAAATAGATTCCATACAGTTTTCGACATAAACAATGTTAACTAAAATGGGGACAATTTTATTTTTCTTGCCATATTACAATATTATATTATGTTGAACAGGGGTGGTGTTAAGAGTAAACATCCTTGACTTTGTACCTATTTTAAAATGGGGGAAACAATTCGGCCCTTCATTAAATGTGATGTTGGCTACAGGGTTTTTGTGGATGCCTTTTATCGAGTTATGGAAGTTCCTTTTCTATTCCTAGCTTGCTGAGTATTTTCAACACACAGGATGTCCTATTTTGTCAAATGCTTTTTCGGCATCTAGTGATATGACTGACCATGCAAGTTTTTTGAAAAGACTAAAGCTTCTCAACCTCAACACTTGTGACATTGTGTGCCACAAAATTCTTTGTGGTAGGTTGGGCCGTCCTGTATAACATAGGATGTTTAACATAATCTATGGCCTCTGCTAGATACTAGTTAACACCCTGTGTAGCTATGACAACCAAAAAGGTCTCCAGAGACTGCTAAATGTCCTTTTGTGATACATTTATCTCTAGTTAAAAACCACAGCTTTAACCTTCAATTTGGTGGATTACATTGATTGATGTTCAAATACTGAATCAAGAAAAATCCTACTTGGTCACAAAGGTTAATTTCTTAAAAAATTTGTACAATACTTTAAGTTTGCCAATATGTATGCAGGATGCTGATCTGTAGGGTTTTTTAATACTGTCTTTATGTAGTTTAGGATTTAGGATATTGCTGATCTCAGTCATATAAATTCGAAGTATTCCTTCCTCGTCTGTATTTTTGGAAGATCTTGTGTGAAGCTGGTCCTACTATTCAAATGTGGTAAAAATTTGCCAGTGTACCTCTTTAGGCATAGAGAATTCTTTTTCTAAAAGTTTTAACTACAAATCCGATTTCTTTAATAGTTATAGGGATATTCAGGTTATTGATTTCATCTTGAATTGATAATTTTATCTTCCTACAAAAAATTGTTGCATTGGACGGTGGGGGGTGGGTCCTGTGTGGTTCAGTCAGTTAAGCATCTCACTTTGGCTCAGGTCATGATCTCACAGTTGGTGGGTTCAAGCCCTGTGTTGGGCTCTGTGCTGACAGCTCAGAGTCTAGAGCCTGCTTCGGATTCTGTGTCTCCCTCTCTTTCTGTCCCTCCCCTGCTGGCACGCTGTCTCTCAAAACTACATGAACATTAAAAAAAAGAAGAAATTGTTGCATTGAATCAGGTTTGCTGGATTTGAATGCACAGAGTTGTCTGCAATATTCCCTTATTATCTTTTTGGGCAAGGAGCACCTGCCTGGGTGGCTTAGTTGGTTGAACACCCGACTTGGGCTCAGGTCATGATCTTGCGGTTTTTGAGTTTGAGCCCTGTGCCTCACTCAGAGCCTGGAGTCTGCTTCAAATTCTGTGCACTTCTCTCTCTCTCTGCCCTTCTCCCTTTTGCTCTCTCAAAAATTAACATTAAAAAAAATTTTTCAATAAAACACCCAGAAGTGAACTGAGAATTGTGTAGAATCTAAATTAAAAAAAAAAAAAATATGAAACTCTCCCGAAGAAAACAAAAGATGTAAATAAAATGGCAAGATATACAAACTATACGATTTTTTTCAATCATATTAACATAAAAATAAAGTATTTACTCTTCTCATTAATATTAAAATCCGCCTGTCAAATTCTACAATATTACAGTTCTTATCAGAATTACATTAATTTTGGGGTGCCTGGGTGGCTCAGTCAGTTAAGCATCCAAGCCTTGATTTCGGTTCAGGCCATGATCTCATGGTTTGTCAGATGGAGCCCTATGCAGAGCCAGCTTGGAATTCTCTCTCCCTCTCTCTCTCTGACTCTCCTTTACTCATGCGTACTCTCTCAATCTCTCTCTCAAAATAAATTTAAAAAACATTTAAAAAATAAAATAGGGGCGCCTGGTTGGCTCAGTCAGTTAAACATCCTACTTTGGCTCAGGTCATGATCTCACAGTTCGTGGTTTCCAGCCCCGCATCAAGCTCTGTGCTGATGGTTCAGAGCCTGGAGTCTGCTTCAGATTACATGTCTCCCTCTCTTTCTGCCCATCCCCCACTCATGCCCTGTCTCTCAAAAATAAATGAATGTTAAAAATAATTATAAATAAAATAAATAAAATAAAAGCTGGTGGTGTTTACAAATATAATTTGTATACAGAAAGTTAAAATTTAGGAATACTTATAACAGATGTCTTTTGAGTTAACATATAACATAAATATAATAAAAATATCAATGAATATAAGAATCTCTTATTCATCAATAGAAAAAAACAGCATACAAAAATAAGCAAATGTATGACTAATTGGAAATAAAGGATATGAAAATAGCATTTATTACATGAAAACAAAAAAGATCAACTTAGTAATAATCAAGGAAATGCAAAATTTAAAAACACAATACTATTTTTCACCTAGCAAACTATTTTGTGTATGTGTGTTAGTGACAATGTCAAATGATTCTGAAAAACCAAGGAAAGCATTCTCCTTTGGCACAGTGGCATTCTGAAGGAATAAACTGCTTCAAATAAACCTTTTAAGCAAGTGTGGATTTGCTGAAGGAATAACCTAAAAGCTAAACTGTGTTAATGTCAGGTAAAAAATTAAAACAGCAAATAGCAGTGGTTTTAAACAGCTATTGAAGGATTTCTGTGGCCCCGTGGAAGGAAGCGGGAAGAAATGGACCTTGACAGACCTTGCCCTATGTATCTCTTCATTTGGCTTGTCTTGATTTGTATCCTTTAAAAATGGTAATTGTTTGTGCTTTCCTGAGTTCTGTGAGTCATTGTAACAAATTATCAAACCTAAAAAGGCTATATGAACCCCCAAATTTGTAGCAGTTGGTGAGAAGTGCAGATGACCTCGGAATCCTCTATAATTCCAAGTTGTATCTTCAATGGGGGCAGTCTTGTTGGGAACTCTGAGTTTTAAGCTGTGGGGTCTGTAATTTGTTAGTCAGAATTGAATTATGCTATAATAATACCCCATTACTATTTTTTCAGGTGAGGTATATGTAAACACATGCCCCAAAAAGAAACTTAATTTCTTGATAGTAATCTTTTTCAATGGCAAGACTATGAATGGTCTTTATACACTTTTCTACAAACCTGCTGCAAACATAAAATATTTAAACCACTCCTTTCCAAAAATATCTAACAAGGATAACTTTACTAGGAAACTCACCTTTTTGTGCTTTAGCTGTTATTTCAAAATATTTGACAGTAAGATCCTGAATAGACAAAACAGCCATATGAGCTTTTCGCTGCCAATCAGCATCTTCTTTTTGTAGACTTTCAATTCTTCGGGGACCCAGATAGTCATTCTCCATAGAAATCTTTAGAGGAAAAAAAGAAAAATTAAGAAGTCTATTTCTTTATTCACTCCTTAAACATTTACTGAATATTTAGACATCAGGCATTGTGCCTGGTGCCAAAACAAAGAATGTTTGTATTTTCTTGCTCTAGAGTATAAGCTATTAATTTACAAAACAATTAACCCATTATGTTAAAGACATATTTTTTTAAATGTTTATTTATTTTGAGAGAGAGTGAGAGCAGGGGAGGAGCAGAGAAAGAATCCTAAGCAGACTCTGCACTGTCACCACAGAGCCTGGTGCAGAGCTTGAACCCACAAACCACGAGATCATGACCTGAGCTGAAACCAAGAGTCGGATGCTTAACAGACTGACCCACCCAGGTGCCCCTAAAGATATTTAATACAGAAATTTGTTTCCCATTCCTCTTTATCTTCTTTTTCATCCTTCCCCTCCTCCAAATATAAGCAAAGGACATACAGCAAATGTTAAGATGTTATTTTTGGGTGCTGAGATAACAAGAAATGTATTACCTCCTTTATGATAGTTGCATTTTCAGGTTAAGAATTATTTGTGCCTCTAGGGGTGCCTGGGTGGCTCAGTCCATTAAGCGGCCAACTTCGGCTCAGGTCATGATCTCACAGTTCATGGGTTCAAGCCCTGTGTCAGGCTCTGTGATGACAGCTCAGAGACTGGAGCCTGCTTCGGATTCTGTGTGTGTGTGTGTCTCTCTCTCTCTGCCCCTGCCCCATTCATAGTCTCTCTCTCTTTGTCTCTCTCTCTCTCTCTCTCTCTCTCTCAAAGGTGAATAAATGCTAAAAAATTTTAAAGAATTATTTGTGCCACCAAAATACTTATAACTGACATAAATAAATAAAATAATTGAAAACTCAACTTGTTAAGACTGACAATAAATAAAAAATCAGTCCATCTATCTACTAACAATCTCTGGTCAGAAGCAATAGACAAAAATTCACTACTGCTTGCAAGAGTTACAACTAAAACAAAAAGACAAAGAAAAGTTGAAAATCGAATTATGGACAGGGAGGTACCAGATGAGCACTAAAGTAAAATCACACAAGTGACAGTGCTCTCCATCCTGCTTTATCATACAGTGAAAAAAGACCGGTTAAAAAATTAAATGGGGGGGGGGGGGGGCGGTGAGGGTCATCTCGGTAGCTCCGTTGGTTAAGCGTCCAACTTTGGCTCAGGTCCTATCTCACAGTTTGTGGGTTCGAGCCCCACAGTGGGCTCTGCGCTGACCGAGGGGATTCTGCTTGGGACTCTCTTTCTCTCCCTGCACCACCCCCTTTCAAAATAAACTTAAAAAAATTAAATGAGAAATTAACACCTTACTAGGATGATGAAAAAAACAGACAAAGATATAAACTCATCCCTGGCACAATTCTGAAAAACTAATCAACTATCATGAGCCACCAAAAAATTTGTTTAAAAAATTCAGAAGTAGAATAATACAAGCCATATTCTCTAAATGGTGCAATAAACAAATTAAAAGAATAGCCTAAAGCCAAAATAAAATTTTAATCACCAGGAAATTTAACCTACAGGAAGGTTAACATTTGGTTTTACTCTTGAATAGAAGCGGAAATATATGAAAGAGCACATAATATAGAGCCCAGCACACACTGAGTAATGTATTAGCAGTGTTATGAATGGACAATGGCAAGCCACAAGGAGGGATCAAGAATGACTAGGGAAAAAAATTTTCATGTGGAACTGCCACTTCCTCAAAAAGTGAACAATGGAGGAGTGGCTGGTTTCAAAGGGGAGCAGATCAAGCATTTGATTTTACATATGTTAAGTTTGATTTTGCAAAGGTCATGGCTAGAAATATAAATTTGACAGATGATATTTATAGCCATGAGAGTGAATGAGGTTATCTAATGAAGTCAGGAGAAAAGGGCTCATGATGGAGCCCTAAGGAATTCCAACATTGTGAAACTGGGAGAACAACATACAGAAACCAAGCCAGAGGGAGTGGGGACACCAGGAAAAGTATGGACTCACGTAACAGAAATTAACCTTGTGCAGCACCGCTTGGGGGTCAAGTAGGGTGACAACTAGTATCCCAGATCTAACAGCATTAAGATCACTGAACTTAGCAACATCGGTTCTGAAGTATAGACAAACATCCTTTGCCTATTAACTCCCATCACATCCTCAGATCTCAGTTCTGGACATAAAGTTACTAGTTCATGAACTCTTCCCTGACTCCCCATTATAACCTCTTCAGTGCAACACATTTAACTTTCTTTCATAGCATTTACCATAATCATACTTTATATGATTTCGTGAGCTTTAAATATTGTTTTTTATTATTTTTTTAAATGTTTATTTACTTTTGAGAGACAGAGAGACACAGCGCAAGGCAGGGAGGGTCCGAGAGAGAGGGAGACACAGAATCTAAAGAAAGCTCCGGCCTCTGAGCTGTCAGCACAGAGCCCGATGCGAGGCTCGAACTCACATCTGCGAGATCATGACCTGAGCTGAAGTCAGGCGCTTGACTGACTGAGCCACCCAGGCACCTCCTGTGAACTTTAAATATTAACTGCTTCCCCCTTTCAAAGTTCCATGAGGGCAGAGAATACATTTTGTGTGTGTGTGGCGGGGGGGAGGGGGGTATTAGGTTTTTTAATTTTTTTGCTTTTCACTAGCACAATGCCAGGCATAATCCAGGCAATCAAATGGATGAGTAAATTAAAAATTCACTCTACACCTGTTTTTGATGAGGAGAGAGATGTAGAAGTGTGTATAAATAAATACTCCTTTGACTGATTTGTCTGAGTAAACAGAAAAAAGGGTGGTGCTAGAAGAAGACAAAGCTTAAGGGTAGACCCTTTGCTTTTTGTTTTCTCTAATGAGAGATCACGGATGAGTAGTGACAAGAAATATCCAGCAGAGGAAAAACAAAGATACCAGGGGGGAAATGGGGCTAATTATAGAACATGGGAAAGGACAGGATTCCAAGTACTGGTGTAGTGATTTGCTCTTGGTAAATGTAGGGGTAGTTCCTCCATGGACATAAAGGAAGGCAGGTTTTGGATTTGGTAGAAGGATGAGGAGGAATTCCTGTTTGATTACCTCAATTTTCCCCTGTGAAGAAAGAATCCAGAAAATAGGTTGGTACAGAAGAGGGGAGGAGAGAAGATACAACTTGGCTGCTTTTAGATAGTAGGATGACAAACCATTTAGAAAGACTCAGTAAGTAAACATTTTTTAAAAAGTAGCCAGGGTTAGTGTGGTCATGGTGAAAACAGGCAGAAACTCACATACTGCTGGTAGAACTATAAGCTCATGAAAAACTTCTCTGGGAAGTGTTTTATGATACCATACTCATGGACAGTATTTTTTAAAATACCATTTTCTTACCTATTTAAGAAAATGTCTTCAAAGAATAATAACCAAAAATGTTAATTGCAGTGCTGTTCAAAATAAAAAAAAATGTGTTCCAAATATCTAATAATAGAGAATGTTACTTATGATACACCTATAAAACACAATTATGTACAAAAATAATGCTTATGAAGTTTTTAATAAAGGAAAATGAATGTTTTAATATTAAGACAAATCAAATCAGACATAATTTCAACTACATAAAATAATGTCCAGAAAAAAAAGAGAAAATATGTAGAATGTATTACTGATATCTTTTGTCTGATTATGGGTGACTATTTTTCTTCCTGTTTAGAATTTGTACTTTCCAAATCTTTATTGTATCTGTGTTGCTTTTACAATCATAAACTAAAAGGGTTCAAAACCATACCAACTAGACAAGCTGAAGGTTTGTATCCCAGAGGTTTCCTGCTTCTGGCCAAGCAAATAATGAGCTCCTGTTTTCATATATGAGGACCAGCAAGAGGCAAAATTCTAAGACTTACCTCTTTTTTCCAGTGTGTGTAGGAGGGAGGGGAAGTGGAGATATGATCAGAACCTAAATGTCTTCCTTAATAGTTGGAAAACAGAATTTTGTGAGCTCCATTTCTGGAACTACAAAAATAGTGCCCAGTATAGACAATTAACTCAGTAGCAAAAGTTTAGATTCTTGATACTGGATTCCCTACTCACCTGGACTCGATTTTTTAAACTCACAGAAAACGATTACTCTATCTCCAATCACATACTGCTAAAGCTAAACATATATACTACTGGATGTGTTTTTTTTTTTTTTTTTTTTAAGACTTTACTATGGCTAATATTTGGATTCATTCAATTATCTAACTTGAATAAAGAACCCACTGTACTGGGTGCTTCAGGGGAAATACTGTGAGGCACACAATCTCCTCCTAAGAAACTGAACAATCTAATTGGAGGGTGGGGTAAGCAAAGATATCTGTGATGTAGAGATCTGTCTTCAAATTAGCAGACCTGGGTCTGCTATTTATTAAGTGGGAGACCTTTGACAAAATCACTTAACATTCAATTATTCGTTCAAAATGATGACATGCTGTTTTCCCAGTGCCAGCATCATACCAGACACTAGGGACAGCAATATGTATTCAGCCTAGTTGAAGACAGAGGAACCGCAATAAAGAATTACAACAGAGTATGAAAAAATATCATGATCAAGTATACCTAAGATACCATGGCAAGCACCAGCTGTGCAGGGTGCAGTACTGAGTCTGGGAACAAAATTTCTAAAAGGAATTATAAGTAAATTCTTAACAAATAAGTAGAATTTTATCCAAGTATTAAAAATGGTGAAGGATGTCTCTGAAAAAGAATAAAGGTATTTAAGACCTTTAAGAAAAATCAAAGGTTTGGAGGGAGAGAACTCATTTAGCTGTTTAGATCAGGATATACTTTACTGAGGTTCAAAACTACAGAGGGCTTTTTGAAAGAGGGGTATGATTTTGAGAGATACATATGGAATATATATACAGAAAGAGAACCACCCAAAAGGCCTACTGGAGGCAAGAATTAATCTCAGCAGAAGCCTAGAGGCAGTTTAAGTTCAGTGTGTGGTCACAGACAGTCCAGCACGGTTGCAGTTTAGGTAAAATAGATAAAAATAATGGGAGATAAGAATAGTGAAGGAGGTTGTGATCACTATTAGGGGGTCTTTAAATTTAAATGTCAGGCAAAGGAGTTTATAGGTGGTTTGACAGGCTAAAGGAAACCACTGTGGGATTCTTAGCAGTAAATGGTATATTTAGACATTAACTCACATAAAAGGCCCCCAAAAGGGGCACCTGGGTAGCTCAGTAGGTTAAGCACCCAACTCTGGATTTTGGCTCAGGTCATGATCTCACAGTTCATGGGATCAAGCCCTACATTGGGCTCTCAGCTGATAGCACAGAGTCTGTTTGAGATTCTCTCTGCCCTCTCCACCCCCCCCCCCTTGTTGGCATGGGGGCACACACTCTCCCTCAAAAATAATTTAAATAATTAACTTAAGGGGGGAACCAGAAGACTTGGTATATATCCAACAAAACCATCAAGGTTTGTGCTTTGTTACAATTACCTCTGATTTTAAAACACTCAAATTAAAAGGCTTAAGATTAACATTCACAAGATTGGAATAGAGATTTAATATGTTGAATACTGCAGCCAAATTTTTAACGTTTACTCAGTACATTACGTTGGAAGTCCTTTTCTCTCTTTTTTTTTTAGTTTATTTTAATGTTTATTTTTGAAGGAGAGAGAGAGCAAGCGCAATCAGGGGAGGGTAGAGAGAGAGGGAAACAAAGAATCCGAAAGGCTCCAGGATTTGAGCTGTCAGCACAGAGCCTGACATGGGGCTCAAACTCACAAACCTGTGAGATCATGGCCTGAGCTGAAGTTGGATGATTAACCAACTGAGCCACCCAGGCTCCCCTAGAAATTCTTTTCAAAGACATGATTAAACTTTGTGCCCTTTAAAGGACTTGGTTTATCGTACCTAAGGCCATTGCTAGGTTACTAGGGTTTTTTTTTTCTAACTTTAAAAGTTTGAAGATGTGTGTAAATTCTTGTCTATCAGTTCCCAAGTTCATCCTTATGCCTTTTGATGCTGGGGTTAGGGCTCTGTAAACCACATTTAAGCCTTGTCAATACAAAGGGTTTAAGGAGGGAGAAGACATATGCTTCTTCCTACATTTATCACTTGACTTTCTTGTTTGCTACTCCCCTGAGTATCACCACTGACTCACATCTTCATTCCAGCATCTGCAATTACTTCCTGAAGCAGTTAACAGAATCCAGTTTATAGTTTCTCACCCTTAGTAGAACTAGCCTCACTTTGTGGCCCCTAAGGCCATCCAGCACCAGCCTACCCTATTCTTAGAAATATGGGTCTCTCCACTGAGCTCAGACACATGAGCACTTGACAAGCTATGCTACCTACCCCAGACTTCAACTCCACACAGTCCATTCTCTGTGCTAAAGTTAAAACTACCATCTCTTTCCTGTGTGCCGAAGCCACGAGTAGTGGCTGTTTTTGCAACTGTTAGCTCTCATATTTTAGAGTTATATTCTTAACTATCTGGGTAACAACTTTATACCAAGTTAACAATTATTCATATTAAGTTCCCTCTGCTGAAA
Source organism: Panthera pardus (assembly GCF_024362965.1). Taxonomy (NCBI): domain Eukaryota; kingdom Metazoa; phylum Chordata; class Mammalia; order Carnivora; family Felidae; genus Panthera; species Panthera pardus. The sequence continues at coordinate 95,754,129 of NW_026526765.1, forward strand.
TAACTGGCATACTTTTCCAATCAAACCCCTAAAGACACAGCTATGGGATAGAAATTTAATAAATAGAACAGTGTTCAAACTTTAAAAATCTCAGATTAAACAGAAATCCTTTTCACTTGCATTGCTAAATACCATACACAAGTGAGGAAACTTGCATTACAGCTTTTTAAAGAGAAAAAAAATTTAAAAATCTGGTGGTAATTATTTGAAGACAACTTGTGCTTTGTTGAATTATCTTTACCTTCACTGTACAGGTATATTCAAATATACACAACACAAACACGTTCACTATGCTTCTTTAATGCTGTTTAAAGGACTTCTGAAACTCAGTAGTTAATGCTGCAGACTTTTTAAAAGTATTATTATAGTTTATTGTACTGAAGACATTAAGCCAGGATACGAAGTTCTTTTTCTAACTTGGCAAGTTTGAAAATGTACGGCATTGGTCAGCTGGATCATGTGCTAAAAACAATGACATCTCTATTTTCAATTTCAGAGCTAGAAAGAAAACAGTGCCTGTTTTTAAAATGGAAAAAAAGTATGCGTCAGTTTAGGTAGCTATAGTGAGACTAATTTATAAATACAAATTTCTTGGTATCAATTACTTATTATGAAGCGCATCACTTCCTTGGATACTGGGTTTTATATGAGAAACTTAAGTGGTATTCTTGTCCACTGCTGAATTAGTGACTCAAGAAGAGGGGGAAAAGAAAACAAAATCTCCAATTCTCAGATGAAACAGATGCCAAGATCAACCTGTATAAATACTGATGTAGTAGTACCTTTAACACAAATTTTCCAAGCCCAGGAATCATGTGAATGTGACTAAGATAAACAAAATGAGGGGAACCTGGGTGGCTCAGTCGGTTAAGGGTCTGACCTCAGCTCAGAGCATGATCTCATGGTTCAAGCCCCACATCAGGCTCTGAGCTGACAGCTCGGAGCCTGCTTCAGATTCTATGGTTCCATTTCTCTCTGCCCCTCCCCTGCTCTTGCTCTCTTTCTCTCTCAAAAATAAAAAAGCACTAAAAAAAATTTTTTTTAATTAAAAAAAAAAAACCTTTTAAATGAGATTAGATTTGGAAGCATTTGCTCACATATTTTTATATACAAAGTAAATACTAAATGTGACATTCTCAGGAACAAGCATGAAATGATAGTTTTAAGGTGAGAAAATTAAAAGCAAAGAAGAGAAAGAAAAAGTAGCTCAGGTAAGAGATAAGTACCCTAATGCACATTGATGGCACTATATAGTTCACAGTTGGCATGCTTACAGTATATAGTTGTCCAATAGCGTAAAAACTGAACCCTGCACAAAGCACCCAGTCAAAGGGGGCACAGAGTGGTGACTCAAATTTAGTGCATCTTTTTGCCAAGCCATATACTGCTGCATATGCCCAGAAGAGGGCCCTTTTCTAACTTGTCTGCTAGAATATGGGCTGGGGAATGTGTATCTATTTTACATGAAGACACCTACAGATTTGCTTGGTCCTGGGGGAAAGGAAAGGGAGGAAGAGCACATTTAAGATACACGTAGGACACAATTGGCAAAACAAAGTGCCTGGCTACAAAGGGGAGAGAAGCATGGAGGATGCCTTCAAGATCCTAGTTTATTTACTTTCAGCAAGTATTAAAAGTTGGCCAAGGGGCGCCTGGGTGGCTCAGTTGGTTGAGCACTCGACTTTAGCTCAAGTCATGATCTTACTACTCATGAATTCAAGCCCTGCCGTCAGGCTCTGTGCTGACAGCTCACAGCTAGGAGCCTGGAGCCTGCTTCAGAGTCTGTGTCTCTCTGCCCCTCCCCCAACCCTGCTCATGTGCACTAGTGCTGTCAAATATAAACATTAAAAATATATATAAAAATAAAAGTCGGCCAATGTGTTTGAAGTGCTTTTAGCTAACTCACAAAGACAATAGGCCAACTCAGTAACTGACCTTGACTCATTATCATGCATGGTTTAAACATCTATAATCATCTAGATTGAATCTCACTCTGCAGATGCAGAAAAACTAAGGCCCAGAGAGATTTTAACTTTGAGTTCAGTGTGTTCCTTCCCTTAGCTGTTTTAAGTTCTTTTAAACTTATGGTTCTCAAACTTCAGTACGTATCATAAACGCCTGGAAGGCTTGTTAAAGATTGCTGAGACCCTCAGTGGAGTTTCAGTAGAGATCTGACCTAAGGACAGAAATCTGTATTTGTAACAAGGTTCCAGGTGATACTGATGCAACTAGTCTGGGGTTGTAGTTTTCAGAACCAATGTTTTTAAGTTTATCCATTTTGAAAGAGAAAGAGGGAGAGAGCTAGGAAAGGGCAGAAAAGGGGAGAGAGACAGAATGGCAATTCCAAGCAGGCACTGCACTTTCAGCACAGAGCGCGATGTGGGGCTCAAACTCTTGAACTGTGAGATTATGACCGGAACCAAAGTCGGACGCTTTACCAACTGAGCCACACTGGCACCCCAAATCCTATTTATAGAGTATGTTTCATGAATATGTTCTAGATGTTTTGTGGCGTAAGAGAATTACTGAAAAATCTATATTAATTGCCATTTATGTAAATACAACTAAAACTATATTACAGTATATTTAATATAATACATAACTATTATAATTTTAAACAAAAACATATAAACACATTATATACTCAGGGTGCCAAGTTAACTTTTCTATCACACTTTAATATGTAAGTCAATGAAAGCACTGGAAATTACCTTCTTTCTAAAGAATCTAGGGGGGCACCTGGGTGGGTCAGTCAGGTTAAGCAAGTGACTTCAGCTCAGGTGGTGATCTCACGGTTTGTGAGTTCAAGCCTCACACCGAGATCTCTGCTGTCAGCACAGAGCCCACTTTGGATCCTGTGTCCTCTTCCCTCTGCCCTTCTCCTGTTTGTGCACGCTCTCAGAAATATTTATTTAAAAAATATTAATAAATAATCTAGAGAGCAAAGGTCAAACTCCACAGGATCCTTTAGTGTTCTAGCCCCTGACCAACTTTCCTCTAACTTCCTGCAAACCCTTAGACCCATGACATAGCAAACAATTTACACCCTGTGGTATAACTAAAACAGCAAGCTTTGCAGTCAAACACACATGTGTTTCAATCTCAGCTACGCTATTTACTGGCATCCACCAATGATGCCAGGTGATAGTGAAGCCTTGGTAATTTCCTCAACAATTCATTTCGACTAAAACCATAAACACATGCCTATTCACTGTACCATTTCTGTTTTTATCTTTATCTGGAATAATCTCTATTCCAATCTCCACTGCATACATATATATCCCCTTCCTGCTGAATTCTTATTTAATCTTCAGGGGTTAAGTTCTCTATATAATCTTTCATTATATCTTTAGGTAGTTTTGATCACTCCAGTTTGTGTGCCTCTACATCAACTTTTACACGGTGCTCATTTTCCTATTTAAAAGAAAAAAATCACCTTAAGTTATAATTTATGTGTAACAAAATGTTCCCGATTTTTAAGTATAAATTTTGATGAAATTTCACAAGTTTAAATATCCATGGAACCATTACAATCAAAATTTAGACCTATCAATCACCCTAAGGATGCTGTTATACCTGTTCCCTCTCAGTCAATCTCCACCGCTCCACTCCCAGGCAACAAATGTTAAGCTTTCTGTTGATGTAGATCAGAACTATCATGTCCAGAATTTCACATAAATAGATTCATACAGTTCACACTGTGTCTTTTGTTCAGTATCATTTTGTCAACTATTTTATGCATTCTCTGTACACCCAAGAAACAACCACCACAATTGAGATAAAGAACATTTCTATCACCTCCAAAAGATTGCCCACGCCCCTTTGCCATCCATCCCTTCACACCAGTATATACTCCTTTGTATTTGGCTTCTTTGACTTAGCAAGATGTGAGGTTTATCCATGTTGTTGTGCCTATCGATAGTTAATTCCTTTGCGTTGCTGAGTATTATTCTCTCATATGGAAATACCACATTTTGCTTATCCATTCACCTGTTGATGGTTATCTGGACTTGTTCCTTAGAGGCTGTGAAGGTGGCATGAGTATTAGTGTATAGGCCTTTTTTGTGAACAGAGGTTTTCATTTCTCTTGTATAAATAACTAGGATTTGAACAGCTGAGTTGTAAGGTATGTATACATTTAACTTTGAAGAAACAGCCAAACTGTTTTCCAAAGTAATTTTACCAATATAAAATGTGCTAGCAATCTAAGAATTCCAGTTACTCTACACCTCACCAGCCCTTTCAAGTGCCAGAGCTTATTAAAATGTTAATATTGAGAGAGAGAGAGAGAGAGAGAGAGAGAGAGAGAGAGAGAGCGCCCCCTCTCCCCCTGCAGGGGGTAGGGCACATAGAGCCAAGAGAAAATTCCAAGCCGGCTCTGTACTGACAGCAGAGCCCAACACGGGGCTCAATATCATGAACTGTGAGACCATGACCTGAGCCAAAATCACTCAGTCATCCAGACACCCCAGAATTTTTAACTGTATTTATTCTAATAGGTGTGTATCTCATTATGGCTTTCAATAAGTAACTAGATAAGTAAATCAAGTCTTTAAGTCTATTTATTTTGAGAGAGAAACACAGCACAAGTGGAGGAGGGATAGGAGGGTGGGGAAAGAGACACTCCCAAGCAGGCTCTGCACTGACAGTAGAGAGCCTGATGAGGAGATGGAACTCAGGAACCTGGGAGATCATGACCCTGAGCCAAAATCAGAGAGTCAGACACTTAACTGACTGAGCCATGCAGGTGCTGTCTTTAAGTGTTCTTTAAATATTTCTCCCAGTCTGTGGCTTGTCTTTTCATTTTCTTAACAATCTTTCAAAAAGTAGAAGTCTTTAATTTTGGTGAATTCCAACCTATCAATTTTTAGTTTACGGTTCAAGGTTTCTAAATCCTGTCTACATGAACTTTTACCTTTCCTTCCTCCAAATTGTGAAAACTTTCTTCTGTTTTCTTATATAAGTTTTAGAACATGAGATTTTATGCTTAGGTCTAAGATGGCTTTCAAATTAATTTTTGTATAGGATATAAAGATTGAGATCGATTTTTATATATGGGTATACAGTTCTTCTAGTAACCATTTGTTGGAAATGGTTACTCCCAAATTGCTTTCTTAACCTGATGGAAAACTAACTTACTATATAACCATGCATCTATTTCTGGGTTCTAGTCTATTCATTTGATTTACATTTCTATCCTAAGCCAATACTACAATGTCTGGAATTCTCTAGCTTTTTAATTTTTAAAAACAATTTTTTAAAATTTGGAATTCTCTAGCTTTTTACTAAGCTTTGAAATCAGGTAACAGAGGTCCCTAGGTGGCTCAGTGGGTTAAGCATCCAATTCTTGGTTTTGGCTCAGGTCATGATCTCGCAGTTCATGAGTTCAAACCCTACCATCGGGCTCCATGCTGGCAGTGCAGAGCCTGCTTGGATTCTCTCTCTCCCTCTCCCCCACTCATTCTGTCTCTCTCAAAATAAATACATATTTAAAAAAAATTTTTTTTTTCAAGAAATTAGGGGCGCTGAGTGGTGCAGTTGGTTAAGCGTCTGACTTTGGCTCAGGTCATGATCTCATGGCTCGTGAGTTCAAGCATCTTCTCTCTCTCTCAAAATAAATAAAAAGTAACTAAGTAACTAACTAACTAAACTAACTAACTAACTAACATCTTCCCAGAAAAACTGTTCCCAAAACTTCTGGTAAGGAAGCTTAAGGCTACACAGTTCCCAAAGCATTCAACAGGAGGAATAGAAGGAGAAAAAAAGTACAAGAAAATGGGAGGAAGATGGGGATTTCTCAATGTATCTACAACTTTACTTTCTAGACTCTTCTCATCCCCGGGTACTTAACAGAATTGCCTCTGAGATTCTTTAAAATGAGGTGCTCAGGCTGTATAGAACCTCGACCTAGCAAAATAGAATCTCTGGGGAGGAAGGACCTTTTTAAAAGTATCAGTACTTTTAAAAAGCTCCTCTTATAATTAAGATGGATGGCCAGCCAGGCTGAGACTATAAAACAGGCAGGCTACTGTGTAGGTTAAAAAAAAAAATACCTTTATCTGCTGTCTCCGTAGCATGGCAAGTTCTCTCATGTCTCGGAACGGCTGTAGTAAATACTGATATAGTTCAGTTGTGGCTTCTGCAAGGCTGCTATACGCTTCATCCTCCATTTGATACAAGTCCAGAAGCTCAACCATGCTTTCTGTATTCTTGTGCTTATCCAACAGCTGTGGAACAAGAAAGTTTTATTATAAAGAAATCTGATTATAATAGCCTATAAACATTTGCTTTTAACTCCCTCTCTTATCATCTTACAACCCTGGAATATTGAAACACAGATGGAACGAAAGGGACTAAATGCTTTTCATAACTCATCTCCATGCCCCAAGATGTGTTACTACTCAAGACCACGGCCTCAATCAGCTTTTCAAACTGCTCTCAGTTTTTCATAACTGAAAAAACTCTCTGAAAAAAGCTCTCAGCTTTTCATAACTCATCTCCATGCCCCAAGATGTGTTACTACTCAAGACCATGGCCTCAATCAGCTTTTCAATACTGCTCTCAGTATTATTCCTGTTGTATTTCCTGGGACTCCATACTATCTATCCACCTAGGCTTATAGCCTTACAAAATTTTTCCCCACCTATGTCATAGCTTTCTCTGTTTTTATAAAAAAAAAAAAAAAAAAATGGGAGTTGGGGAGTCACATGGATGGCTCAGTCAGTTAAGCGTCCAATTTTGGCTCAGGTCCTTCCTGATTTTGCAGTTAGTGAGTTTGAGCCCTGAATCACACTCTGCGGTCAGCACAGAGCCTGCTTGGAATCTTCTGCCTCATGCTCTTTCTGTCCATCTCCCACTTGCTCGCTCTCTCTCGCTCAAAAATAAATTAAAAAAATGTTTTTCATTGCTAATATACACAGTAGTTAGTTATCAACCCCTGGCAATATTATTTACTAATTTCCCCAAATCTCCTTGCCACTCTGCTCCTCCTCCCAGTTTGGAACATTCCCAAATTAACTTTTGATAGCACAATGTAAGAATTAGAGAACTCAGTGACTCATTAAAAAGGAGTAACATCTGAACCATAGGGGTCCCAGAAGATGAAGAGAGAGAAAAAGGGGCAGAAGGTTTATGTGAGCAAATTATACCGGAAAACTTTCCTAATCTGGAGAAGGACACAGATGTCAAAATCCAAGAAGTACATAGAACTCCCACTAGATTCAACAAAAAATGACAATCAACAAGGCATATCATAGTCAAATTTCCAAAAAACACAGACAAAGAAAGAATTATGAAAGCAGCAAGGGAAAAAAAAGTCCTTAAACTATAAAGAAGACAGATCAGGTTCACAGCAGACCTATCCACAGAAACTTGGCAGGACAAAAACAGGAGTGGCAGGATGTATTCAACGTGCTGAATCGGAAAAATACGCAGCCAAGAATTCTTAATCCAGCAAGACTGTCATTCAAAACAGAGAGAGCAAAAGTTTCCCAAATGAAAACTAAAGGAATTTGTGACCACTAAACCAGCTCTAGAAGAAATTTTAAGGGGGACGCTTTGAGTCAAAAAAAGACCAAAAGCAACAAAGACTAGAAAGCACCAGAGAACATCATCAGAAACACCAACTCAACAGGCAACACAATGGTGCTAAATTCGTATTTTTCAGTACTCACCCTAAATGTCAATGGACTAAATAAATGCTCCACTGAAAAGACACAGGGTATCAAAATGGATAACAAAACAAGCTGTTTAAAAGAGACTCATTTTAGACCTGTAGATTAAAAGTAAGTGCATAGAGACCCAGCTATCATGCTAATGGTTGTCAAAAGAAAGCTGGTATAGGCATATTTACATCAGACAAACTAGATTTTTAAATAAAGACTGTAACAAGAGATTAAGAAGGGCATTATATCATAAGGGGCCTATCCACCAAAAATATCTAATAATTGTAAATATTTATGCCCCCAACGCCAAAGCACCCAAATATATAAATCAATTAATCACAAACATAAATAAACTCATTGTGGGGCGCCTGGGTGGCTCAGTTCGTTGGGCAACTGACTTCAGCTCGGGTCATAATGTTACGGATCATGAGTTCGAGCTCCGCGTCGGGCTCTGTGCTGACAGCTGAGAACCTGGAGCCTGCTTCGGATTCTGTGTCTCCCCCTCTCTCTCCCCCTTCCCTGCTCACGCTCTGTGTCTCTTTGTCTCTCAATAACAAACATTAAAAAAAAATGTTTTTAATAAAATAAAAATAAAGAAACTCATTGATAATAATACAATAACAATAGGGGACTTCAACACTTCACTTACAACAATGGACATATCATCTAAGCAAAAAGTCAACAAAGAAACAATGGCTTTGAATGACACACGGGACCAGATGGACTTAAGAGATATATTCAGAGCATTTCATCCTAAAGCAGAATACACATTTTTTGAGTACACATGGAACATTCTCCAGAATAGATCACATACTGGTACAAAAATCAGCCTCAACAAGTACAAAAAAATCAAGATCATACCTTACATATTTTCAGACCACAACACTGTGAAACTCGAAATTAACCACTAGAAAAAATTTGGAAAAACCATGAATACTTGAAGATTAAAGAACATCCTACTAAAGAATGAATGGGTTACCCAATAAATTAAAGTGCTAATTAAAAAGTACATGGAAGCCAGTGAAAATGAAAACATGACAGCCCAAAACCTCTTGGATGCAGCAAAGGTGGGCATTAAGAGGGAAGTATATAGCAATCCAGGCCTTCCTAAAGAAGAAATAAAGGTCTCAAATACACAAACTAACCTTACACGTAAAAAAAAACTGGAAAAAGAAGAGCAAATAAAGCCAAAAAATGAGCAGAGAAAGAGAAGTAATAAAGATTAGAGCAGAAATCAACAATATCAAAAACAAAAACAAACAAAAACCAGTAGAACACATCAATGAAACCAGGAGCTGATTCTTTGAAAGAATTAACAAAATTGATAAAACCCTACCCAGTTTGATCCAACAGAAAAAGGAAAGGACCTCAATAAATAAAATCACGAATGAAAGAGGAGAGATCACAAACAATACTGCAGAAATACAAATGATAGTAAGAGAATATCATGAGCAAATATATGCCAAAAAATTGGGCAATCTAGAAGAAATGGACAAATTCCTAGAAACATATGAACTACCAAAACTGAAACAGGAAGAAACAAAATTTGAACAGACCCATAACCAGTAAAGAAACTGAATCAGTAAATCTCCAAACAAGAGTTCAGGGCCAGATGGCTTCCCAGAGGAATTCTACCAAAAATTTAAAGAGGAATTAACACCTATTCTTTTGAAGCTGTTCCAAAAAACAGAAATGGAAGGAAAGCTTCCAAACTCATTTCTACGAGGCCAGCATTAACTTGATTTCAAATGCAGACCAAGACCTCACTAAAAAGGGGAAATACAGACTAACTTCCCTGATGAACATGGATGCAAAAATTCTCAACAAGACACTAGCAAAACAGATCCAATAATACACTAAAAGAATTATGCACCACGATCAAGTGGGATCTATTCCTGGAATGTAGGGCTGGTTCAGTATCTGCACATCAATGTGATACACCACATTAATTTTAAAAAAGGGTAAGAACCATATGATCCTCTCAATAGAGAGTGAGCATTTGATAAAACCCAGCAAGCTTTCTTGACAAAAACTGCTGATAAAGTAGGGATAGAAGGATCATACCTCCAGATCATAAAAGCCATATACAAAAGACCCACCACTAGTATCATCCTCAATGGGGGAAAAACAGAACTTTCCCCTAAGGTCAGCTACACCACAGGGATGTCCACACTCGCCACTGTTATTCAACATAGTATTGGAAGTCTTAGTCTCAGCAATCAGGCAACACAAAGAAATAAAAGGCATCCAAATCATCAAGGAGGAAGTCAAACTTTCACACTTCGCAGAAGACATGATACTCTATGTGGAAAACCCAGAAGAGTCCACCCAAAACCTGCTAGAACCAATACATGAATTCAGCAAAGTCGCAGGATATAAAATCAATGTACAGAAACTGGTTGTATATCTAAACAATGATGAAGGAGAAAGAGCAATCAAGGAATTGATCCCATTTACAACTGCAGAGCCTCAGGCTACACAGCTTTCTAGACTACTCACTCCACAAAGACTGACTACTGTGCAGAGTTACACTGGTAGTGGACAGCAGAAGAAAATCCTAACTTCAATTTCCAGGACTAGCACAGGCCCTCTCTCATTCTCCATTGTGCCTGTTTTGCCCTTCCTCTTCTTCATTCCCTTTATCTGCCTGGGCCTTCTTGGCATCACTTAGCACAGTAACTAAAGTTACTACAAGAACTAAAATTAGGCTTGGAGGCATCTGGCTGACTCATTGGAGGAGCGTGTGACTCCTGATCTCAGGGTTATGGATTTGAGCCCCATGTTAGGTGTAGAGATTACTTTAAAAAAACAAAAACAAAAACAAAAACATAAACTTTAATTTTTTAAAATGTTTATTTTAATTTTGAGAGAGACAGAGACAGAGCATGAGCAGGGGAGGGGCACAGACAGACGGAGACACAGAACCCGAAGCAGACTCAGATGGGGGGGGGGGGAGGGAGAAGGGGGCTGAACTTGGGAATGGGGAGATCATGACCTGAGCTGAAGTTGAATACTTAACTGACCGAACCACCCAGGTGCCCCTACACTTTCTTTGTTTTATCTCCCTGAGATCTACCAGATTCTAAATGAAGACTGGCCAAAACCCTTGTGTTTCTGGCAGAGAATGAGTAGTGTGGCCATTCTGCAATATGCTCAGGGATCATTCCATCTTAACAAGGCCTGTCCTCAAGAAAAACTATTTTACCATAGCCTTATGTACTAGGGTTTCACCAGACCCTAAATGACCTAGGGAAGAGAAATGCTCAACTCCTGTCTCACTAAGGAGTGGGGGTTGAGAAGTGGGATACTGAGAAGCACTTGTGAAAGTAATAGTCCCAGGGTACAGACAGGTTAAAAAGTATTCATAAGTCTGTGATTAGCACTTCCCCTAATTCCTTACCGTTGCATCAGCAGACCTCCCGTGTAAAAGGAGAATAAAACCAAAAAAATTTCATACCTTAGGTTTTTATTTAAGAACTAACTAGGGAAGGAGCACCTGGGTGGCTCAGTCAATTAAGTGTCTGACTTTGGCTCAGATCACAATCTCACGGTTTGTGGGTTCAAGCCCCGCGTCGGGCTCTGTGTAAACAGCTCAGAATGTGGAGCCTGCTTCAGATTCTGTCTCTCCCCATCTCTCTGCTCCTCACCTGACTCTCTCTCTCTCTCAAAAATTAACAAACATTTAAAAAATTTAGAAGAACAAAATTACAGGGCATATTAGAAGTACAGTTTGAAGAGATAGAGCAAGCATCAAGACCATATGCAGGTATAGCAGGGATATGGGAACTATCAGACTGGGAATTGAAACTATAACTGATATGCTAAGGGAACTAATGGAAAGGCAGACAACATTCAAGAATGAACATATGAAATGTAAGCAGAGAGTTGGAAATACTAAGAATCAAAAGGAAATAAAATGAAAAAATATGTTTGGGGTACCTAGGTAGCTCAGTTGGTTAAGCACCCAACTCTCTTTTTTTTTTCAATTTTTATTTATTTTGAGAGAGTGTGAGCAGAAGGACAGAGAGAGACACACACACAGAATCCAAAGCAGGCTCCAGGCAACTAACAGATAATAGTTTGCTCAAAATAGTAGCCATAATATATCCAGCAATTACATCTTATGCATTAATAAGATAAATTAAAAAAAAAAAAAAAAAAAAACGACAGAAATGTTAAAAGGGACAGGAGGGAAGAACTGGGAACACCTTGTTACCAGGAACCTGTGCTACAATATGAAGTGCAACAGCACTATTTGAAAGAAAGCTTGGTTAGTATTGCAAATGTATATCCCAAAATTGAATGCAAGCACTAAAAAAAGTTTAAAAAAGTATCACAGATATGCTAAATTGAGGATATACTAATTGATAAAAAACCAGAATATAAGATGCTTAATTAATACCAGAATGCTCAAAGAGCGGAAGATGGATAAAAGAAAAAAACAACATGGCAATAAACAGAAAATAGTAACAGGAGAGATATTACTCCAACTGTTATCAATAATCATTTTAAACATCGATGTTTAAAATACACCAATTAAAAGACACTGTCAGGTGAATATAAAAACAAGATCCAACTATATGTTGTATAGAAGAAACTCACTTTAAATACACACACAGATAGGTTAAGGTGATAAAAACATACCATGCTAACACTAATCAAAAGAAAGTTGCAGTAGTTATACTACTTTCGACAAAGCAGACCTTGGAGCAAGGAAAATTATCAGAAAAAGGAGATCGGATAGAACTACAAGGCTATGATACTTGGAGACTTCAAGACCCCTTTATCAATAAGGACAGAGCCAACAGTCAGAAAATCAGTAAGGATATAGGTGAACTCAACAGCACCATGAATCAACTGGACATAATTGACATCTATTAACTACTTCATCCAACATATTCTTCTTGAGCTCACATGGAACATTTACCAAGACAGATCACATTCTGGGCCTAAAACACACCGTAACAAATTTGAAAGAAGTCACATGAAGTATGCTCTCAGACTAAAATGAAATTAAACTAGAAATTACTAACAGAAATATTGCTGGAAATCCCTAAAATACCTGGAAATTAAAGAACATGTATTTTTTTTTAATGTTTATTTATTTTTGAGACAGAGAGACAGAGCATAAACGGGTGAGGGTCAGAGAGAGAAGGAGACACAGAATCCGAAGCAGGCTCCAGGCTCTGAGCTGCCAGCACAGAGCCTGACGCGGGGCTCGAACTCACGGACCGTGAGATCATGACCTGAGCCGAAGTCGGACGCTTAACCAACTGAGCCACCCAGGCGCCCCAAAGAACATAATTTTAAACAGTAGCTGGATCAAAGAAAGTCAAGAGAAATTTTAAAATACTTTTAACTAAATGAAAACAATTTATCAAAAATTCTGGGATGCATTAAAGGTGCTTAGAGGAAAGTTTATAGCACCGAATGCATATATTACAAAAGTCTAAATCCAATAATCTAAGCCTTCACCTTAGAAAACCAAAAAAGCAAATTATAATTTTAAGAGTACATACGAATAAAATTTAGAGTTTAAATCAGTGAAATTAAAACGGGGAAATCAATAGAGAACAATGAACAAAAAAACTCTGGTTCTTTGAAAACATCAATAAAGTTGATAAACCTTTATCAAGGTTAGCAAAGAAAAAGAAAACAGTTACTAGAAAAATGGACATAACTACTGCTGCCATGAACTTTAAAAGGAATATTAAGAAGATCTCTATGCCCACAAAATTCAACAACCTAGGTGAAATGGATGAATTCCTTAAAAGATACACTCTAATAAAATTCACACCCAACAACAGATAATCAGAATAGGCCTATTACGTACTCAAGAAGTTGAATTTATAATCAGTAACCTTCCAAATTAGAAAATACCAAGTCCAGACAGGTTCACTGGTAAATTCTCCCAATCAAAACATTACGAGAAAACTATAGATCAACATCGCTTATGAATGTAGATGCAAAAATCCTCAACAAAGTATTAGGGAGGTATATCCAACACTCAATAAGAAGATTATATATTACAACCAAATGTGATTTATTACAGGTATGCAAGACTGGTTCAACATTTTAAAAAAACCAATCAATGTAACCCATCACATTACAGTCTAAAGAAAAAAAAAATCATATGACATCAATAGATGCAGGAAAAGTAGTGGAAAAAACCCAACACCATTCATGAAAAACACCACTAGCATACTAGGAATATAGGGAAACTTCCTTAACTTGATAAAGAACAACAAAAAACCTACAGCTAACATTTTTAACTGTGATAAACTAGATGCTTTCCCATAAGGGACAAGGCAAGGATGTCCCCGCGCATCATTCCTATTTAACATTGTACTGGCAGTCCTAGCTAATGCAATTAAGGAAAGAAATAAAACACATACAGATTAGGAAGAAACAACTGTCTTTATGTGGATGACACTGCTGTGTAGAAAATCCAAAGGACGAGACAAAACAAAAACAAAAACAAAAAATCCCACAAAACACAAAACCTTCCACATATCATTTACATTAGCAATAAAAAAAATGAAATACATGTCAATCAATGCACAAGACCTGTATGAGCAAAGTCACACAACTTTGATTAAGGAAATCAAAGAACAAGACAAATGGAAAAATATTCCACATATATGGATTGGAAGATTTCTGTTGTCAAGATGCCAGTTCTTTCCATCTTGATCTATATAGACTAAATGCAATGCCAATCAAAGTATCATCAAGTTATTTTGCAGACATTAATACGCCAATTCTATAGTTTATACAGAAAGGCAAAACACCCAGAACAGCCAACCCAATATTAAAAAACAAAGTCAGAGAACTGACACTATACAACTTCATTAGTCACTAGAAAGCTACAGTAATCAAGACAGTGTGGTAATGAAAACACATCAACAGAGGAGAGTCCAAAACAAACCCACAGTCCAGTAAACTTTGACAAAGGAGCAAAGGCAATTCAATGAAGAAGAGTCTTTTCAACAAATGGTACAGAAACAAATGGGCATGTACATGCAAAAGAGGGGGGGGGCCTTATACCTTTGCCAAAAATTAATGCAAAATGGACCATGCAAAACTATAAAACTCCTAGAAAATAGGAGAAAATCTTGGTGACCTTGGGTTTGACCGATGTTTTAGACATAACACTAAAAGCACAATCCATGAAGAAAAAAATTATTAAGCTAGACTTTGCTAAAACCAGTAACTTCTACAAAAGACCTACAAAAGAATGAAAACACAAGCTACAGACTGGGAGAAAACGCTTGCAGAATACATTTCTGATAAAACACTGTTATGCAAAATATACAAAAAAAACCCTCCCAAACTCAACATTAAGAAAGCAACCCAGCAGTTTGAATAGTGGTGCGATGAAGTAGGAGGTGGGATCTCCCTGGCTATCTGACTAGTCTTTTCTCTGCCTTGTTTGAGCTTGAGCAGAATTTGAGATGGTAAGGCTGGGAAGGATTCCGGAAAGGCCAAGACAAAGGTGGTACCTCAACTGGCAGGAAATGCATCAAAAGACTTGAAGGTAAAGTGTATTACCCCTCATCACTTGCAACTTGTTATTCGTGGAGATGAGGAATTCTCTCATCAAAGCTATAATTGCTGGTGGTGGTGTCATTCCACACATCCACATATCTCTGATTGGGAAGAAAGGACAACAGAAGACTGTTTCAAGGATGCCTGGATTCCTTATTATCTCAGGATTCTAAATATTCTTATCTGAGGACTCTACTTTTTTTTTTTTTTAATTTTTTTTAACGTTTATTTTTGAGACAGAGAGAGACAGAACATGAACGGGGGAGGGTCAGAGAGAGGGAGACACAGAATCTGAAACAGGCTCCAGGCTCTGAGCTGTCAGCAAAGAGCCTGACGCGGGGCTTGAACTCACGGACCGCGAGATCATGACCTGAGCCGAAGTCGGCCGCTTAACCGACTGAGCCACCCAGGCGCCCCTCTAAATACTCTTAATAGCTGTCCAGTGTTGGTGATTCCAGTGGACTGTATCTCTGTGAAAACACAATTTTGCCTTTTTGTATTGAGCAAGTTGGAAGTTTAATTAGCTTTCCAACCAACCAAATTTCTGCATTCGAGTCTTAACCATCCATATTTAAGTGTCACTGGGGTTTCAAAGAAGCTACTGATTCTGAAGTAGTGGGTTTTGATTGAGTTGACTGTTTTTAAAAAACTGTTTGGATTTTAATTGTGATGCAGAAGTTATAGTAACAAACATTTGGTTTCGTACAGACATATTTCCACTCCAGTGGATAAGCTCAATAAAGGTCATATCCCAAACTAAAAAAAAAAAAAAAAGGCAACCCAATTTAAAAATGAGCAAAAGATCTGAAAACACCTCAGGGCACCTGGGCGGCTGAGGTGGTTGAGTGTCTGACTCTTGGTTTCAGCTCAGGTCATGATCTCAGTTTGTGGGTTCAAGACCCATTTTGGGCTCTGTGCTGACACTACAGAGCCTGCTTGGGATTCTCTGTCTCCCTCTCTCTGCCCTCCTCCACTCACATTGTCTGTGTCTCTCTTCAAAATAAATAAACAAACTAAAAAAGAACTTCCAAATTAAAAAATAAAAAAATCTTAAAAAAAAAAAAAAAGATCTGAAGATATCTCATCAAATAAGATATACAGATCTCAGGTAAGCAGAGGAGATGTTCAATATCATACTATCATTTGGGATCTACAAATTAGACCAGTGAGATGCCACTACAGATCTGACAACACCAAATACTGGCAAGGAGGTGGAGCAATCAGAATTCCCACTCACTGCTGGTGGTAATGTATTCTTATCATCTGTTTTTAGGCATGTGCACATCAAGGATTATTAGATCTTCTTAGAGAATTAACCCTTTCATTATTATGTAATTCTCTTGATCCTTCATAATTTTCCTTGCTCCAAAGTCTGCTTTGTCTCAAATTAATATACCTACTTCACATTAATATAGCTACTTTAGCTTTCCTTTGGTAAGTGGTAGCATGGTATTTCTCAGAAAACTAAATATATTCTCACCATATAATCCAGCAGTCCTGCTCCTTGATATTTACCAAAATGAGATGAAAACCTAAATCCAAACAAAACCTGCACATAAGTATTATAGGAGCTTTATTCATAAATGGAAACTTGGAAGCAAGAGATATCTTCCAATAAGTAAATGGATAAATAAACTGCGATACATCCATATACTGGAATACTCATTCAACAATTTAAAAAAATGAGCTGTCAAACTACAAAGACGGGGAGGAACCTTAGATACATACTGGTAAGTGACAAGAAGTCAATCTGAAAAGGCTACATATTGTCTGATTCCAATTACATGACATTCTGGAAAAAGCAAAACACGGAGACAGTAAAAAATAATCATCATCATCATCATCATCACTAGTTGCCAGGAGTTGGAGATGTAGCACACCCCAATGAATGAATAAGGGAAACATGGAATTTTCAGAGCAGCGAAAGTGTTCTTTCTGTATAATGTTGTAATGGTAGATACAGACATTCTGCACTTATCAGAATTGCATAACACAAAGAATGAACTCTAATGTAAACTATGCACTTTAATAACAGGGGAGACTGTGGACAGGAGGGGAATAAATGAGAACTCTATTTTCTGCTCAATTTTTCAGTAAACCTAAAATTGATATAAAGCAAAGCCTATTAATTTTTAACTGATACAAACCTTTTTTAAGAGACAGAAAGCCTTGGGGCGCCTGGGTGGCGCAGTCGGTTAAGTGTCCGACTTCAGCCAGGTCACGATCTCGCGCTCCTTGAGTTCGAGCCCCGCGTCAGGCTCTGGGCTGATGGCTCGGAGCCTGGAGCCTGTTTCCGATTCTGTGTCTCCCTCTCTCTCTGCCCCTCCCCCGTTCATGCTCTGTCTCTCTCTGTCCCAAAAATAAATAAAAAACGTTGAAAAAAAAAATTAAAAAAAAAAGAGACAGAAAGCCAAAATCAAGTTGGATACTCAACCAACTGAGCCACGAAAATACCCCTAAAGACAATTTTGTATTTCACCGTATGTGTGCTTATTTTTAAAGTAAAACAACAACAAAACAAAGATTTAAAAATAAATTCATAATAACCTATTAACACTGATTTTCATCTCTGCTAAGTCCTATTATTTCATAAGGTGATCAGATCAATGTCTTTTTCCGCTTTGTTAACAAGTAATTTTTACTTGTTTGGTTTTGTTAGTTTGTTTTAATATAAGTCAACTAGAACAAAAACAATCAACTCAGATATCAGTGACTAAACCGGTAACATATATGGGGCACCTAGGTGGCTGAGTAACTTAAGCATTCAATTTTGGCTCAGGTCATAATCTGTGGTTCCCAAGTTTGAGCCCCGCGTCGGGCTTTGTGCTGACAGCAAGCCTGGAACTTGTTTCAGATTCTGTATTTCCCTCTCTCTCTGCCCCTCCCCACCTCAAAAGTAAACAAACATTAAAAAAATTAAACTGATAATATATAAATGATTTAAAGATGTGGAAAGAAGCCAGGCCAAGTGGGATCTTGCTTTATGCTGAAAGCGAAGAGCTATCATTAAAGGTTTTTTGTTTTATTTTTCCCTCTCAAGACCTCTCTGGTTACAAGAAAATATCAGGGAATACTTTCCCAAGTAAAAGAACCTTATCTGTGCTCTGAATGATGAAAAGACAAACTAGACAAAGTGGGAAGGGAAGACTGGGTCAGAAAGACAGAGAGGAACGTCCATGGAGACCATAAAACATGGTTAACAAACTGGAGAATAGAAAGGGAGAACACAATGGAAGAATTCTGGAGACACTAACAGACCCGGCTAGCCTTGAGTTATACAATGACAGTGAGAAAATATTGGAAGGGGGGTACCAGTGTGCATGCAGAGGGATCAGTTCACAGGCTCCTAGATGAGTCCATGAAAGTTGGTGGAAGCTTACATTTTGGGGTAGAGAAAAACAAGATTCAAGAAATGCTTTGGAAATAAAAATCA
Organism: Panthera pardus; assembly: GCF_024362965.1. Lineage (NCBI taxonomy): Eukaryota > Metazoa > Chordata > Mammalia > Carnivora > Felidae > Panthera > Panthera pardus. The sequence continues at coordinate 95,772,771 of NW_026526765.1, forward strand.
ACAGTACTTGGGCAAAGACTACTAGGCTTCTGACACTAATTGAGACAAACAAAGGAAGAGAGACAAGTTTTTAGAGGCAATGATTAACAGATTCAGAGACACTATATCCAAATTGTTTTAGATATGCAAGAGGAGAGGTCATATAGGGGATGTACAACATCCAAGATAAACTATCTTTAAGAGGTCTAAAATCTAGGAGTACCTGAATGGCTCAGTCGGTTGAGCATCTGACTTTGGCTCAGGTCATCATCTCACAGTTCATGGGTTCAAGCCCGGCATTGGACTCTGTGCTGACAGCTCAGAGCCTGAAGCTTGCCAAGGATTGTGTGTCTCTCTTTGTGCCCCTCCCCTGCTCGTGCTGTCTCTCTCAAAAATAAACATTAAAAAAAAATTTTTTTAAGTCTAAAATCTAAATAGGGAAGCAAAGCAACAGATATAAAAGTAAAATACTGATTATTAAAGACAGTAAAATTTTAGAGAAAAGATGGATTAGATAGAGGAGGCTAGAGCAGTTGGAAAAGTTGTTCTAAAGCTAGGATTTGAACTGGGTCTTGAAGGATGGGAAGTGCTGGGTAGGTGAAGGAGAGCACCCCAGACTTGAGAAATCATGTAAATAAAAGCATCTCAGATGAGAATTCTGGGTAGGATGAATGAGGTAACCAAGTGTTATGTTCCCTGAAGTCTACCTACAAGGTACACACTAGGGAAAAGAGCATCACACTGAGTCTGTAAATGCGGCACATTCCAAAGAGCAGTGAAACCATCTATGGAATAGGAATAAAGAATGTTGTCTGTGGTCAATTCGCCCTCTTTAATTTTTAGTTGGCAGAGTTCAACTTAGCTAAATAATCATATTTAAATGATGGTCATTTAGTACCTTGGTACTCAAAATATGCTCTGTGACTAGCAACACCAGCATCATGTGCAAACTTTTTAGGAATACAGAACCCCAGGGGCTACTCCAGATCCACAGAATCAGAATCTGCATTTTAGTTAAGATTGTCATGTGTTGAGCTGCACACCAAAGTTTGAGAAACTCTGCTTCCATAACACCTTAATATACCCATATTAACAACATGAGGCAGAAGCATAAGTGAGCGGCAGGGCCGGCTGATGGTAACAAGGCTGAGAGGCTGTTCACAGAGCAAGTTGAAGGTGAATGCCAGAGGAATTTAGATCTCAGCGAAAGAGTATTCCAGTAACTCAACTTTCCACAAGTGGACCTTCTGAAAGTCATGATCTTCTTCAAAAAGATCTTCCTTGTGAGAAAAACAAACTTTTGCCCAGTTATCCTCTTGAATTACCAGAATAAAATCTCCAGTTCAACCAAGATAAAATGAATTTCCCAAACTCAGAAACATGCAGGATCTATTTGCTCCACCATAATTACAAATGGAATTCAAGGCAGGATAGTGGATTCAGCCTCTTCCATTTAAGATCAAACCTTTCACTGACGATTTTGAGGGGTAATGATGAGACTACTGGATTTGAAGATATTAATGACCCATCAGAAAGCTAACTAATGGCTAACATTAAGAACTCAGGCGACAACAGATGTTGGCGAGGATGCGGAGAAAGAGGATCTCTTTTGCATTGTTGGTGGCAATGCAAGCTGGTGCAGCCACTCTGGAAAACAGTATGGAGGTTCCTCAAAAAACTAAAAAGAGAACTACCCTATGACCCAGCAATTGCACTACTAGGCATTTATCCAAGGGATACAGGTGTGCTGTTTCGAGGGGACACATGCACCCCCATTTTTATAGCAGCACTATCAACAATGGCCGAAGTATGGAAAGAGCCCAAATGTCCATCGATGGATGAATGGATAAAAAAGATGTGGTATACACACACACACACACACACACACACACACACACACACACACACACACACACACACAATGGAGTAGTACTCGGCAATCAAAAAGAATGAAATCTTGCCATTTGCAACTACGTGGATGGAACTGGAGGACATTATGCTAAGTGAAATTAGTCAGAGAAAGACAAATAACATATGACTTCACTCATATGAGGACTTTAAGAGACAAAACAGATGAACCTAAGGGAAGGGAAGCAAAAGTAATATAAAAACAGGGAGGGGGACAAAGTATAAGAGACTCATAAATATGGAGAACACAGGGTTACTGGAGAGGGTGTGGGAGGGGGCATGGGCTAAATGGGTAAGGGGCATTAAGGAATCTACTCCTGAAACCATTGTTGCACTATATGCTAACTAATTTGGATGTAAAATTTAAAAAATAATATAAATAAATAAATAAATAAATAGTGAACTAATGGGAGAATCACACTTGATGATGGAATGTAAACTTGGTTAACTGTCGTCTATTGTGCCATTCATGAAAACAGAGGGGCAGCATCTTGCTTGTGTTCACAAACACAACATTAAAACCGAGACACAAGAAAAAATGAACAATAACATGAGGTTAAATGTCTCTGTAGTTATACAGACAATGGCAGATCTATTTTTTTTTTTTTAAGGTTTTATTTTATTTTTTGAGAGACAGATCATGAGCAGGGGAGGGGCAGAGAGAGAAGGAGACACAGAATCTGAAGCAGGCTCCAGACTCTGAGCTGTCACCACATGGCCGGACATGGGGCTCAAACCCACAAACAGGGTATCATGACCAAAGCCGAAATCGGACAACCAAATGAGCCACCCCCACGCCCCTAAATTTTCTTTAATCAAAAATTTTCCCTCTCATTTACTATTAGATCAATTAGCACTATAGGCATACCTCTTTTATTTATTGTGCTTCCCTTCACTATACTTCAGGTATTTTTGCTTTTAACAAATTCAAGGTTTGTGGCACTCCTGTATCATTCAAGTCTATCAGTGCCGTTTTTACAACAGCATGTACTTCATGTCGGTCATATTTTGGTAATTTTCACATTACTTCAAGGTTTTTCATTATTATTATCTTTGTTAGGTGATCTGTGATCAGCACTTTTGGATGTTGTTACTGTAATTGTTTTGGGGCACCATGAACCACACCCGCACAAGATGGTGAACCGAACTGATAAATGTTGTATGTTCTGAGTGCTCTACCAACTGGCCAACCCCCAACTTTCTGCCTCTCCTCAGGCCTCCCTATTCCGAGACACATCAATACAGAAATTAGCCTAATTAATAGCCCTACAATGGCTTCAGGGTGTTCAAATGAACACAGTCACATGTCTCTCACTTTAAATCAAACGCGAGAAATGATTAAGCTTAATCAAGAAGGCATGTTGAACACCAAGAGTGACCTCTCACAGTTAGCCAACTTGTGAATGTAAAGAAAGACTTAATAAAGGAAATTAAAAGCACTATTTCAGTGAACACACCAATGATAAGCAAAATAGCCTTACTGATATACAGAAAACTTTTAGTGGCCTGAGTAGATCAAACCAGTCACAACATTCACTTAAGCCAAAGCCTAAATCCAGACAAAGCCCTAACTCTTTTTAATTCTTTGAAGGCTGAGAGACATAAGGAAGCTGCAGAAGAGCAGTCTGAAGCTAGCAGAGGTTGATTTTCATAAGGTTTAAGGAGAGAAGCAGTCTCTCTCATAATATAAAGGTTCAAGGTGAAGCAGAAAGTATGCACATAGAAGTTACAGTAAGTTGTCCAGAAGATCCAGCTAAGTAAAGTAAATCATGAAGGTGGCTACATTAAACAACAGAGTCCCAATACAGACAAACAGTCTTAGATTGTTACATTAGAAGAAGATGCCTTCTGGGACTTTCATAGCTAGGGAAGAGAACTTAGTGCCTGGCTTCAAAGTTTCAAAGGATAGACAGACTAACTTTCTTGTTAACAGTTAATGCAGCTGGTTGAAGCCAATGCTCACTTCACTTACCATTCCCAAAATACTAGGGCCCTTAAGAATTATGGTAGATCTACTCTGTGCAAATGCCAAAGTGTAGCCTGGATGACAACACATCTATTGATAATATGGTTTACTGAGTACTTTAACCTCACTGCTTAAAATATCTTCTGCTCAGAAAAAACAATTCCTTTCACAACATTGCACATGGACAATGCACCTGTCACCTATGAGTTCTCATGGACATGAACAGTGAGATTAATATACTTTTCATGCCTGCTAACACTACATCCATTCTGCAGCCCATGAATTAACGAGTAATTTTGACTTTCAAGTCTTATTCTTTAAGAACTACGTTTCACAAGACTATAGTGGCAAAAGATAGTGATTCCTCTATGGATCTGGGCAAAGTCAAGTGAAAACCTCTGGAAAGGATTCACCATTCCAGACACCGTGAAGAACATTCACAATTCATGGAAAGAGGTCAAAATATCAACATGCACAGGAGTTTGGAAGAAGTTGATTCCAATCTCATGAATAATTTTGAGAGGTTCAAGACTTTGGTGGAGGAAGTAACCGCAGATGTGATGGAAATAGTAAGAGAACTAGAATTACAAGTGCAGCCTGGGGCACCTGGGTGGCTCAGTGGGTTGAACGTCCGACTTCAGCTCAGGTCATGATCTCCCAGTCTGTGAGTTCGAGCCCTGACTCAGGCTCTGTGCTGACAGCTCGGAGCCTGGAGCTTGCTTCCCATTCTGTGTCTCCCTCTCTCTCTGCCCCTCCCCTGTTCATGCTCTGTCTCTCTGTCAAAAATAAATAAACATTTTTTAAAAATTAAAAAAAATAAAAGTACAGCCTAAAGACGTGATCGAATTGCTACAATTTCGTGATAAAACAGATGAGGAGCTGCTTCTTATGCAAAGAAAGTGGTTCCTTGAGACAGAAGATGCTATAATGACTGCTGAAATGACAACACAAGATTTAGTATATTACTTACTCTTAGGTAATGAAGCAAGAGCAGTGTTTGAGAGAAGTGACTCCAATTATGCAAGAAGTTCTAATATGGGTAAAATGTTATCAGTCAGTAACAGAAACTACAGAGAAATTGTTCACAAAAGGAAGAGTCAATTGATGCAGAATACTTCCCTTGTCTCATTTTAAGAAATAGCCACAGCCACCCTAACCTTCAGCAACCACCACCCTCATCAGTCAATAATCACAATACTAAGGCAAGACCCAAGGTGCCTGGGTGGCCCAGACCACTAAGCATCTGACTCTTGATTTCAGTTTAGGTCATGATCTCACGGTTCATGAGTTCGAGACCTATGTTGGGTTCAGTACGGATAGTGCGGAGCCTGCTTGAGATTCTGTCTCTCCCTCTCCCTTTCTCTCCGACCCAACTGGGCACTCTCACGTGCTCTTGCTCCCCTTCAAAATAAACTTAAAAAAATATATATACTAAAGCAAGACCCTCTATCAGCAAAAAGACTACAACTCGCTTCTAAAAGCTCAGAAAATGATTACCATTTTTCAGCAATGAAGTATTTTCAAATTAAGGTACATACATTGTTTTTGTTTTTGTTTTAGATGTAATGCTACTAAACACTCAACAGACTACAGTATAGTGGAAATGTTTATATGCACTGGACAACCAAAATATTCATTTAACTTGTTTTACTGTGGTGGCCTAGAACCAAAACCACAGTATCTCTAAGGTATGCTCAGGTTTAAACTAAAATTTAGCCCCAACTCCCATTTCTCAAGGCTCAGTTCTCTACTGATGCATTTTTACATGGGAGGGGGGAAAAAAAGCATTTTTAGCTATTCTTAAAAAAAAAAGTTATGACTGAAGCTAATCACAGAAAAATCATTAAGACAGGTAAAGGGTGACAAATAAGTCTGGTCTTTTCTTTAGCACTGGCCAGGATCTTATCTCCAGTACGTAAGCCTTCATGTATTCAGTGAAGGTGGAAGTTTAAAGGCAATGGCGACTGATTTGAGATCATCAAATTAACTCTCTTCATTCTGATGACATGCTTGTTTTTTATTATTATTAGCTTTTTACTCCTACAAACAAACAATAAAATGATCATAAAGATATTCTAGTTCTGGGGCACGTGGGAGGCTCAATCAGTTAAGCAACCTACCCACTCTTGATTTCAGCTCAGGTCATGATCTCATGGTTTGAGAGTTTGAGCCCTGCATCACACTCTGTTCTGACAGCAGGAGGCCTGCTTGGTGGTATTCTTGCTCTCTGCCCCTCCTCCACTCTCTCTTCTCAATAAACTTCTGAAAATATTAAAAAATAAAAACTGGCAATTTAAGAATGTAATTTAGAATGAACTGAAAAATTGCAACAGAAAAAGCATTCAATAAGCTTAGTTATAATTTGTATGCAGAAACCAACAACCCTATTATAGTAAAAACAGCTAGCAAGGATTCCATTTACAACAAAACAGCAACAAAAACAGAAAAATAGTAATAAACTTAAACCTCTTAAGAGGTTTATATAAACACATAAAATGTTTAAAGGTACCAAAAGATGATATAAATTTAAGACTAATAACAAAACTATCAATTCTTACTAAATTATAAATTTCACATGGTAAAAAAATAACTTGACTTTTTTATTGCGTAAGAAAAGGCCAATTTTAAAGTTAAAAAAAAATCTGGGGCGCCTGGGTGGCTCAGTCGGTTGAGCTTCCAACTTGGGCTCAGGTCATGATCTCACGGGTGCTGAGTTCAAGCCCCACATTGGGCTCTGTGCTGACGGCTCAGAGCCTGGAGCCTACTTTCAGTTCTGAATCTCCCTCTCTCTCTGCCCCTTCCCCGTTCACATGCTGTCTCTCTCTCAAAAATAAGCATTCAAAAAAATTTAAAAAAAAATTTTTTTTAATTATGAAGAATAACTGTGGAGGGGGCAATGGCCTTATTGTTTGTATTATTACTATTGATATTATTTGATAAAAGCATCAAATACAAATACAATGAAGTATTAAAGAGTTCAGCTATATCAAAGTTTAGTGCACAATAAATATGGTCATTCAAGAAATTGTGTGGTAACTCTCATTTATCAGGAAATACAGTAAGATGGATCTGTATCTTATTCCCTGCACCAAAATAAATCTCAGCTAGATCAAGAATGTAAATGCAAATAACAAAATCATAAAACTAGAAGACATGTAAGGTTTTGTTTATTTGTTCTTGCTTTAAATAATCTCATCATGAGAGGCTTTAAAGCATGACTCAAAATCCAGAAACTATCAAAACAGACTAATAAATTTTGCTGCAAAAATTTTTATCTGGCTACAAAGGCATACAAAATAAAATCAAGAGGCAAATTATTTTTAAAAATTTTTTTAACATTTATTTATCTTTGAGACAGAGCGAGACAGAGCATGAGCAGAGAGAAAGGGAGACACAGAATCCAAAGCAGGCTCCAGGCTCCGAGCTGTCAGCACAGAGTCTGATGCAGGGCTTGAACTCACAAACGGGGAGATCACAACCTGAGCCAAAGTCAGATGCTTAACCGACAGCCACCCAGGCACCCCAAGAGGCAAATTATTAAAGGAAAAATACTTTCAACACATAGACAATTTCCACAAACAATACAAATATAGGTAAAGAATGTAATGGATTCAAAGAAATGACTCCTAAACAAATGAAAACTTACTCATAAGAGAATTGCAAAATAAATTACAAACTAAAACTTGTCACCAGTAAGACCAAAAAGTTTTGGAAAACATACTCTTGGTGTGACTGGGTGGCTCAGTAGGTTAAGCATTTGACTCTATTTTTGGTTAAGGTCATGATCTCACAATTCAAGAGTTTGAGCCCCACATTGGGCTCTGTGCTGACAGTGCTCAGCCTGCTCGGGATTCTGTCTCCCTCTCCCCCCGCCCCCCCCACCCCCACCCTCACACCTCCCCACCCCCCCACCTCCCCACCTTCAGCGCACGTGCACACATGCTTCCTCTCATAAATAAACATTTAAAAACATTTTTAAAAAATGAAAATACACTTTAGTGTTGAAAAGGATGTAGAAACAAAAGGCAACCTCCTTTTGTTTGAGAGGGAGTAAACTGGTGTACCTCTACAGAAAACAATTTTAATCAAAATGCATTCTTTGACCCAGAAATTCCCCTTATAGAAATCTACCTTAGCTCACAGATATACTAGTACATGTGGGAAAAGATACGCTATTTTAACAGCAACAGCAAAAAAAACAAAAAACAAAAAAAAAAACAAAAAACAAAAAAAAAAAACCTATCAAAAAAAATATACATTCAGCAGAATACTATTTAGCCATTAAAAAAAAAAATGCAGCCTGGGGCAGCTGGGTGGCTCAGTCGGTTAAGTGTCTGAGTTCCGCTCAGGTCATGATCTAACGGTTCGTGGGTTCGAGCCCCGTATTGGGCTCGGTGCTAACAGCTCAGAGCCCAGAGCCTGTTTCAGATTCTGTGTCTCCCTCTCTGTATGTCCCTCCCCCACTCACGTTCTGTCTCCCTCTGTCTCAAAAATAAAAAACATTAAAGGGGCGCCTGGGTGGCTCAGTCGGTTGAGCATCCGACTTCGGCTCAGGTCACGATCTCGCGGTCCGTGAGTTCGAGCCCCGCGTCGGGCTCTGGGCTGACGGCTCAGAGCCTGGAGCCTGCTTCCGATTCTGTGTCTCCCTCTCTCTCTGCCCCTCCCCCGTTCATGCTCTGTCTCTCTCTGTCTCAAAAATAAATACATGTTAAAAAAAAATTAAAAAAAAAAAAAAAACATTAAAAAAAATTAAACATAAAATTAAATGCAGCCTGTTAAGAGAAAACAAACAAACAAACAAATATAATAGTATGTAGAATGCTACCATTTGAATCTTAAAAAGATGGGAAGTTATGTATGTCCTATGTATCTTTGTATATAGGACTAAATCTGAAAGACACACTAGAAGTTTGATTGCCTCTGAGAATGGGAACCACAGACAGGGAAATGGAGGTGACTGGGGAGGAGATTTACATTTATACTTTTTTCAGTCATGATCAAGTAAATACATACTTTCTTTTTTAAGGTTTTTTGTTGTTTTATTTTTTTGAGAGAAAGAGAGAGAGAGCACACGCGCACACGGTCAGGGAGGGGCAGAGAGAGAGAGACAGAATTCCAAGCAGGCTCCGCAGGAACCCATAAACCCTGAGATTGTGACCCAAACCAAAATCAAGAGCCAGATGTTTAATGGGCCACCCAGGTACCCCTGTACTTTTTTTTTTTAAGCAAGTGTTTGTACTCTATTCCTTCTCTATGTCCCTAACTCTAAGGTATTCTGGCTTACACATCAAAAATAGGAAAATTAAATTTTCTCCTTTGCCACAACATCCAAAACTACTTAACTTTTTCCAAAGGATGAGGTATGAGAAATATGAAAATGATACGTTTCTCTTCCTGTGCCCACCCACCTACTATTCAAAAAGTAGCTAAGTCATGTGTTGAATCATCTATTTTTAGCTACAATTAAAAAGTAGAGTTATGAAAGTAACAGCAGCTGAACAATTTTTTTTTTAATTTTGTAAATGTTTATTTTTGAGAGAGAGACAGAGTATGAGGGGGGAGGGGCAGAGAGAGACAGAGACACAGAATCTGAAGCAGACTCCAAGCTATCAGCAGAGCCTGATGCAGGGCTTGAACCCACAAACCATGAGATCATGACCTTAGTCAAAGTTGGTCGCTTAACCGACTGAGCCACCCAGGCGCTCTGCAGCTGATCAATTTCTAATCACAGCATAGTCCCAGAAAATCAGTTCTAACTGGTGGCAAAGGTGCTCACCTCCACCATGGCTTACCATCTCAAGGCTGTGGCATATCAAAAATGTAACTAGATTAAGGAAGAGTAAGAAAACTAGGGGGAAAAGTGAATGTGTAATAGCAACCAAAGAATGGATTAAAATGAATTTTTACAATAAATTAGAAACTATCCTTTTATAGTAAAGGTAGTAATTTCCTTCTTGCCAGAAAACGTATATTCATAGCCCTCTATCTTTTATTCCACTTAAAAGTGGATGACTTTCTTTGAGATAATGATTTTCTACCAAGTTTTAGGAAAGTTAAACTATTAAAAGAACGAGAAAACAAAACTATAGAACATCTCTCAATAATAAAGTTTCTGGAGTCATTTACCAGTGATCAAATGCTACCATTTAACAGTAAGACAATCCTCAGACACTAGGCTTCTTTGAGCTCTTCTTACAGAGACACTAAAGTAAATGTAATACACTAAACAAACACTATTTTCTGCCAACACAAAACGTTAAGTCACTATACGCTTATTAATTAAATCACATTACCACTCTACGTGGATGTGTAATTGACAAGACAAAAATCAGTTACTGCATCCAAATGTTAATATGTTTACGTATTATTTGCAACATGGTTTTATTCTGAAACAGAAAAGTACTTTAGAAGGCTATTATGCAGCAACTAAACTTAATACTCTTGCAGAGAAGCCCAAGGCATCTCACCTAACACTGCTAATTTATTAATTTGTTCTCTCTGCTATAAAGTTTCATGTTATTCCAACATTAGATTACCTTAAAACCAATTATAGCTCCAATTAGCAATCTATTTTAATCTAAATAGATTAAATATAGAGAAAAAATAGAGAAAATACTCAAAGTCTATGCATTTTAGAACTTCAAAAGATGCGAGGTGCCTGGTTGGCTCAGTCGGTTAAGCATCCAACTTCAGCTCAGGTCATGATCTCACAGTTGGTAGGTTCGAGCCCCGCAACCGGCTGTGTGCTGACAGCTCAGAGCCTGGAGCCTGTTTTAGATTCTGTGTCTCCCTCTCTCCCTGCCCCTCCCCCACTCACCCTCTGTCTCCCCGTCTCAAAAATAAACATTGAAAAAAAAATTTTTTTTAAAGAACTTCAAAAGATGCAATTTAGTAAGCATTAGACTTTAGTCTAAACCATTTCTTATAACCTATGATAAGAGAATTTAACTGATCAAAGAATATAATCACTAACCTATTATAATAACAATTTATTTTTTTATTTTGATAACCAAAACTCACAAAACCCTGGGAATAAATAAACTGTGCTGCAGACATTAGCAGGTTACAAACTGAGAAATGTGCAAGATACTATAAATAAAAAAAAGTACAAAGAAATTGGATAGAGTTGGATTGTTTAGGATTAAGGATGTTTGTCATGTATAGGAAAGGCCTGAAGTTAAAATACAGAAAATGCAGGTTTGCTAAATTTGGAAATATTCACTGATGGACACAAACTGAGTCAGCATGTAGACTGATCTGAATGAGAATCATAACATGCCTGACACAAGAATGAATGGGCTCAAGGGCAGCCAACACAATAAGGAGATGCTCATAGCAGTAGGATGCAGAGGAAAGAAGAGACAGCAGGGAACAGGGGCACAGAAATACCAACTTGAGTTAATTTCTGCTTCAAGACCTGGCACATTTCATGCAATTCTAGAAAGTTATTTTGCTCTATTGATACACTTAAAAGAAATGAAGCACAATTGCATAAAGCATTAATTAAACAAACATATTAGCCTCGTAAGAACATTTTTCTTTCCCTTCTTTCTCGTTTCCCTAATGGATACTTTATTTTTGCTTCCTCTGATCTAATCCTGATAAGAACTAGGCTCTTAACCTATGAGGTCTCAATTATCCAGTATCTGAAATAAAACTCTGCTCTCTGCAAAATTTTTCTAGGGCAAAGGTTCTTAAAGGAGTCTGTGACAACAGTTAAAAAAACTTAGAGCCTCCCTATAATCACTGCAAATAACCGTGCACCACTCCTCTCCCCAGTCCTATTCAACTTGGTTTCTTTGCCAATGATCAATACCAGTAGAGGAGGAGAGAGGGAGAAGACACCTCCTGTTTGTCTAACTAGGTATGGAGTCCCCATTCTGTACCTTCCCAAACTGAGTTCATTCAAGCGTTATTTCTCTAACTTCAGGATTAGAGGACTGCTACTATCCTTGAAGACCATGAAATTATTGAAGTTCTAGACATAAAATTTAGAAGCTAAACTCTCCTGTGTAGTTTCGTAACTTTGCTTCCTACTCTGTGTCAAACCCCAAGGCTGAGTGCCTTCTTATATTTTTTTAATTAGAAAGAGGTTTAAGAAGCAACATAATGAAATCTACAAATATCTTCACTTTTAAATTATTGCTAAGACATGCAAATAATTACCTGCTGGTAAAAAGGAGTGACTCTGGACTAGCACTAGGGTCCTCAGATAGGAGAGTCCTAACCCAGTAATGAAACTTGATGTGTGGCCCTTGGAACTCCCCTTAGGTCTATTAAATCTGTTTCTTCAAGTGAAAAGTAAGGACTAAACCCAAACATTTTCCACATTCACAAAGCACACTGCTCAACTCTGTTCTTGTTCTGTAAAACTGCTGAATCGTTTTTATGTTATTTTGTACGTTAATCACTGATTATCTATTAATAACTATTAAAGCTGAAACCCAGTTTTATCAAGTATAAGGGCTGCTGACAGTAATTACTCATTCTGGTATTTCAAACATTGATTTATAGCCTCTTTATTCCACAGAAGCGGTAAATTTGATTTTACTCCTGGAGAAACACATACCTTTAATCAAAATGTTAGCTACATACACATGTCATGTAGAGAAGCCAATTTTTTGAAGATTAAAGAACATTAACTGAGTACCTCCTGTATACAGAGACATTGGGGAATTTGAGGCATTAGAAAACAGTAACAAGAAAAACCATCTTTGTCTCTTAGGGGCATATAATGCACTTTAAAGGGCAGGAGAGGCTCAAATAGAGAAAAACACAGGGCAGCAATTATCATATGTAACATAAGGCCTCTATGATCTCTGAATTTCTGACAGAAATTCCTGACAGTGGTCAGAAATGACTTGCTACCAGGGGGCACTTCATCTGGCCCTGGAAAGAAGGGTAGAATTTAGACCAAAAAAGGAAGACATTAGGGGGTAACAGGCTAACCAAAACATGGATGGCTCAGAATGTCAGGAATCTGGGCTCTGTCTACAAGGGCGGAGGTAAGCAATGGGAAGAGTGCAGTTTGTTCTCTGTGTGGTTTTGTTTTTAGAGAGAGCGTGAGCAGGGGAGGGGCAGAGAAAGAAGGAGAGAGAGAGAGAATCTCAAATGGGCTCCATGCTCAGCAGAGACAGAGGAGGCTCAATCCCACAACAAGATCATGACCTGAGCAGGAATCAAGAGTCCGACGCTCAACCAAGCCGCCAAGGCACCCCTGTGTATTTTATTCTTTACTACTAAAATTCATATTTAGTATTTCTGAATCAAATGTATTTACAAATCAATGTGTACATAAAAGTGTTTTTTTCCCTCACACTGAAGCAAATCTGTCATAAAATCAAACATATGTCATAATCAATAGCTTCTTAAAACCAACACCAGATTTGGAAGAACTGAGTAATAGTTCTGGGAATTGAGGGGAGTAAGGCATTTCCACAGAAACAGCAAAGACTCAGATTAAAGGTGCTGCTCCACAGAGATCCACAGACCAACTCAGGGATGGCAGGTGGAGGATGTGCTCTGGATAAATGGAATGAAAAGCAGCTCAATAGAGCACCCAGATCAAGGGAAAGTTGGAAATGTTAGACTTAGAACTCTAGGACGAGAGAAGCACCTGGGTGGTTGAATAAATTGAACATCAGACTCTTGAATTCAGCTTAGGTCATGATCCCAGGGTTATGGGATCAAGCCCTGTACTGGGTTCTGCACTGGGCATGGAGCCTGCTTAAGATATTCATTCTCTCTCTCTCTCTCTCTCTCTCTCTCTCTCTCTCTCTCTCTCTCTGTCTCTCTCTCCCTCTGCCCCTCACGCCCCCCTCTTGCCCTCTCCCTAGAATAAATACATGCATGCATGCATACATACATACATACATACTACTCTAGGATGAGAGATGACCACAGGGTAAAAGGAGAATAAAACTCGACTTATCTTAAGACTCCAGGAGCACACATGCAAACATAGACATCAAACACCAGTTTTAAAAACAACCTATTCACACACTACATGAGAAAAATGACAAAATTTTAAAAATTATGAAAACTTGGGGCGCCTGGGTGGCGCAGTCGGTTGAGCGTCCGACTTCAGCCAGGTCACGATCTCGCGGTCCGTGAGTTCGAGCCCCGCGTCAGGCTCTGGGCTGATGGCTCGGAGCCTGGAGCCTGTTTCCGATTCTGTGTCTCCCTCTCTCTCTGCCCCTCCCCCGTTCATGCTCTGTGTCTCTCTGTCCCAAAAATAAATAAAAAACGTTGAAAAAAATAAATAAATAAATAAATAAATAAATAAAAATTATGAAAACTCAAAAACTTTATCTCCAAAAACCTTGACCTGTAGCACAAGTGATGTGCTGTAATCCTCCCTCTACCAATTTATTCCATTGCACTTTCCAAAATGGCTACTTGATTCTAAAGGTATTATTGCAGTATACCAGCCCTGCTGTACTTTTCATGTCATTAAGCTAGAAAAGAGGTTTAGGACTATCTCCAGGAAAAAAAAAAAAAAAAAAAAATTTGCACTGATAGTACTGTTCTTGTGTAATGACTGGGGTTAAGCTTGGCACATTATTTTCTATAATGGCTTCACATTTCAAAAAGTGAACATTATGAGACTGGTACAATTAGGTAGCTTACATATACAGAATTCAAGGGTGAGATGAAGCAAAATCTGTATTACCATCTAGACTCTGTATCCCAAATGCTTTACCTTCCCTGTAATAACAATTACAAATGCTATTTTATCTGTAGAAGAAAATATATGTTATTTATAGTAAAGGAAAAAACCAAAGGTATACCCAATTGTCCTAGAGCACATTAATTATCCACTCCTCTTCAACCAAAAAAAAAATGGAAATTCTCAAATTTGACTTGTTTAAAAAAAAAAAAAAAGTCAGGGCACCTGAGTGGGTCAGTCACTTAAGCATCCAACTTCAGCTCATGTCATGACCTCACAGTTCTTAGATTCAGACCCTGCATTGGGCTCTGCACTGACAGCTCAGAGCTTGGAGCCTAATTCAGATTCTTTGTCTCCTTCTATCTCTCTGTCCCACCCCCAACTGTGCTCTCTCTCAAAAATAAATAAATAAACATTTTTAAAAATAAAAAATAGGGGCGCCTGGGTGGCTCAGTGGGTTAAGCATCCAACTTCTTCTCCGGTCATAATCTCACAGTTCATGGGTTCAAGCCCCAAGCCAGGCTCTGTGCTGACAACTCAGAGCCTGACACCCGCTTCTGATTCTGTGTCTCCCTCTCTCTCCATTCCTCCCCTGCTCATGTTGTCTCTCTCTCTCTCAAAAATAAATAAAGATTAAAACAAACAAAAACATAAATTAAGTTCAATTAGAATGACAGTATTTGGGGGCGCCTGGGTGGCTCAATCAGTTAATAGGCCACTCTTGAATTTGGCTCAGGTCATGATCTCTAGGTTCGTGCAATCAAGCCCTGTGTGGGGCTCTGCAATGAGAGCACAGAGCTGCTTGGGATTCTCTTCCTCCCTCTGCTCGTCACCAACTCTCTCTCTTCTCTCAAAATAGATAAACTTAAAAAAAAAATTGTAGTGAAGCTTAAAGAAAAGGGCTGTGTCTTTGTTTTCTATGGCACACCTAGCACCTGGCACAAAAGGATATGCTAAATAGATGACCAATGAGGAGATTTAAGGACTATAAGGACTTCCAGAAGTTAATCCTTACTATCTTTTAAAAATATTACTTATTTATTTTGAGAAACAGAGCATGAATGAGAGAGGGGCAGAGAGAAGGGGTGAGAGAGAATCCCACCCAGGCCCCGTACTGTCACCACAGATCTGGAAGCAGGCCTCAAGCTTACCTGAAGTGGGACTGGAGCTCAAGAACCATAAGATCACGACCTGAGCTGAAGCCGGAGGCTTCACCAACTGAGCCACCCAGGCACCCCAATCCTTACTATTTTCTTAAATAATTATTTCAGTTAGAGTATCTACAAATCAATTGTGATCAGGGTTGTCTGGGATACTTATAAACAAAAGGGATGGGGAATATTTAAAAAAAAAAAAAAAAAAAAGGAAGAGCTATAGAAAAGGCTGACTTTTAAAAAGACCATCCTATCCTGCAAAGTCGACCAAAATATTAATATTCACATGAGCCAGCAACAAGGGGTTTGGGAACCGGGGATTAGGAGTTTCTACTGGGGATACAGTAAGAGTTAAAAACAACCTGTCACACTTTTATTACCATTTTGACATTCATTTATATAATCTCCACCAAGATACATAAAATAGTCTTATTTGAAATTTGAAAGGTGCAATGTGTAATATAAAACCAATTCAAAAGCCAACTTCAAGGGGAGCCAGAGTGGCTCAGTCGGTTAAGCGACCAACTTCAGCTCAGGTCCTGATCTCGCAGTTTGTGAGTTCAGGCCCTGTGTCGGGCTCTGTGCTGACAGCTCAGAGCCTGGAGCTGCTTCGGATTCTGTGTCTCTGTCTCTCTCTCTGCCCGTCCCCTGCTCACATTCTGCCTCTATCTCTCAATAACAAATAAATGTTAAAAAATAAATAAAAATAAAAAGCCAACTTCAAGGCCCTCCAACAAGCACCCACAAAGGCTTCAAACTGTGGGCTGGCATGTAATTTCCTAAAATAAAGATATCCATTCCCACTAATTTTTCAAGTTTAAATACTGCTGAAGTTAATTCTTGACCCCTTTCTCTCTTAATCCTTCATTTCTTTAACCCTACCTTTCATAACCTTTTCATTTAGCAACCCCACTACCAAAATTCACATCACCTAATACAAGAGAAAAAAGGGGTAGGATTTCCAATTAAAAAAATAAAGAGAAGTTAACACACTTAATGCCCTCTTCCCCTGTCTAGCCAGAAAAAAATTAGCCAATAAGATAATTAAGAGGAATAAGTAATTAAAGGAAAGGGAGTGTAAAATATTCACTATTAGATGTTATGGACTAATTCTTTAAATGAGAATAAACAGCAGAATAGGTAGGTAGATTTCAGGTCTTAACTCAGACTATATCAAATTCTCTAGCTCTACCATGGGGAGAAAAAAGCATTAGAAAATATTTTGGAGAGAAAATAAATCATCTTTAAAGTAAAATACACTTATGAAAAGGAAAATCATCACACTGTCTAAACCAACTCACCCTTAGCAACCTTATATACGCAGAAGAATTTACAACAGAATATTTAAATATCAGTACATTTTTTCTTCCTGTGGTTATAAAAAATTGTATTTAATGTTTATTTTTGAGAGAAAGCACGACTGGGAGGGGGCAGTGAGAGAGGGAGGGAGAGCATCTGAAGTGAGTTCTGTGTTGACAGCAGAGTCCAATGCAGGGTTTGAACCCACAAATAGAACCCTGAGATCATGACCTGAGCGTATGTCAGACATTTTAGCTGAATGAACAACCCAGGCTCCACCAAAAATTATTATTTTTATAAATGATTCTTTTAAGACGGACATATGCATCCTATCTCACAAATGAGCTTCATGTACCATAAATGCAGGCACAAACTTAAATTAGCCTCCTATATAATCACGGTTTTCCAAAAACACTCAGCAGCCAAACACTGTTAATGTTTTCACCCAGGGATGAGACATTGACCGTGTGTTTACATTTGACAATGTTTATCAGTTAGCCTCACTCCGTTTCTACAGGAAAGAGGATGGGCCTATGGTTAAGAAAGCAGTATAGAATCAATCAGGCTTGAATTTGAATCTGGTCCACTTTTATGCCAGATGTTACCTTGGACAAATTTATCTACTCTCTTTGAACCTGTTTCCTCTACTGTAAAATCCCTACATCTTAGTATGATATGAAGATTAATATTAAGGGTTAACATTTACCAAGTGTTTTGCTGGGCATACAGCACTGTTCTAAGTACTTGAATAATTTTTTTTAACGTACACTTTTTCTTATTTTTTTATGTTCATTTTTAAAAAAAATTTTTTTTAATGTTTGTTTATTTTTGAGACAGAGAGAGACAGAGCATGAACGGGGGAGGGTCAGAGAGAAAGGGACACACAGAATCCAAAACAGGCTCCAGGCTCTGAGCTGTCAGCACAGAGCCCGACGCAAGGCTTGAACTCACGGACCGCGAGACCGTGACCTGAGTTGAAGTCGGACGCTTAACCGACTGAGCCACCCAGGCGCCCCTATGTTCATTTATTTTTGAGGAGAGAGAGAGCACGCTGTGCGCAGGGCACGGCGGGGGGGGGGGGGGGGGGGGGGGGGGGGGGGAGGGAGACAGAGAATCAGAAGCAGGTTCTGTGCTAACAGCACAGCCCCAATGCAGGGGCCGGAACTCACTCACTGTGAGATCATGACCTGAGCCAAAGTCGGATGTTTACTGAGCCTAGGGTGGGATGCTTAACCATTTGGGTCACCCAGGTGTCCCTACATTAGATCTATTTTTAAAGGCAGCAGTATTCTCCTCACTTTACAGATGAGGAGAGCCATATTCAGTTTACAACAGCAGTACTCCCTGGCTTTACAGAAGCAGCAACCAAGGAAGTAAGAATTAATAAGGCCCATATTCACAAAGCTATTAAGTAGAGCAAAGACTCAAAAAAACTCAAATCCTACCTCTCAACTCCTATCTACATGCTAATTTAGATAATGTATTTAAATACTTCGGCACAGTGCTTGAGCAACAGAAAGCAGGGAGCATTCAATAAAGGTTACTTTGATGACTGAAATTAAAATCTCACATACATCACTTCACACAGGTCACTCTAGTCATGGCCCCACTGGTGTCAGTAAAGAGGAAAGAGACTCACCTAGATAGGAAGGTGAAGAGGAAGAAAAGCTTAAAGAAATAACTTTAGTTATTAAATGTTTAGTAACTAAATATTTGTTTCATTTTTTTAACATTTATTTATTTGAGAGAGACAGAGCGTTAATGGGGGACGACGGGCAGAAAGAGAGGGAGACACAGAATCTGAAGCAGGCTCCAGGCTCTGAGCTGTCAGCACAGAGCCCCACGCAGGGCTTGAACTCACGGACCGTGATATCATGACCTGAGCTGAGGTCAGATGCCAACAGACTGAGCCACTCAGGCGCCCCTAGACATTTATTTTATAAATGTAACTTCAACTTATCTAAAACTGGGAAAAGCAGTAGTTTTAATACTAGAAACCACAGGGAAATGCACCAAAGGAAAACAAAACAAAACACCTTCAACAACAGGTAATGAACAAAGGGAGCCCAAGAACACAAACCCAAGAACAGAAAGAAACACTTCTGCCCTCTTCTAATGCTCTCTGCACCCCAAAAATGAATCAGGACTTTTTCAGAGCCTAAAAAGATGTAGTAAAATGAAAAATGCTGTGACTCAAACATTTACCTTACAGCAGGGAGACCTACACCTGGATACAAGCACATAAAACAAATGGATCAGGTCCCAACACTTGCTACACGGGGACTGTAAATCACCCAGATCCTTTATCTCTAACCTCAGTCTCACCTCAGACATTAAGACAAAAGGAGGGTAAGTGACAGCCCTAAGGTCAAGCCACTAGTATCAGAATTATTAGGAGAAAAATACACATTTTCCTGAGCCATGTTCAGTAAGTTTTCTTTCCCCTAAACACTAATTGAAGGGCAGTGTAGTGAGGAGCCTCTGTAAAAAATACCCTGCCTTAGGGGCACCTGGGTGGCTCGGTCGGTTAAGCGTCCGACTTCGGCTCAGGTCATGATCTCACGGTTCGTGAGTTCAAGCCCTGCGTCGGGCTCTGTGCTGACAGCTCGGAGCCTGGAGCCTGTTTCAGATTCTGTGTCTCCCTCTCTCTCTGCCCCTCCCCTGTTCATGCTCTGCCTCTCTGTCTCAAAAATAAATAAACGTTAAAAAAAAAAAAAAATTTTTTTTAAAAATACCCTGCCTTAATAAAATAAGATGAAAATAAAAACAATGGGGTGCCTGCGTGGCTCAGTCGGGCATCCAACTCTTGATTTCTGCTCAGATCATGATCTCACAGTTCATTAGTTCAAGTGCCACATCAGGCTCTGCGCTTATAGTGTTGAGCTTGCTTGGGATGTCTCGGTCTCACCCCACCCGCCAAAAATAAACATTCTAAAAACCAAATCGATAAACATTAAAAAAAAAAAAAAAAACCTGCCTCAACTAATTCCTAGCAGCAGGCCAATTTGGTGATGAACCATATTCAAAATTTCTTCTGAAGAAAATGACATTTTTATCACTGTATTCTCCCTATGTTTATGTTACCTAAATTCATTAATATTCATTATATAAACTAAGCCTCAAATCATCACCTTCAAATATTAAAGTTACAAATAAAACCCCATGTTAATGAAGTAACTTCAGGGACGTTTGGGTGGCTGTTAGCCGTCCAGCTCTTGGTTTTAGAAGAGACCTTATGGTTCTTGAGATCAACCGAAGCCTGCTTGGGATTCCCCCTCTCCCTCCCTCCCTCCCTCCCTCTCTCTCTCTCTCTCTCTCCCCCACCCCACCCCCCCCATACCTCCTCTGCTCGCTTTCTTTCTCTGTCTCGAAATAAACATTTAAAAACAATTTTTTTTTAAATAAAGGAACTTCATGTATTTATCCTTAAGACCATTCTCCTCTAGCCCATCAGGCCTATTTTCATTTCACAGCCTATAGTATAAAACCTTCAACACAGAGTGAAAACAGTCTATCATATATAATTATAACCATATAGAATTTAACATTCAAGGACAAACATAAAAAGGCAATTTTCTACACTTAAGAAAACTCACGAAATTTTCTAGGTTTTTGCTGAATGAATCCTTCTCTGCCCTTGTGGAGCTTTAACAACTTACTGCATTAAGGCTACTGAGAAATAACAGTTCTCTACAAGAAGCCTGAAAGGCCAAATGTACTTCACCACCTCTACCAAAAACTAAACAGCATCAAGAACTATAGTTTAGTCTTCATTGTCTTTTCTTACCCTTGCAACTTAAATTTTCTCCCATCAATCACTGAGGGAACTGGACAGATTTAAAGGGAGCGGATCCTGGCCTATTAAAGAGTGAAAAGAGCCATGAGAAACTTTCCATTACAAAAAAAGTAAGCACACGGACTTTTAAGCATCAATGGAAGACCACCTTTTGCTTTCAATTCCCACTTCTCACAATATTCCACAAAGTTCAAATAAAGCAGCAATGGAGAACACTGAGAGACTGATTAAAGTTACATGTGAAGATTTCAGGAGTGAAGATTGCTAATTCAAACCTAACAATTGTGTTTAACAAACCAAACCTCCCACTCACCTTCTCCCTTCTATCTCCCTGCCCCCCCCCCCCCAAAAAAAACCCCTTGAACTCACATTGCTCAAGTGTTTGTCA
Source organism: Panthera pardus (assembly GCF_024362965.1). Lineage (NCBI taxonomy): Eukaryota > Metazoa > Chordata > Mammalia > Carnivora > Felidae > Panthera > Panthera pardus. The sequence goes on from NW_026526765.1 coordinate 95,793,930, forward strand.
AAGTTGGCCTTGTTTTATCAAGGAGGAACATGCCTGATTTCATGCCTGTGAAATATGTGGTGGACTGGGCATCATGTGATGTTAACAGCAAGTAGAGAAATGAAGTGAACATGAACCGGTTATCATGAAGGCTGCTGCTATCCTGCCACCAGCCTCCATGTTTCTGCATTACAGATACACTAACCTAAAAGCATATATTCATCTCTTTTCTATACTTTTTCTTCAGTGATGTGAAAAATGGCCAAGTTTATTTCGGCACATGATTGAAGAAAATGATTAGTATCTAAGTCATTGTTTTCATAGCCTCTACCATTCAAGTCTTTCATCAACTTTCAAGAATCGCACAAAATTCACTTGGCTTCATTATTCCTCAACTGTCTTTACACTGTTTTTATGGGAATATACAAGCAGAACCACTCTCCCCACTGCAACTATATTATGTCCTTTCTGAGCCTGCTTCTATTATTTATACCTAATCATGGGTCAAGGCACACCAGCCCAATGAAAGGCCAGCACCCTAAGGCTCTAAAAAGACTGACTTATCTACTCTATATATAGTTGAGATTTCAATGTGGCTCTAGAGTTTTGTAATCTTAGTTTTTCACAAAAATTAAGTCATAATTGGGAGAAGGGATGGTAAGCATTCTTCCTAGAGCTCCTGGCCCTTTACATGAAATAACCTCTCAAGTCAGGAGTCATCTATAGCTGAGTCATTTTAAGAGAGAAAGGAAAACAGCAATTAGGCACTCTTATCTAACATAAACCCACCCTTACACCCCTAGGGAACCTCTTTCTTCTGTAACACAACATGGAGACTCTGCCCCACACATACCTATCAAAAAGAACTTGAAATTAAACAAATGAGTTATTTAATTTAAAACACATTATTGAACTAATATTTTTAAATAGTACCATTCTCTCATTCTCAGGAGACTGACATCCCTTTTATTGTCTTCAATAAGGCACTGCAGAAAAAATATGTGTGGATTAAGACAAATCTAAATTTGAATTTGAGTTTGACCACAACTTAGCTGTTTAAGGTTGGCCAAATCCAACATCTTCAAGTCTCAACTTCAGCCCCAGTAAAATGGGTATAAAATACCACTTATCAAAAAAGAGAGTCGGGATGATGAAGAGATAGTAAATAAGAAACTCCAATACCTAAGTAGTTCCAATAAATACTAGTTACATTCCCTGCAATAAATGTTGAGGTGAAAACTCTGCAGAATCCTTATTACAAAACAAACAAAAAAAACAAAATAAACCCAAAAATGAACATTTCCTGAAGCCTCCTTTATACGTGCCAGACACATTGTTAAGCACTTTTTCATAGTATCTTACTTAAATCTCAAGATATCCTTTAAATATCTTCCCCTTTTCCCTGTTTTAAAAAGGCTAAATAACTAAGCAGGTCAGAGAAGTGGTGAGTCCTATTTGGAAGCCAGGTCTTTCTGACTCCAAACACTAGGTAGGCTCTGTCTACAGCATGCCTTACATGGCTACTTATGAAAACACATGCAGCTCTCAGTGTTTTGTTTTCTTACTGGAAATAAATTAAAATCACTGGGAAGAAGTTACCTGAGCAATTTTATAAGCATAATAAATTTCAAAGAGAACAATGATTATTAGATCTTAATCAAGCCTACTATCATAAAGTTTACTATCTAAAGGACCACAACCATTTCAACAATAGTTGTCCTTACACAGAAATTATTTACAAAATTCAGGTCATCACAGGTAAGTAAGCCATAGTATGGGCCACCCAAGCACATACACTATAATATGATCCTCAGTTCTGACCTACAACCAACACTACTGCTGCAACCATTCCAAGAGGCCCTGGTGGCACTGGGTTCAGGGACTGAGTGCCTGCTATATAAATAGCAGTACTTCACTAAACCCTTCTAAATTCCAAGACAAATCTAATCTACCCTGTAATAAATTTCAAGATTAAAGCTCTGCTTACAATTCTTATGTCATCTAAAATTTTTTCATTAATATTGTGTCAACTGCAGCTCCTCAGATTATTTCTAGTCGACCCAACTTGTGAATCACTAATAAAACTTTTAGTAGAAAACCTAAGATTTTCATTCTTCACTATTTCACAAAACAAAGATATAGGAGTATTTCTTATAACCCATATTAAATCATAAGTGTCTTCCAATACTTATACTCCAAGAGTTATGCCCAAAGTTTAGAAAGCAAATGAATTACCAGTACAGTTTTAAAGCCCTTTCTGAGGAACACCTTGAAGAATCTGATAAAAGTCTTTCTCTCCAAAAATCCAAATGTGTCTGTGCATATAAAACTTGGCTCACTACCTTAAAGCACCCCATTAAAGTCCATCTATATAGCTCCCCTCAATTTATAGGGAATTCATCAATGCCAGATAACAACCTCTTATTTAGAAAGTTCTTTACAGTTTTAAAACATTTTACTCCTACTTCTCAAACTGTACAGTCCCGTAAGGAATTTACATTTATCAATTTTTAAAATTTTATTTACCTACAACTATAAATCAAAAAGATTCTTCCAAATCCTTTAAATTCTCATAATACTAAAAAAACAAAAACAAACAAACAAAAAAAACAACCACCTCTCATGTTCTTGGTCCACAAATATTGAGTGCTCACAAGATGTGTGGCCCTGAACCAGGGATGGCAAAGAGAATTCCAAGATACTGTCAAGGCCAGTGACCTTGAAAAGTTTACAATCTAGCAGTACAGTCTGTTCTACTTAAAAAACAAAAAACAAAAAAAAAACAAAAAACAAAAAAACTCCTTTCAACAATTTACTGAGTATTTTGAACAAAAACAGGTGTGGTTTTTAGGCTAAAGCCTTTAAATAGATAGGAAAAGGAATATTATGGAGGGAAAAAAAGCAGAATAGACCCAGAGAAACTAAAAAGAGGGAAAACCATAACCAAAGACTAAATTTTCTAGTAACATGTATCTAAAAATGTGTTTAATTTACCAGGTACACCTGGCTTGAACACCTATAGCCACTTCCACAAATTAAGTCAACTTCAAAATTGGGAACAAAAAAACCATTCAATGAGAGGTAATAACTTAACAGAATCATTAGTACTAAACTGACAAAATTTCCATAAATATTTTACTTTAAAAAAGTTATTGCAAACTATTAAAATAGTAAAAAACTTAAGCAGTTAGGGAACAACAACAAAAACAAGGCTGGTGTGCTCTTAAACTCCCATTATCAAGCCCAGAGCAGACGTCACTAATTAAATCACACCACCCTTTTTTCCCCACTAAGCCTCATTTCTTTCAAAATAAAGTTCCAGTAGCTATCAGGGTGAGCACTATGAGTGAATTTGTTGTTATTGTTATTTTTCAAATACTGTTCAAGCCAACTCAATGAAGCACCAAAAATGTATGTATGTATTTAATGTCCAACGAATTTACAATAAACTTCATCTGAGTTGTTTTCCAGAACACAAAATACTCTTTAAAACTTTAAACCTCTCTCCGTTAAGGAGAATTTATTATGGTCAATATAACCTTAATTAGGAAAATATATTCTTTTAAAACATGTAACACTCCACCCCCATGGAAGAGTTCCAGATAACTGTAATTAATTAACTACATTTTTTGGCAATCCTCATTTTTGACCCTATTTGAATTAAACCAGACAAAATTACTTTTTCTGAATATCAACAAAATTAAAACTAAACCTGCCTACATCTTTAGAAATGTAAGAATTGCAAAATTTAACAAAAAAGTGTAAGAGAAAGAAGCACTAATTTGTCCTTCCAGTTTAAAAAAAAAATACAGGTCAGTTTTAACAAAACTCTAAAGAAAATATATGTGATCATTTAAAATTTGTCACTTCCTTCCAAAAAGAATTTAAGGGAGAACACAGATGCCAGAAGATGATAAGGTGGAAAATAAAAACAGATCACTGGAACTCTAGGATCACATTACCAGGTGGGTGATGCTTAGCACTAAATAAACTAACAGGAAGGAATGAAAACCTGAATTCAGTAAGTTTTAAGAGAGCACTGTGGGATTAGGGAAACAAAAAGTTATTTCCTAAGTCTCCAAGTCTAGCAATGAAAAATACATACTATTCTATGAAGAAACCAGGAGATGAGCATCCTAGCCTTAATAGCAGGATTCAAGTATTACATAAACACAGGCATGGTTAACAGATGACAACACAATGTCAGGAATATAAACACCATAAAAAGGAGCATTTCCGCACCCCACCTCTAACCTCAATTAGTAGTAACACTAAAAATAGTAGCTTTGAGGAAATATCTGTTAGTGTCCATTGGTAAAAACTAAAGTGTATCTTTTTTTCCCAAGATGTTTTATTTTTAAGTAATCTCTACACTCAACTTGGGGCTCCAACTCAACCAGGAGATCAATAGTTGCACACTCTATACAGACTGAACCATACAGACTACCTGAAAACTAAAATATATTTTGGAATACTCTTTTAGTAAAGTTCCTTCAGCAGAAGCTGTTCTGTAGGCAGGACCTCAAATTATGCATATCTTATCTTGCTTGTAGAGCTCCGCATGCATACCCATGCAGACTTTTTCCATTATTTCATGTAATTTTAAGCGTAAGAAAGTTTGAAAAGGCTTGATACTACTTTTACTCTTAGAAGGACACAAAGTATAATAAACATTCCTGCCCAGGACCTTTTTTTCCTCCCTAAAACAGGAATGAAACATGAGCCAGCTATCAAGACTTGAGAGATTCCGAGAGTGGTCATAAACCTTTAAAAATACATTTGCATCCAATGGAGAGTGGTGCCTTTTCATTTAGACAAGCCACTCATTTGGAGAAAAACGAATTTAAAATTTGCCTAAGTTGCCAAACTACATATGAAGATAAAAAAAAAAGACCAAGTGTATTCCCAAAGACAAACTATTATGAGTAAATGAACAGGACCAGAAAAGTAGGGTTAATTAACATTTGGGCAATTATTGCTGGAAAGAGACGCAAGAGAGAAACGAACACACGGTGTCCATTTACCTGACGCCTTTGGCCTCAGAGGCTCTAATTTTATTTCCAGCACGGAGGAGTAAACCGAACTCTTATTATATAGAACCTATTTGATAAATGGAAGAAGAAAATCTAAAGACTTATATCAAAGTTCCTTCAGAGGGCCAATTAAGGTAAAGCACGGTTTTCCTACCACTGAAAGGAATTAAGGGGGAGAACGGTAAGGAACCCATCTTCTTCCTCTTCTCTTGTCCAGAAAAACAAGTTTCCCAAATGCGCACAGTCCAGACTGAGGTTTCAACCCCCGGCAGTGAGTAACCAAAAGCAAGGACTGCTGCAGCCCAGACTAGGTTCTTACCTCCTGGATGCGCTTCCTGGCCCGCTGAAGCACTTCTTCGTAGCCCTTCTGCCGCAGCTCGCTAAGGCTTTCGTAATACTCCTCAGGGTCGTCGGTCTCAGTGAAAAGTACCTGGGACAGGATCTTCCAGCCGCAGGTGTCCAAGCCATGGCCCAGGTAGACCTGGAGCTGGTAACATAAAGTGTCGATCTCCTGCTCGGTCATCTCTGGGGCCCCCCCAAACAGCACGGTCCACATGCCAGAGGGCTCCTCGGGGAACACGGGTAGGCACTGCTCCAGCTGCGAGTTCACAGAACACAGCTGCTGGTGCACAGCACGCAGATCCTGGAAGGAGAAGAGCCCAGCCCAGCTACACTCCTCTGCCGGAGACTCCAGCTCGGCGGTAGGCGGCGGCTGCTCCGCGTCCGAGAGCGCCAGGGCTCCCGGGGCCACCTCGTCCTCCCTCACCATTTCCAGCACCTCGATCTCCTCGGAGACCGCCCCGCAGGCGCTCACTACTCGCACCGAGGACACCGTGGCCTCCGGAGGCGCCGAAGGGGCGGACCCCGCCACATCTCTGCCTTCAGATCCCCTTCGAACCGGGCTAGTCTGGGCCCTCACTGGGCTTCTGAGAGGGCTCTCCGCCCCTTTGCCGGCCGGACTCCGCAGCAGCGGGTCCCCTCGAAGGCTGCGCGCACTCCGCGGAGAGCCGCCCTCCGCCCAGGCCGGACTCCTCCGGGGTCCCGGGCTCCTGCCCAGAATCGCAGAGGCCGTGGCCTCGGGCCGGCCCTTGCCAGCTGGACTGCCCGGCCCGCGGGTCCCGTCCGACGTGGATGCTCCGGGCTCCGCGCCCCCTCGCGCCCCCGCCTGCTCCCGGGAGCCGCTCCTCTGCCTCTGGGCCGTCCGGTTGTGGCAGGTTATGGCAAACTTGCCCTCAATCTCGTTCCAGGCCACAATGAAGACAAACTTGTGCTTCTCGCGCTCGTCGAACACATGGGGCCGCACGGCCACCCAGTCCGACTCGAGCGTCTCCTCCAGCGCGAAAGACATGGTGGCTCCGGAGCCAGGCCGCGGGGGAGGCGCCGAGGGCCCTGCCCGCCCGAAGACTCACCGGCTGGCTGCACCGCGCCCCCTGCTCACCCTCGCTGGGCGCCTTCGGCCATCTTAGCGCGCCAGCCGGCTCTCCCCGCTTGCTCGCCCGGCCCTCAGCACTCGAACCCGCCGCGCTTCTTTGTGGCGGGGCTCGCGGGAAAGACAATACGCGTCCCCGGAGCAGGTAGTTCACATGGTCACGTGCGGCTGGATCTGTTTACAAGCCCCGCGCTGCGGCGGCGCCTCGCGTCCGACCCGGCCGCCCCCAGTGCGAGGCCGCGGTGCTGCGTCTTCGGCTCTCTGAAGGTGAGGCGCGGGTCCCGCGGGGCCAGGCAGGCCGGTAGGCGGTCAAGACCGGCCGCTCGTCCAAGCGGATCTCCCCGCCCCTCCTCCTTCTTCTCTTCTTCCCGACCGCCCGGAGCCGGCCTGACGGAGAGACGCGTCTCCTAAACTCTGAGCTTCAGAATCGCCACAATGTTGCCATTTGGCTGCTGACGTAGGCTCCTCCACGAGGGACGTAAACACGGGCACGTGCCGCACGCTGGTGACGCGGCGGCGGCGCGCACACCCCGTGCGCGCGCGCCGACTCCGCCCCTCGGCGTCCCCCGCCCTCGCCTGCAAGCGGCCGCGCGCAGGACTCTGTCCATCTTTCCGCGTAGCCTCCTTCTCCCAAGACTGGAGCCGGCAGTTGGCAGCAGTCTGCTGGCTCTGGAGACGGTCAGAGTGCCAGGTGTGCCTTGCGGTACAGGTGGCCTCTGAATCTCGAGAAGGAAGGAACAAAGGTGGAGGAACTGAGATTTTTCGAAGCCCCGTCATTCAAAGGGACCTTGAAATGTAAATGTGTTTCCTTTCGCTCTGGTGGAAGTCGGTATCGATAACTCCTATATTCAGAAAATACTCGGTAACATCACAGGAGCTATGTGCTAAACTTTACTAGGATACCCCGGATTGTTGGATTCTCCCTAGCACTCTTGAGACACCGTTTAAGATATGAAAGGGAATTGTCTGAAGACAACCCAAGAGAACTCCAAAACCAAATTAAATGAAATGAAAATTCAGTCTTGTCCTAATAGTATGAATGTTTACGTTCCAGTTCAGCCGTGTTTTACTGCTTCTGGTTTCATCATTGTGTACTGTTCTGTGAACCTCGTTTCGAAGTCACTGGCTTAAACCCTTTTGAAGTTGAATTCAATTATCAGAGATCACAGAATGCACATACAAAAAAAAAAAATCATGTAAATCTGAAGAATTCTGCTACTTATGCTGAATGATGACGAAACACATTTTTAAAATTGCCTGGTGGATCTTATCTAGTTTATATTATTGGCATTCTCTTTCGCATTAGTACTCCATTCATAGTGCAGCTATTCTGCATCCACAGTAAAGTACCATGGGAATTATTCTTTTACTTTTGTCCATATTTCATTTTTTTAAGTTTATTTATTTGTTTTGAGAGAGAGAGGGAGACAGATGATCCCAACAGGCTCTGTGCTGTCAGCTCAGAACCCGACTCCAAGCTCTAGCTCCTGTACTGTGAGATCATGACCTGAGCCCAAACCAAGAGTTGGAGGCTTAACCGACTAAGCCACCCAGGCACCCCATTTATGCAAAACCATTTGGATTAAAACCATTATCTAGGTTTACTTCAGTATACTGACATCTGAATAAACAGCCAAAAGTTTTAACCCTATCACTCAGGAGGACATTGTAGACCTGTAGATCTACTTGTACCGGAAAAAAAAAAAAAAAAAAAAAAAAAATTGGGGCAGGATGAGCAAAAAGGGAAAAAGACAGATTTTTTAACTCCTTTTTTACTATTCTTTATGTGGAACCACAAATTTTCAAGTCTTGTAACCGAACTTGTGCCAACTCTCTAGTGCAAATAAATCAGAGATCTAACTTTCAAAAGGCAGGAAGAGAGACAGAAAACCCATTGCAAATCTGTATCACCAGGTAAGCAAACATTATTTTCCTGTCTTCTGCTAAAAATGTACCACTAAAAGTTTTTCTGATAAAAAGTGATGACATGATCACTAGCTGTCATAGTACATTACAGATAACTATGAATACCAAGAATGAGCATTAAAAGGATATGTTCATAGGAAATATTTTTATTATGTATATTAAAATTGCAATATTTATCCACAGATATTAACTTGTGTCTGATCACAATAGTGCAGGAGAACATTGTTTGGTGGTCACACAGGTATTAAGTATTTTCCCCAAATACTCTGGTCACTGTGTTTGATCAAAAGGGTTGTTTCGATGTTTCTCATTTCCTTGAAGTAATTGTTATCCTAGAAATGAAAAGAAAGAAACCAAAATTCCCATGGCAGCTTACTGTATACTACTCAACAATTCTTTATTTAGATATGCATCTGATTGTCAGTCAAGCAAGATCTTTGAGTATATAAATTACTCCCTAGGAGTCAGTAACACCATAGAAAACTACATCACCTTACCAGCTTTGAAAGGCCTTGAAAACAATTATCTGTGTGAATTTTTTTTTAACTATTGAGGACTGTTAGGTAATCTGCAAAATGATTTAACTCTGTAGGCCTTTTAATAAAGACTGTAATCATTTACATAGCAATATTCAAATTACATAGCATATTCCTGCACATTTTCATTTTATCCTCACATCAATCATGTAATGTACTTATGAAAGGAACAAGTCTTTAGTTTAACATGTGAGAAAACAGCAGTTCTATTACTTTGGTCACACATCCCAGGACTGGGAACAGGGAATGGCTTGAGTTCAGAGGCCTAATGGATGTATCTGTCTCTGTTAGATTCTCTCAGAAGCAGATGCAAAACTTTATGGGGGGCGGGGGAGGGGGCGGGCAGTAACACCTGTAAAAGAAAAGGGGCAGAAGCAGGACTGGGCAGGCTACTCCAACAGGGAGCTCCAGAACAAAGGTTATTCTTTAAACTTCCCCCATTGAGTAGAAATGATTAGGCCTTGCTCAGTCATTAACTGGGGACAACTCTGAGAAAAGCATAGGATGGTAACCAGAAATTGAAGACACAAACAGCTGGAGAGACTGTCAGCCAGCTAACCACATTCCTTGCAGCTGCAGAGTGAGTCCTTTCTTAAAAGACGATCTGATTGACACATCCCCACATCTGCCAGTTTACCTTTTGTGTCCGTGGATCTACTTCATAACATATGTGGGGAGCGGCCCCGTCAGGGCTCTGGTTGGCTCCTCTTCCTGAGGGGAAAGTTAGAAGAAGGAAGTAAAGAGACTATAGCCTCCACAGCTGTGGTTGGTCTCACAGCCAAAACTGGTACTCATTAAGTCCCCTCTCCACTGCCTGCTCTAAAATCCCTCACTCTGTTGGCTTCAGTGGTTTACGTGGTGGTGTTTCCCAAACGCTCATTCGAGGCGTCTGAGCTCCTGGTGACCTTACCTGCGTTTACCTGACCTTACCTCCATTACCACATCACTACATTTGTCACAATTAGGCAAGTACGTACCAAGAGGCACCCAGTCGCCACCTGAGTTCCATGCATGTTCCTCCCCTCTCCCATCAAGTAACACAAGCCCTGCCTCCTTCTGCTGGGTTAATTACCCCTAACAAGATGGTGATTCCTATTCTTGCCTGCTAGTTTCTGGCCACACAGAGCCCAAAGTGTTCAAGTGGCAGCTGTAGCTTATCGTTCAATAAGGTCTTGGCTATCTTGTGACAAGAGCATATGTATTTTGAACATCAGGATCTCTAACCTTGCAGAATTCAGAGCTGTGGGGCCTTCAGTTGGTCACTCAAAGTGACGGGGAGGCCACTCCTGCTTCCATCCTTTGGTTCGTGGACCCATGTATTCTTCCTCTTGGGGACATAGTGCTATATAAAGTTCTGTAATTCAATGTTTATATATGTCTTGGAGGATGGTACCCCCATCCTTTTGGGGTGTTGCCGCTGAGCTGATGCTACAGCTGTACCTCCAACATGCCACGCTAATACTCTATTTAGCCAGTAGCTTCTAGATGACACAGTATATGACATGATCACTGGACCTGTAAAATGAGTTCCCTGATTGGATCTTATGTTGTTTCATGTCTGTAGATCAGGCATTCTATAAGTGGCTTGATAGTGCACAGGAAAGGCAAACCTGTACCCAGATTAAGTTTCTAGTCCTGTGAGAAAAACCACTGCCTCTTCCAGGATGAAAATGGTCCCCTGTAGACCGTTTGCTACCAAGTGGCCAGTTAGTCTCCACATTGATGTCTATTGCTGGCAGATTGATTCAAAGCAGACAATCACTAGATTGACCTTCGTAAGTGGAAGTCATGTTTTTTGACCCATGCAAAGCGTCTATCTCTTTCACTGTGATCATGTCATCTGTTTGCCTATCATGCCAGTGAATGTCAGCTAGTCAAGTTACTTTGTCTGCTTGGTCATTTGGGTCTCAGACCATGTGGGTGCTTTCTGATGGGTATTAAAATACAATATAAAAATCTTCACACCTTGTTCCCACTCTCATATGTCTGTCTACATGTCTCTTTTTCAGACCTCCTTATCTCTGATATTTGTATTTTTCTCCTTCCAGGCTTCTGACCATTCCCCATTGGCCAGAGCCCATCTATGTTTTGACTCTAGTCCACTTTCCCTTTCACACAAAGTGGATGACCAGATACATCTGAAGTTCTTCCCATTGGGAAGATTTTTCTTTCACAAAGAGTCTCATCACCATTTTTCACAGCCACCTTGAATAAGTTATATAATGCAGGCAGCATCCACTTTGGGTTTTTGCCTAATACTGAATCACCCATCCATAAACCAAGTGGGGGAGGGGGACTCCTCCTTCTTCAGTTGATTGAATAGGAGATCCATGTGGCCACTGGTGTGAACTCAGAAGGGACACTCCTACATAGTGGATGCCATGAGGTCCTGGATCCACTGTTCATGCCCCTGGCAGCGTCATATTTTCCTGCTCATACTCAATCTCAAATGTACCATATCCATCTTATGATGGATTGCTTACTTTATGACTTGTTCCTAACTGATGATGGGCACTTCCAGACTATGGTTGCTTGGCATCCCAAAGTCCAGCATTTCAGCTCTATCAGGGCCCGTTAGCATGCTAGGAGCTATTTTACAAAAGGGGCATAACTCTCTGCTGCAGATGGGGTGACCTTGTTCCATAACCCCACGAGCCTGAGTTGTGGTTGTTCCTTTGGGACTTGTCATTAACTTCTTGTCGTATCTTTTTGTACTACTGACATCTCAAATAGCATAGAGTGTGCTGAAATCATTGTTCTAAACAGCAGGGCTACTTGCTCTACAGTTAGGACCATTACCTCTAAAGTCCAAGAAGGCTTCACAGTCATTGTATTTCCTTCTTGTAACAGTGGATGCATGCTGCAGCAATTTTCCCTTTACTTTGAAGGGAATGTCTTGGCATGTTCCTGACTGTGGGATGTGCAGAAACTTTACTGAGTTGCCAAGTACCTGAATTTTTGTAGAGTGTGTCTCTCTCCATCTGGAGTACATGTGTCTTACCAATTCTCTAGCACTCTAGTACCCTCTTACTTACTCATCTGCCAGACTGTCATCATGTCATCAGTGTAATGAATCAATATGATGTTCTGTGATATGTCCAGATGGTCCAGATGTCTTCAGGCTACACGATGACAAATGGTGGGAGAGTTAACACAGCCCTGGAGCAAACCATTTCTGACCATCTTTCCTGACTGGTATAGAAGAATATACACTCACCAAACCAGTGGCTGCATACTACATACCATATTATCTGTCCTTGCAAAGAAACTACATCTGGCTGGATGGCTGCGATCGGGGCTCTTTCTTGGTTGAGCTAGCAGGAGTCTGCAAGATACATTTGGTTTCTGCAAGGACCAGACCAGCAAATTAAACAGAGATATGCGGGGGACCAGCATGCCTGCATCTTTAAGGGTGGCACTAATCTCTGCCATCCCTCTCCAGGGTTACACTGTTTCTGATGTAACACTATCTTGCTGGGAGTTAGGCAGTCTCAGAGGGTTCTGCTTGGCCTTCCCCACTATCAGAGCTCTCACCAACAGGTCCAATATGTGGGTGACTCCAATCACCACATATATCAATCCCAATTATATATTGGAGGGCTTGGGAAATGAGTACCAGGTGAGTTCAGAGACCGAGTAGACCCAGACTTTGGGTAAGACTCTATCACCTGGCCCTTGTATGTGTGTCCTCACTATAATACAGAGCCTGTGATGAAGTTTTGGGTCTTTGAATATCAGTACCAGCTTGGACCCTGTGTCCAACAGTACTTGAAATGTCTGAAAGTTTCCTTTTCTGCAGTGAACACTCACGCCATACATGGCCTAGATCCCTTTGGAGAAGCACTGGGGAAATCTTTATGTATTACAGAGTCCTTCCCCCTGAGACCCAATCATCTCTTCAGTCATTGGGCACCAGGTCTGAAAACTGAAAAATGGTTCGGGTCCAGAGACTGGGCAAAGGACTTTTTTGGGGTAACTTCGTTCAACCTCCTACTCATCCACTCTTGCTCTGTTTTGACTATGTATATGAAGCAGTGCATTTTGGCTGTACAATTATTTTATCCTTCAAGACACTGTGTTCTCTTAACCCTCCCATAACTGTGGACACTGTGACCCCCTGGCTTCTGGTGGTGAAATACTACCACCAGCCTTTCTTACTCCAGGGCCTTTTCATCCTCACTGCTATCAGTGAGTTAAGTTCTGTAACTGCTTCTCCTGCCATTAGCCCTGGCCTCAGAAGAGAGCCACACTACACTTCATAGTGATGCTGGGGCACCATGTACTAGCTCATTTCTAACACTCTTGATAAATGGCAAATCCTTTGGACCTTCCTGGAAAACATAATCCTTCTCCTGGCCTCATGTAACCTTTAAGTTGTCATCACTTACATCCTTGAGCTAAATCCTAATCCTAAATATTTGTATCCTAAATCTTTGAGCACATAATTATTTCTTTTTATTCTTAATGACCTATCTAGAGAATCCTTTGAAACCCATACATTTAACCACTGTGTTACTAAAGATCCTCCAAGCAGATTCCAAGATTACATGTGGGAAAGATTTTGGAGGCAAACACCTGTGAGGGAAAATAGATAGGCAGCCAGAGCCAGGGGGAAAGCTGGTAGATTATGATGGAGAGAGGGAAGAAAGGAAGTCTCCACAGAAAGCATCTTAGAGTACAAAGTAGTTGAAGAAAGTTTTTACAAGGCCAATGGGGAGTCCTCAAGCCAAGGTCATCGGTCAGGGGAGTTTCCTCTCTCCCTGCCTCACTCAGTCCTTAGCTGGGAGCAGCCTATGAGAAGTGTAGTAGATTCATAACATAGCAGCCCAGGCCATCGGTATTATGCTTGGAGATCCGAGAGACGCATTCTTATGGCTGCCACAAACACCATCTGTGCTTTAAAAAAACTTGGAACTATTTATTCACTGATTCATGACACATCTAGGGCACAAATATGTGTATGATGTAGTGCTCACATTCTAGCACTTGGCTTCAGTTTGAGTGGATTATCATGAATAATTTTCAGAAATTAGGAATAGAAATAGACATATTTTGAGAATCTCCTGAGGCAGATCTTCAGGGTATGGCTTCATTATTTTGTTTGAAATGATTTGACATTCTAAAGTAAGTTCTAAGCTAAATACTAAATGGGGTTTGGGTTCTTCGTCACTGCACCCAGGAAGCTATACAACTGTACCTAAAAATGTTCTTCCTTTAAAAAAGGTCTGGATTAGTATGGCATTTTGGCACAATGCTAATATATGATGAAATTGGGTCTTAAGTACATGACTGTTTACTATATTACTTTATTTTTTCTGTATTTTAAAAATAATTCATAATAAAATTAATAATTAAAAAATACCTGTCATCAAAACAAAATTAATTACAGCTACACATACTAACATGGATATATTTCAAAAGCAACATTAAATGAAAAGAAAGAAATTGCAGTCAGCTCTATATGTCCTGATGCCATTTGAATTTTTTAAATAAGCAAAGTGACATTCTATATTATTTACAGATCTATAGTTAGGTGGTAAAAATATTTTAAAATGCAAGGGCAGGACACACACCAAGATTCAAATAGTTTTTCCTTAGAGGAGAGAGGAGCTGAATAAGATTGGGGAGGGATACAAAGAGGATTTCCAGATATTCACATTGGCTAAATCTGGGTATGGAGTACATGGGTGTTTATTATATTACACTCGGTACTTCTTGATATGTTTGAGATACTTCATATTTTGAAAGAATGTAAACATTCCATTCCAATGGGTCTTTCCTTTGGTTCTTTTTTTTTTTTTTTTTTTAACGTCTGTTTATTATTGAGAGACAGAGAGAGACAGAGAGCATGAGCATGGGAGGGGCAGAGAGAGGGGGGAGACACGGAATCCAAAGCAGGCTCCAGTCTCTGTGCTGTCAGCACAGAGCCTGACGTGGGGCTCAAACTCACAAACTGGAAGATCATGACCTGAGCCAAAGTCAGATGCTTACCGGTCTAAGCCACCCAGGCGCCCCTTTCCTTTGGTTCTGATGAAAGTGACCACATAAGAATATACCATTGCTTGGTTGGTATGAAAAGGAAAGTAAAAGAATGTCTTTTATAAATCTATACTTGCCATTTCTTCTCCAATATATCCTTTGCTGCACCCATTTTTCAAAACACTGGCTTGACATCACTAATTAAAAATACTCCCCAATGCTTATATGCCCAGTGATTTTTGTGGGTGCTAACTCACATTGCTTCAGTGGGAGAGAAACACTGGAGTAGTCAGCCACAGAAAATTAAAGAATAAACATGGTGGTAGTTAATTCTGCTATAGATTGTGCCCCCCTCCCCCACTAAAAATGCATATTTTTAAAAGATTTTATGGAAAAGGAATATTAAGTCATAACTCTTTACTTCCCTTCCTATTACTTACTCTCTGATCTTTATTAATTCACAGATCTCTGTTTTGCATAGGTACCAATCCCTCCATAGGGATTTTGTTGTTGTCTTTTTATCTTTTTATTTAATTTCAGTTAACATTTCTGTGCATTCACCTAGTCAGTCTTCTGTAGTTTTCCAGCTTGATAATGTACTTCAATTTATTCAACCTTAACGCTATTGTTGAATTTTTGAGAGTTTTCCAGCTTCCCAGTCTTATAAGTATTGTTTCTGTGACCATCTTTGTACTTTTTTTCCTTTCTGGCCATTTCCTTGAGGTATAATTTTAAAGTGGAATTAGGCCAAAGGGTGTGAATAGTTTTACAACCCTGAGTTCATATGCCATTATTATATCAACTTACTGTAGGCCCAACAATATTGGATTTATACATTTTAATATATATTTTTTTAATTTTTTTTTAATGTTTATTTATTTTTGGGACAGAGAGAGACAGAGCATGAACGGGGGAGGGGCAGAGAGAGAGGGAGACACAGAATCGGAAGCAGGCTCCAGGCTCTGAGCCATCAGCCCAGAGCCCGACGCGGGGCTTGAACCACGGACCGTGAGATCGTGACCTGAGCTGAAGTCGGGCTGAAGTCGGAGGCTTAACCGACTGAGCCACCCAGGCGCCCCCATTTTAATATATTTTTAAAAATTTAGTTATAACAATATAATGATTGTTAAAAGTTACCTAATTAAAAATTCCTTCAGATGCTTTAAAAAAAATTTTTTTTGGCCTAATTATTAAGAGTAACACTCTCTCAGGGCAACGGGGTGGCTCATTCGGTTGAGAGTCTGACTCCAGCTCAGGTCATGATCTTGCAGTTGATGAGTTCCAGCCCCATGTCGGGCTCTGTGCTGAGAGCTCAGAGCCTGGAGCCTGCTTCCCATTCTGTGACTCCCTCGCTCTCTGCCCCTCCCCTGTTCATGCTCTGTCTCTCTCTGTCTCAAAAATAAACATTAAAAAAATTTTTTTAAAAATTAAGAGTAAAAAAAAAAAAATAAGAGTAATACTCTCTCATTATGGAAAAAGTAAAATTAAGCAAGTGAAAGTGCCCTCTAAACCTCCACCCCTGGGCACCTGGGTGGCTCAGTCGGTTAAGCATCCAACTTCGGCTCAGGTCATGATCTCACAGTTTGTGGGTTTGAGCGTTTGTGCGTTTGTCAGTTTCTGTGTCTCCCTCTCTCTCTGCTCTTCCCCTCCTCATGTTCTGTCTCTGTCTCTCAAAAATACACAAATGTTAAAAAAATTAAAAACAATTTTTTTATGTTTATGTATTTTTGAGAGACAGAGCGAGACAGAGTGTGAGGGGGGACAGAATCTGAAGCAGGCTCCAGGCTCTGAGCGGCCAGCAGAAGAACCTGACTCAGGGCTCAAACCCACGAACTGAGAGATGATGACCTAAGCCAAAGTCGGATGCTTAACCATCTGAACCACCCAGATGCCCCCCCAAATTTTTAAAAAATAAATAAATAAACAAACCTACACCTCTAAAAGACTCCATGCTCCTATTTGGTTTACATTCTTTCATGTTATTTTAAATGCACGCAATACTTTCATTCTTGGGACTTCGGGCAACATTTGTAAATTCTTTAGAAACCCACACAACCAATCCATCCTATGTGTTTGGTTCTTTTCCTTCTTGACTTTGCTGTTCTTTCAATCACTTTCTTTCTCTTCAAATTTACAGCACTATTCTGTTGACCAGCTCTTTTCCCTCAAACTTCCAATATAAGCCAATCTTCCCAAACTTTTATTTCCTGCTATTGGACCTTTCAGTTACAGGCTTGTTTTTATACTTCACAGTCTCTGGTTCTAATCCTTACCAGTATCTCAAAGCACTATTCTCTGACCTCACCCCCAGATTATTTATATTAATATCTTAAAGGGTAGGACCCAGGAATATGCATTGTCAAAAGTGCCCCTCGGTGGCTCAGTGATGACTCAGTAGAGATCTCAGGTGATGATCTCTCAGTTTGTGAGTTTGAGCCCCACATCACATCAGGCTCTCTGCTGTCAGTGCAGTACCCGCTTTGGATCCTCTGTCTCCCTTTCTCTCTCTCCCCCTCCCCCGCTCATGTTCTCTCTCTCCCTCTCTTTCTCTCTCTGTCTGTCTCTCTCAAAAACAAGCATTTAAAAAATAAATAAAACATATGCGGTGTTGAAAACTATGTTGCTTTCATTTCTGGAACGATTATTCTATACTTGCATGTTTTTACTATTCACTGATCACTTTCTCCTTAACTCCCTATAAACTGAGTCTTTTGCTTTACTGAAACCAGTAACTTTTTTATCAAATTCAACACGATTCAGTCACGAGAATAGGTGTTAGGTCTAGAAATTGGGTCTTCTGCCCCCAGTGTACTCTTCCTGTTACTTTAGGAATTTCATATTTGTTTATTTTGAAGTTTCATGCTTGTTAATACACATTATCTATCGCTGCATTGAAAATTGCCCCAAAGTTTAGTGGGTTACAACAACAAAAATCGTGTCTTTGTTCTGATTCTTCAATGTGGGCAAGGCTAGGTGGGGACTGCTGGTCTCTGTTCCATGTGGCATTGGCTAGGACAGCTTAACTGGGGCTTGAGGATCCGAGATGCTGGATTTGCCATGTCTGGTGCCTCAGCTGTCTCGTTTTCTCCAACGGAGAGGCGGCACTTATTTTCTACAGTGGCTCAGGGCCCCCAAGAGAGCAAAAGCTGAAGTTGCCAGGTTTCTGACGCCCCTGGCCTGTGACCAGAAGGGTGCCACTTGTGCCATGTTCTGTTGGTCAGAGCAAGCCACAGGCCAGCCAGATTCAAGGAGAGAGGAAACAGACTCGACTCTGGATGGAGAGGAGCAGCATGTGTGAAACCATGGGAGGTTTCAAGCAGGGGAACTATGCCAGGCATGTGATAGACAAATAATATCAGTTGGAATCATTGAGTGAACAAACAAAAAAAAGGATTAAATGAATGAATAGAATAATAAAAAACATATGACAAATATTTTAAAATACATAGACAGTACATAAATAATTAAATCTAATTTTATATAAAGGGAAATGTATTCAGTGGTAGAAACTGATTGCTTTCAATTTTGCATCGAAAGAGAGGCTGAGAGAAGTGATGGATATTCTACATCAAGACAGGTTGTGCTGGGTCAGGCCAGGGTACATTAGGCAAGAATGACAGACACAAAAGGGGCCCAGGCCAACAGGAGACAAGATACTGGGCATAAGCCTCAAGCACGGTGCTTGACCTAGCCAGTCTGGAGTATAGGTCCGTAGGGGCCACCCTGGCACTGGGTTGGTCATGTTCTTTTTTCCATTTCCTTACTGGATCATCTGTTCTCCCTACCCGAATTTGCACAAGAAGCAGCTGTTAGGATGAGCTGATATTAATCATTTTTGCCAGAATTACTCAAAATGTGGTGTGGTAGCCAGCCCCCAAGATGGCCCCCCACGATCCCCACTTCCTGGTATCACACCCTTGTCTAGTCACCTCCCATATTGTATGAGGATTGGTCTGTGTGACCCACAGAGTATGGTAAAAGTAATGGTATGCCGCTTCCAAGATTAGGTTATTAAAGAGTGAGGGTTCCATCTTGGGCTTTCTTTCTCTCTCATCTCTCTCTCTGTGTCTGGTCACTCACTCTGGGGAAAGCATGTTGTCATGATGTGAGGAGCCCTGTGGAGAGGCTCATGTGCTGAGGAACTGAAGCCTCAGGCCAATAACCACAAGAGTGAACTTGAAAGACACATTCTCCCACCTAGTTGAGCGTTGAAATTACCTCAGCCTCTGCTAACAGCTGACCTACAACCTCATGAGAGGCACTTGCAGCCACCTAAGTCACTCCACATTTCCTCACCCTTAGAAACTGTGTGAGATAGTCAATAGGTACAATTTTAAATTGCTAAGTTTGGATGATTTGTTATGCGGCAATAATTCCTTAATACATGTGGTCTGTATCAGAATTCTCTGGAGAGATTTTTTTTTTTTAATGTTTATTTATTTTTGAGAGAGAGAGATACAGAGTGTGAGTGGGGAAGGGGTAGAGAAAGAGGAAGACACAGAATCCAAAGCAGGCTCCAGGCTCTGAGCTCTCAGCACAGAGCCCGACCTGGGGCTCAAACCCACGAACCGCGAGATCATGACCCGAGCCAAAGTCGGATGCTTAATGACTGAGCCACCCAGGCGCCCCTATTATTTTTTTTATAAATTTTTTTTTACTGTTTATTTATATTTGAGAGAGTGTGCGAGCAGGGGAGGGGCAAAGAGACAGAAGCAGAATCCAAAGCTGCGAGGTCATGACCTGAGCCAAAGTCAGAGGCTTAACTGACTGAGCCACCCAGGTGCCCCTGGAGAGATTACTTAACATGCAATTCCTAGGTCACACCTGAATGAAAAATTCTTTGGAATAGGGGCCAGAAATCTATATTTTTAACAAGCTTCTGGATGATTCTTATGTACTCTTAAATTTGAGAACTACTGCCTTATGCATTTAATCCATCAGTATTACTTCTTTCAAATGACTTTGCATTTTAACCTAATTTCTAAGGCTTGAAGCAAGAGGTATTATTCAAGGCTTAAACACTAAGCCTAGAGATTCTTGATGTTTTGAGTTCAGGACACTATTTTACAACTATACTTTTGGTTGTATGTGTGAAGCAGTTAAAACACAGAATGAACACAAAGCAAGCCAGAAATGGTTATAACCAATTGCTACAGTATAGCCTTGTCCATGAAAGTATCCACACAAAATGTACTACTCTGCTGATCATCCTTAAACCCTGGGCTGCTGTTTGAGTTACATAACTTATTACTCTGTGCTCACTCATAAACTCAAGAGGTCAACATTTTCCACATTCCAGCAAAAGCATGTCAAGTTTTGTGCTAGACTTGTGTTGGGCCTCATCATTATTTTTGCATTATCTTATGCCCTATCTTATATCCAACTCAACTCAATGTCCGTTAAAGATTCAAACCAGTTCAGGACCATAGCCCAAACTCTTGATGATACTCAACAATAGAAAGACTGAACATTCATACTGTGGTAATTTGAGGAGTAGGAGCAAAGGTGTGAAATGGGTGTAGGGAACCCACAAGGCATAGCACCTAGAGGCTAATAGCTGAGCCATCCCTGAGGGCCAGGGAAGGGATTGGTTCCTGGAACTGGAGACACAGAGAGGGTAGTGTGGATCATATAACTACCTTAGAAGAGCTGAGATGAGATCTTTGGTAGAGGGAGGAATTTAGCCCCTATTGAATTCCTTATGGAGGGCGCAGAATAATGCTCTGACCACATCTCCCTTTCTGTTCTCTTTTGCTCCCCATTGTGGTGAACACTGCTCCAGATATATTTTTCTTCATTAGTATTGTTTTTTGGAAAATGTAGCATAACAGACTGAGCAGGATATCTTTCATGTAACTAACCAGTTTTTAAAAATCCTATTGTAAGATATAATTTCAGCTTTATTAAAACAAAATCTTCCAACACCCTGAGAACAGAGCTAATTCTTGACCTTTTTTTTTTCTTCTTCTTCTTCTTCTTCTTCTTCTTCTTCTTCTTCTTCTTCTTCTTCTTTTTTAGCAGGAACCTCTATCAGTAAGTAGCTAGCCTCTATTCTGAGTTGCAGGGGGAAAACCACCCATGATATAATGATATACTGGACTCTAACATCTTTTAAGCACCCACATTTTTAGGAAAATACCCTGGATTAAAAAAAAATTTCCTTTTTAAAATGCACACTTTATAGTTGATAGAAATAATAGGGATGTAGGGATTAATTTTAAAAATGCTGAATCAAGTGATTGTATCATAATGCCAGGAAATTCTCTCTCCCTTTGTTTTAACTCTGAATAAAGTTGCAAGATTTTATCACTTACTTCCCGCTGATTTAAGCTCAATTTGTTTAGGTTTCATATAGGCCTGTCTTTGTGGTTCGATGTAACATAAATACTGAACCAAGATCCCAAAGGATAGACCGTAGCTCTCAACTTCCTGAAAACTATGTTCCTTTATTTACAGGTGTTATTTTTTTCTTGCTCATTCCGTGCCTTGTTATTTGAATCTTTAAATGGTCAGAAAACTCCAGTTTAAGACATTTTTTAAGTTAATAGTACAAAATGGAATCTTAGGAGTTCAAAATTGTTTAGCTTTAAATTTGTTTGAGGGGTGCCTGGGTGGCTCAGTCGGTTAAGCATCCGACTTTGGCTCAGGTCATGATCTTGCAGTGCGTGAGTTCGAGCCCCGCGTCGGGCTCTGTGCTGACAGCTCAGAACCTGGAGCCTGTTTCAGATTCTGTGTCTCCCTCTCTCTCTGACCCTCCCCCGTTCATGCTGTCTCTCCCTGTCTCAAAAATAAATAAATGTTAAAAAAAAATCTTTAATTTGTTTGAAGGAAGAACAATGAATTTTGATTTCCAAATCTGTCATGTTACAGAAGTTAGCTTAAACCTGTAAGACACCTAATAATCACACACCCCTTTCAAAATACCAAGGACTCAGTTCTTAGCAGAAAGAATATGTCTTAATACTTCACATGCTTATATCTTCTTGATTCCTCCTTTCCCATTTAGAAACTACATTGAAGTTGCTTGCTATGAGATAATAGAAAATACACGTGTTGCTCTCTGCCCTCAGTTCATAGCACAAGGCACCTGAAACCCCTATAATTTCCTAAGTAAAAAGAGTGCTATGAGCATCTCTTGTTCTAATACTTGTCTTTTGCCCCATCTGTGAGACAGGGCTCCTAAAACTCTTACAGATTTCTAAGTGATAAGAGCACCAGGATCATCTTTTGTTCTATTGAGGTGACTCTGGGTAGGCTTCTGGATGGGGGCTGGTCACAAGAAGGACCAAACCATGATAAAAGCTTGGAATTTTCAGCCCCATCCCTCATTCTCCATCCTGGGGAGAGGGCTGAAAATGGAGTTGGTAATTGATCATGCTTATGTAATGAAGCCTCCAGGGTTCAGAGAGCTTCCGGGTGGGTGAATATATCCACCAGGAGGGTGATATACCCCAACTCCATGGGAACAGAAGCTCTGCACTTGGGACTTTCCCAGGCCTCACCCTATTTTTCTCTCCATCTGGCTGTTCATCTGTATCCTTTACCATATCCTTTACTAAACTAGTAAACATAACTGTTTTCTGGAGTTCTGTGAGCCACTCTAGCAAATTAGTAGCACCTGAGAAAATTGGACAGCAGTTGTGGGTAACCTGAGGACCTACCACTCTTTTTTTTTTTTTTTTTAAAGAGAGAGAGCTAGTGGGG
Source organism: Panthera pardus (assembly GCF_024362965.1). Lineage (NCBI taxonomy): Eukaryota > Metazoa > Chordata > Mammalia > Carnivora > Felidae > Panthera > Panthera pardus. The sequence continues at coordinate 95,816,516 of NW_026526765.1, forward strand.
AAAGGGGAAGAGGGAGAGACCGAATCTCAAGCAGGCTTTGCACTCAACACAGAACCTAACGTAGTGCTGGATCCCATGACCCTGGGATCATAACCTGAGCTGAAATCAAGAGTCTGTTGCTCAACTGACTGAGCTACCCAGACACTCTGGGACCTACTACTTTTGACTGGCACCTGAAGTGGGGTCAGCCTTTGGGACGGAGCTCTTAACCTGTGGTATTTGGCATTATCTCCAAGCAGATAGTGTTAGAATTGAATTAAATTATAGAATGCCTCACTGGATTCCCCACAAATAATTCCCTGTGTTGCAGAGATTTGGTGTGGGGAAAACTACAATGCACATTTGGTTATGTCAGAAATATCAGGGGTACCTGGGTGGCTCAGTTGGTTAAGCATCTGACTTCGGCTCAGGTCATGATCTAGCTATTTGTGGGTTCAAGCCCTGTGTCCTGCCATCTCTGTGCTGACAACTCAGAGCCTGGAGGCTGCTTCAGAATCTGTCTCCCTCTCTTTCTGCCCCTCCTCTGTTCACATTCTGTCTCTCTCTCAAAAATGAATAAACATTTAAAAAAAATGTCAGAAGTGGAACATTCTGAGTCAGTAGTACAAGAGATACAAAGGAGAGAAAGATAGAAAAAGTGAGGCTTTTCCAAAAACTCTTCCCAACAATCTTTGATTTATTATTATTATTTTAACCTTTATTTATTTTTGAGGCAGAGAGAGACAGAGCATGAACGGGGGGAGGGTCAGAGAGAGAGAAAGGGAGACACAGAATCAGAAGCAGGCTCCAGGCTCTGAGCTGTCAGCACAGAGCCCGATGCAGGGCTCAAACCCACAAACTGTGAGATGATGAGCTGAGCCGAAATTGGTTGCTTAGCCAACTGAGCCACCCAGGCGCTCCTGACAACAATCTTTTATTGGGAGCATAGAAAAAAGTGTCAAATTAAAGGTGAAAAATGAGAGAAAATTCATAGGAGTACCCACACATCTTTATCAAAAAGGAACACTCAAGGAGAACCATGGAAAAGATGATTCCAGGTACTCTGGGATAGAGGCCCCTGATCACATTGCTTAAATAACTTTGAGACCATACCACTGGACTGAGTCAGGATTTCTAGAATTCTAGTCTGTACTAGCCGATGGGTTCATGAGATTGCTAACCAAAGATTGAGCAAAATAGAATTAATTACATAAGACTGAGTGAACTAAGGAAGGATGATTATGGGTTTTCTTTGTAATATTGTGGATCCTGTTCTGTTTTTTGCATATAATGAACCCATTTTTCTTTTTTCTCTACCTATAACTCATAAGAAATCAATAAATGTGCTTTTGTAAACAGAAATAAAACAGTTGGTTTTTTCCCTCTTGCCTGAACCCTCCAGAATTTGGAAATTCTTATTGAGTATTCTTATTTTCATGGCAACATAATTATTTGCATAGGTTAAATAAGAATCTTCCCCCTTTGTTAACAGTGCATGATTGGAAATAATGGTTACATAGTCAAGGCTTTGACTGAAATAGCATATTTGAGAATGATAGTCACAGAATTAGATATGACCTAGCATTTATAGGAGCTAAGATTAGTTTTATGGAACTAATGCCTACAAAGCTTTCTTGGGAAAACCCAGCCAGGTATCTGGCTTAAAGAGTACCTAGCCTTACATGAGAGTAAGAAGGTCACATCCTGGCAGGCCCAGGAAACTGATGATATTTTCGGGACCTTGAAAAGAGAATAATTCATCTGAATCTAAAGACATTACAGTAAAATCTGATGGTGAGTTCTTGGCCTCCCAGTCTTGCAAGACATTTAAAAGTTCTATCTGAGGGGAACCTGGGTGGCTCAGTTGGCTAAGGGACGGACTCTTGGTTTTGGCTCAGATCATGATCTTAGGGTTTGTGAGTTTGGGTCCTGCATCAGGCTCCACCACAGGCAGTGAGGAGCCTGCTTGAGATTCTCTCTCTCCCTTTCTCTCTGCCCCTCCCCTACTCATGCTATCTCTGTCTCTCTCAGAATAAACTTAAAAACAACAAAAGTTCAATCTGAGATTCCTTATGAGAACTTCCAGTGAAGAAAACTTAAAAAGATCTATCATGGCGGGGCGCCTGGGCAGCTCAGTTGGTTAAGCATCCAACTTCGACTCAAGTCATGATCTCAAGGTTTGTGGGTTTGAGCCCCACGTCTGGCTCTGTGCTGACAGCTTAGAGCCTGGAACCTGCTTCGGATTCTGTGTCTCCCTCTGTCTCTCTCTCTTTCAAAAATTAATAAACATTAAAAAATTCTTTTCTTGGGGCGCCTGGGTGGCTCAGTAGGTTAAACGTCCCACTTCAGCTCAGGTCCGACTTAGGCTTGCGGTTTGTGATTTCAAGCCCCGAGTCAGGCTCTGTGCTGACAGCTCAGAGCCTGGAACCTGCTTCAGATTGTGTCTCTCCATCTCTCGGCCCCTCCCCTGCTCATGCTCTGTGTCTCTCTGTCTCTCAATAATAAACATTAAAAAAATTTTTTTTTGATTTTTTTTTTTAAATAAAGGTCTATCATGGTAAATTACCATTCTTGCTATACCTATGCATATAATCAAGCCAAATCTAGTGAGACTAGCCTTATTTTATCATTACAAATAATCTTTGTTTAGTATTGTCTTTGATCAAAGGGTGGTGTGGTAAACTGTTATGAAAAATTTTGTTTCATTAGAAAACTATACCACTTTTGTGGGTTATCAGATTCTAGTTCTATGTATTGTCTTTGAATTTTATTGTGCCTTTTTATTAATTGGAGGTAACTGATGGGTAAGAAAAAATATATCTAAAACATGTTACCTACCTGTAAATTGGACTAGATCTTGTCATCTTTCATTCATTGCCACCTTTTACCAAATTTCACTTCTTCCATTTTTCTTCATTGGCCACAATTCTCTAAACTAATGTTGCAGATTTTTCTCCCTCCTTTCTTGACTTAGCATTGAGAATTAAAACCTAACTACTCAGGGGGCTCCTGGATGGCTTAGTCAGTAGAGCATGTGACTCTTGGTCTTGGGACTGAGTTGAAGCCCCACATTGAGCCTAGAGCTCACTTAAAAAAAAAAAAAAAAAAAAGAAAAAGACCTGACTACTCAGGTTCCTATTGGGACTAGGTTGCCTTCCTTTTTTATTTATTTTTTGTAATTTTTTTTTTTTTTTTTTTGAGACAGAGAGAGACAGTGCATGAATGGGGGAGGGTCAGAGAGAGGGAGACACAGACTCGAAGCAGGCTCCAGGCTCCAAGCTGTCAGCACAGAGCCCAGCACAGAGCCCGACATGGGGCTCGAACTCACGGACCGTGAGATTATGACCTGAGCCGAAGTCGGATGCTCAACCAACTGAGCCACCCAGGTGCCCCAGGTTGCCTTCCTTTTTTAAAAAAAGATTTTGTTTTTGGTGCACCTGGGTGGCTCAATTGGTTAAGCATCCAACTTCAGCTCAGGTCATGACCTCACAGCTTGTGAGTTTGACAGCAGAGAACCTAATTCATATCCTCTGTTCCCCTTTCTCTGTCTCCCTCTCTCTCTCTCTCTCAAAAATAAAAAAAATGTGTATATATATATATACACCCAATATGGGGCTGGAATTAATAACCCTGAGATCAAGAGTTGCATGCTCTACTAACTGAGCCAGCCAGGTGGCCCAACTCTAGGTTCCTTATAGCTGGCCTCTTTCGTGAAGGTCTGTAGAAGCATTGAGAATTAAAGCCTCGCTGTTTCATATGTACTTGAAAGAACATCACTGTAGCAGTCTATACATGGACTAGTTTTCTCTCTGGACAAGTCACTGTTATGCCTAGAATTCGTGATCCCCAAAGACCACCAGGGAGCCGAGTCCGATGCAAAAGCAAAGAGCCTTTATTCGAGCTAGCTCGAGCTCAATCCCCTACCTGCACCGACACAGCAGTGAGATACCGGAGAGAGAGAGCAAGTTTCATAAGCACAAAGGTTTTATAGGGATCTTGGGGCAGTTGGTAGGGTAATGATCATGGCCTCAGCCGATTGGCTGGGGAAGGGTCGTGGCCTCAGCCGATTGGCTGGGGAAGGGTCAGCGTCCCCTCACGCAGGTTGCCGGGCGTGGTTTGATCGGGAAGTTTGAACGGGTGAGCGGGAAGTTACTCAAGGGGAGGAGGCGTGGTCTGAGGTTTGAGCGGGAACTTCTTTCTGCGGCCATGTCACGGACATAGTCACTCAAGATGGAGGATACAGAACAAGATGGAGGACACAGAACAAAATGGAGTCGGCCGGCCTAGGTCTGCACTTTCAGTCACTATCTAGGCCACTAAGGAAGTGTAGCAAAATGCTCAAGTCATGTATGGCCTTACATGAAAAGTAATTCTGTGGTTCGTGGGTTTGAGCCCTGCGTCCGGCTCTGTGCTGACAGCTCAGAGCCTGGAGCCAGCTTCAGATTCTGTGTCTCCCTCTCTCTCTGCCCCTCCTCCAGTCAGGCTCTGTCTCTCTCAAAAATAAACATTAAAAAAAAAAAAAGTAAGTCTGAATGGGAACAGCATTGCCAAGATTATCTATATGTTAGCTTCAAGGAACTCAATGAACACTGCTGCATAATTGAGAGATTTTCATCTTCCAATCTTAGATTGTAATATAATATTTTATATTAATGTTTCTCTTTTTCACTTTAGGCATCCCTCTTTTAAGATGAGTGACCCCAGAACAACTGACCTTGGCCACCACCTCTTAAAAGATGGTTCAACTGATTTTGCCAGTGTTCAGGAGACATATCTTAGACACTGCTTTACCCAGTCAGGAGATTTATGATCCTCTGAGTGGTTTAGGTGCAAATGGTATGATTGTCCTGAACAAAATGGTGGACTGACAATGTTTAATGTCACCTGATAAGGGAGCATGGGGCAAGCTGAGGGCAAAGTTCAGGCTAACAGCGCCCCCGCTGCCCAGGTGGGATTTGTATGGTATTCCTTGGACACTCCTGGCTACACAAAAACCAGAAAGGACAAAAATCTAATGGTTAAACTGGTAAGATTCGCCATCAGTTTACTAGGGAAAGACAATCCCATCAGCAGCCTAAAAGTCTGGGAACTCCCTACTATCTTAATGTTAATTCTTTGCTGGAGGGAAAATCAACCTTAGTTTGACAATAGGTAGGCCTCCAATAATCTGTGAGCCTTTGGCATATAAAAACCCCTTTAGGAACTCCCTCTTGACTTTATCTCCCTTGCCTCTTAAGACTGTCACTCCCCACACTTACAGTACAGCTTTTCCTGCCCACAAGTCCTGTCCCTGTGCTTTAATAAAATCCCCTTTTTGCACCAAAGACGTCTTCAAGAATTCTTTCTTGGCCATCAGCTCCAAACCCCACGAACCCTCCCATCGCCCCAAAACTTCATCATTACCTACACCAATATTAAAAAGAAAACTGCAGGCACAAGATGGAGTCACTTATGCTAGTCCAAGTCACCAGACTGGGCTTAATACCTAACCTAATTGCAATTTCAACCTCCCCAAGAAATGTAATCTTAACCGGTCAGTCAGGAATTTTCTGGCCAGCACCAATAAGGTAATCTGTCGCTGCTCGTGTCCTCCCAACCCCCAAAGGAAGATGAGGCAATCTGCCTATGGTAAACCCCCCTGCTCTCCCACCCTCCCCCTCCACAGGAAAGTGACCCAGCCTGAAACAATCATTCCTTTTCTTTTGCTAATACGTTCCTGGCCCCACCCTCATTCCTATAAATACTTTTCGGTTTTATACAATTCCTGTTCCTGGGAGCTCCCCTCTACTTGCTGTGTGGGATGCTGCCCAGTTCAGCAACAGATTAATAAAGCAAATCAGATCTTTAAATTTACTCAGTTGAATTTTTGTTCTTTAACACTAGTGATTCTGGAAAATAGGTCAAAGTTAAGAAATCCTGTATTCTTTGTGTTGTGGAACTCTGCTTGTTGCAAAGAACCAAAGTTCCCCACATAACTTAGGTAAAACTCACTCGTGACCCCTTATTTACCTATAATGAGGCCAGATACAGACCCTTTAAATTTCCATAAATGACTAGCTGAACTGCTTGTCCCATGGAATTAGAAAGTGCTTGTTAATCAAATTTAGGTTGTTTCCCTTTTTCTGCAGACCTCTAAACTTTGACCCACCCTCAGGCTGAGCCAGCCGAACCCTGCCTAAGGACCCAGCTGAAAACAGGCTGACCTCAGGGCATAACATTCTGCATCTACTGTCCAATCACACCAGCCCACCCTTTCATCATATTCTTGTTTACTCCTCCCTCTCTAACCTTTGAGACACTTGCAGATCTATTGTCACAGAGTTCTTCCTATTGCATTGGTCCCTCCCCTCCTACCCACTCTGCCTAATCCTTTGCAATAAAATCTCTATTTACCTAAATCTGGATTGGCTTTCTTATTTGATACCATAGAACTAATTATATTCACTTGAAAGCAAGAACTTAGGTGGAAGTAGATAACACTTTAGTGAAAACTTCTATGTGTACACAAATGAACAGTTCAAAGTACCTGTTTATGGTAGTGATATTAATAGTTCCACAAATTAAAAAAAAAAAAATTTTTTTAATATTTGGGGGCGCCTGGGTGGCTCAGTTGGTTAAGCGGCCGACTTCAGCTCAGGATGAGCTCGCGGTTTGTGAGTTCAAGCCCCACGTCGGGCTCTGTGCTGACAGCTCAGAGCCTGGAGCCTGTTTCAGATTCTGTGTCTCCCTCTCTCTGACCCTCCCCCGTTCATGCTCTGTCTCTCTCTGTCTCAAAAATGAATAAACGTTAAAAAATTTTTTTTAAATAGTTCCACAAAAATAAGCAATATAACAGAAGTCTATTATAATAGATTTACTGACAGAACTGGTAGTTCTAGTAATAATATAAATACTGATTTTTTAAAAGTTTATTTATTTTTGAGGGAGAGCAAGAGGGAGGGGCAGAGAAAGGGATAGAATCCCAAGCAGGCTCTGTGCTGTTAGTACAAAGCCCACAGAGGGGGCTCAAACTCAGGAACTGAACTCAGGAACCGTGAGACCTTGAGCTGAAATCAAGAGTCAGACATTTAACCAACTGAGCCACCCAGGCGCCCCAATTAACTTCTAGAATTTAACTTTTTCTAAAACAATATCCTGGAAATATTTTAATTAAAAAAATTAAGCTGAAAACAATTTTGCATGGTATTAAATGGAGAGCATGTCATCACACATTTGTCAAAACCCATAAAATGGGGACACCCGGCTGACTCACTTGGTTAAGTCCCGACTCTTGATTTCCACTCAGGTCATGATCTCATGAACTGTGAGATTGTGCCCCCGTTTGGGTTCCGTGCTGACAGCGCCAAGCTTGTTTGGAATTCTCTCCCTCTGTCTCTGCCCCAAGAACGCGCACACGCATGCGTTCTCTCTCAAAATAAATAAACATTAAAACAACAACAACAACATAAGGGGCGCCTGGGTGGCTCAGTTGATTGAACGTCCAACCTTGACTGAGGTCATGATCTTGAGGTTCACGAATTCGAGATCTGTGTCAGGCTCTGTGCTGACAGTTCAGAGACTGGAGCCTGCTTCCAATTCTGTGTCTCCTTCTGTCTTTTCCCCTCCCCCACTCACACACACACACACACACACACACTCTCTCTCTCTCTCTCTCTCTCTCTCTTTCTCTCTCAATAAATAAAAACATTAAGAAATTTTTAAAATAAACATAAAATTTTAAAAAACATAAAATGTTTACCCCCAAAAATGAATTCTAGTGTAGGCAATGGGTTTTGGTTGATAATGTTGGCTCATGGATTGTGTATAACAAATGTACCATACTAGTTCAGGATATTGATCGTTGAGAAGGCTTTGGTGTCCAGTGGAGGGTGTACATGGGAACTCTCTACTTTCACCTTAATTTTGCTGTAAACCTAAAATTGGCCTAAAAAATAAAGTCTATTTGTTAAAAAAAAAAAAATAACATGAAAAAAATCAAAAACAAAATTTCAATTGATTTTCAAATTAATATAACAAGCTAATTTTATACTATCATATAAAAATGATATCATGAAATGGAGAATTTATGAACTGTTGTGTTTTGTTTTGTTTTAAGAAAGAGAGAGCACAAGAGCCTGCAAGCTGAGGAGATGCAGAGAGAAAGAGAAAGAGAGAGAGGGAGGGAGAGAGAATCTCTGACAGCACAGAGCCCAACCTGGGATTTGGGGCTCAATCCCATGACCCTGGAATCATTACCTATGCCAAAATCGAGTCAGTTGCTTAACTGGCTGAGCCACCCAGGCCCCCCATGAACTGAGTCTTAAAAAACTGTTACCTAGGCACAATAGATATACAAAGAAAGTCCCTTTTAAGGTTTGAAACTATAGACAATACCCCACTTAATCAACGGGGACCCTATTCAAACTGAGAAAATTACATTGCTATAATTTTAAGCACAATATTGTTTTAATACAATCAGTCATTATATCAAAAACTATAGATGATCTCTACATTTACCAGCTAAATTTTCTGAAAAATGACAATTCTTTGTTGAAGAATTCAAATTTTTCAGGGCGCCTGGGTGGCTTAGTCAGTTAAGTGTCTGACTTTGGCTCAGGTCATGATCTCGCTATTCATGAGTTCAAGCCCTGCATCAGGCTCTCTGCTGTCAGTGCTGAGCCCCCTTCACACCCAGTGCCCCCACCCCCCCACCCCTCCCCTGCTCTTTCTCCCTCTCAAATAAATAAATAAATAAATAAATAATTAAAAGAATTCAAACTTCTTGAATCATATGATTTTTAAAAACTTATGTTAGAAAATTGGTGAGGAGGGGCACCTGTATGGCTCAGTTGATTAAGTGTCCGGCTCTTGATTTTGGCTCAGCTCATGATCTCTCAGTTCCCTGGGACTGATCTCTCAGTTCCCTGGGACTCAGTTCCCTCAGTCGGGCTCTGTGCTGACAGCATGGAGCCTGCTTGGGGTTCTTTCTCTCCCTCTCTCTCTGCCCCTTCCTACTTGTGCTCTCTCTCCTTCTCTCTCTCTCTCTCTCTCAATATTTTCAAAAATTTAATTAAAAAAAAAAAAAAAGAAAACTGGTGAGGAAAACCTGACATCAGATGTAACTGAAAAATACAATATGTACATGTGTATATGTACATATATTTTTTTCCTCTCACTGAGTTTACCAATGAATTTACCAATGGATAAAGTACTTTTTACAATTTTTCATTTTGAATAACCTCAAAAAAATTTCAAAATTTTCAAAAAATTGTACTAAAGAATAGTACAATGGTTACTATATTTACTAAATTATTGTTACCATTTCACCATATTTTCATTATCACTGTGTCTACATGTGATGTGGGGGGAATCTTTGTATCTTACTCATTTGCAAGTAAGTTATAAACACTGTGAAACTTCACCTAAATACTTGAGTCTGTAGTACCCAAGAAACTTGGGGGGAGGGGCGGCGGGAGAGAGAGAGACAGAGAGAGAGAGAGAGAGAGAGAGAGAGAGGGAGAGAATCTTAAGCAGGATCCACACTGAGCATGGAGCCCAATGAGGGACTCCATCACACGACCCTGGGATCATGACCTGAGTCAAAATCAAGAGTCAGAGGATCAACCAACTGAGTCACCTAGGCACTCCCAGTATCTCATTTATATGTATTTAATCATACACCAGTATTGATGCAGACAGGCCAGGTCTGAGGACCTGGATGGGGTTCCACAGGACCAGCCAAGAGACTTCTTGGCTTTGCACAGAACGGAAATCAAACTCAAACCAGCAGGAAATGAGAGCAGTGCTTATTGAAGAGAAAGAGCAGATACAGAGAGTATCTGGGAGACTTGGAAAGAAAAGGGACACAAGTGGAGTCTTTGCTTGGGGGTCTGCAGTTTTGACTGAGGATAGGGGTCTGGGATATGTGTCCTCTCAGGCATCCAGTAACTGGTTGAACAAGGATGAGTGCTTAGGTGTCCTCCATAGGTCACTTACACCCTGAAGACAGGGTCTTGCTGTCAAGATGTCTGGAGTCAATGTCTTAGAGAATGTGCATGATGGCCTCACCTGGTCACTCCTTAGATGTTATCTATTGTGCTAGAAGACTCCAAAGAAATTATTAACTCTGTGACCTTTATAAGGAGGACATACATTAAGGCTCTTGTAAAGCAGGGGTGTAGGTCCTAGCGAAAATAGAAGCAGGAAAAGGAGCAAAGAAAAGAAGCAGCTTTATTTGGTGGGGTCCCTTCAGTTTCACTGTCTCACTATTGCAACTAACAATGAGGCTTCAGGGTGGTCTGCCCTGGGCGCAGGCAGTGGTGCATTGTCTAGAAGGATCAAAAACCCATAATAAAAACCTATCATGCACTGGTAATTCTAAACAATGTCAATGATAAAATACTTTTCCCTAAAAATGTTTGTTTAGTTGTAAATAATTGCCAGATACAATTGAATAATATATATAAGATTCAAATTAGCACTATTTACTACCTATGTTTAAATAAATATTGTATTCTAATGGCAGTTAGAAAATCCCCAGTTACAAAACTGGCCCCTGGCATTCCTCATAGTTTGGAATTATTGAGCTAGGTTGGGAAGGTTGGAGGTAAGAGAAAGATAGTTTGTGTTTGAAAATCCTGTCGGTACTAATATTCATGCATCTAAACAGAAGATTTGAAATGAACGTTGGCATAGTCATTGTGAAGATAAAGAAAGAGAACATGACTTGCTTCAATTCTGCTGTTCTATGTAACTGCTTGGAATCATTATTTGGGTTTAAAATTTAAAACAGCAGTGTGCCTGGGTGGCTCAGTTGGCTAAGCATGCGACTCCTGATCTTAGCTCAGGCCTTGATCTCAGGGTCATGAGTGCAAGCAAGCCCCACGTCGGGCTCTGTGCTGAGCGTGAAGCCTACTTAAAACAAAAAGGCAAGACAGAGTTAAAACCGCAAGGTGAAATATTTTTGTTTGGTAATTTTACAACATTTTCTAATATCTAAACAGCTTTAGTTTTGTGGACAGAAATCAGATATAGACCAGGGCGCCTGGGTGGCTCAGTCGGTTAAGCGTCCGACTTCAGCTCAGGTCACGATCTCGCGGTCCGTGAGTTCGAGCCCCGCATCGGGCTCTGGGCTGATGGCTCAGAGCCTGGAGCCTGCTTCCGATTCTGAGTCTCCCTCTCTCTCTGCCCCTGCCCCGTTCATGCTCTGTCTCTCTCTGTCTCAAAAATAAATAAAACATCAAAAAAAAAAAAAATCAGATATAGACCACTCCTGGTTTCACAAAGACTTGATCTCATAGTTTGGGGCAAACACTGAAATGCATGGCTTAGAACAGGCTGGAACTCCTGAGCAGAAGGCTAAAAAGTTTTTGTTCACACATAAAATATCTCAGTTAAGTTAAATAATATCTTTATTTTGGTTGGAGTTCTTCTTATTTAATTGCAATTAAACTCTTATTATTCAAATAATGTTATTATTTGAAAGACCACAATGTACAGGTATAATTTTTTCCCTTAGAGATTAAATTAATGTAATTCATAGAATTAATCTATTACATTTTTTATTTTATTTATTTATTTAAATGTTTTATTTATTTTTCAGAGAGAGAGAGAGAAACAGAGTACGAGTGAGGGAGGGGCAGAGAGAGAGAGAGAGAGAGAGAGAGAGAGAGAGAGAGAGAGAGACAGAATCCCAAGCAGGCTCTAGGTTCTGAGCTGTCAGCACACAGTCCAACACAGGGCTCAAACTCGTGAACTGGGAGATCATGACCTGAGCTGAAGTCAGACGCTCAACCAACTGAGCCACCCAGGCGCCCCACATTTTTTATTTTTTAATGTAATCTTGGTTTCTTTATTTTTTTTTTTTTAGTGTTTATTTCTTTTTGAGAAAGAGGCTGAGAATCCCAAGCAGGCTCCAAGCTGTCAGTGCTGAGCCTGACAGGGGGCTTGAACTCACAAGTTGTGAGATCATTACCTGAACTGAAACCAAGAGTTGGACTCTCAACCAACTAAGCCATGCAGGCGCACCTGTTTCATTCTTCCTCTTCTTCCTCTTCCTCTTCTTCTTAATTTGAGAGAGAGAGGGACCGTGAGCAGGGGAGAGGGGCAGAGGAAGAGAGAGAAGATCAAGCAGGTTACGTGCCATCTCGAGGCTTGATCCCACAACCCTGGGATCATGACCTGAGCCAAAATCAAGACTTGGATGCTCAACCAACCGACTGAGCTACCCAGGAACCTCTCATTACTTTCTTTTTTTTTTTTTTTTTAATCTTACTGTCATGTTTTCTATACTCAAGGATTAATAAAATAAAAATTCACTATTTTTCTGGACATTATTATCATTTTGAAGTCATGATTATTACCAGAAATAATTGTGTTGTGTAGAGATTTAGGGGTTTAAAAATGATCAGCTTCAGGGGCGACTAGGTGGCTCAGTCAGTAAAGCAGCAGACTCTTGGTTTTGGCTTGGGTCGTGATCTCACAGTTTTGTGAGTTCAAGCCCCACGTCGGGCTCTACACTCACAGTAGTGTGGAGCCTGCTTGGGATTCTTTCTCTCATTCTCTCCCTGCCCCTTCCCCACTCATACTGTCTGTCTCTCTCAAAACAAATACACAAATATAAATAACTAAAAATGATCAGCTTCAGGTATCAAATGAAATAGGTAGGCCATTGGTCACGTCTGAAAAATTAGCAATAATTCCCAATCGTTATCAGTATATAACGAAGCAGCTCTTTTTAGGCCCTAGATTTTGCAGAAGTTGATCAGATTCAGGGGAAGGGTATTGAATATTTCTACTATCTTATTCCCCCTAGAAAATAAGGTTGAGTGAGCAAGGGAGCGAGAGAGAAGAAACAAATTTGCCAAAGGTTAGTAACGTGACAATAAGAATAGTAACACTGACCACAATAATAATTTATCTAGAAAGCTCTTGCTAATGGGTCTAGCAGAAAGTAAATCACAACGGTTTTACAGAATTTTACAGCCTTGCTCCATCTAGAAATAAAGGACTGCCCAGAATAGAATGGGAACACTCTGGGGGTTCCCATAAATTGGGAGTGAGGTAGGGGCTCTGGGCTGCTGCTCCAGTACCAGGGTGGGGTGGCCCCACACTCTACTGTCAGCAAGAAGATAATTCTAGGAGGCAAGAATGTTTTTCTGCTACCGGCTTAAATATCCCTCAAATTAGTGAAAAATAAGACACTGATTCAGTTCCTTCCTTGCTTTCTTGAACTGGAGGCGGTAACTCTGGGAAATCTATCTCAGCTTTGTTTAATATTTCTTCCACTTTGTCCATTTTCTTCCCCTCCTTGGCGAGGGCAATAGAGAGAATTCTGGGTGGGTTTGAACCTTTACTTACTGAGTAAATTGTAGAGGCTGCTTTTAGGCAACAGGTTTGTGCAATGGTAAGTTGAGCAAGGTAAAAAGACCTACAGTGACCACCAAGCTGAATACAAACAGGCTCATTCAGTGACCTACATCAAAATAGCCAGGGGTCCTAGCTAATCAATGGGCTACTTACAACCAGGCACAGGTCCTAGGATTACCAAAAAAGTGAAAAGTTCAAACGTTACCATACTCCCCCACTCCACCCTATAACTATAGCCCCTCACCACCCCCTTGGGGCAGACAGTCTCTCCTTCACTGTCCTGCCTGCTGCTCCTTTGCAGCGCATTCAGTAAAATATCTCTTTGGTGTGGCCTTGGGTACATTCTTTCACCATCCGCACTGTGGTTCCCCTCCGTTCCGAATGCTTGACATAAATTACTTATCTTTCCTTCATTTGAAAAGCAAAAATAATAAAAGTGATAATAGTTAACATGTATTGAACAGCTCACTGTATACAGGAGCTGCAGAACCATTATTATTCCCCTTTTCCAGAGAAGAAACTGAAGGTAAGTAACTTACTTGCCCGAGCTTGTCCTATAGGCACCTTCTTAAACACTCCATATACTTATGCAAGCAGAGATGGTGAGAGGACTAAATAGGATAATGCCTGTAAACCCCTTAGATTAGTGCTAACAATATTGAATTTTACCTGAGCCCGGTGATCCTGGAAAACAGCAATGGTTAAAGAAATCCCCCCACCCGGAGTGTTCTGGAAAATGGTTTACTATCCTTAACCTATAGGACTTACCTAAGTAAGGCTCATGAGTTCTCCCTTGTTTACTTATGATAAAGTCCAGACACAGACACTCCAAATTCCCATTCTTGGCCTCGTAAATAATTAGCTGAACTGTTTTGTCCCCACTAATCAATCAGAACAGAATACATGTCACACAAACTTTGATTAGCATTGTCTCCTTCCCCCATGCTCCTGGACTTTGACACATCCTTGGCCTGAGCTAACATAATGCAGCCCTTAACAGCCTCTCCTGAAAATAGGTTGACCTCAGGGTAAGACGTTCTTTCATCTACTATCAGATCAGTCACTCCACCCCTTCATCCCACTTGCCCACTTCAGATTCCTTCTAGCCTGTTTACTGCCTCCATAAAAGAAAAACCCATTTTGCCTCACCCTTGAGAAACTTGCAAATCTTATTGCCAGAGAGTTCTCTCTCCTATTGCAAGAGTCCCTTCCTCCTCTACTTCCTGTCTTTCAAATGAAGTCTTTCCTTTTCTAAGTCTGGATTTGTTTTTTTATTTGACATTACTGGCACATAATAAGCACTCAGTAAACATCAGCTATTATTAAGCCCTTGCATCTTCTTTTTTCTTCCTGTGTTAAAACTTTGTCACTATAGGCAGGAAGAAATGGGAGAATTCAGCTTGCTCCTTATACCTGATGGCTGTATATTAATCTTGGTCCCTAAAGGAAATAAATGGTATAATCAAATCTGAATAATTTAAGGAGAGTTTATTTACAAGGGAGACTAGTTTAATAGGTGTGGGTGGGGCACCTGGGTGGCTCGGTCAGTTGGGTGTCTGACTTTTCCTCTCAAGACATGATCTCATGGCTTGTGGGTTCGAGCCCTGAGCCCCACATCTGACTTTGTGCTGACCTCTCAGAGCCTGGAGCCTGCTTTGATTGTCTCCTTCTCTGCCTCTCCCCAGCTCACACTGTCTCTCTCTCTCTGTCAAAAATAAATAAACCAAAAAAAAAAAAAAAAAAAAAGGTGTGGCTGGTGGAGGGGACCACAAGTGATAGCGGCAATGGAGTTTTCAACATCTCTAGGTTTGAGGGGACAAAGAAGGCAGATGTTGCCAGAACATAAAAGGATGGAATCCTGTGGAACAGGACAATTTGACAGCAGCATTGACCCTCCATTAATGAAATTGATGGGGTTTTGGAGTGATGGGGGTCTGGAGCCAATGGCCAGGAAAAAATACTTGAGATGTCTTTGGTACAAAAAAGGTGATTTTATTTGTTTGTTTATATGTTTATTTTTGAGAGAAAGACAGAGCATGAGCTGAGGAGGAGCAGAGAGAGAGGGAGACACAGAATTCAAAGCAGGCTCCAGGCTCTGAGCTGTCACCACAGAGCCCGACGCGGGACTCGAACTCACAAACCGCGAGATCATGACCTGAGCCAAAGTCAGACACTTAACTAAGCCACCCAGGCACCCTGAAAAAAGGTGATTTTATTAAAGTGCAGGAATAGCGTCCCTGGGCAGAAAAGAGTTGTACCGGGGTTGTAAAGAGTGACTGGTTATATACATACGGAGTTGGGGGAGATAAAGTCAAGAGGAAGTTTCTTAAAGGGATTTCCATATGCTAAAGAAGATTTACAGATTACTGGAGGCTTAGCTGTTGTCAAGCTAAGGTTGTTCTTCCCTCTAGCAAAATATTATGTTAAGACAGTAGGGAGTTCCTGGAGATTAGGAACTGATAAGATTCCTATTGATAAGACTGCCCTTTTCTTGTAATTTTACTAAGATATTTGTAAATTGATGGAGACGCTATCAGTTTAACCATTTGTTTTCTGTCCTTTGCTTGTTCTTAGGAGGCAGGAGTGCCTGAAGAATATCACACATATCCCCTTGGGGAGTCAGCTTGCCTTATGCTCCCTCACCAAAATGACCCATCCAACTTGGATCAGCGAATAAGTCTCCATCCTTACTCTTCTCCCTCCCTTGAATCTTCTGTGGCACTCCATTGGCGAAATCCAGTGGAAAGCCAGAGTGCACAGGAGCCCTGTTAATATAACCCACAGAAATGAGCCTTCTGGAGAAGAAAGCTGGGTGGGAAAGAGTGGAGATATATAAGGACAAGTGGAAAATATCTAGCACAAAGGGGTTCACAGGCTTCTATGTGTCATAGATGGGGATCCCTGGGAACAGACTCTGAGACAAAGAGTCTCATGCAGAAGATTTATTAAGGAGTACTCTTGGGAGATACACCTGTAAGAAATGGGGGAGGAGGGCTGGGACACAGAGAGAAACCGACTCACTATGCAGTTGCAACGTTAAGGCCTTAGCCTATTCTGTGAGGTGCTGTGGAATTGGGATGGGTCTGCAGAGGGGTCCCCGAACTGAGGCCTTGGGACACCCCTCTGTACCCATGTATCAGCCAGTCAGAGTACAACCTTGGGCTAGGGCTGGCCAGTGCCTGTGACCTAGAAAAATTCCCAGGGAGGGATGTAGGTATGAACCTACAGGTGGAAGGTGGGTGGATCTGAGTGGACCACTGCCTCATCCACTACACTGTGTGTGGGGGTGAAGGCAATTGCTGATTAGATGGCTAAGGACAAGTAAAGCGCTGAATACAGAAATGATAAGATACGATATACTGAGTTGGTGAGAAAGGTTAAAAAGAGTGAAATCAGATGCTAAAAGGCATTTGAAAAAATTCAAGCTCTATCCCTTGTAAATACATCAATAAAAATAACTCTCTTAATAACATAAAAATGCTGCGGATAGATACCTCCTAAACACAGCAAATACCACTATGTATCAACCCAAGAGCTAAAATCATGTTTAATGGGGGCACCTGGGTGGCTCAGTTGGTTACTCATCTGACTCTTGATTTCAGTTCAGGTCACAATCTCACGGTTCCTGAGTTGGAGTCCTGCATCAGGCTCCATGCTGATAGTGTGGAGCCTGCTTGAGATTCTCCCTCTGCCGCTCTCTCTCTGTCAAAAATAAATGAATAAACTTAAAAAAATTTTTTTTCACCTATCAAATTAGCAAAGACCAAAAAATTTGATCACGTACTTAATTGGTTATAGTGTGAAGGAACAGGCATTCAGACACAGTGTTAGTGGGATATGAATGTCGCCTCTCTGGGACAATCTGGCAACAGTCATTAAAATTAAATACATGCATAGGGGCACCTGGCTGGCTCAGTTGGTTGAGTGTCAGATTCTTGATTTTGGCTCAGGTCATGATCTATCATGGGATCGTGGGGTCGTGGGATCTATCCCCACATGGGGCTTCATACGGAGCATGGAGCCTGATTTAGATTCTCTCTCTCTCTCTGTCTCTCCCTCTGCCCCTCTATCCTGCTCGTACTCACTCTATCTCTAAGAAAAAACAAAAACAAAAACAAAAACAAAAACAAAATAGGGACACCTGCGTGGCTCAGCCGATTAAGTGTCCAACTTTGTCTCAGGTCATGATCTCATGGTTTGTGGGTTTGAGCCCTGTGACAAGCTCTGTGCTGACAGCTCAGAGCCTGGAGCCTGCATTGGATTCTCTGTCTTCCTCTCTCTCTCTCTGCCCCTCCCTCTGTCTCTCTCTCAAAAATATATAAACAGTAAAAAACATTTTTTTAAATAAAAATAAAATTAAACACAGGCATATCCTTTTACTAGTGATTCCACTTGTAGAAATTTATCTCATGGATATATTCACATATGTAAGAAAGAAATGTAAGGATATTAACTTCAGCTTGGTTTATAATAACAAAGGAAAATAATTTCTGCACTCAATGTGGGACTTGAACTCACAACCCCTAGATCAAGAGTCACATGCTCCACCAACTGAACCAGCCAGTCACCCCAGTATGTAACTTTTAAAATGAATGAAGCAGATTTCTTTGTCCTGATGTGAAGTGATTGTCAAGGCATGCTGCAGAGTAAAAAGAATCAAGAAGCAGAAAAATATGTATGCTCTGCTATTTTTTTTAATATGCATAGAAAATCTTAAGAAGGATATATAAGAAAATTGGAAGAAGTGGATACTTCTGGAGATGGAAACTGGATATTTGGTAGGATATATAAGAATATATAAGAAGAGGGACGCCTGGGTGGGTCAGTCGGTTAAGTGTCCTATTTCGACTTGAATCATGATTTCACTTGGAGGTTCGAGCCCTGCATCAGGCTCTGTGCTGATAGTGTGGAGACTGCTTGAGATTCTCTCCCTCTCCCTCCCTCTCTCTCTGCCCCTCCCCTAACTCTCTCTCTCAAAAAATAAACAAATAAACTTACATATATATATTGCATATATTTATATAATATATAAATACATATCTATATATTATTATAATATATAATAGTATTATGCATAACATATATAATAATATAATATTATATAAATATAATATATATATATAATCTTATATATATAAGAATGACACATTTTGTACCTTTTGGATTTTATACCTATTCAAACATTAATGTAAAAAAATAGACCACAGAGATGAACCCAAATCAAGCAAATACTTAAAAGAATACAACTGACAACAACCTTTTTTAAAAATTTTAATTTATTTTTGAGAGAGAGATAGAGCGAGTGGGAGAGGAGCAGAGGGAGAGAGGGAGACACAGAATCTGATGCAGGCTCCAAGCTATGAGCTGTCAGCACAGAGCCCAACGTGGGGCTCGAACTCACAAGCCGTGAGATCATGACCTGAGCCAAAGTCAAACGCTCAACCAACTGAGCCACCCAGGTGCCTCCAAAACCGTTTTTTTTTTTTTATTAAAATTTTTTTTAACGTTTATTTATTTTTGAGACAGAAAGAGACAGAGCATGAATGGGGGAGGGCCAGAGAGAGAGGGAGACACAGAATCTGAAACAAGCTCCAGGCTCTGAGCTGTCAGCCCAGAGCCCGACGCAGGGCTCGAACTCACGGACTGCAAGATCGTGACCTGAGCCGAAGTCGGACGCTTAACTGACTGAGCCACCCAGGCGCCCCACCAAAACCGTTTTATGAACAGAATCTCTATAACAATATGTCAGAGATGAATATAGAGATTCGTCACCTCCCAGCCCAGAGCTGTGGGGGAGGGAGGAGATTCCTTTTATGTTTTGTCCAAGAAAATGACTGTTAAAACATCCTCAGATCTGCTCAATTTTTTATTTTATGGCTTTTAAGGCCTTGTCTCCCAATGAACTTGGGGTAAACAGCAGGATACACCATTTTTGAGCAGGTTGGCAGGTTAACCCATCTCTCAGCGTTTGCAAAAAGGCACACTTGGGCTGGGGTGTGTCTGAGCCCAGAATGGGACTATAGAACAGCAGAAGGACAATGAACTCCATTGTGCTCCTGTTCTATGCAGCAAGCATAACAGTGTCTCCTATGGCTCAGGGACAAATGTGCCTAGGCATAAGCGGACTGAACATAGGTGATAGATGTCCAGCACCTGGAGATCTTAGGGGGTCTTCACTCCCACTACAACTTGGGAATTGAGTTTGAGGGTAGCCCCTCTCACTGCCCTACAAACCAGTTCAAACCTGTTCTCTCACTAGGCAATCCTTACTGTAGGTCTTCACATGGCTTAATATAGATCCCTAACTATTAGGTTTTAAATACCTTTCTTTTGATGCCCTTTCAAAATTTAAGGGAGCCGACAAAAGGTTGTGAGATCAGACAACAAAGTCAAGGAGGTCTCTTTTTGATTACTGGAACAGAAGTCTTTTTACCATAGCAAATCATACAGACATGGCTCTGTATGATTATGATATAGTTTTAACAGCACATATTAGGGGCGGGGGGGTGGGGGGGTGGGGGAGAGGATCTCTATCAACAATTGTTTCCACTATCTAACTTCTGCCAGAAAGAATGGCTTGACTTTCAGCTGCTGCCTTCTGTGGTCTTTTGACCAGAATTCCAATTGTGCCATGCGGCAGGTCAAGTTGTGCAGGTGCCTGGCTGTATATTTTGCAGCTAATTCGCCCTGGCAGTCACGTCAGGAAATAATGCTGTTCACAATCAGATGTTCCACAGGAACATTACTGGACTTTGTCTATGGCTGAGTGGCAAAATTGATGATACCTGCTCGGAAAAATTTCTGGGTCAAGCTTATGTACACCAGGCCCTACCCAGGCACTGTTTCTAGCAAGATGAGTCCCACTCAATTCTGCGGATTTGTATGTTTCTTCGGGGACCTCACCCAGGTCCTAGAATGGAGGCAAAGGTGTTTCTTGAAGAAGGATTCTGGCTTTGGCTCAGGTATTCTGCAGCCCACCTTCCCTTCTGCCAGAGGGTTTGTGGCGGGGTTTTTGACTTGTTGAACAGAATGTCAGTCTTGCTACCTGCTTGCTTGATATACAAGATTTATGTATCTTCCACCTGTCAGCAACATAAAATCCTAACACTACATTTTAGTTGGAGAATAACCTTGAATTTTAAGTTATCTCACTCTTTTCAAAACCTAGACAGAGAAAAGATTATTAAAGGGACTTACTATCCATCTACTTTTTGCTGACTTAAGATCTGTCCTTGTATCACATTAGATTATTGTAAACCTATTTTGCAACATTAACTTAGTCCTCTCTGGTGCCCCCCATTACTGAGTTTGTCTTGTAGAGAGTGCAAGGACCAGATTTTCTATAAAACTATTGAAGTTATTGACCAATGTAGCCTAAAATATCTCCTTACATAAGGTGTTACAAGATGGGCTTATTTTATTTATTTGTTTATTTATGTATGTATGTATGTATGTATGTATGTATGTATTTAATACTTTGCCAGCTTAAAAAATGTTTATTTTTTTATTTTGAGATTGAGAGAGAGAGAGAGAGAGAGAGAGAGAGAGAGAAAGCTTGCATGTTCACGGGGGAGGGCCAGAAAGCGAGGGAGAGAGAATCACAAGCAGGCTTCGTGCTTCGTGCTGTCGGTGTGGAGCCAATGTGGGGCTCAATCCCAAGAACCCTGAGATCATGACTTGAGCCAAAATCAAGATTTGGATGCTTAACCAACTGAATCAGCCAGGCACTCCATGATGGGATTATTTTATCATAGGGTTTAGTATTAGGGAAAAAAAAAAAATCCCTTCTGAAAAACTGGTTTCCTCATTTCCCATTCTAAGGGCAAAACAGTGTATTACTCTTCTTTTTCTGGTTGACATAAATATAATTAGTAACCATGCACAGTTACCATGCTAGCCTTTGGGGCTACAGTATATGCTTCCTCCCTGTTTTTATGGTTTTGGTATTATATTTCTATGCCAATAAATGTGTTATATGTTTATGTCATATTGGAAGCTACTGTATGGCCTAAACTTATTTTTAGAAAAAGTAGGGCTATGAATTTATATCACTGTAGAATACTCACGTAAAAATTACACTATGCTCATTAAAAACAAAAACAACAGCAACAACCAAAAACCTCTCAACAACAGACTATACCGAGGCAAGGAACAAGATTTTAAAACTAAAGTCTGATAAAGAAAGAGGGAAAGTACTCAATATTTGTTTTGTTTTTTCATTCATTAATCCTTTAAAAAATTTTTTAATGTTTATTTATTTTTGAAAGAGAGAGAGACAGCATGAGTGGGGAAGGGGCAGAGAGAGAGAGAGGGAAACACAGAATCTGAAGCAGGCTGCAGGCTGTGATCTGTCAGCACACAGCCTGACTCGGGCTCAAAGTCATGAGCAGTGATGTCATGACCCGAGCCGAAGTGGGATGCCTAACCCACTGAGCCACCCAGGTGCTCCTTCATTCATTAATTCTTGAATTCATTTATAATAGTTAAGTATTAGATAAAGTTGTTGATTCTCTAAATGTAGGAATAAATACTGGGTTTGCCAAATTCCATGTTGGAGGTTGGCATCTGCACCCTTTTGGGAGATTGCAGGAAAGGAAAAGAGTGGGGGAATCGAATGGGAGTGGGGAGGGTCACAGGTGTTCTACATTCGCTAAGCATACATGCTTATCCATGTCAGCTGCCCTGGTGGGTCAGTCCTGACTCTTCCTGGCCTGGTTAAGCAATGATGTAAACTCTGTGAGGGTAAGGATTTTTGCCAGACACAAATGAGCTCAGGTTTTCTATTGAATGAATGAATGAATGAATGAATGAATGAATGAATGAATGAACGAACGAACAGACGAACCTCACTTTGGTGATGGTGATCCAAGTGTCCCGGAGCCTGAGCTCTTGCCCTTATCCCAATCTTCTCTTGCTGGGAGATGGTAGCCTCACCTCTGGAAACTCTGGGAAGCTGCTTCCCAGAAAGAATGCCTCAGTGGGTTATAGGTCTTAGAAAAGGGATTCTGGTCTTTTCTCCATCCAAACTCCATGCGTATAACTACAAATCTGGCTGTGTTTTAAAATATTATGCTCTTTAAAATACCTGTAAATGCCCAAATACATTTCCCCTAATTTTTCATAGCTATATATAGGACAGTGTAATATGAACATTATGTTGGGTCCTTTGAAGTTTTGTGATAAAATCAACACATCATCCATTTAGAAAACATCATGACATTAGAGAATCAGTCTAATTCAATGCCTTTTGAATTTCAGTGTGTATCAAAATCACCTAGAGTGCTTGCTAAAAACTCAGATTGCTAGACTCTGCTTCCAGGGTTTCTGATTAGGTCTGGGATGGGGCTCAAGAATTTGCATTTCCAACAAATTCCCAAGTGATGCTGATGCTGGTAGTTCAGGGATCACACTTTGAGAACCATGGCTTTAAACCAGCTTTTCTTACCTAATCATCTGCCTATTGTGACCATTTGGTGGCTTCTGTCCTGAACGCTGTTGGCAAGTGTACAGAATGGTCTCAGGAGTGTGAGGCTGACTAATCTGGTGACTGACCTGCATTATCTGCAGCTGGTGGCTGATTGCAAAATGGAACAATTAAGGATTAAGACATAAATCACAGGAAATTAATATGAAGCACCACAGAGTATAAAACCCATAACATCGCTGGTATTCCTCTGTTTTGCTTATACACGTGCATCCTGCTTTGCTCTGCTGTGCTCCCCAGCATGGATGTGACCACACCCAGAACAAATAAAAGACTGTCTGTCTCTACTATCACAGAATGATAAGGTCATGGGCAGGCAAGAGAATGGAAGTAAATTCAATGAAATAAGATTCTAGGGCTGATGATGAAGAAAAATGCCATTATATTCATTTAATTTTATAAATATCTGTACTTCATCTGTAACTGTGGCAGAGTGGAAGTCAGAAAATTTTTTGCCTTTAAAAAGTGGCTTCTTTATGTCCAAATGATTTCTCTCTGAGTCAGACCTTCATATAACTATTTCATATTGACGAAGTTTTGGGGTAATGGGCGGGGTTCGTGGGGTCCGGAGCCAAGGGCCAAGAAAGAATTCTTGAAGACATCTTTGGTGCAAAAAGGTGATTTTATTAAAGCATGGGGACAGGTCCCATGTGCGGGAAGAGCTGTACTGGGATCTTGACGGGTAACTCATTATAAACCCTCAGGTTGGGAGGGGGTCAAGAATAGAGTAAGTCTCTAAGGAATTTTGGAAGCAAGGTTTCCAGGACCTTGAGGGGCTAACTGTTGCTAGGGAAACTCTATTTATTACCATTTAATAAACCGCAATCATGAGACCCTTCAGATGTATATCGGGGAGCCATAGGCTTGGAGTACGCCCCAGCATATACCTTGGGGCAGTTGAGCTAGAAGAAGTAAACTTAACAGGATCCTGGAGGTTGGGATAATGTTAAGCTAAGGTTCTCTTTTGCCACTAGCAAAGTGTCATCATCAAGGTAGCTGAGGTCCTAGAGGGAGGTCACTCTGCGGGTTTCAAGGACTCGTCAGTGGACTGTAGGCAGCAAGGGACTTTAATTTTTCATTTGCCCTAGTTTCCCACATCACCATGGCAAGCACTTAAACCACTTTCCTTTGTTCTTTCATAGCCAGGAGTGTCTGAGGTACATCACACATATTCTACCGGTGTGTGTGTGTGTGTGTGTGTGTGTGTGTGTGCGCGCGCGCGCGTGTGTCAGCCTGTATTTTGCCCTCAGCTTGCCCCACACTCCCTCATCAATATGGATTACTTATTGATTTTGATGATATGGCTTCTTAGAATAAAAACCTGAAGCATACTATAAAATAAGTGTAAATTTGAAATGCAGGCTGATGAGATGGAAACAAGCTGAAATTTCATATTGCTGATTAGTTATTCATTTAACTTTTTGGAAATTCATATTTGTATTTCTTCTTATACACCCTTAACATCAGTTGATTAGCACCAAGAAAAATGAATTGATATAATGTCTAGAAAATCTGGTAGGATTGATTTAACAAAATTAGTTTGAAAACTTTCTTCCTGTTCTATCCCTTCTGAGGTCACAAAGTCACTTTTCACATTATAGACATCTCCAAATGGTTGCTTATTCTCTGATGTTTTCTTTGACTAATCAGAACAAGATGACAGGTTTTTTTTATTCATCCTACTAATGTCTGAGTGCTATTTACCTAAATCTGCCCCATCTACAATTCATAACGATTGCATTGATGCACATACTTTAGGATGAAATTGATTTAAATAAAATTTATTTAAATTTAAATTACTACCCAGGAAGATGGAATGTAATAAGCTGGACTGCAGCTTCCTATCTCTTATTTGATTTAACTATAATACGGTTCTCAACTCATAAATAGGTCTAGTTTCATTTTTAGAAGCCTACACCATACATTCCAAGTGGTGATTGATTCTGATAATTTCTCAAACTGTTGTTGCTGTCTAATCAGGAAAATGAAGCATTTGAAACAAATAGATGTAAATTAATTGAGAGGGTTAAACACCTCTAAGTTAACACGTTTATCATGATTTTGTTTGGCATATTTTAAAATATGTTAGCATTATCAACCAAAACAAAAAAACAATGTATACTTATATAAATGTTTTATTTGATTAAAAGAGGGCATGCTGACAGTTTTTGAAAGACACACAAAAATGTTGAAATTGATATGACTTGGAGAACAAATCTTTCACCCTCACCCCCTGACTTTGTGGGCACTGGGTACAGTACAGGGAGTTATGCAAACCCATATTTGCAATCACTACTTTACAGATATTAACATAGGGGATGAGGGATATCTTGTGGCAGAATCTAATCTTGCTTAAGGAAAAAGAAGAAGAAAAGGCTGCAATTTCAGAGTTTGGGCTGGTTATGCATACAGGATAATGAGCTTGGTAAGTTTAGAAGCTTGGGTCTAGCTCAACAAACAGATGCCAATGTGGCCAAATAGTAATGTTCCATGCTATCTCCACTGTGCATTTGAGTCTCTGTACTCATCATCTCATATATATATATAGGGCTATTTTGTTCTCTTAATATACTTCACTCTAACTATAATACCTTTGAACATTATTGTTTTTCCTTAGAAGGTAGTATGTGTTTTATTTTATTTTATTTTATTTTATTTTATTTTATTTTATTTTATTTTATTTTATTGTGTGTTTCATTTTAATACTCACCCTCAGGATGCTCAAGAAGAAGGAGGGATATATCTTCAGGTTATACTGAGAGAAAGACTGAAAAGGGCAGATCTTGGAATACTAAAGCCCATGCTGGGCTTGGACTATTTCAGACATATAATTCCCCTGCATTCATTGGACTTGAGAGATTTTTTAAGTTTTCTGAACAAGACATTTTTAAGTCATCTCTCAGCGTGGGTTAATTTTATAGATCCAATGTTGTCTATAATGACAGCTTACATTAAATGCTTGGTAAGTATTAATTCACAATAGGTCATTAAAACTACCCTGTGAGGCTGATTTTCATTTTTTAGAGGAAGAAGCTGAGGCTCAGAAAGGCTAAGTAAATTCTTTCCTCTCTCCCCCCAGTACTAAGTGCTACGTGGTAGACCTGGGGTTAGGCCTTTCTCAGTCTGGTTCAAGAGCCTGCACTCTGTGGGGTGTGTGTGTGTGTGTGTGTGTGTGTGTGTGTGTGTGTGTTTGATAAAAAGAAAAGTTCATCTCACAGTTGGGGCAGGTTCTGTTCTGGGGGGCAGATGACTTTATCCTTGAGGATGAATGGTTTTTTGGTTCTTTTAAAAAGTAGGTAAACTGTCTTAGGAAGGACAGTAGGTCTTTTCCTGGGCCCTGCTGAGGGAGATATTCAGGCAGATTATGATTTGGGTGCCACATCTTAGGAAGCCAGCACCTTCCAGAGCAGGGCAACAAAACCAGCAAGGACATGGAACAGCTTCTGTGTAAAGCAAGAATTGGAAACTAAAGACATTTCCACTTCACGTCCTCAACACCTGTACCTGTCAGAGTCAGGAAAAGATAGGAGAAGAATTACTGTTCTAGAAGTTGGGAGTTTTAGGGTTTTCCCAACAATTCCTTTAAAAGCTGTATGGATATAGACAGGCCTCTTAGCATTGCTGGGCTCAATTTCCTTATCTATAAGATGGATTCTGGGTTTCCAGGGAAGAGGTTCTGCACCAAGGCTGCACAGGGTAGCGGTTAGGAATAATGACTCTGGAACCAGACCACCTGGCCTTATAACTATTTAACTTCTTCATGCCTAGATTCTTCACCTAAGAAACAGGGATATTAGTTTCTATTTCACAGGGTTGATAGGGGTAGCAATGGGTTTGTACATATAAGTACAGTGCTTGACCCTTAGTAAGCTCCGAATAAATGTTAGCTATTAACACTATGAGTATCTAGTATAGTGTCAGGATCCAACTTCATACAATGGAGAATATTTAGAGATGTCATCATCTTGGATCCATTTTCTTGGTCTTTCTTAGCTTAAGAGGCTCAAAAAATCAGAATCCTTTTGGCAACCCCATTTCGTCCCCACTCCTGTCCAAGGAAGGATCCTCCCCCAACGCTAAGCTATTGTCTAGGCATCAGTTCAAGTACGGGGAGGCAAGAATTGGAGCAAAAAAAGAAGGAAGAAGTGGCATTGAGGCCAGATGAAGGGTGTTCGTACAAGTTGTATATAAGTTGGGAACCACTTGTATACTAATATGTGTGAAGCTTGATTCTCTCATGCAAATAATGTGCATGGGCAGCTGGAGGTGTCACTCTATCAGGTGGCTCCCACACTCTCCTCTGTTACCAGCTGGGTCACTCCCACCTGCCTGCATGCTGCTATTCTCCATTTCCCATCCACACTGGCCATCACCACTACCTACATGTCATAATGTCAAGGGAGGTAAACATATGTCATGGCAGATAGTGCCTATCTCTGCTCAGCCTCAGGAGAGGAGCTTCATGAGTCCAAGCATTGCCAGAGCTGGACTCATCCTCTTGAAAAGGGTAAATGAAATGAGATCATTTTAAAGTTGAGGCTTTATTTATTTATTTATTTATTTAATGTTTATTTATTTTTGAGAGAGAGAGAGAGAGAGAGAGACAGAGTGGGAGCTTGGGAGGGGCAGAGAGAGAAGGAGACACAGAATCTGAAGCAGGCTCCAGGCTCTCAGCTGTCAGCACAGAGTCTGACGTGGGGCTCGAACCCACAAACCGTGAGATCATGACCTGAGCCGAAGTTGGACACTTAACTGACTGAGCCATCCAGGCGCCCTAAAATTGAGGTTTTATAAAAATCCGATGTTTTAAGGCTCTCTATGAAAGACAAACACAAATCCTATGAGGTTTTCTTTAAGGTATAGTCAAGTTCAAACATGTCATTATAGACTAAGACTTATAATTTAAACTATGACATACTTCTTAATTTAAAATATATACTTGGAATATATATTTTTTCTTTCAAAAACTTTGAATTTTAGGAATAAAGGGGACATCGGAGACCATTCATTTCCATGTCAGCATTTTTAGATGCAGGAACTGAGAGGTAATGAGGTGAGGACACGTGTCCTTGTTCACAGGGCTAATTAACAGAGCTGGGAAAAGAACAGAATACTCATTCAAGAACTATTTTCCTTATGTCACAGAGGACTCCTCCTCCAAAGTAGTTGTTGTTCTTGCATTGCAAAGGGTTCTAGAAGGGGAGGACAAGTGAAACTAGGAGCACCAGCAGCTCGTGCAGAATGGTGGCAAAGACCACAGGACCTGGGGCCATACCTACATGGCTGGAATCCTGTCTTCTCAACTTCCCAGTGGTGTGATCCTGGGCAAGTTCTCTGTGAGGTAGCAATTAGATATTGTGAAGTCACAGTTAACCTCTCTGCATAGTCACAATGAATCGATTGCAAATGTTTTGGTGTATTTGTCAAGTGTTTTGCTCTGTGTTAGGAACAGAATTAATATTAGATGCATGTAAATCCGGAACCGTGTCTGTGTTTAAGTGCTTAATTATTGTTTCTGAAAGGCCCACTGTGAGTATCTAGAACAGTTATAGTTAATAGCTTTGCTAAATTGAGAATGTTTAGGGATGTCTACATCCTGGATCCTGTTCTAGGTCTTTCTCAATGTTTTTAAGTTTGTTTGTTTATTTGTTTATTTAGAGAGAGTATGCACGTGCACGCATATGAGCAGGGGAGGGGCAGAGAAAGAGGGGAGAAGAGAGAATATCAGGCAGGCTCCCTACTGTCAGTGTGGAACCCAGTGTGTGGCTTGATCTCATGAAGCGTGAGATCATGTAGGTCTTTCTCAATTTAAGAATCTTAAGAAGTCAAAAAAAAAAAAAAATCTTAAGAAATCAGAATTGTCTTCCTAACCTCATCCTGTGCCCACCTTGCCCCAAGCAGACACTCTCTCGACTCTATAATCCTGAGGACAGAGACCTGGGTAGAACTTGATCTAAGCCATATCCCAGTGTCCAGCCCAGGGCCTTAAAAATAAATGTGTATTAAAGATTAATGCAGTGGTATCTCTAGAATTTTGATAAAAAATGACTCAGAGGTGATCATCTGGTTGGGATTGAAGATGAGAGTTTGGATTGAAGTTGCATTTGCTGTAGGAAATAATGGTGATCAAAGAGATGTAGCTAATGTTCCCTCATGCCAGCCCTTGAAATTACCAGTGAATGAATATGTGAATGAATGAATAATATATGAATACATGAGTGAATGAGGATAGCAGCGCTACAGCTCTCTGTCTCAGTAGACACCACCACTGGGATAGAATCTCCAACCAATGGAGGAGGAATTTCAAAACGAGATCTGAGATGGACTAATCTGAAGTAAACTGAGTATTAATATATCTTCTTTACCTGCTGACACCCCTCACGTGGAGAATTCTGCGTTATAATAATTATACAAGAGATGCATGCAATGCCGTTGTAGGAAGCCAAACAAATTGAATACAGCCTTTTCCTGTTAAAAACAAAATTCAACTATGTAAATTTGAAGATCTAATTGGCTTTATTAAAAGATTCATGAATTGGGGACATCCCAGCTAACAAGTAGAGGGGAGCTCCAAGGAACTGTAGAAAGTGGAACGTTTGTGGGGCACCTGGGTGGCTAAGTCAGTTAAGGGTCTGACCTCTGATTTCAGTTCAGGTCATGATCTCATGGTTTGTGGGATCAATCCGCACATCAGGCTCTGTGCTATCAGAACCTGGGATTCTTTCTTTCCCTCTTTCTCTGCACCTTTCACAATAAATAAACATTAAAAAATAGTTTCTTTAAAAAAAAAATAGGAAGGTGGGGGGGGGGGCAAGAAAGTTATTAGCACAAGAAAAGGATTGTTCCAGGCAAGGTGGATTTTCCTTTGTGGGAAAAGCAGGGGTCTTATCATACAGATTACTTCATCCACCCCACTTCATCTATCGTTGGGGGATGGAAAGGGCTCCTGTGGCCAACTCTTGTGTGATCAGTAAATTCCTGAGTGACTGATTAAGACTGTATTTCTGGAGGAGGTTGAAACTGCAATTAGATTGGGTATTAAGCCCTGGTTTGTGGAGTTGGCCTAAGTGACACTGAAATGCCCAGAGTCTAAGAGACCCCCAAAAACGAACCACCAGAGTCCAGAGTCAAAGCTAAGCAGCAAGGGTCATTTATTGCAGGTTCGAACCTGGACCTCTGCGCCCTCGTTGCCAGTGACGCCGAGAGGTCCTGAGAGAGGTTTTTACACCCCTTTTATAGACAGGTACAAACAAGTCATGGGGAAATCAGGAATTTTCCACAGTTACAGAGCTGCGATTGGTTGGTGTTTAAAGTTGGACACTTAACAGTATTCGATTGGTTCCTGCCTTTAGGTCAGACCACAACCGGGGGTACGGGTATCACAATGATTGATCAGGAATACACGGATGTGCCAGGCAACAATGATTGATCAGGAATATACGGATGTGCCAGGCAACAATGATTGATCAGGAATACATGGGCGTGCCAAGCAATTGTACAGAAGCAGAACAAGCTGGTTAAGCTTAGTTAGGTTTCCCGTAACTTAAGCTTTTAAGTTTTAATTTTCTCAGCCCTCTCAACACCATTTTGGGCCTGTGGGTTTTTTTTAACACTCCTAAGACCTGTAGCCCGGTTTATTTTACTTTTATCTGATTTTATTTTATTGTTGAAGTCTAGTTGGCTCACCATGTTACATTAGTTTCAGGTGTACAATATAGTGATTCAACAAGTCTACATAAGCTGTGCCCTCCACAAGTGTAGCTACCAGCTGGTGTAATACCGTTGGCTACATTCTCCATGCTGTACCTTTGATCACCACGACGTATTCATTCAATAACTAGAAGCCGGTATCTCCTACTCCCCTTCACCTACTTTGCCCATCCCCTCCCCTCCTTTGGTAACCATCAGTTTGTTCTCCGTATTTGCGCCTATGACCCAGTTTAGAGAACAATGTTCTAGATTATGTATACCTACTGATGAGACTGTCATCACTTTTTCAATTTTCCTCACAGAGGTATGAGATTAATGAGATAACCATTTTACGTCTTGTTGTGAAAGAAACTCCTATATAAAAGCTATTATTGTCATGTTTACAATCCAGAATGGTCCGATGAAGTAGTATATTTAGATATCTAAATGGTAATGGAGAGTTTGTGTTAAGTTTTGGATGTATTTGATTGATTTGTTGAATTTTAAATTAATCTGAGTTTTTTAATTGGACTGATTTTTTAATTCATGTGGGACCAAGACTCATATGTCTTCTCTTTGTTGACAGGCTGTATCTTTTCCATGTAATCCTGGTCTCTACTTTTTATTTGCATTTATTTTTATTTCTATCTGGAAACTTGTCTGACTGGTCTTTGCTTCTGAAGACGTCAGGTTATGCAAAACTCTTGGCATTCTTTGCTTGATGACTGCACAAAGGATTAATTAAGTGTGAGGCAAATTCTTGTTAGATAGCTCAGTCACATAATTCCAGAGAAATCTCTTGTACATATTACTCATTAAAGTGGTTTTTTTTTTTTCATTTTAAAATGACCACAAAAATTACTGAAATAGCAAAAGCTTTGTCCTTTTTCCTTTCTAGAGCTCTTAGTTTTTCTGCTTTCGTCTTCATGGCTAGACTTCTAGAAACTTGAAAACAGTTTCTCTCCTTTTATTGGGGACTTTTTGGCAAACACTGAAACTGAAATATGGCTTGATATATTTTTGTTGTTTCTGAGTTTGTTTATCAACATGATTAATATTATCAAAACTGTCCTTGGGACATAGCTTAATCCCTCAGCTTCTGTTCCTGAGGAGGATTCGCTTTGGAGAAATAAATTTTTAAAAGTTGCATGCCAGGCAGGATAGCAGCAGGAGCATTCCTTAACCTTCCTGCTTCTGCTCGCGTTTGTTTCCATGCACACCTGTCTGCAATGTCTCTGGATTCATCACGGTGCCTCCAGTCTAGAGAAAACTGTGAATACTCTTTTCTGAGCCTCTACAATGACTTCTTCCTGTGAAGAAGCCACAAGAACCACTCACTGACACAGAATCCCTTTTCTAAGAAAAGGAAGTCGCTGTTTTTAACATGGCACTCCTTAGGAAATCTTAGCCAGGATATTTTATTGAAGTATCCAATTTAAAAATTTTGGGTTCTTGGGGTGCCTGGGTGGCTCAGTCAGTTGAATGTCCGACTTCGGATAAGGTCATGATCTCTTGGTTCCATGAGTTCGAGTCCTGCATTGGGCTCTGTGCTGTCGGCATGGAGCTTGCTTGGGATCCTCTGACTCCCTCTCTCTGTCCTTCCCCTGTTCACGCATGTGTGCACGTGCTCTTGCTCTCTCTCAAAAATAAATATTTAATAATTTAAAAAAAGATCTCAAGTTCTTTAATAGAAATGAATTTCAGCAATGCTGTTTTCATTCCATATGCCTCTTCTCTCTTTTCCTTTTCTTTTTTTTCAAGTTCCTTCAGTAAGAATATTTGCACTCTCTGGTGTGCTGAGATCCTGGACCAACAGGATCTCAAGTGTCGAATGTCCTGTCAGAATTTAGGTTCCATTGACGACAGATTGATGACAGTCAATAGTGCAATAGTGAGTTGTTGTTGTTTTACCAAAAGAGGCCATTTCTTTTGTTTTTAAGAGCACCTAAGTTGCTAAGAGACCATAGTTCGGTTCATAATGTTTATTGTATTAATTTGGCTCTTTCCTTAATCCTCCTACATTTCATTTATTTCATTGTCTGCCCTGCTACAAAAAATACTGCTTTATCTCTGCCTAACACCCTCTCCTTCGCACTCCCTACTCTGGTTTCTAAAGAAAACCTGGAAGAATAAGGACAGAAGTCCATGCAAAGAGACTGCAGGCAAGGAAGAAAGAAAAGGAAGAGTCTGAGGAGGGCGAACAGCTGGCGAGTGGGGTGGTTAGACTTGTCAGTGCTCCTGGGCTCCTTTTTCCTCAGCTAGCTAACCTGCGGCCAGGACTTGGCCACTGCAGCTTCCTTTGGCTTCCTTCCATTTCTGACTTCAAGACCATGCTCAGGGCAGACTGCCTTAGAAGGCAATTGGTTTCCTCCTGTTGGCCCACGGGGTGCTTCTGCCACTGTACCCGCTGGCCTGGCATCCTAGAAATCTGACAAGCCTGCCTTGCTGAGACAGAACAGATCGGCTTCTGTCCTTTTTTTCCTTTATTACAGTGGAGAGAGAGAGAGGCCCAGAGGAGGAGGAAGCTGCTGGTGCAGAAGTCGCTCTCTGGAAGGGAGCTCTTGTGAAATTCATTCTGCGTGGAAACAATCGTGTGGGGGTGTCATTTTCAGTTGTGCTGTTGCTGGCAGGATGATTCAAACAGAACTGTTTCCCTGATCTGCTTGGGCTTGGTTTCCACTCCTGCATAATACACACGCGGGGTTCTCTGTACTGTGGGTAGCAGAGAGCCCACAGATACCTGTGGTTGGAAAGCTGTAGGGGTCTCTAATTTTAGGAGTCAAGCAAAATCTAAGATACTTCAAAATTTTTTTCTAATTATTATTTATTTTAAATTTTTTAAACGGCTGATTAATTTTGAGGGAGAAAGAGAGAGAGAGAGAGAGGCAAAGAGAGGGAAAGAGACAGAATCCCAAGCAGGCTCCATGCTGTCAGCACAGAGCCTGATTTGGGGTTCAGTCTCACTGACTGTGAGATCATGACCTGAGCCAAAAATGAGAGTCGGATGCTTAAACGACCGAGCCACCCAGGTACCCCTAAGATACATATTTTATAAATCTTGTGTTTTTATTGCTAAAACAAGATGGCAATATTAAAGATCAGTTTTAATGATTATTCTATATTTTAGCTATACAAAAAAAAAACCAAAAAACAAACCACATCACTGCTCAGCTCTCACTGAGTGGGTGAGAACTGGGTGCTCATTAGAATCATCTGGGAGTTTTTCAAATTACAGAGGCCCAGGCCTCACTTTAAACCAACTGACTCTGAATCTATGATGGTGGGGCCCAAGCATCTGTATTTATTTTTAATAAATAAAAAAAATTAATATTTATTTATTTTGAGAGATAGAGACAGAGTGTGAGCAGGGGAGGGCAGAGGGAGAGAGACACACACAGAATCCAAAGCAGCCTCCAGGCTCTGAGCTGTCCTCACAGAGCCCAATGCAGGGCTTGAACCCACAAACCATGAGATGGTGAACTGACCTGAGCTGAAGTTTGGTGCTCAGCGGACTGAGCCACCCGGGTACCCCCAAGCATCTGTTTTTGTTTTTGTTTTTGTTTTTTCAGGCATCTGTATTTTTAATAAAATTCTCAGAGGAGTTGAGAACCACTGGTAGAAGATAATATTGATGAATATCCTGTTTACTCTCTAATCAGATTAAGAAGTAATCTCTCCCTGGTCACATTTCCCTGCCTAATCAGAAGTAATCACTGGCCTAAATTTGGTGTTTATTGTTGTTATCCAAAATTTTAAACTTTTACCACATGGGTATGTGTGTTTGCAACTCCAAATGATACATGGTAGGGCATATACGTGTTTTAAAAACTTTGCAGACATGGAATTATGTCATATATCCTTCTGAAACTTTTTTTTGCTCAAGATGTATTCATATTGATACATGTAGTTTTAGTTCAGTTTCGTTGCTATATAGTATTCTATTGTATAAATTAAAAAAATTTTTTTTGAAGCGAGCCAGTGAGTGTAGCATTTTAACAGAATTATTTCCACTTTGGGGAGTATTTTCTCTCAGTTTTGTCTTCAAGCACACTTTTTTTTTTTTTTTTTTAAGTTTTAGTGAAAGAGAGAGAGAGTGTGTGATTGGGAGAGAAGGGCAGAGGGAG
Organism: Panthera pardus; assembly: GCF_024362965.1. Classification (NCBI taxonomy): domain Eukaryota; kingdom Metazoa; phylum Chordata; class Mammalia; order Carnivora; family Felidae; genus Panthera; species Panthera pardus. The sequence continues at coordinate 95,851,139 of NW_026526765.1, forward strand.
AAAGAGAGAGAGAATCTCAAGCAGGCTCCACGCTCAGCATGGAGCTCAACTTGAGGCTCGATCCCATGACCCTGGGATCATGACCTGAGCCCAAATCAAGATTCAGAACCTCAATCAGCTGAGCCACCCAGACACCCCAAACATATGTGGTTTTTTAAAATATTTATTTATTTTTGACAGAGAGAGATCATGTGCATGCGTACATGCATGAGCAGGTGAGGGGCAGAGAGAGAGGACACAGAGTATCTCAGCACTAACAGCACAGAGCTTGAACCCATGAACCGTAAGATCATGACCTGAGCCCAAGTCGGACACTTAACCAACTGAACCACCCAGGTGCCCCTAGCATACATGTTTTAATAGTGATAATTTCCATTATAACTCAATTTTGGGTTTTCTTTTTCCATTTAGTATCATATAATAAACTTCTTTCCATGTTTCCATAGGTCATAATGATTATTTAATTAACTACATAATTTTCCTTCATGTCTATTCATCATAATTAATCTAACTATATCCGTAATTTTTACCCCTAATATATTCTTGTAGGATGGAGCTGGTAATGTTACAAGAAAGATCTGCAGGTATGTGTGCAGCTTACTTGATTTGTTGAATTATTTCTCTAGAATGGTTTTCCAGGAGTTGGATTATCGAATCAAAGCCTTTGAAAAGGCTTGATACATTTTATAATACTGTTTTCTAAACACACTTGTATTTTTGTTATAACCCATCTCTGGGTTAATGCTGATTTATTTTGTTTCATGGGGGAATATAATATTAGGAGTGCTTCTTTTGGAGAAGCCATACTCTTGGTTCTAAACTCTTAGGACAAATTGAACACTGAGAAGAGTACCCAGAATTGAATATATTTAAGTAGACTAATACACAAAGCTAAATGGAATAGCAAATACATAAGAAATTGCAAATTCACTGGATAAGAAATTAATTCTAGATGTGATTTAATAATTATTGAAAATCCCATACTTATGTTGCCTAATCTCTTTACTAAACCTCAGTTTCCTCAGCTGCAAAATGAGGTTATGATAGAAATAATAATAATAGCCGTGAGTAGCACAACAACATTTTTGCAGTGTTCATCACATGCTAGGCATTGTTCTAAACACTTTACATATACTAGCATTTAACTGGCTTAACAACCCTATCATGTAGGCATAATTATTATTATCCCTACTTCATATTTGAGGAACCAAGGCACAGAGAGGTTAAATGACTTTTCTAATGTCATACAGCTAGTACATGGCAGAGCCAGAATTCTAACTCAGAAAGTCTGGCTCCGGAGTTAATGCTTATAACCACTAAATAAATAAGATAGTTTATATAAAATACCTATTTCAGTGCTAGGTGTATAGTAAGTACTCAATAAATGCTTGATATTATTATAATTATAACGTGTTTTGAAAAATCATTCGAATGAGTACAGGGAGTGAGTGAATTGATTTAATAGCCCTAGAAAACAATCAATAAGTGGAAATTTCAGCAAGGCAAATTTTCACTCAACAGCAGTAGTACATTTTTAGACCCTGGACATGAACAAGGAGAGGCTGAATGTCCACTTGCCAAGAATGCTATAGAAGAAATTTCCATATCAGGTAAGTGGCTGCCCTGGATGAGCTCTAAGGCAATTTCTAGCTACAGGATTCTATGATACTAGGCCAGAATCCTATGTTCTTTTCCCACATACTAAAGCTCACTTGTTTTCTTTAATATCAGTTTCAGTTTATGAACCTTATTGATGTTATTTTCATTGTAATTATCTGAATCATTCACCAACAAGAGCGTAGCTTTGTAGTTTGTGTAAGCCTTTGGCAGTCTCTTGTGTTGTAAGGTCTGATGTGTTACAATACCTGAACTCATAATGATGGGTGCTGGGGAAACCAACATATAAACATGTCAGTTTCCTTGGTGGTCAGCCTTCCTGAGCAGGCATCTACAGAGCCACTGTCACTTGGCTAAATATTATTTAGAGTCTGTCATCTTTATCAAGAGAACAGACAGGCCCATGAAATGGGGCTTTAAATGTTTATATTGAAAAATTATGGGACTATGATTGTGGATGTGAGTTGATGCCACATTTATAATAACACAGTTTGCAAGTGACTCAGGAGAGTGCCAGTGATTTCCTGCTGGGCAGGGGGATTGCTCCCTTGATGGAAGTAATAATTTTGCTCAAGCCACAGGGAAGCCACACCTGACCTTAGGATTTGTTCTCCCTTTGGATTTCAGCCCATGCGATTATTTTGTCTATACCATTACATCTGAAGCAATCCTTCAGGGTAATGCACAATTTTGTATATCAGATTCATGTCATTTCTCCAAAAAGAGTCATTTAAAGGGAACAGTTAATTCCATTACAAAGATGATGATGGAATCCATAGCAAATATACTGGATTGGCCCAGAGATCCAGGCTTTAGAAAACAATTTCTTATTGGCTATATATTGTTGTCTTTTGTCTAATGTTTTAGATTGTGCTGAATGTGTAGTTACTATGGAGATAGATCAAAATAGGCATAGAGTTTTGAGTATCAAATTGTCAACAAATTTTCCTTATAAAAATAAGATGTAGAGTGAGAAGGAAGGCAGACAAAGACTCTCAAAAACAGTTATGAGATTTAATCTGTGGTATAGGAAGGAACGAGAAAGCAGAGAGCAGACAGGACTTTAGACAATAGATTCTTCAAAATTTTAAGGTAAACCACTTGAAATGATCATTTTTGAATCATCGTCACTGAAACACACAATTTGCCTTATAAAGAAAACAATCTCTTTTTATTTAGTGGGATTTGACTATGTTCAACCTTTGTAATAATTCTAAAATAAAAAGTTACAGGTTAACTTCATAAAAACAACTCATGTATTTATACATGAGTACCGTTGACCTTAGAACAATGCAAGGATTAAAGGTGCTGATCCCCATCAACCAAGAACCTGAAAATCCATGTATGATTTTTGACTCTTCAAAAATTTGGGGCGCCTGGGTGGCTCAGTCGGTTAAGCGGCCGACTTCGGCTCAGGTCATGATCTCACGGTCCGTGAGTTCAAGCCCCGCGTCCGGCTCTGTGCTGACAGCTCAGAGCCTGGAACCTGTTTGAGATTCTGTGTCTCCCTCTCTCTGACTCTCCCCCTTTCATGCTCTCTATCTCAAAAATAAATAAACGTTAAAAAAAAAATTAAAAAAAAAAAAATTTTACCAATAGCCCAGTGCTGACTGGAAGCCTTACTGATAACATAAATAGTCAATTGACACATATTCTGTATGTTATATGTACTATATACTGTATTCTTACCATAAAGTAAGCTAAAGAAGATGTTATTAAGAAAAATCACATGAAAGAGGAACTACATTTACTGCACTGTATTTATAGAAAAAAAATTCACATGTAAGTGGACCTGTACAGTTCAAACCTGTGTTGTTCAAGGATCACCTATATTTATATTCTGTGTTGTTTTTTTTTTTTTTAATTTTTTAACGTTTATTTATTTTTGAGACAGAGAGAGACAGAGCATGAACGGGGGAGGGTCAGAGAGAGAGGGAGACACAGAATCGGAAACAGGCTCCAGGCTCTGAGCGGTCAGCACAGAGCCTGATGCGGGGCTCTAACCCACGGACCGTGAGATCATGACCTGAGCTGAAGTCGGATGCTTAACCGACCGAGCCACCCAGGTGCCCCTACATTCTGTGTTTAATTTAGAGACATTGTAACTCAAATGAAAACAATTTTAAAATGCAATTTTATTTTGAGTAAGCAAAGGTTTGCTTTGTAATCTGACCACCTAATAAGCAATTATGAGCATACATTTGGGGCATCTGGCTTTAGGGAACTCTAAAGACAGTAGCAAGCTGTCTGGTAGTAATTATAAGTGTCATTATTTTTGTGTTATTCATTCTGGCTCCAATAGGATGAGGGTGGTGTGTCTAGTCATCCTGAAACCTGAATTAGAACCCTCAAGACTTGAATGACAGCAGTGGGCAGTCAGAGTCACTGCTGTTGTGGAATGTAAGCAGAATTTCTAAAAGGAACATGTGTTACTTACATACATTAAATATTGAAAGATTGGCTTAGGCTAAAAGTACTCCAGGTAAGTTGTAGGACTGGATAGTAAAAGGATGAGTTCATATTGTGGACTTTCAAAACATAAAAATCTTTTGATCATATCTATTTAAGATGAAAGTCAATTTTTAAAAAATGTTTTATTTATTTTTGAGAGAGAGAGAGGGAGAGCACAAGCAGGGAAGGGGCTGAGAGCGTGGGAGACAGAGGATCCCAAGCAGGCTCTGTGCTGACAGGCTGACAGCAGCAAGTCCGATGTGGGGCTTGAACTCACAAGCTGGGAGATCATGACCTGAGCCGAAGTCAGATGCTCCACTGACTGAGCCACCCAGCGGCCCCCAATTTTTGATTCAAATAAAACAGTAGGGAGTTGACAAGAAAAGTTTGTCCAAGAAATGACAAATGTATATTATAGCCAAGCACAAATCTCAATTTAGAAATTGCTCTTAAGCAAATTAAACTTTGACAGCATCTGGCTACATTTTAGAGAGTACATGTTTATATATATGAAATTTGAAAATAATTTTGACATATTTTATTTTATTTTATTTTATTTTTTTTGACATATTTTATTTTGTGTAACATTTTGAAAAAAGTATCCTGAGCCAGGCGATCTATTTATCATTTATAAAACAAGGCAAAGACATTGAATTTAGAAACTTCTTGTAGGTTAGTTGAACAAATAGAACTTTCCTAAAGATCTAGAAGATGACCTTGGTGTTCCTGTCCATGGAAAAGCCTCAAAGAGGGACAAGGCAGACAATTGGAAAAATAAAAAATCATCCCTCCTCTCTGAAAGGAGAGCACAGGAAGCACAAAGTGATTGGAGCAGCTTGAATTTATGCTTCCTATTTGAAGAAGTCCTTGTAGAGGTATTTCTCTGCCCCCGACACCTTCTGTTGTGGGATAACTCTGCCAGAGGGTTACTCAACTCAAGAGAATACTTTTTTTTTTTTTTTAGGTAGGCTTCATGCCTAGTGTGGAGCCCAATTCAGGGCCTGAACTCACAATCCTGAGTCAAATGCCCAACTGACTGAGCCACCCAGGCGCCCTGAGAATACTTTTTTTTTTTTTTTTTTTTTTTTTTTTTTTACTGCAGAGAAGGCTGCTGAATAACATGTTGAGTATGGCATGGAAAACTTGATATTCTTCTGTTGAGTCCTGTGAGTCATGGCTGCAGATGAGGCATACGAGATCAATGGCCTGCCTGCTGAGATTGGAGTGAGGGGAAATCTGGTCAGAGCCATTTGGGGACAAAACTGCCTCCTTGTCAGTATGGTGGCCTTGCCCAGACTGCTTTTTTTCTCCTGCTGCATTTATTTTGAAAGAGAGAGAAAGAGTGCATGAGGGAGGGAGGGAGGGTCAGGGAGAGGGAGAGAGAGAGAATCCCAAGCACACTCTGTGCTGTTAGGGCAGAGACTGACACGGGGTTCAATCCCACGACTCTGGGCCAAAATCAAGAGTTGGACACTCAACCAACTGAGCCACTTAGGCACCCCAACGTGGAAGCTGCTTATGTGCTTGTGTAGAAAGGACAGGTTTCTCCTCTGCTCACTTTGTTAAGGCAGCGTAAATTCCTCTTATGAGTCGGTCCTTCCAAAGAGCCGGCAGCCTCTGCTTCAAATGCTCCTGTGACTGCAGACCTAGTTGGTATCTAAATAGTCTAATTCACCGCCAATGATTCTGGCACAAATCAAAGGATTTAGAACTAGAAGGAACTTTAAAGACTTAAGAAATCCAATCGTATCATTTTACGTGTGAAGAACCAAGACCACGTGAGAGCCACAGAGCTAATTAGTGCTAGAGAAATGAGACAAGAACTCAGTGTCTTGAGCCGGATTCTTGTAAATGGAAGAGCATGTCGTTAATTCAGGAGATCTGTGAGTACTGCCTCCAGGCCCGTGCTCATTCCTACGTGTAGTTACTAAGCGATGTTGGTAAGAAACGTAATTTTAGAAGAGGTGATTTGGGGCTTCATATTTAAAGAAACGAATTGTCATGAATCTGTCATGTGCAAACGAGTGCCAAACAATTATCTTAACACTGTTTTTATAAAACAATTGGAAGCCCCACAGCTTTTCCTTATTGGGATGTGTCCTTAACTGAACTCTTGGAGATTAATACTTCATCTTCTAACCCTCTGAGTGTCTTATGCACACATTGAGAAGGCTCAACTTGAAATCCTGAATTTTCTGGCTCATATTTAGAGATGGCTCCTTTTCTAGTAGATACTTTATCTGAGCCTTAAGACTAGACAACTGGGTATTCATTTAATGGGAAGACCTTAATTTTGTCCCTTCCAGGCATCCTGCCCAATTTGCAAAGTGGAAATCCTTGCAACTTTTTCTTTCACTTGGCCTAATATATCTTGTGTAGTTACGTAAATTTACACAAAGCAAAAAATGTTCAGGAAGCAGAAACAGAAAGACAAAAACACTTCATTTATTAGCATCCTGGAAGCAAAGTGCATTGCTTTGGTCCTGCTCTCCAAAAGTACAGTAGTTGCCTTTTATCTGCAGTTTTGCTTTCTGCGTTTTAGTTTCCCTCAGTTAAGTGTGGTCTGGAAGCAGACGGTACTCCTGATGAATCATCGGGAGGTCAAGACCAGACTAACGCTCCATCATAACACCTACAACATTCACCTCACTGTCATCTTATCACATGGGCATTTTACCATCTCATATCATCACAAGAAGAAAAGGTAAGTGCAGTCAGACAAGATGTTTTGAGAGAAACAGAGAGACCACATTCAAATAATGTTCATAATAGAATATTGTTATAATTGTTCTATTTTATTATTAATTATTGTTAATCTCTAAATTTATAAATTAAACTTTTTTTATTTAAAAAAATTTTTTTTAACGTTTATTTATTTTTGGGACAGAGAGAGACAGAGCATGAACGGGGGAGGATCAGAGAGAGAGGGAGACACAGAACTGGAAGCAGGCTCCAGGCTCTGAGCCATCAGCCCAGAGCCTGACGCGGGGCTCGAACTCACGGACCGTGAGATCGTGACCTGAGCTGAAGTCAGACGCTTAACTGACTGAGCCACCCAGGCGCCCCTATAAATTAAACTTTATCATAGGTATGTATATATAAGAAAAAAAACAGTATAGGGGCGCCTGGGTGGCTCAGTCGGTTAAGCGTCCGATTTTGGCTCAGGTCACGATCTCATGGTTTGGTTTGAGAATTGGAGCCCCCCTTCTGGCTCTGTGCTGACAGCACCGAGCCTGGACCCTGCTCAGATTCTGTGTCTCCCTCTCTCTGCCTGTCCTCCACTTGCACTCTGTCTCTCACAAAAATAAATAAACATTAGAAAAAAAGAAAAAAAAAACAGGATATATATAAGGTTTGGTACTATCTGCAGTTTTAGCCATCCACTGGAAGGTCTTGGAATATATACCTGTGGATAATGGGGGCCTATGGTACATAGAAGAACAGAATGCAGATATTGGCTGTATGAAAGCTTTAAAGCAGGTGAATTTTTTACAAAATTGTAAACCTACTATGTGCCAGGTTGTTTTCTTTTTTTCTTTTTTTGGCAGCCCTGAAAAGGGCCTTTATTTGGAGAAAAAGGGGTGATGAGGTTTTAGCCCCCAAAGCCATAGAGGGTGCGGCCCTGGTGCTTGAGCAGGTAGACTACCTCCATGGCCGTGACTGTTTTGCGCTTGGCGTGCTCTGTGTAGGTGACAGCGTCGGGGATTACCTTCTCCAGGAAGACCTTGAGTACCCCCCCAGGTCTCCTCCTAGATGAGGCCAGAGATGCGCTTGACGCCGCCGAACTGGGCCAGCCGCCAGATGGCGGGCTTAGTGATGCCCTGGATGTTGACGGGCAGCACCTTGCGGTGGTGCTTGGCGCCCCCCATGCCCAGGCCCTTCCCGCCCCTGCCGCGATCAGACATAGCTGCCTAATAAACATTAAAATTTTTTTTAAAAGGAAAGAAAGAAAGAAAGAAAGAAAGAAAGAAAGAAAGAAAACCCCAATCGCTGTGACGTGCTGTGCGAGTAGGTCACAGCGATTGGGGTTTTCTTTTCTTTCTTTTTTTTTTTTAATTAAAATTTTTTTAAATGTTTGTTTATTTTTGACAGAGAGAGAGAGAGAGAGAGAGCGCACGCGCGAGCGAGCATGAGTGGGGGAGGGGCAGAGAGAATCCAAAGCAGGCTCCAGCCTCTGAGCTGTCAGCACAGAGCCGGACTGGAGGCTCGAACTCGTGGACAGTGAGATCATGACCTGACACAAAGTCAGAAGCTCAACAACTGAGCCCCACCCCCCAAGGCGTCCCAGTTTTTAAAATTGTTAAATGTTTATTTATTTTTGAGAAAGACAGAGAGACAGAGTGCAAGCTGGGGAGGGGTAGAGAGAAGGAGACACAAAATCTGAAGCAGGCTCCAGGCTCCGAGCTGTCAGCACAGAGCCAGATGTGGGCTTGAATTCACAAACCTTGAGATCATGACCTGAGCCAAAGTGGGATGCCCAACCGACTGAGCCGCCCAGGTGTCCCGGGGTTTTCTTTTTTTAATATGTTCTTTCATTCAAGAAGATGCTTTATTCTCCTTCTGGTTGTTGTCTGTCATAAAGACTTCTTTTGGGGAAAGGATTTGATGTTGGTTATATTTTAGTTTATGCATTCATTTACCCAGTAAATATTTTTTGAGCAACTGCTATGTAGCAGACACTAAGCTAGGTGATAGGATACAATAGGGAGAAGAAATTAGACAAATCCATGCCTTTTTGGCTTAGTCTAGTGAGGGGCAGAATATAATAACACAAATATATGTAAGATAAGTTGATGAGCACTGGGAAGGAGATGTACAAAGTACTAGGAGATGGGGAGGATTTCACCTGGTCATAAGCACCAAGGAAAGTTTCCCTATAAAATGATGCTTCAGCAGAAATGTGAAGGAGTTGGAGTTATCAAAGAGTGAAGAATGATTCAAGTCAAGGAAACAGTATATGCAAAGACTCTGTAATCATAGAGGGTCAAGGGGTATTATATGTATTAAAATTTTCTTTTGGGGCATCTGGGTGGCTCAGTTGGTTGAGGGTCCAACTCTTGATTTTGGCTTATATCATAATCCCAGGGTTGTGGGATCAAGCCCCACATCGGGCTCTGTGCTGAGTGTGAAGCCTGCTTAGGATTTTCTTTCCCTCCCTCTTTCCTTCTCCCCTGCTTGTGCACTCTCACTCTCTCTCTCTCAAATAAAAAAAAAAAAAAAAAAAAAATATATATATATATATATATATATACACACACACACATATATATATATATGTAAATTTTTTTTTTTTTTTGCTTTTGCTGTAATGTTGAATAGGTTTGACTGGGATTAAAAGGGATACAGGTAGACTGGTTAGGAGGTTATTAAAATGGATAAAACTTGGGGCGCATGGGTGGCTCCATCAGTTGAGCATCTGACTTCAGCTCAGGTCATGATCTCACATCTCCTGAGTTCAAGCCCTGCATCAGGCTCTCTGCTGTCAGCACAGAGCCTGCTATGTAGCCTCTGTCCCTCTCTCTCTCTGCCCCTCCCCCACATGTGCTCTCTCTGTTTATTTTATAAAAATAAACATTAAAAAAATAGACAAAGCTTGGTTAAGAAGGTGGAGAAGATGGAGGAAAACATAATTTTGACCGGATTGGGGGCTGGTTTGAGCATAGAGGTGAGAGAGAGGGAGGTATCATGGATGACTTCTGGCTTTCAGGCTCCTTCAACTGAATGACTAGTTCACTGAAGTGGGGGCTACGGAAGGAAACCAGGTTAGGGGAATTGGTGGATGTGGGAAGTGGTGAAAGCATGACTTCATTAGACTTGAACATCTTGAGAATCCCAAGAGGCCAAGGTAAGCTGCCAGTTGTATAATCAACTTTGATGCCTGAGGAGACAGAGGCTTGGGCTGGAGATATAAATTTGTGAGTCATCTTTGTGTGGACATTGAGTAGAGAGGGGAGCACCAGGAGAAAGACTATTTTAGAGTGGATTTAAGTAAATGCTCTACTTTCCTCTGGGGATAGGTCTTTTTTTTCTTTTCAAAGTTTATTTATTTTGAGAGAAAGAGAGAAAGTGCACTCGCATGCAAGCAGGAAGGAGAGTGGCAGAGAGAGAGAATTCCAAGAAGGCTTGATCCTGGGGGCTCAACATGGGGCTGGGTTCTATGAACCAAGAGATCATGACCTGGGCTGAAATCAAGAGTTGGAAGCTTAACTGACTGAGCCACCCAGGTGCACCAAATGGCTTTGATTCTTGATCAAAGTCTTTCAGGTTTTAGAGCAAATGGACAAACTTAGAAATTGAGCAGAAATATCCCTAAAATTATGACACACAGGTGGACCTTGCTGGGCTTGTTGAAAAGTTAACTGAAAGACATGAAAGACATTTTTTTTAAATGTTTTTTTAACGTTTATTCATTTTTGAGAGACAGAGAGAGATACAGTGCAAGTGGGGGAGGAGCAAAGAGAGAGAGAGAGACACACACACACACACACACACACAGAATCCGAAGCAGGCTCCAGGCCCCGAGCTGTTAGCACAGAGCCTGATGCGGGGTTTGAACTCACTGACTGCAAGATCATGACCTGAGCTGAAGTCAGACGCTTAACTGACTGAGCCACCCAGGTGCCCCCGAAAGACATTTTTTTAAATCTTTAAGGAAAACAAACTTTTAGCTATCTGCTTGATGGGCAGATGGTGCATAGGGAGAAAAGGTCAGGTAAAGTGCCTAGGTCTATAAAGCAAGTTAAATTCTGTGTTGGCAAATGAAGTGATTAAAATGATCAAAGATATCCTTTCAATCTAAAAGTAGTTTGAAGGTGTTGTGTGTGTGTGTGTGTGTGTGTGTGTGTGTGAAGAATGAATTAATCTAAAAACTAAATTTAAAACATCTTAACTGGTTTTTAGTACATGCACCCAAGAAAATACTATGAAACTTTTTAAAAAGATGAAAGATAATGTGGATAATCTAGATGTATACATTCATAGAAGGAATCCTGTTATATGTTATCAGGTGAAAAAAAGCATGCTGCAAAACATTATTGAGGTATAATCTATTTATTGGCATTTAAAAAATTTTCAACAACACAGCAGAAAAACCAATAAAGACATTCCTATTTTAAAATCATAGGTTGGGGGCGCCTGGGTGGCTCAGTCGGTTAAGCGTCCGACTTCAGCTCAGGTCACGATCTCGCGGTCAGTGGGTTCAAGCCTCGCGACGGGCTCTGGGCTGATGGCCCAGAGCCTGGAGCCTGCTTCCGGTTCTGTGTCTCCCTCTCTCTCTGCCCCTCCCCCGTTCATGCTCTGTCTCTCTCTGTCTCAAAAATAAATAAACGTTAAAAAAAAAAAAAAATTTAAAATCATAGGTTGAACATTTTTCCATTTTTAAATATTCTTCAAAAGCATAGTTTTTATTCACTACATAATGCCATTATATGAACTTATTGAGCCATTCCTTTGTTTTGACAAAATTTCATCTTTATAAAATCACACACACCCGTACACACACATGGTATAGATTCCTAGAAGTACTCAGTCAAGCTGTTTGAGATTCTTCTCAAACTGCTTTTCAGAGAAGCTGTCATGATTTTTCATTTCCACCAACAGCGTACAAAAATGCAGTTCCATTGTACTTAAAATACTTTAAAATACCTTTTTTAATTTAAATTTTAATTTTTTAAAAGTTGCTTATTTATTTTGAAAGAGAGAGAGGATGGGGGAGGGGCAGAGAGAGAGAGAGAGAGAGGGAGAGAGAGAGAGAGAGAAAGAGAGAATTCCAAGCAGGTTCCATGCTGTCAGCATGAGCCTGATGTTGGGCTTGATCCCACAGCTGTGAAATCATGACCTGAGTGAAATCAAGAGTCAGATGCTTAACTGACTAAGCCATCCAGGTGTCTCTAATTTTAATTTTTTAAAATAAAGTTTATTTATTTATTTTGAGAAAGAGAGAGAGAGAGAGAGAAAGCAAGCGGGGGAGGGGAAGGGAAAGAGGGAGAGAGAGAATCCCAGGCAGGCTCTGCACCATTAGCACAGACCCCGAGTTGGGGCTTGAACTTGTGAACCATGAAATAACGACCTGAGCTGAAGTCTTCAGCTCAACCAAATGAGTCACCCAGGCGCCCCAACTTTTTTTAATTTTAGAGAGAGAGAGAGTGCATGTGTGCGAGTCGAGGACAGGGGCAGAAGCAGAGGGAGGGAGAATCTTAAGTAGACTGCAGGCTCCATGCTCAGCTCGATTCCACAACCCTGGGATCATGACCTGAGCTGAAATCAAGAGTCAGACACTCAACTGATTGAGCCACCCAGGGGCCCCTAAAATACCTTTTCAAAGTTAATAGGAGAAATAGTATTTCAATATCATTTGTAGTTGTGTCATTTGTGTTACCAGTAACATTCAAGATTTTTGTTGCGTATCAGCCACTTACATTTTTATTTGAATAATTTAAAGTTCTTCTTTAAAAAAAATTTTTTTTAACATTTATTTATTTTTGAGACAGAGAGAGACAAAGCATGAATGGGGGAGGGTCAGAGAGAGGGAGACACAGAATCTGAAACAGGCTCCAGGCTCTGAGCTGTCAGCACAGAGCCCGACATGGGGCTCGAACTCACGGACCATGAGATCATGACCTGAGCTGAAGTCGGCCGCTTAACCGACTGAGCCACCCAGGCGCCCCTAAAGTTCTTTTTTTTTTTTTTTTTAATTTTTTTTTTCAACGTTTTTTATTTATTTTTGGGACAGAGAGAGACAGAGCATGGACAGGGGAGGGGCAGAGAGAGAGGGAGACACAGAATCGGAAACAGGCTCCAGGCTCCGAGCCATCAGCCCAGAGCCTGACGCGGGGCTCGAACTCACGGACCGTGAGATCGTGACCTGGCTGAAGTCGGACGCTTAACCGACTGCGCCACCCAGGCGCCCCTAAAGTTCTTTTTTTAAATAATTCTTAAGCTTTACCTATTTTTCTATTGTTAGAGTTATTTTAAAAATTAATAGACTTTTTTAAAAGCAGTTTTACATTTGTAGAAAAATCGAGCAAAAAGTATTGAGATTTCCCATGTACCACTTCTATCTACTCTCTCCTCAGTTGTGTTAGTATGGTATATTTGTTACAATTGATGAGCCAGTATTGATATATTATTATCAACTAAAGTTTATAGTGGGTTCACTCTTTTTGTTTTACATTCGATGGGTTTTGACAAATGTATGACATATATTTACCATTATGGTATCATACAGAATAGTTTTACTGCCCTATAAAAATCTGCATTCATCTATTCAGCCCTCCCTCCCCCATAGTTTCTGGCAACCAGTCATTGTTTAATGGTCACAACAGTTTTGTCTTTTCCGTGATATCACATAGTTGGAATCATACAACCTGTAGTCTTTTCAGACTGGCTTCTTTGACTTAGCAATATGCATTTACGTTTCCTCTGTGTCGTTTCATGGCTTGAGAGCGCTTTTCTTTTTAAAGCTAGCTAATGTTTAGTCAATTGAATGGATATTCCATGGCTTATTTACTCACCTATTGAAGGACATCTTGGTTGTTTCCAAGTTTTGGCAATTATGAATAAACCTGCTATAAACAATCGAGTGTTTGGGCATAATTTTCAACTAATTTGGGTAAATACCAAGGACTGTCATTGCTGGATCATATGGTTAAGAGTATGCTTAGCTTTCTAGAAACTGCCAAACTGTCTTCCAAAGTGGAGTTTTGCATTCCCATCAGCAATAAATGAGAATTGTTGCTTATAGTACTTTTTGAAACCTGTTAATAGTAATAACAATTAAAAAATCTACACATAAACTAATTGTCTATGAAGGAGAACCATTTGTTTGTTGTACATGGAGCAGAGCATCCCTCCTCCCCACCAGCTTATTGACAATATTTTCATACTCATTTTCAGTAGATAGTTTTACTTCACTGTGAGGATCTGCCTGTAGTTAAATTCCTCCAGAATTCTATTTTTGATATTGGATGCTTTGAATTTTTTATAGTAATAGTAATTGAGAATTATTTTCTGGGCTGCCTGTGTGGCTCAGTCAGTTAAGCATCCGAGTCTTGATATCTGCTCAGGTCATTCTTTCGAGGTCATGAGTTCGAGTTGGGCTCCCCACTGAGTGTGGAGCCTGTTTGGGATTCTCTCTGTCGCCTTCTGTCTCTGCCCCACCCCTGCTTATGCTTTCTCTCTCTCTCAAAATAAATAAATAAACATCTTTTAAGAAAAGGAATTATTGGGACGCCTGGGTGGCGCAGTTGGTTGAGTGTCTTTCTTCAGCTCAGGTTATGATCTTGTGGCTTGTGAGTTCGAGCCTCGCATGGGGCTCTCTGCTGTCAGCACAGATCCTGCTTCAGATCCTCGATCTCCCTCTCTCTCTCTCTGCCTCTCCCCTGCTCTCTGTGTCTTTCAAAAATACACATTAAAAAAAAGAATTATTTTCTAAATTTTAATAAATTCATATGCTGTACTCAACAATACCACACAGAACACATGTCAACATTTTGCTACTTTGTTACACAATAGTAAAATCTCTCACCTGTCAATTTTATAAATAGGTAGGCACAATTAACTTCAGTGTGTAAAACAACCACAAAGACTTTGTGCCCAGCTGGGTCATTTTTAGGTTCATACAAAATATTTTGTTAATGTAATTTTCCTATTTCTTATCTAAACATTCAAAAGAAACAGAATGAGACCTTTAATATTATCGGGGCAGGGCTCATCTGTCCCCTCCTCGCCCCTGTATCTAGGAACTCCCAGGACTGTCCTGCAGAAATGAAGTCATTTAATCATAGATTCCTGAGCCGCAAACACTCTCAAAGGGCTTTTTAGTTCAGTCATAAGTGTGGCCCAATTTAAGTCATACCTGACACAGGATGCTTGTCCTAATCTTCCACAATTTCAGATGTTCTAGTCTTCCAAAACAGACGGGTTCACGAGTTTTTCCTTCTTTAATACATTCTTCATTAGGTCAAAACAATCTTCTTACCTGTAGATAAAAAATCATTTCTGTGTGTGTGTGTGTGTGTGTGTGTGTGTGTGTTTTCTAAAACATCCATGAGCATTTTTCTTAAAAGTTGCCAAGAGAATAGAGCTTAAATATTCTCACCATAACAAGGAAAAATGATAATTATATGAAGTAAAGTTTGTGTTAGTTAACTTTATTGTGGGAAACATTTTTCAATATATATGTGTATCAAATGATCACATTGTACACCTTGAACTTACACAGTGTTACATGTCGCTTATATCTCAATAAAGCTGGAAAAAATGTAAATCCCTTAGTACATAAAGACAGGTTCCCTCCACCCCCTACCTCGGCTTTTGTGTCATTATTCCTATATATGCCTTCCTTTTTATTTCTGGCATTTGCTCTTGTTCTTAAACATACATACGATTCACCAGAAGGAATGATTCATTCTTACCTGGGGCTACTGAACAAGTTTTTATTTAGGAGGTGATTTTTAGGATTTAAAGGATTTTAGGAGGAAGAAAGAGTTGCAAAAAGAGAATTCCAACTAGTATGAGACAAGGATGTGAGCATGACAGAACACGTCATGTTTGGGAAGTTTCAAGGTCTCCTTTTGTGGCTAAAACACAGTGTATTTATAAGAAGATGGGGAAAGTTATGCTGGAACCAGACAGTGAAAGGCCTTGGGCTACTCTTGGGAGGTGGATTTTAGCTATGGGAAAAGACTGGGAAACAACTATGTTTAAAAGTGAATTCTGGAGGTCTATACCATGTGGAGGGCATTTTGGAGCGGGAGAGCATGCAGGCAGGGAAAAAGTTATAAGCCCATTTCTGTTATCCAAATGGAAATAGCTAAGGGCTGGAAATGAGGCAGTTGCTTTGGGATTGAGAAGGGAGACTTTTGAAGGATGAACTGACAGGTGATAATGCCTAAATAATTGTTTCCAGAATTCTGGTATGGGCAAGTGGTTGGTTGTATGTCTGTCTTTCTTTCTTTCTTTCTTTCTTTCTTTCTTTCTTTCTTTCTTCCTTTCTTTTTTCTTTTTTTCTTTTTTAATGTTTATTTTTGAGAGGGGGAAGGGAAAGAGGGGGGCAGTGGACATAGGACCCAAAGCAGGCTCTGTGCTGACAGCACTCTGATGTAGTACTCAAACTCAGGAACCATGAGATTATGACCTGACCCAAAATCAAGAGTCGGACACTTAACTGAATAATCAGGTGCCCCTATTTATGTTATTTTACTTTCATGCTTTCTCTTTCTGAAATGTCCTCTCCCATTCAGTCTTCACTATTCATCTTTCAAAATGGTTGGAATCGTTTCCTGTTTAAAACTTTCCCTCCCTATTTCACACAGAGAATTGACTTCTCCCTCCTTTGGGTTCCACTATATCCCAGCAAGATTGACATTTTATTGCACTTATTTAATATTTGTCTCCTTTTCCTAGATACTATCTCACAGAAAGGAGAGATCATGAATTTTGCCTCTATAGCCTCGGTACCTAGAGTAGTGCCTGACACATAGTTGCAATGGGAAAACATTTGTTGAATAAATAAATGAAATGGCAGATAAGGGAGATTTTCCAGTCATGTCTTTACTGGCTTCCATACACTGTAGATCACCAGGAAAGGAAAATGGTTCTATGTCTATACAATGGGGTGATAGACACTCACACTACCTGTGGAGAAGGTTGAGATAGTGGAATGAAAGCTCTTAGGGAATTATAATACAAATAAAACCCTTTATTCCTATATTATGGGGAAATTGCTTCTTCCACTGATAAGGGTGCATCCAGTTGGGAATACTGGTTTTACCTGTGACTTGTCTACAAGAAATCTAGAATGTTCAGGATGATTTGGGAAGAAGTTATCCTGAGGGAAGTAGGGTTAAGACAGACTTCACAGAAAAAGAGCGAAATTTCCTTAGGAGCATGTGCTTGGCTTTTTTGGAGGTTTGGTTAATCTTGGGAGGAAGACCTCATACCGTAATTTCTAGGGATGAATCTACAAAGTCCAGAGGTGGGAGAAGTACCTGTTCACAGAGGCTCTGCCCACATCTAGACTTCGGTGCTGGTCCAAGATGTGGAGTCATGGACTTGCATCTGTGTGAACCCAAGTCCCCAGCCTGGCACTGTGAAGGACTGACTGTGACCTAAGCACTGGGGTGTTGGGGCCTGACAGATACCCTCTTACTCTGGCCATTTCAACTCCTCAGCTCATCCTATGTGTAACTGAAGTGAAAATGTGTGGCCCACGCTTCACGCCAACCACCTTTATCCTCTGCTATTCTGCCATGCCATTTGGAAGCCAAGAGGCTGTTTTGTCTCCAGTTCCGTTTTGCACTGAGTATCACTGAGTACTTAATTTACTATTAGGCAAAGACCAGAAGGGAGAAACAGATTTCAAAACATTTAAAAGCATGTAAGTGCCAAAGTGCTTTTTCTAGGGATAAAACTAATAGCAGAAAGTTGGTTTTCATCCAAGAGTTTCTGGAAGACAAAAGCCATTCATTAGAACACATCTTGATTGAATCTGGGGGGTATGGTGGGTGGGGACATGGCGTTGAAGTTGGGGGGCACGGAGGGGAGTGGGCTCTGTGTAAAATTGAATGCAGCCTCAGAATTTAAAACTATATTGTGTGTGTCGAGGTAACTTCCCCCATTGTGTCAACCACACTACACTTTTACAAAGAGTAGTGCTAGATCTTAACTATAATTTCAGGCACATTTTTAGTTCAAACACTTAAAAAAAATCCCAGTTCTATTAAAGCCATTATGGATGTTTTTGCTAACGCACAGATCCAAGTTTTTAAAAAAACCCAAGTAGGCCCTATAAAAATTAGAAAGAATTAATTACCTGCTTTCCCCAATTCCCTGCCTTTTAAAAATTAAGCATTCTAAGAAGACATATGTGAGTGGCTAGCATATAAACATTAGTTGTTCTTTTCTGTGCTCTCATATTTCTGCGTTCCATCCTCCTTTTTTTTTTTTTAATAGCATATTGCATTTAATTGCATGTTTCCACATCCATCTCCCTCATTAAACTTGAGCTCATCTGGGACAAGACTGAGTCTCACCCATCTTAGGTTCATCAGTGCCTATGTTCTGAGTGTGGCTATGAAGAGTTGTTTTTCAAAAACTATTTGTTGAATGAATGAAACATCATTTTTAGCTCTAGGCCTTTGTTTTGCTCTCGGCCTAATTAGGTAATTTTTAATTCATAACAAGCGCTGGCTCTTAATCAGATCAAAGGAGGCTCAAGTTCATTTTTAATGAAAGAGGTACAAATTAAAACTCTGCTGAGGTACAACGTTGTCATCTGTCATACCCTTGTATATGTAGTACATGCAGTATTAACACTTTGTTAGTTGAATACACTAATAGTATTTCTAGGGAAGGCCTTTGGCCATATCTATCAAAATTACAAATGAACATGCTTTTTGACCCAGAAATTCCACTTCTAGGAACTTGTCTGGCAGATATGCTTTCACAGGAGGCAATGACACTTGTGAGAACATTGACTGTGGCATTGCTTGCAGTAGCAAAAACCCGGAAATGAACTCAATGTTCAGAATAGGGGACTAGTTAAATAAATAATGGTACATGCATACAACAGACAATCTAGTCCAGAGGAAAAAAAGAATGAGGCAGTCTGTATATACTGATAGGGGATAATTGGTAAGATCTATTGTTAAGTTAAAAAATAAAAAACAAGATTCAAGGGGCGCCTGGGTAGCTCAGTCGGTTACGTGTCCAGCTTCCACTCAGGTCACGGTCTCAGAGGTCATGAGTTCAAGCCCCACGTCGGGCTCCGTGCTGACAGCTCAGAGCCTGGAGCCTGCTTTGGATTCTGTGTCTCCCTGTCTCCCTGCCCCTCCCCCCACTCACACTCTATCTCTCTCTCACTCTCAAAAATAAACATTAAAAAAAAATAAGTAAAAAGATTCTAGACAGCGTGTACCATGTGCTACCATATATTACATGATGATAAGATGCCTAGGTATATTTGCCTGTGTATGCATAGCTATCTCTGAATGGACTCACCAATCCCAGTGATACGGCTACCTGTGGTTTAGGGAACCAGTTGGATCAATGACAGGGAGCTATGGTTTCTGTCACCTGCAACACAAAAAGTCCTATTTTGCCCACTTTTTAAACACCTTACCATTTTCCTATCACTGTTAGGATTAAGCCCAAAATCCTTCTCAAGGCCTACAAGGTGCTTCAAGACAGAACTCCCACCTACCTCCCCTGTCTCATTTTTAGCCCCTCTCCCTCCTTGCTTGGTTTTCTTTCAGTGTCTCAAACACCGTTTGCTTTCTGTCTCGTGGTCTTTGCAGATGCTGTTCCTTTGCTTGGAAAGCTCCTCCCCTCACCCTCCCCTGTCTAATTCCTACTTGTCCTTGAGGTAACAATGTTGAGGCTGTTGAGGCCGTTTCATCAAAGAGACTTTTGCTACCTCCCCAGGCTAGTGTAGTCTCCTGATAGATGCTCCCATGACCCCCCAAAGTTCTCTCTCATTACCAAACATGACAATTAGAAATGATACATTATTTGCTTGAAGTCTGCTTTCCTCGCTAAGTCACAAGCTGATGTGTATTGTGGTTACCTTTTTACACGTACCTAGCACAAAGCAGGTGCTTATAAACCCTTGTGAAGGGAAGAAATGAAGGGTGAAAGCAAGGGAGGAATGAAGGAGGCAGGGCAGGAGGAAGGAGGAAAGGCAGCCAGGTTAGGGAGAAGGGAGGGAAGAAAGGAAGGAACTACGAACACATTAAAGGCCATTGTAGAGAGCTGTCCCCATGTGCGTTCTTCATTAGTAAGTAGCTAGCAGGCTCAGTATTCTCAGATTAATTTGAAAATTATAATGTTAACTTCATGATCTTAAAATTAATATTTTATAAAATTGATTATTTTGGTTTATTGTTTAATAAAAAGGAATTTATCACCACTGATGGATCTTGTTTTACGTTAGCCTAGATATCATGTTATTCTGAATATTTCCTTTTTTACCACTGAGGGGCAGTAGTAACCTTTTCTCACACAAAAGGTTAAGATTTCTATTTTTTATGAGTGGGAAGATGTTTCAGTGTATACATGTTAGGACTTTAGGCTATTTTAAATACTCAACATATTTTTATACTGATGCTGCTGCTTACATATGAATCACATGGGGTTTTGATTATATTTAGAATGAGATCAAGCCTCTTCCCCAGCCTCCAAGGCCCTGAATGAGCTCTAGTCACACTGGTCCTCTCACAAGACCACCCTCTTTCAAAGCCTTATCACTACTCCTTTCTCCCTGGAACTCTGTCCTTATTCAGATCCCTGCAATTCATCAGGGCTTTCCAGATGTCTCCATGGAAAGTAGCTTTCCCAGGGGCCAGACAGGTTTTATGAGTCTTGAGGCTTATACAATTTGAGAAAAAGAATACAAAATTATGAGTATAGAAATTCACACAAAAGTGAATATTGATTTAGAATAAGAAAATGGGGCACCTGGGTGGCTCAGTCACTTGAATGTCCAACTCTTGATTTTGGCTCAGGTTAAGATTCCAGGGTCATGGGATTGAGCCTCACATTGGGCTCTGTGCTGAGCTTAGAGCCTGCTTAAGATCCTCTCTCTCTCTCTCTCTCTCTCTCTCTCTCTCTCTCTCTCTCTCCCTCTCTCTCTCCCACTGCCCCTCCCTCGCTCACACACATGCTCTGTCTCTTCAAAAATAAAATAACACGATGAAGTAATTTTTAAAAAAGATTAAGAAAAGAAGTCACAACAAAGGACAAAATGAAAAAGCTGACACATACCCCAATTGTTAGGAAAGCCAGAAAAAGAACATATGTTTTTATTAATGAACTGCCTGACATAATATTTTTTACTATAAAATTTTGGCTCCATACTCTTCAATCACCTTTTCCTATGACATTGATGGTGTCACACATCTCTCTATGCAGTGAATACAAGGATAGTTCAGTCTTTGGAATAGTATCATTGATTGAGATGTGTATTTATGATTGAGAGTTTAGAAAAGTTTCTCGGGTTTCACTACTCATTATCGGTAATGGCATGTAAATTTTTAAGATCGTTGTCAAAATCTCTATTAGGTTTTTTTCATATATGGGCCCTAGGACTTTAGGACATTCTAAGTGTTTTGTTTGGGGATGTGTGGGGGTGTGGCATGTGTGTGCACATGGGGCCCTCCACACCAGTGGCTACCATTCCTCCAGGGCTCAGAAGAAGCCTGTGTAGATGAGGAACTCCATTAGTTTCATGGTCAGCCTGCGCCCCACCCCCCCACCTCTGTCCAACTTCCCAATTAATTGTTATCACTTCACTTGGTTTTCTTTGTTTAAAAAAATTTTTTTAAATGTTTATTTATTTTTGAGACAGAGAGAGAGACACAGAGTGTGGGTGGGGGAGGGGCAGAGAGAGAGGGAGACACAGACCCGAAGCAGGCTCCAGGCTCCGCGCTGTCAGCACAGAGCCTGACACGGGGCTCGAACTCACCAACTGTGAGATCATGACCTGAGCCGAAGTCATTCGCTCAACCCATTTGCTTAACCGACTGAGCCACACAGGAGCCCCTTGATTTGGTTTTCATTGTCCTCAGCACTTCACACAATCCAAAATTATCTTAATTGGGCATTTGCCTGTTTACAGATGGCCTTCCTCCACTGCAATGTAAGTTGGCAAGGAAGAGAGACCTGAACAGTTTTGTTCCGGCTGTGCTCCCAGAGCCTCCCATAGGCTTGGACTAAGGAGAGGGGTTCAACCATTTGTTGAATGAATGAGTGAATGAATTAACGTGGGATTTAATATCAATCTCTAAAATTTGTTCTTAGAATTTATGAATGTTGATTTTTCACAAGAGCCATTTAAAAAAACTTAATTGCATATCAAGTGTTATGAGCAATAATTATGCTAATTGGATAATTTTCTGAAATGGCACATTTTACGTGATATCATCACAATATGTTCATTTCTTTGACTAGAAGTTTTGAAACAGAAAAACCACAGATTCTTTAGTGTTTGTATGGACCTCAGATATTTGATAGAGCAGCATTCAAACGTTCTTGCTCCATTAGCCCACCAAATAATTTAAAAACAAAACAATTGACACCTGCACACACTTTAAAGTTATTATTTTTTAAAATCATAAATTTAAATATTTGGCAAAGGATGTAATTTCTGACAGTGTAAATTGACACTTCAATTGTATTAATTAGAAGCAAAATACCAAATCGATTTGATTCCTGTGTTCATTTATTTTAAAAATACATTGATGAGCTCTTCTTTAACAGCAGAAAATATAGTTTTCATTTTTCTCCCTTAAATCTGTATTTTCATCCCACTCCTCCTCCTTTCAATGTCAAATATATATTTTTTAATTTTTAAAAATGTTTATCTATTGTTGAAAGAGAGAGAGACAGAGTGTGAGTGGGGAGGGGCAGAGAGAGAGAAGGAGACACAGAATCCAAAGTAGGCTCCAGGCTCTGAGCTGTCGGCACAGAGCCTGACACGGGGCTCGAAGCCATGAACCATGAGATCATGACCTGAGCCAAAGTCTGTCGCTTAACTGACTGAGCCACCCAGGTGCCCCAATGTCAAATATTTTTATGCCTGAAAGTCTTCTATGGATAGACCCATCAAACTTTTTTACTACAAAAATATGTATATACATTTAAATCTAAATTTTTAAGGTTTTTGTGATCATAGGCTCAAAGTATTAAAAAATTTTTTGGATTCAGTTATTATAAGTATTATTGATACATAGATTGAAATATAAATATATGACAAATTACGATATTAATTATGAAAAGTAAAATTTTATTAGCAATGCATTTCTTTTTTTTTAAGGTTTATTTATTTATTTTTAGAGAGACAGAGACAGTACGAGTGGAGGAAGGGGGAGAGAGAGGGAAAGAAAGAGAGAATCCCAAGCAGGCGCCATCAGCCCAGAGCCCAGTGTGGAACTTGAACCCATGAAGCCCCAATATCATGACCTGAGCTGAAACCAAGAACCAGATGCTTAACCTGCTGAGCCACCCAGGAGCTCCACAATGCACTTCTTAATCAGATGGGTAGAACTAATTTTTCTGTAAGTTTATGTATCCACATTTGAATATTATTTATTGCAAGAATTACACAGACTTTAGCATAGAGTCTATGCTTATTTGTTGTTTTATAGTTGTAAGTTCTGAGAAAACATACTGACATAAATAAGCAGATGGGAAAGAATGTTTTGTTATAGCACTACTACTCAGTTCTTCAAACTTGCCGGTTTTACAGTAACATATCATCAATAGTTATTGTTAATGCACTCTCAGCTAATGTGTCCTGCTTTTATATTGATAGCAAAGAATAAGGAACTTTCCTGACAAGCAAAAAGATTATTTAATCAGCCATTAAAGTCATTCACTTTGTCAACACCAGCATTTAGGAATCTGTCTCTGTGTTTGGTGCCTCAGGGATTTTCCCATCTTTGGACAATCTTGGGGTTTACAATGAAATGCCATAGGTAGATTTGGGATGAGTGAAATGTGTGCTTTTTAAAAATTTTGATGGTGGGGAGTAATTATTAAAGGAGAGGTGGTAGGAAGAGATGGTCCACAAATACTTGGACCACATGTATGTTTCCAGGTGGATTAATGGCAGTAAACAGTCCTTTCAGATGCAGGTTGAGAATCTGAAATTGATGTCCTTCAAATGACCTGTGTTTGTGTACCCAGGTGGAAAATGTCAGACTCACGTGGCAGTTGGAAGACCATGTGTTCTGAACCTATTTCAGAACGAGGTGTCCCTCTACCACACACCTTCCCTAGTCCTTCATTCTTGTAGCAATTACTATTTTCTTTAAAAAAAAAAATGCTTGAGGTGCCTGGGTGGCTCAGTAAGCCTTTGACTTTGGCTCAGATCATGATCTCATGGCTTGTGGGTTCAAACCCCGCATCGGGCTGTGTGCTGACTGCTCCGAGCCTGAAGCCTGCTTCAGAGTCTTTGTCTCCCTCTCTCTCTCTGCCCCTCCCCCACTCTCTCTCTTTCTCTCTCTCTCTGGTTCTCAAAAATAAATAAACATTAACAAAATTTAAAAAGTGCTCAATTATAATTAGCTTGTAAAGTTCCAGCAACTGCGGTCAAGACTAAAATATGAATAAGCTGCAGAAGGAAAAGAGCGGTAGGCTCTGGAGGTATACCGTGTCAACTTCTAGAATCTGCAACTTATTCTCAAGATCTATGGTTTATCTAGGAGTGTCACACTTGACAACTGTAGTAAGAGCATCAAGGGTGACCAACAATACTTAAAGGCAATTAATAAGATGAT
This sequence comes from Panthera pardus, assembly GCF_024362965.1. Lineage (NCBI taxonomy): Eukaryota > Metazoa > Chordata > Mammalia > Carnivora > Felidae > Panthera > Panthera pardus. The sequence continues at coordinate 95,875,483 of NW_026526765.1, forward strand.
GATTACTTCCAATCACATCCACCAATGTAACATACTCTTTTAGAAAAATAAGCTGAAATTAAAGTACAAATGCAGTATTCAGTGATTCAGTTTCAATTCACCGAGCAAATATTTATTAAGAGTCTACCATGTGCCAAGAATGTACTGGTTGTTAGAGATTTTGAAATTAATTCTTAGACTAATTAGCTTCTTGCAGAAAGGCATGTACAGGGTGATTAAGAGCAGCCGACGCTGGGGCCACCTCTGGCTTAACTCAGCTCCATTTTTGTGGGTGAGGGGGCTTTAGGCAAGCTCCAGTTTCCTTTTCTGAAAAATGGAAATAATAATATGTAGTTTATAGTATTACTGTAGGACTCGAGGAGATAGTCACGCAATAAACACTCAGAAAGTGGTAGTTATTATTATCAGCACTGTTTTTATTGCTCCCTCCACCCCAGCCCCTGACCTGGTATCTGCACATAGGGCTAGGCAGTCAATAAATGCTGCTGACTCAACAAATAAATGGACAAATAATAAATAACAAACATTTTAATATGCCACTCTATTTGTAAACAAAGGCATTACATTGTGGGCAAAACAGATTATTAACAAATGTACAGTTTTATTTACAATATTCAGTTTCAGTCTAATGCCAAATAACATATTTATTTCTCCCTTCTATTCAATGAAGTCATAGATTTACTTTCAGTAAGACTTCTGTGTTTTAAAACATTCTCCCGTCATTTTTTTTTTTTTAGCAGAATCTGTGGGCATGAAAATTATTGCAGGCTCTTTTTTTTAAATTAATTTATTTATTTTGAGAGAGAGCAAGAGAGAGCAGGAGCGAGTGTGAGTGGGGGAGGGGCAGAGAGAGAGAGGGAGAGAAAGGATCCCAAGCAGGCTGATGCGGGGCTCAGACTCACCAACCCTGAGATACGACCTGAGCAGAAATCAAGAGTTGGATGCTTAACTGACTGAGCCACGCAGGCACTCCTCTTTTAAAATGGGTTCCAGGAAATCCAAAAGTTTCCTAGAGCTATATGGACCTGTTGGGAAAAACATTTCACATTTTTTAGGATTCCCAGGTGGAAAGGGAGAACCCATGCCATAGTGCCCCGTTGAAGTGAGAGTTTAAAGGACCACTGAGGACATTATTGTAGGGTGTTTTTCTTGCGCCAATTTGGGGGCTGGTCTGGTGGTACTAAGGGGCAATTCTTCCCCTTTCTGAGGTGAAGAGCCTAAGCTCCAGGGCTCCAGGGTCTTTCCCAGGGATCCCTTTCTGTTTGTTCCCCTGTCCCTGCCTCTACTTTCACTGCTCTGTTTATCCCATCCAGGGACAACCCCTGCAGTAGGTTGGAGGAAAGGATGGGAATGTGTGCCTTGCAAAACACATTGTAGGGCTCCCACATCCTACATACAACTATTACTTCAATTTTGGTTATGTGAACATGCTCTTTACATTGACCTGGATCCTACTACTTGCTTTTAATCATTAAAAAGGGTATTGGGTGGGATGCCTGGGTGGCTCAGTCGGTTGAGTGTCTGACCTCCACTCAGGTCATGATCTCACAGGTTGTGAGTTCAAGCCCTACGTTGGGCTCTGTGTTGACAGCTCAGGGCCTGGAGCCTGCTTCAGAGTCTGTGCCTCCCTCTCTCTTTGTGCCTCTCCTCACTTGTGCTCTCTCTCTCTCTCTCTCAAAAATAAACAGACATTAAAAAATGGGTATTGGGTTATTAAAATTCAGAAACATAAATAAAGCCTGGGAACTAGAGAGCAGGCTTTTAATTGATCACTCTACCAGGTCCATTAATCTAGTCCTGAGCATGCTTGAGGAAATACATTTTAAAGTTTCCCTTAAGGGGTGCCTGGGTGGCTTAGTCGGTAAGCATCCGACTTCAGCTCAGGTCATGATCTCATGGTTTGTGAGTTCAAGCCCCACATCGGGCTCTGTGCTGACAGCTCAGAGCCTGCAGCCTGCTTCGGATTCTGTGTCTCCCTCTCTCTCTGTTCCTCCCCTACTCGCACTCTGTCTCTCTCTCAAAAATAAATAAATATTTAAAAAAATTTAAAAAATAAAGTTTCCCTTAAAATAAATATCATTATTTCTAACTATCCTTCCTTTCATATACAAAAAAAAAATTCAAAGTATTCTTTAGCTTATATTAGTGCTTTCGGTGATGTTGGTGCTCCCCATCTCTTGTCCTGTTTGAAAACTACTGAACTGTGCAAACAGTTGAAGAGAATTAGGAATTTGTTTTGTTCTCTTTACTAGCTCTGTTTTTCATTCTCTGCACGCCTACTCCTGCCCACGAATCCAAGTCTGCAGTCTTTCTCTCTAAAACATATTTGTGCTTGCAATGTACCCACTGGTTAATTTACACAGCTCTGATTCATCCTGACAGTCATATGCTTCCGACAGGTGAATACCTCCGGGCAGTCACCTGGAGACACTTTTCTGTAATGATACGTATGTTTCATGACGGTGCTATGTATCACCCTCATTTTCCAGGTATAAGATGTGACAGAGTTCTGGTTTCTTGTCCGATACCCTTAAGATATTTGTATTTTTTTTTTCGTGTTTCTTTTTATGCGTGTCTTAGCAATCATTTTTAGTTTTTCTAATCTTCTCAATGAGCCTCCAGATATTTCATTGTCCCTGTGGTTTCTTTCCCTTCTAGTTTGTAACACAATACTTTGTTGTTCTGGTAATATATTAGTCGAAGATGATTTCTGCAGGGCCACATAAATAAGTAAATAGTGAACCATGAAACCCGCAGGGAAAAATGGGGACATTACAGGAAGAAAACTTTAGCCAACAAGGAATAAGCTGGCTGAAGGCTGGGTTTAGGGCTGGCTGTATTTCGGCAGGTGGAGTGTATCTTTCAGCTTCTCTTTCTCTGTTGCTTCCTCATTCTTTCTTCCCTACCTGCAGCGTCCCTGGACCTCTCAGAAGCTCAGAATTCTCATGTTTCCCAGTCTCCAGGCAGGAAGAGAAGCCATCCGTGGAGGACAACCTTTGGTGCATCTGCTATGCATTCCATATCTCCACCTGTTTTTCAACGACTCCCTCATTCACAGGGAGGCTACCTGGTAGCCATTCCTATATTAGATGACTCTCCCCAGCCATTGTTGATTGGGTCAGGACAGAACGTCTTATCCAGACTGCAATTAGATTTTTGTCTCCACAAATCCTGACTCATTCTGAAACTTCGAGTTTGATCCAAAGCTCTCCCCTTCTTTTCAGCACACATGAGGCTCACGGCCCCAATGACTCACGTGTGGTCTTGGGTGTTTGTGCGTCTGAGTGATGGGGGTGGTGCACTCTTCTCTCACAAAAGCCTTTCTTCCGTGATACACCCCCTCCAGCATGGGGAGAGGGAAGAGGGGGCTAGAAAAGATGTCTTCTGCGGCGAAATACTCTGCACGGGAGTTCATTGTCTCTGAGAGGTATTCCTCAGCTGGCTGCTTGAGGTAGGTTGGCAAGACCAGGGCTCACCAGCCACACAGTCCGGGCCTGAGAGGTAAGGCTTCTCTTTCTTTCAGATTCCAACCAACTTGGAGTGGTTCCCTGCAGTTGCCCTTTCTCAGCTTTGGAGAGGAGGCCAATCCACAGACCAGAGTCTCTTATCCAACCTTGTCTTTCTCCCCAAGGGGATAAGTCTTCTTTTTAGGCCTTTTCGTTATAGAACCTGGCAAACTAGTCTAGTGTCTCTGGTTCCTGAGAGTATGGGAGTCTCTAGTTAGTAACCTCTCCTTTATTTCAGCTCCGAGGGTTTCTTAACTTTTTTTAATACAGCAGTGATTCCTGCATCCTTCTGCTAACTAACTAGCCCTCCAGAGCAGAAGCTCACATCCATGCTGCTGCCATAGCTCAAGGGAGCTTTTGTTACTTGAAACCAGTGTCTCAGCTATTATGCCATCAAATAAATTATTTTATTTTTGAACTTTTAAAAAATGTTTATTTATTTTCAAGAGAGAGAGAGAGAGAGAGAGAGCATGAGCAGGGGAGGAGCATAGAGAGATGGAGACACAGACTCCGAAGCAGGCTCCAGGCTCTGAGCTGTCAGCACAGAGGCTGTCGTGGGTCTCGAACCCACCAGTCGTGAGATCATGACCTGAGCCGAAGACAGAAGCTTAAGCCACCCAGGCACCCCATGAAATAAATTAATTCTATTCATGACATGCATTTGGTAAGATTATTGCCTACAGAAGTCAATGTGTGTCCCAGAGGAACGACTCTTTCTTGAAACTTCAAATCCCACCATGTTAGTGCCTTATGTGAGATTCGCTTTCCAGAGAAAGCTGACAGCTTCCTGGTTTTTCCTTCAGTAGAAGTCAGCAGCTTCTGTGTAGGAATAAACAAAGTGTGTAGTGGGGTTGCTCCAAGGCTGGGCTTTTCAGGGAGCACAGTGGTAAAGAAGAGAATGAGGAGGTGAAGGTGGACGGTGGGGGAGCTGTTAAAGTGATGGCCCGTGAGGCCCAGGGTGTAGAGCATTAAGAGGTTCTCTCCACTTGGCTGTCATTGGAATCAGCTGCGGAGCTTTCAAAGCTTTGCGAGTTGAATCTCTTCCCCAGTGCTTCTGAGGTCATTAAGGCAACTTGTCCCGAGCGATCCCAATATTTAACGAAGGTTGCAAAACAGCAGTGTATGTAAGAAAAAGAAAGGAAGGTAAGTAGGCACTGGCAGATTGAAAAGGGAAGGAAAGGTCATGGTATTGGAGATTCCCAGATGTAGGACTGAGACCTGGATTCAGAAGGGAGGCGGTTCTGAGGGTGGGATGTCAGATTGATGGTAATAATGAGTGTCTGGTGTGGCTCAGAGTGGCGGTCTCCTTGAAGCACGAGGAGGTGAGGCTGCGGGCTGGGTCACGTTGGTGGGTGCTTATCACTTTCTGGGGTACCCACCGGAGGCTGTAGGTGCAGAGACAGCGTGTGAGGAGGGGTTCACGCTCTTGCTGACCGGGGGTGGAAGATTGAAAAGGATAGGGATGGGAGGAAGATGGGTGTTTGGATGACACGAGCCGCAAAGAAGAGGCTTTTTGGGTGGCGAAGTGACGGTTGGGGGTCGGTTAAGCATTCAGAGCAGGTCATGATCTCACGGTTTAGGGGTTTGAGTCCCACATCAACTCTCTGCTGTCAGCACAGAGCCTGCTTAGGATCCTCTGTCTCCCTTTCTCTCTGCCCCTCCACCCCCCTTGTGCCCACTCCATCTCTCTCAAAAATGAACATAAAAAAAAAAAAAGAAAAAAAAGAAAAAGAAAGTGATGGTTGGAAGTTGCCAGGGGGAGTTTCGAGGAGCTGTAGCTAACCCCTTCCCTGCAGGCAGTTTAGGAGAAGGTTGCTGTATAGGAAAACTGTTTTCCACCTGTGAGTCTCCCTTTTCTGTGTGTCTCCACTACTCACACAAAATACTTCATTTCCGGCCAACAGATTGGGGGGGGCGCGCTCCCCCACACCAAGCAGTTCTCTGTGACACCAGTTGGGTGTCCTACAACGTAACGCACTCCGCAGGTAGGTAGTGTCAGGTCACACAGGGTAAGGGGCTCAGTCCTACAAGACTGCCCACCCCCCCCCACTTCTTTCAGATGCCAATAGCAAATCCAAGTTGTCACCTGTGCTTCTGACCCATGGGTTGTAAATCAGAGGTAGCCATCACCCCCTCCTCAAGTTCAATTAATTTGCGTGAGTGGCTCACAGAACTCAGGGAAACACTCACTCGTGTTTAGGACTTTGCTAAAGGATATGATAAAGGATACAGATGAACAGTCAGATGAAGCAAAATAGAGGGCAAGGTCTGGGAGGGTCTCAAGAGTAGGAGTTTCTGTTCCCGTGGAGTTGGGGTATGTCACCCTCCTGGTGGATGTGTTCTTCCACCTCTAAGCTCTTTGAACCCTGTGCCATGGGGATTTTATGGAGGCTTCATCATGTAGGCATAGATCAATTATGAACTCCATTTCCAGCCCCTTTTTCTAGGGTGGAGGATGGGTGATGGGGTTGAAAATGTCCAGGTTCTAATCAAGACTTTGTCTTTCTGGTGATCAGTCCCCCATCCAGAAGCCCACATCAATAGGACAAAAGAGGGGTGCCTGGGTGACTCGGTTGGTTAAGCAGCCAACTTGATTTTGGCTCAGGTTATGATCTCACAATTTGTGGGTTCGAGCCCCACACTGGGGCTCTGTCAGTGCAGAGCCTGCTTGGGACTTTCTCCCTCTCTCTCTGTCTCTCCCCTGCTCTCTCTCTCTCTCTCTCTCTCTCTCTCTCAAAAAAAAAAAAAAAATGCTCCTGGTGCTCTTATCATTTAGGAAATTCCAAAGGTTTCAGGAGTTCTGCACTGCCAGAAGCTGGGGGCAGAGACCAGTATATATTTTCCATGATCTCACAGTAGGGAAATGAACAGTTGTCATAAGACAGAGCTGAAGTAGAAGTGAGGTCCTGGAAAAGAGCCTGATTCTTCAATACTATTGAGGGTATTACTGTTTTCCAGATGACTGAGGATTTCTGTGTAAGATTATACAGAGTTGTGACTGAATAGATTGTTTAGGATATGTGACTCAGCCTGGGCCACACAAGGGTCACAAACTGGCTGAATTCAGGCTCATTTTGTTTAGACCACACTAAGGTTTGGGAAAAAATTTGAATTTGAACGTCTTTATGTAGAGTCTGTCGTCTCCAGTTTACCCCAGATCCCACCATTAAGTTTTAAATGAGCTCCTTCATACATAATATAATGCGTTCTTGGCCCCGAGATTTTTTGCTTCCTTAATTTTTAAAATTGTATCATTTATTTTATTTATTTTTATTTTTCATTTTATTTTATTTTATTTTTAAAGTAGGCTTCTCGCCCAGCATGGGGCTCAGTGTGGGGCTTGAACTCATGACCATGAGATCAAGACCTGAGCTGAGATCCAGAGTTGGATGCTTCATCGACTGAGCCACCCAGGCACCCCCTTAATTTTTTTTTTATTATGAAAAATTCCAGAATACTCAAGAAAAGAGAATGGTATAATGAATCCCCCAATACCATCCTTCAGACCTGGAGACTGCTGTCAGGACCTTTGAGGAGGTGAAAAGAGCTGCATGATCTTTTTTTGACAAAAACTTTTCCTTGGTGCACCATGCTTCACTCTCACCCGTCCCTGGCTTTCCAGTCATCCTCTGTGTCTCTATGGAAGCAGTGTCTTTTTATGTACTTTCCCACACAGTCATTCAATACATATTTGTTGAACCCCTTAGGTGTGCCACGCCCTCTCATAGGCCTTGCAGCTAGGGCAGGGAGCAACACAAGTAACTCAGTGTCTAAGCAACGGGAAGGTTTTGAATTGAGGAGGGACATGATCTGCTTAGTTTTTATTTTATTTATTTTTTATTTTTTAAATGTTTATTTATTTTTTTTTTTTTTAATTTTTTTTTTCAATGTTTTTTATTTATTTTTGGGACAGAGAGAGACAGAGCATGAAAGGGGGAGGGGCAGAGAGAGAGGGAGACACAGAATCGGAAACAGGCTCCAGGCTCTGAGCCATCAGCCCAGAGCCCGACGCGGGGCTCGAACTCACGGACCGCGAGATCGTGACCTGGCTGAAGTCGGAGGCTTAACCGACTGCGCCACCCAGGCGCCCCTAAATGTTTATTTTTGAGAGAGAGAGAGAGAGAGAGAGAGAGACAGAGACAGAGAGAGAGAGAGAGAGAGAGACAGTGTGAGCAGGGGAGGGGCAGAGAGAAAGGGAGACACAGAATCCAAAGCAGGCTCCAGGCTGACAGCACAGAGCTGGATGCGGGGCTCGAACCCACGAACTGTGATATCATGACCTGAGCCAAAGTCAGACGCTTAACCAACTGAGCCACCCAGGTGCCCCATCTGCTTAGTTTTTAAAAGCATCACCAAGGATACTCCATGAAGAATAGATCTGAGGAAGCAGAGTGACTTCTGGAGACACTTGTGTGATGGTTGCTTGGTCCAGGGAGTAATGGAAGGAAGGAAGGAAGGAAGGAAGGAAGGAAGGAAGGAAGGAAGGAAGGGAGGAAGGGAGGGAGGAAGGGAGGAAGGTAGGGAAGAGGAAGGAAGGGAGGAAGGAAAGGAGGGAGGGAGGGAGGGAAGAGGAAGGGAGGAAGGGAGGGAGGGAGGAGGAAGGAAGGAAGGAAGGAAGGGGTCAGATTTTGGATATACAGTATTTTGAGTAGATCTGACAGATTTTGTTGATGGATTGAAAATGAGGGTGAGAGAGAGAGAGAAGTGAAGGATGATTCCAAGATCTTGGCTTGGGCAACTGGAAGATTGGAGCCACCATGTTTTAAGATAGAAGATACTGTGGCAGGGGCAAGTTTAGGTGAACAAGGGAAGAGCAGGACCTTGTCCCCACCATCAAGCTGGGCTGCCCCTAGGGTGTAGAGGGTTCTGGGAAATCTTTTTATGGAACACCTGTCTATATAAGTAATTTGATTTAAACAATGTATTTGATTTAAAAATGTATTTAAAAATTCACGAGCTTGGGGCACCTTGGTGGTTCAGTCAGTTAAGAGTCTGACCCTTGATTTTGGCTCAGGTCATACATCCCATGGTTTATGAAATTGAGCCCCATGTGGATGGCATGGAGCCTGCTTGGGATTCTTTCTCTGCCACTCTCTCTCTCTCTCTCTCTCTGCCTCTCCCCCACTTGCACATGTGCTCTCTCTCTCTCAAAATAACTTAAAAGTTTAAAAAAATAAAATAAAAATTCATGAGCCTATGTGAGGTGTGGTGATCTGCCATGTGATTTAGAATAGTGGGTTGAAAAGAGGCACGTCTGTATTTGCTCTTTGTCCGACTAGTGTATGCAAAGAGTACCACCATCTCTTCCTGTTGAGGAACAGGGACCGTCTCTTCTAGTTCATTATTGTCAAATGTGCTACCTTTCATATTTTCCATCAGGAGAAAGAGATAGCCTGGTATTATTACTCTCAATGCCACGGTTCTTTGGAAACTCTTTGTATTGAAACAATATAGATCTTGTGTCCGCGGTTCCCTAATACCATTTGGTTAATGCCGATCTCATTAGTCTTCTTGATGCCACGTCACCCACAGTGCAGCCTAGGGATACTGGCTTCCGTGACCCTCAGAGATGACTCCTGTGCTTTGCGGGTGACCACAAGTGCATGTCTTCCCCAGAATATGGGGGAACATGTGAATGATAATTCATTTTACGATAAATTTGCTGGTGGGAATTTTAAAGCGTAAATGTAAAGGAGTACATCTTGCAAACATGCTGTTAGGGTGTAAACTTCCTTCCCAGAATGTAATTGCTTTCCATCTTGACTGTGTTCCTGCCTTCAGTACACATGCACCAGTAGCCAGAGCTGGAAGAAAGGTTCCATTCACTGAAGGGATGTCCATCCCTTGTCTGGCATGACTTAATACCAAGTTGGGAGACTAGGACAGCACCATATTCATAAAGATGCCAGAGGACATTGATGGAAATAGCCTGTTGACATTGTGAAACAATTTCTGGAAAACCCTCAGAGGATGAGGCATGGCCACCCCTCTTGGAGGTCTGACCTTTGTGGCAGAGCCTGTGGAGAGCTGAGTTGGGCTGGGGGAAGTGGCAATGTCTACGGAAGGATGCACAGGGTGATCAACAGCCATTGCCACCTCTGATGTTCTTGGCTTCTGAGCAGTGTGGCTAGTGCTGAGGTGGGAACCCCAACAAATGAGAGCCAACATGGGGCCCCTGTAGGCTGCTCAAATCAAGGGTTGGCAGAGATCTTTGATGGCCCAGAGCCCTGAACTTGTCCTGTGTCTGATATGAGTCATACAAAATCAGTGTTAGCACTATACTGGCCAGCCCATCTCACTCGATTCTGGGACATTAACACTGCATCTGCCAGTGGGAGCATCCTGTCCCCAGGTGCCACTGCTGGAACTCGGGCCAAAAAAGAGTCCCAGACCTCTTGAGGGACTTGGGTGCTCCAGGAGTGGGGTGGAAGTATGAAGAGGGGTACAGAGGATCACTGGGCACCCAACAGGGAAGAAACAAGGACCAGGTCCCATGTTGACCTGTCCAGGCTTGGGGCACCCCCCTCCTGGATGGCTCAGCTGGCCCTGACCAGTCTTAGCCACTACAAACGGACTTAAAAATTTAGGGGGAGGGCATCTCTGGTCACCAGGTCCAGTTTTGGGGCATCTTCCTGGACAACCCTGGGTAGGGGCCCAGGGTTCAAGGCCCAGGGCCCAGGTGAGGGACTGGCCTGGGTCTAATGGTCAGGCTGATGTCAAATACATGTTCTTGGGAATGGTTCCATCTGGATATCTAAATCTAGGAGCCATCAAGCTTCTGAAAATGGCTTTATGGAGGGAAAAAGTTCTGAGGCTTCTAGCTCCCAAACTCCACCACTTGATTATAACATGTGAGAAGGCAGTTCTCTTCCTTTTTAGGTAGAGGAAAAACTCTAAACAAGAATTATTGACTTAACAGTTTCTAGAACTTCCATAGCTTATGGAAACCTACAAAGAACTCTGAGTCCTGAAAACAGAAGCAGTTCATAATATGAAAAACCACAGACCCAAATCTCCCTAGGAAGCAGTACCTGTGGGAAGGAATGACATTTTTCATTTCCCAGTGCAGACCGAGTCTAGGCTAATAACATTTTCCCTGCCCTCTCAACAGTGTTATTTGTTTTAGTCTGCTGTCTGCGTAGCCAGGGGAATAATTAATTAACAGTTAAGTCTGCTGGAAGCACACGACCAAGTGGCACTCGGTAAATATTTGTTCACAATGATGAGGCTGTTGCTTATCTATACCATCAAGTTACAAAAATAAAATTGTGGGGTTTTTCTTCGTGAGGTGGTAGAGATTTGTCATCTTATTGATGAGAAAATTGAAGGTCAGAGGAGTGAGGTGATTTCTCCAATGGTATACAGTGTGACAGGGGCCAAGCAAGCCTTTGTACCCCAAGCTCCTGATTCCAAATTTATTCATTGCTTTTTCTGCTACATTGCACTAGTGTTTTGGGGGAGATGGCTGAATTCCACTAAGCAAATTCACATGTTGAGACATTAACCTTTCCAAAGAACAGTAAAATCTCATTAAGTCAGAATAATTGGAAGAATGGCCAGGATGAATTGGGGGAAAAGTTTGAACTATTTTCAGAGATTTTCAGCTTTTTCCTTTCAAGGCTGTGTAGTAAATTGGAGCAAATAACCACAAAAAGGGGCCAAATAGAGGTCACACTGAACCTGTGTGAAGGAACAAACAGGAATCATTTATAAATTGCATGTAAGTGATGACTACTAAAAATATTATAGGCATTTGGGGAAATAAATTTTGGTTAAAAATAAGCTAAATGTTTCCCATGAAATCTCCTTGCAAAAATTTACATAGGAACTTTCACAAATATGTCAAACCACGTGTTAAAATTATTGTGCCTCTGATTTAGTGGCCTGTAAATCAACCGGTTTGATTTTGCTGTGCTCAAACCGGCATTATTTCTATAGCTCACAGCCGCACGAATGATGACATCTGTCTCTCACTTTCCATCCCCTTGATTTCCTCCTCTATCCAAGGTCCACAGAATGCCTCCAGCTGCCCTAAAACTGAAGCGTTTTGTCTATTCCTTTCCCTGACCACATTCCCACCAATTTTCACCAAATGACCCTGCCCTTCCTGCCACCGTCTGTGAGAAGTCCTCATATGTGGCCGCGTTTCAGGTTTTCTGTTCAAACACTAACATGAAGTTGTTCCTGAAGGTGCTCAGAAGTGCTGGGCCTTGGCTTTCTCTAATTCTGTTGTTTGTCAGAACTGTCAGGCATACTACTCCCGAAGCAGTTGGTAGGTGTCTTCTATTTTACTTCAAACTGACTTCTTCCTCCTTTAATGGGTAAGAATTAGGGTTGTCTACCTGGCAGCCGGCACACTGGGCAAGGGAATGTTACTAACGGGCGGCTGTTTGGGAAAACAGTCTGTGTAATGATTTCAGCCAAGCTATGTGCGAGCCGGGAAAAAGAACAATCTTGGGGGGAAATGGACACATGTAAGGCTTTCTTTGCTGGGTGAGTTGTGCTGGATGGGATTCAAAGATCCATGTATCTTAGGAAAAAACTGACCAAAACAAAAAACAGGGCTAAAGATACCTCTGCCATGTCGTGCTCGTTTATTCTGATGCAATAACTTCACTTCAAAGCAAACTAGGGCTCCTCAGGCCTTCCCTGCTGGTGACCTGCTGCCCCCCTCTGGAGAAGTTGGAAACGGAAGCTTTTGATTCTTTCCCGTCCATTTCTGTCTTCATTATGGGTCCGTTTTCCCAGGGCTTCCTTATCCAAAGTCACTTTGCTGCAGTGTAAAGAAGTGTAGGGCCATAAACTGCAAACCATATATTCAGTGGGTTTACATAGACTCTGAGTAATGCAAGGATCTTTATTTCTGGGTTGGAGGATAGACTGCCTAATTTTGTGAGCTGTATGTCCTGGTTCCACCCTCCTCCAACCACCGATCCAAGCTAAAACCGTCTTTCTCAGCAGTCTGGGACTAGCAAGAAGTCCTTTCTGACTTGGCATCCTACCTTAGGTATCTTATCCTTAAAAGGGAGAGTTTGGACTCCTGATCTTTAGGGTCCCTCTGGCTGATTCCATAAAAATACCTTTACCAGTGAGAAATGTCTTTAAATTTAACTTGAAGAAACTCCTAGGTATTAAACAAGCCTTCCTTTTAATGAGCAAGATTTTAGGAAATAAAACTAATACACTTGGTGCAGGGGTTGAATTTCAAAAAAATTTTTCAGTATAGGAAATATGCCGCTAGGAGGCAGTGTTGGCATATAGTTCTATTCAAGCACATCCAGTATAGTTCCTTTTGAGGAAAATATTTTTTAAATCAAAGGATATAAGAATGATTAGAAATTATAATGTTTTGTGTGGCAATAAAGTTCTGAAAAGAGTACTAAAGGGTCATCTATCTTATACTATAATAGAACAGTAAGTTGAATAGAAGTTTCTATCAACTATGAATGAAGTATGAGATACCAAACCTGATTTGTGAGAAATGGTAGATAGCAACTTTTATTTTTTTTTTTGAATGACATTCATTCTCCTTTTATTTCACCTCAACCACATGCAGCCTCTGAAAGCCATATTCCTTTGGCTTTATTTCTATGCACTGGAAGATAAGGATGGATTACTAATTATCTTAGCAAGAAAATTCCGGAAATTTCTTTCCCCTTAAATACTGCTGCCTTCTCCTTTAAAACTCAAATACTTGTGAAGTAGGAAGGTTGTTATTTTTTAAAATAGATGAATAAACTGATGCATAGAAATTTCACGTAAAACTTAAGCAAATTAGAGAATGAAAATAAGAATCAAGGTAGTCTCACTGCTCTTCTTTTTTAATAGCTGAAGAAATTACATTTCAAAACACCTAGCCCAAGAATGTGTAGAAAGCAGCATGAACTTTTCATACATTGAGAATAGCCATGTTTATGCTAATGTCTTGCATCTTCAGGCGTGAGGTCTCATGGGAGAGTAGATGTTATCATGTAAAAATATCAGAGTTCTCAATCTAGGCAACTTGGATAAGAGTTTGGAGAATCCCTATTTTTTTCTTTATTATACTTACAAAAATTTTTTTAATATTCATTTATTTTTGGGAGAGAGAGAGAGAGAGAGAGAGACAGAGCACCAGCAAGGGAGGGACAGAGAGAGAGGGAGACACAGAATCTGAAGCAGACTCCAGGCTCTGAGCTGTCAGCACACAGCCGGTTGAGGGGCTTGAACCCACGAACTGTGAGATCATGACTTGAGCTGAAGTCCGACGCTCAACTGACTGAACCACCAGGTGCCCCTATTATACCTTTTTTAAAGCAACCGATGTAATACAAACTCACTGTTCCTCAGCCTTACTGACTAAAGGCATTTAGGTGGATCCATTTTTGAGCAGGATGGAGAAAATCTAGATACTGATGTCTCCTTTCCCCTCCCCATTGGTCTATACATTTTTTAGCAGTAGAAATGGGTCAGGAAAGAGAGAGAACAACTCTGGAACTCTGAGAGCAGGATTCTGGTCTTTTGATACTTATTGATCAGGTCCCACATGAGTGATTTGCTAAGAACAAACTTAAAGAACTAGCAAAATCCCCATATCTCAAGTGTTCCATAACAGTTGTTTTTCAAACCGTGGGTCAAAACCCACTAATGGGTCATAAAATCAATTTGTAGGGTCGCAACTAGCATGTTTTATCACTGAGATAGGATGGAAAGGAATAGAATAGAAAATGCCAAAATGGATCTCACATTTTATTTCAGTGGTTGTATAGTGTGTGCTTTACTGGGTTATTCAAAAACTTTTGTTTCTTACTAAGGGTCATGTTCAAAAGGACTTGGAAGTCACTTCCCTATAGCACTTTATCTGTCATGACAGCTCCTGTCTCATTCTCCTTACTAGGCTGCAAACGTCTTGAAGTAGGAATGAATATCTGAATAACTTTTCCTTGGCCACAGTGATTTCCCTAATACCTTATACTTGGTATAAGGGAAACTGCTTAAGATGTACTTCTTATTTATTTTCCTTGTAAGTAAATTTCTAAACGATACTTTTAAAATCGTCAAGTGCTATTATTTATAGTTCTGTATTGTTCAGCTCCTACCAGTTTTATGTGTAGCCTAGCATTAACATAAGCATTGCTTTTAAACCGTCTTTTCCTGATTTGGGGGAACTGTGGCCCAAACATAAAAGTCACTGAAGATGGTTTCCACTGAGGTTACTGTGCAGATTTGAATTTCTGTTTTTCAAAGAGCTCTCTGAGCTGCTGCTCACTGGTGGCTTCTTTCTGCTGCATCAGCTCAGCTGTTCCTTTGGTCACCCCCCAGGCATCAGGCTTTGACATTGAAGGGTTGTATGGCCTGCCCGAGGCTATCCGAAGATTCTCCCAGTATTCCTTCCTGGCCCTGGGTGAACAAACACACATTAGACTCCTTCCTGAGCATCTGTATCTATGTCACTGAGCTAGAATATACCTCCACAGAGCTGTCTTTGGACTCTTGAGAGTATGTTCATTAAAACACATTTATTAATCTGAACTACAATTTTTTTAAGGCTCTATAGGCTAAAATTACTTTGAAATTATTTTTTTAAATATATGCATACAAATGGGGTGCCTGGGTGGCTCAGTTGGTTAAGCGTCCTACTCTTGATTTCTGCTCAGGTCATGATCTCACAACTGTGAGATCAAGCCCCGTGTGGGGCTCCACCCTCTGGCATGGAGCCTGCTTGGGATCCTCTCTTTCCTCTCTCTCTCTCTCTCTCTCTCTCTCTCTACCTTCCCCCCCCCCCCCCGCCCTCCTTCACTACCTCCCTACCCTGTTCGTCTTCTCTCTCAAAATAAATCAATAGACATTTTAAACACAAAAAAGAAATTCTTCATTCACCCTCCTCTGCCTTTTGCCCTCCTGGGCCATTAGCTCAGACCCCATAGCACCTTTGCATATCTTCATACTTGAACTTGCTAAGCCAACTTGAACTTGCTAAGCCAACTTGAACTCACCTGTTTGTCTCTCTGCCTACTAGTCTGTTAACTCCTTGGGGACAGGCCTATGCCTTGTTCTTGCTACTTCTGTGTCCACACCCGTGTCTTGATATAGTTGTATACAATCAATATTAGCTGAATGGAGTGGAACTGCCCCTCTGCTTGGTGCTCGTCCCCCACCCTCTTCTTTATCTCGTGGCTACTTAGCCCTTCAAAATACAGCCCCCCAAAATCCCTTCCTCTAAAATATCTTTCTATTTGGCAGAGATGGCCATTCCTTTCTCTTGTCACTTTCTAAATCTGTGCCTCTACCAAAGCAGTTACTGCAGTATAATACATTGGCTTTCTTACCCATTTTCCCCAGTAGACTGAGATTCTCTAGCCAGCTTTTCATGTGTATTTTCCCAGTGCCTTGCACATTGCCCAATGTAAAATATTTGTTTATTGTTCATCTCCCCCACTGGGGTGTAAGCTCTGAGGGCAAAGACCTATTTTATTCTCCACTGTATTCCCAGCTCCAAGATTGTGGTTGGCACAGAGCAAGCACTTAATTAATATTTTTTACATTTAATTTATACTTAAATCTTTTTACTAAAACAATTTTTAAGTTTATTTATTTATTTTGAGAGACAGAGAGAGAGAGAGACAGCATGAGTGAGCAGAGGAAGGGCAGAGAGAGAGGCAGAGGAGAATCCCAAGCAGACTCCATACTTTTAGCATGGAGCCCTACGTGGGGCTTAATGCGAGGCTCAGCACAGGGCTTGAACTCACAAACCATGAGATGAGCTAAAACCAAGAGTCAGATGTCCAATGGACTGAGTCACCCAGGTGTCCTAACTCATACTTAAATCTTAACAACCAATTGATTAAATGTTGTTCAGTGTCTACCACATGGTTCTAGCCCAGAACATGAAATCACACTTCACTGCAATTTATATTACTTATATTCTAAAGCCAGAGATCACTACATAGGCTATTTTATAAACATCTCTATGAAAGAATTTAAGGAGGATAACATTATTTATCATCATGCAGCAAATTATCTATACTCTTTGTTGTGACCTCACTTGGACATACTCATAATCCAAATGAGTTTGGTTTGGCAAATACAGTTTAAAGGTTCTTACCTGGCTCTAATCCATGGTTTGGTGTGCATATCCAAACCACTTCCCCAGCTGCCATGCTTTTCTGAAGCTGGCGGCAAAAATCCCCTTTCTGGGGCCAGCTCTTCTGCAATCGCCCGGATGTGGTAGGGCTCAAATCCACAGCACCCACCAATGTATCTGACCCCCAGCTTGTAGGCCTCTCTGGCATATTTCTGAATGTCCCATCTTGTTGCAACTCTGGGCTCCAGTCCTGTAGTAATGGAGTGAATTCTTTTTTTAAAAAAATATTCAAAATAAATAGCTATAATAAGTATGTAATTTTCAAGAACTGAATTAAATAAGTTGTTAACATTCGCTTCTTTACTTTTTAAAATTATTAGCTAATTGGCGTTTACATGTCCATTTTTAAATGCTGTGATAGCCAACCTTCAAGATGGTTCCCATTGATTCCTGCCCTCTTATGTCTTTACCCTGTGTAGTCCCCTCTCATATCAGGTTGGTCTGAGAGACCAATAGAATAGGTCAGAAGGCATGGTTGGTGACTTCTGAGGCTAGGTTATACAAGGCATTATGGTTTCTGCCTCAATCTCTCTTGTTCTCTTTGAACAACTGCATGTTGTGAGAACACTCAAGCATCACAATGGTAAGGCCAATAATTTAAGGAACTGAGGCTTCTAGTTCTGTTTAACAGAACAGCAAGACACTAACACCTATTCCCAACAGCCAACAAAGGGAGCTTGGAAGTAGATTCCATAGCTCTCATCAGGTCTTCAGAGGACTACAAACCTGACCAGTATCTGGACTGTAACCTCATAAGGGATGCTGAGCAAAAACTATCCAGCTAGGCTCCTCCCAAATTCATGACCCACAGAAACTCTGAGATATAATAACTGTTTGTTGTTTAAAGGCACTAAATTTTGCGATAATTTGTTCTATGCCAATAACACAGACGCTTTGCCATTCTTTATCCATGGTTCTTCTAGATGGATTATGTTATAATACCTTACTTCTCTGAGGGTCCCTATAAAATATAGTATCTAAGGACCTTAGAATGGAGTAGAAGCTGGCCAAACTCTGGCCCTGGTGATCTCTCTGGCTGGATTTTCAGGTGGACACACCCGACTTCCCACACATGCTTGACCCCTTTTCCTAGACAGCCAAGTATTCCCTCCCTGCATCTGCTCAGCCTCTTCATTCAAAGTTGTTATACAGTAACCTAGTGATGGTATCTTCTCCTTGCCCTCAAGAACAGGGGAAAAGTAACTTGGACATAAACCGGTCCATCCTTTTAATTCTTCTGATGAGAAAATTAAGGTTTAGAACTAAGTGGTTTTGCTAAGGTTACATAACTCAGCGACAGAGCTGGAACCAGAACCAAAGTCTTTGCTGATCGCACCCGGAAGGGCATCCTTTTTACCAGCCTACAGCTAAAAGGTTCAGAGATCTTTTTTGCTTGTCGGTTCCATCTTTTCCTTCTACTGTGGTCAAATATCAAAGGGCTTTTGGCTGCAGGGAGAGACACTGAGGGCAAGAGATGAGATATGCTGCCATTTCTTTGCTGTGACAAAGCTCTATGGCTATAGATTTGGAATTTGTCAAACATCAAGACATTGAGATAATTTATAAAATGTCTGTCTTACCAAAGGGGAATTCTGGTAGATCAATAAATCCCTGCTTGTTGCAGTCAGGAGTGTGGTAGGCCAAGGGCTGACTCATCAGGTGGGCTTTCAGTCGGGCAGCCTCCAAGCCTTCTTTCATGAGCTTCACTGTTTGTAAACTAATTGTGGGGTCAAAATGGCAGTTCACGCCAACGATGGAAGCTCCTGCAAGTGGGAAGAACAACTGAGCTTTAGGGATTTATCAGATAACCAGTGGCCCCAACTCTCCTCTCTTAATCAAGGAGCTTTTATTTGAAACAGTCAATTACAAATACAGCCTTTGATTCTTGCTTCCTTGCGAACCTAGCTTATTTCTGCATGGGAATGATTACTAACAGGCAGCAAGGGCTTTCTGGGAAAAGTGTTGTGAAGAATCTGTTACAACTGAAGTGTCATTTATGTACACTTGGCTGTCCATCTTTTTTCCAAAAAATCATTATTAGAGGTTGTTTTTTTTTAACTACGAATTTTAGAAGTCAACTTTTCAATCTTGACACAATAATTTTTTAACACTCCCAGCTCGTGGTTACCATACCACTCACTTGAAGATCAGTGTTCCCTTTCATCAGGCCAATTTAAAAATATCACTAATCCAGATTCTGGGAGCAGCTAAGCTGATGCCACAAGCCACGGCATCCAGCGTTCAGGGGCAAGCATCTCAGCGGTTTTCACTGGGCTGGGTCTGCAGTTTGCTCCTTCATTCTTGTTCCAATCCTCCCTCCTGTTATTTCTCTGAATCAGTTTTTTGTCCAAGAGCACCAGTGACCTTGATCTTACCAAATCCAGTTGTTGTCCCTCTGTTTTCATCTGATGCAATGTCTGGGCAGCATCATCCTAGTGGGCCATCCCCTCCTTCATCAACACTCCCCTTCTCTTGGCTTCTCATGCTCTCTCAGTGGTGCTCCTACCTCACTGGCTGCTTTCTTTGGGCGTTAGGTGCCAACCCCCTCAAGGTTGAACCTTTCAATCTTGCAATGTCCTAGGGTCCCAGTGGGCCATCTTTTCTTCTCCTACATTTCCTTTCCAGTCCCAGGGCTTTCAGTATGATCTATATCCAGAACTCTCCAAATTTCTCTCTCTAACCGTGACCTCTCCTTTGGGTCCCAGACTTAAATATTCAACAGCTTACTTAATATCTTCACTTGGATCTTGACTACCTTTACTTTCTTTCTTTTTCTTTCTTTCTTTCTTTTTCTTTCTTTCTTTCTTTCTTTCTTTCTTTCTTTCTTTCTTTCTTCTGCTGCTTCTTCTTTTCCTTCTCCTTCTCCTCCTCTTTCTTCTTCTTCTTCTTCTTCTTCTTCTTCTTCTTCTTCTTCTTCTTCTTCTTCATCTTCTTCATCTTCTTCATCTTCATCTTCTTTTTTTGGATGTTCTGCTGCCAGAGTTTCTCTTTCCTTGTTTGACTTCATTACACTAATGAATTAATCCTATGTTGGTTACCTCTTGGATATCTATTAGGTATAAGAGTCCTTTTAAGGGATTATAGAGAAATATAAATATAGGACATGGTCCCTGACACCAAGGGTTTCATAAGGTTTGACACAAAGGGCTTCCTTAGGTTTGCTCCCTGAAAACAAGGCTCTATGGTCACTCGTGAGGAAGTAGCTGTTTCCTATATCCCTTTCTTGGAGACTGCTGCTATACACAAACATATCAAAGGCTCTGAGAAATTCTGTGTATTTTTCCAATTTTAAGTATATGCACCGCCTAAGCGAGCACTAAGGCTCTGAGAAATTCTGTAGTAAAGAGACCTGTGTGACTTGGTTTAACACAGCACTTTCTAAATATATTTCACTACAGAACCCTAATAATGTTCTCACAGATTAGAAGATGCTCACCGAGGATATTCCAAATGAGTGGTGTAAGTAGAAAGTGTTCTAGTTGCTGAGAGGAGGGAGTGTTTACTTGGGGTATGTGTGGTGATGTATGGGGATGTGGAGGTAGAATTTGAGCTAACATTGGAAGATGGACTGGAGTTATTAGGCTGATATTAATTAAGGACCTATTTTGTGCCAGGTGCTGTGCTAGGCACAGGGCACTCAGTGCTGAGCCAGACAGACACAGTCTCTGCCTTCTTTGACCTTACAGTCTAGTGAGTCAGACATTAAAGCGATACACAAATGAGATAAGTGGCACAGTGATGTCAAGCACCGTGGCCACCTACCTTGAATGGAATGGTGGGGGCAGAATTAGACGCAGGCCACGAATCTCTGCCAATTAACAATAGGGGTCATGAAAGCCTCTTCTGATCTTTTTGAAACAAGTTAACTTGCTTCTCCTCCCCCCCCCCCATTGTTACATTTCCCTCCCAAAATTTAGGATTATATAGCCTCATTCCTAAATCTAAATAATTGTTATTGTTAATGACAAGTATGAAGTGACTTTTATGAAATATCAGGAGTTGGATAAAAATCAGAAATGAAACGTGGCCAAACATAGTGTCTCTGTTCCTCAGAGTGAGTTGGACTCTTCCACTGACCCTGAGCTATGCCTTGCATTTAAAATGAGGCAGCTTTGACAGGCAACTGGGTGGCTCAGTGGGTTGGGTGTCTGACTTCGGCCTGGGTCATGGTCTCGCGGTTCGTGGCTTCAAGCCCCACGTCGGGCCCTGTGCTGACAGCTCAGAGCCTGGAGCCTGCTTTGGATTCTCTCTGCCCCTCCCCAGCTCGCCTGCCTTCTCTCTCTCTCTCAAAGATAAACATTAAAAAGAATAATAAAGTGAGGCAGCTTTGAAAACATTTTGTGAGTTTTCCCTAATTGAAATGAAACCCAATGTTAGGAATGGAAATTATTGAAAAAGATAAGTTAGTCAGTATTTCATACCAAATTATTTTAAGTTCATTATACCGATTACAAAAAGCGAAGCATATCAGTAATTTACGAAAATGGAAAAACTCTGGCAAAGAAAACAACTGAACTTTTAAGTCTGATATGCTTTGCTTTTTGTATGTGTTTAAAGGCCTCAATTTAGGTTTAAAATAAAACATGTTTTTCTAATGCTCCTTTTGATTTACTGAAACTCTTCTCATTTCTAGGTATTAAACCTTCAGTGTAGGTCTAGTGGCCCCTTTGAAAAGGCTGGTGTGTGTACTTTTTACTTTATTTTACTTTTTTCTCTTTTGGACTCAATATTATTATCAATACTCCTAGAAGAGCAAATTTTGTTTTCCTTTAAGCAAAAGTAGTATATAGGACTAACAGGTGGACCTACATTTGTATGTAATTTTATTATTTGTTTATTTTATTTTTTGAGAGCAAGAAAGAATGTGCGTGTGAAAGCCAGTTTGGGGGAGGGGCAGGGAGAGAGGGAGGCGGGGGATCCGAAGCAGGCTTTGTGGGCTCAAAGCCCAGAGGCTCATGCGGGTTCCAACCCAGGAACCACACAGAGAGATCATGACCTGAGCGGAAGTAGAACTCATAACCAACGGAGCCACCCAGGTGTCCCTTACGTAATTTTAAAAGACTCACTAATTGCCAACTGGTCAAAATGCGTCATCACCTGCTTTAACAAGGCGCACTGCACACTCGCCAGGGCTGACGCCATGCAAATCTCCCTCTGGGCCGATGCACATGGTAGCTGCCACAGGTTTCCCGGATGCTTTCAAGGCTTCGACTGCCCACACAGCCTCTTCCACATGTTCAAAATACTGAAATAAGATCAGGTTGACGTACTTTTATTCTTGTTTCTCCCCAGTTAGAAAACGTGTTTTACTGCTTAATAATTATCACTAGTTGAATCATCTTCACATTTTGAGTGTGACCCATTAGCATTTTTTCAATGCCACAGACCGTTGATGACTGTGAATTGCAGTCAAAAGGTTTGAAGAACACTTTATTAGATTAAGTGAATCAAATTCACTAGAAAGCTTAAATTGGAAAAAAGATTTTAATACTAAATATTGCTAGCCATGATTGGCACCTAATCTCCCCTGCTCCCCACAAAAGCAAAAGGTAGAGAAAATGTACTAAGCGTCTATGTCTCATCTTTGGTGATATCTTCGTTTACCTCTGCAATCAAGAAATCCACATTCTTCTTCAAAAAGACCTCTAACTGTTGCTGAAATACTTTCTTAACTTCAGCTTCACTCTTGCAACTAAGGTACGAAGGCGTCTGGCTCACACCTCCTGCCACCAAAGCGTCTCCCTCATCAGCCACTTGCCGGGCAATGTCACAAGCAGCTTCGTTGACTTTCTGCCCCTAAAATGGATGATTATATGATATATCAACATTTTCATGTGAAGTTGAAACCAAATTATTATTCAAATATCCACATCTCAGTTGTATGTTACAATAGAGATTTTATTCTAGAAAATAACAGGGACAGAATAGTTCATATTACCAAGTTGAACAATTTGCAGTAACAACACCAATAGTAGTAATGAAAACAATAAATCCAATGATAGCACATAGGATATTACATACTAATGATCTGGGAGAGGGTAAAAATCTTAAATAAAAGGATCTGGTATCTTCTAATGCCTAAGCTGCACTTAGAGAAATATCTAGCAAATAGTGGTGATGACGATGTTGATGATGACATCATTAAAATGATGACAGAATTCATGACTTTTTGTCATTATGTATTTTCTTAATTAACAGATAATCACAAGGTATTTTCTAATTACGTAGGCATTAAAAATTGACACTTGTCTTCACTAAACCCCAGTGCTGTAAGTCACACAGACTCATGGAATGTTGGAACTTCTTTTTCATTTTAGGGATCAAGAAGTTGTCGCTTTGATGGCATAGTTGAATGGTTTGCCCAACACAACAAGGTTGATTACAGCTGAGCCAGGAAGATTCCAGGGTCACTGCCCCCTTGTGCCTTTGACCCTTCCCCTACACTGTGCCACATTAAAAACCTTTAAGGGTGTAAGAATTTGTTAGGTTACCCTCTCAGCAACTTAGGAGACTGAGAGAATCGCTCATCATTAACCACCCCCTTCTTTGACCTGCTTCATTAAATGCTTTTCTGTCAATTTTGAGGACTCCAGCTAAAACCTAGAAGAGTTGTTCACACATATCTCATTTCTGTATTATCTAAAAACCCTGAAGCGGCGCAACATTTTTCTCTACAAGAACTTCTGTGATGACATATGTGTCTACTAGGCCCTTCAAAGAATGCCATGTATGGTTTTACTCACGGATATTTTCTCTGCAACATAGTTTCCCCTGTTCTCCAGCTTGTCTTCACTTGCATAAAAGGTGAAGGTTTGCATGACATTGGATCCAGCTCTGAGGAACTCTCGATGAAGCTGGCGAACTGGGAGATTAAATGAGGAGAGGTATTAATTACTATCAGTTTATCACCCGTGATGTTCTCAAAAGGCTATCACATAAACAGATGTGAAAACATCTGCTCACATTCCTGGTTGCTGGGCATTGGTGCATGCTGGGGGCTAATGAGAGGTAGCTCTGGGGTCTCTCGTTAAGAAGAAGAGATTATTTCTACCATGCACGTGCGGTGAAGGGAAGAGGGAGATCCCACAAGGGAGGAATCATCATTTGAACATTTTTGCTGGGCAGAGAAAGTGGGGAAAGGCATTCCCTACAGAGGTAAGGGCTTGAACAAAAAGGAGGCAGGAGTAGGCTTGGCATTTGGGGGTGCAGCACGTAGTCTGAGAAGCTGGAGTTGAGGATGTATAAGAGAAGTAGTAGGAGAGGCAGGTGGAGAGGTGGGCTGGCTGACAGAGTACCAAGGGCCTAGAACATCATCCTAAGGAGTCTGGGCTGCAGACCACAGGTTCGGAGAAACACCAGCAGTTTGTAAGCAATTGAATGATGTTATTGGTTCACTGTTTTTGAAAGATAATTTTGGTAGTAGAGTGGACTAAGAATTGGAGCAAGGTTCCCAAGCATACGTCTGTGGATGAATAGTTTTTACAGGCTAAAGAAAATATGGGGCTTTCCCCCCCATTTGATCAAATAAACTCATTTTAAGGAACTACCTTTGCTTTAAATAGTAGTCCTAAACTCTGGTTCCCCATTAGACACTCTGCAAGCTTTTTAAAACCAATGGATGCTAGGGCCAAATTCGCAAATATTCTAATTTAATTGCTGTGGGGGCAGGGCATAGATTTTGTGTGTGTGTGTTTCTCCAACTGATTCTTATCTGCAGTTTTGTTGAAAACCACCAAAATGCTCTACTTTATTTTGGGAAATAAATAAAGACTATGACTGGGAAAATGCTCTATTTTATCTATCTATCTATCTATCTATCTATCTATCTATCTATCTATCTATCTATTTATGATGCTGATATTTTGTTTTATTTTTGAGATAGAGAGTGCACAGGAGCCTCTCAGGTGAGAGTGCCCACAGGTGAGGGCAGACAGAGGGAAGAGGGTGGAGGGTCTGAAGCAGGCTCCAATGACAGCAATAAGTTGCACATGGTACCCAAACTCAAGAACCATGAACCACAAGACCAGGACCTGAGCCAAAGTTGGACACTCAACTGACACCCACCCAGGCAACCCTATTTGTTTATCTTAGAGAGAGTGTGAGCCAGGGAGAGGGGCAGAGAGAATCTTAAGCAGGCTCCACACTCAGCATGGAGCCCCAATGTGGGGCTCAATCCCATGGCCCAGGGATCATGACCTGAGCCAAAATCAAGAGTTGCATGCTCAATTGACTGAGCCATCCAGGTGCCCCAAAATGCTGTTTTTATAAAATGATCGTGAGACTTCACAGGTGTTCGTTTTTGTCAGGAGAATCAACTGGGCAAAGTAAGAAGTCAGCAATCCTGTGTCAGCCCCTGAAATCTATTTTGACATTTCAGAGGCCTTTAAAAGTAAGAAGGTTAAAAGTCAAAAGGTCTGGGAGGGACTGCATTAGAGGCTAGGAAATTATTAGGACACTGGAGCCCTTAGCCCTTTATGGAAGAGGAGTCTGGTGTCTTTGCATCCTAGCTACCTAGTAGAGGGCAGAGAACATAGGAAGCTCAGTTTTGTTTTTCAGTGAGCCAAAAAGTGAAGCAAAAGAGCTTTTGAATTTCAGAAAATGGGTTTCTAAGCCTGGAAACTCTAGTCCTGAGTGGGAACTTAGAAGCTTGCTTAAATGAGGAAACTTCAAACTTGTTTTGTTTTTCTTTTTTGTTTTTTGAAGTTAATTTATTCTGAGAGCGAGAAAATCCCAAGCAGGCTCCGTGTTGTCAGTGTGGAGCCGGACGGGCAGGGCTCCATGTGCAGACTGAACCCACCAACTGTGAGATCATGACCTGAACTGAAACCAAGAGTTGGAGACTTAAGCAACTTAGCCACCCAGGCGCCACTAAAACTTGTTTTAATTAGCAAAAGGAACCAATTAACAACACTTCATACACAGTCCCTGTTTATCAATCAAACACAGAGCTGCTGTGGTTGGAGCAGGGTGAAGGGCCTATAGATGGGGTTTCCCATACACTAGGATGAGATGGCTTATAATTGGGAAATCTACCCAGGGGGTCCTTGGGTGGATTTTTAGAAACTCTGTTTAAAAACCCTGGAATAGGGGTGCCTGGGTGGCTCAGTCGGTTGAGCGTCCGACTTCGGCTCCGGTCGTGATCTCACAGCTGGTGAGTTCAAGCCCCGCGTCAGGCTCTGTGCTGACAGCTCGGAGCCTGGAGCCTGCTTCGGGTTCTGTGTCTCCCTCTCTCTCTGCCCCTAACCCACTTGCATTCTGTCTCTGTCTCTGTCAAAAATAAATACACATTACAAAAAAAAAATTAAAAAAAATAATTAAAAAAAACCCCTGGAATAGCGGGCAAATTGTGTATATGTATATTTTACACTGCATTTTATACCCTTTTGTTAAATTTTGCCAGAAGGCAGTGACCCAACTCCTTGCTCTTAATCAATTTGATATTCTTCTATGCTTCTTAAAGCTGCAGAGCTTCTCAAAAGCATAACCCCACTTAGACTCACATGGGGGCAATTAATATGGATTCAGATTCCCTATGCCACTCCAGATCCAGCAAACCTTAATTCTTTGCTAATTCCACTGGGTACAAGAACCACAATTTTTGGCATAGACTTTAGTAGGAGAATTAGTCCACTTAAAATAAGACAAAAAAAACTCAAGAAACAGAGGGCCAAGTGATAAACATGTTGTTTCTGCACTAATAAAAGTAAAATCAATATCAGAGCAGTTTCTCTCAAACTCCTCTAATGCATAACTTAAAAAAAAAATGTGACTTATAAAATTGAAGCTTGTGGTTTAAAAAAATTTTTTTAATGTTTATTTATTTTTGAGAGAGACAGAATGTGAGCAGGGAAGGGGAAGAGAGAGAGGGAGACACAGAATCTGAAGCAGGCTCCAGGCTCTGAGCTGTCAGCACAGAGCCGGACATAGAGCTCAAACTCACAAACCGTAAGATCATGACCTGAGCCAAAGTCGACGTTTAACCAACTGAGCCATCTAGGCGCCCCTCAAAGCTTGTGGTTTAAATAAAAACCTTCTTTTATTTACATGGCAGAGTTTGCACAAAGGTAGCTTATCATTAATATCAGCTTGGCTCAAGAAATATTCATTGAGTTTAACCCAGCAAGCTGACCTTAAGAAACAAACCATAGAGGGGCGCCTGGGTGGTTCACTCGTTTAAGCGTCTGACTTCTTCAGCTCAGGTCATGATCTCATGGTTTGTGGGTTCGAGCCCTGCTGACAGCTCAGAGTGTGGAGCCTGCTTCAGATTCTGTGTCTCCCTCTCTCTCTGCTCTGCCCCTGCTCGCACTCTGTCTCTCTCTCTTAAAAATAAATAAACATTAAAAAATAAAATAAGAAACAGACCATAGATATATTTTAAAACCTCATTCTTGTATCTTAATTATTCCATTGTGTTCCTTAAAACCCTTTAATGGCAATGCTTCCCAAAGCATGGTTCACCTTGCTATCACCTGGGGACAATTATAAATATGCAGGTTCCTGGACTCACTCACAGACCTAATAGATCCAAATGTCTAAGTGGAGGCTGGGAACCTATAATTTTTAACCGACTGCTGGTACAATAAAAATTTGAGGACTACTGCTGTTTTAGCTTCCCGAGCCTACTGAATTCCTCCCTCCCTTCCTTCTTCCTTCCTTCAGGGGTAGAACACAGCATTATTTCTACATTTATTTGGAAATATGAAAGTTGTGTATATTTTCTGGGTTTAACAGTGTGACTATAGCCCTCTTCCTTTGAATACTATTTCAGGATAGTGTGATTTGAACACAAAATTTCTGTACTTCTCTAGCAGAAATAGAGAAGTTATTATCTAGATATTATATAAGATATTATCAAGAGAAGAAACAATGAATTTAATAATAGTTAATACTTGTAGTGTTTAACATGCATCAGGCACTATTTTAAAGACTTTATATACAACTTATTTAATTCTTATAACCTTTGAAGTAGATGTCAATATTATCTCAGTTTTATAGAAGAGGAATCTGAGTCCCAGAGAAGCTAAGTAATTTCCCCAAGGTCACACAGCCTAGTGGCTGTCAAAATTTGATTCAATTAGCCTGAATCCAAAATCGGTATGCTTAATTGTAAAGCTGTACTGTCTCTCAGTTTATATGCTTTGTTAGTTTCTATCCCTTATCACTGAGTTCACTGAAATATGCTCTTTAATAAACATTAAAGACAACTGTTCAATCTGTATAATATTCACAAGAAATTTTCCTCCAGTTTCCTCTGAAAGAGTCCACTTCTTTCACAGTGTTGACTACTGTTAGCTGTCCTCTGAGACCTTCTCTAGGAGGTGCCCTAAGCCAAAGGGTGCTTCTTTGCCCAGGGCCTAAGCTCTCTCCTACAAGAGGAGAGGGTTGATAGTTCGCATGCAAAGCTTGGTCTATTGGTAAGGAGAGAACAAAGATCCAGCTCCCCGGTCTCAATTTGGGGGTACTCTGAAGCACCTGTCCAACTCCAGAGCTTCCTGAGGAATTGGCCAAAGCCTCTGTTACAACTGCATTACAGTGTAATTCCTCCCTCTGCCCAATCCTGCTTCCCTCACTCCCTTAGAAGTGTTATTTCATAAATGCACTCCTCATTAAAACTCCTGAGCACAAATCTCCACTTCTGGCCAGCTGGTAATGAGTACCTAGCTCATCATGGGCGACAGAGTTCCCAGCATGCTCTAGTGGTACAATTGTTTAAAAACTTTCACCTGTGGTGAACTAGAATGAGATGCCCTTAGACGGGAATGTACTACCAGGTGTACTATCTCAAATGTTTGAGAGGTTCAGAGGAAGTAGTAATTATAAAGACTTTAGAATCGGATGGCTATTGTTGGGTACCACCAACATACTGGAGAAAGGCAATGAAAGGTTAAGGGTGATTCATCACCAGTTCAAGACAACGTCTGAAAGTCTGAGGATCTCCTGGGTGGTATATAAAGAAACACCTCTTGTAGCTATAGCAAGCAGAAAAGCTGAGGATCTGGCCCAGGACTAAATTATACAGGGAGCAGAGAGTCAGAGAGGTTGAATCATCAACCACAGAAGGCTTCTACTGCCACAGTCAGGGTCTGATCAGGAAGACAAAGGACCCTGAGATTGGGGTGAAGACATATGGGTGGATTCACTCATAACCTTAAAAACCCAGATTCCTCCCTGAACTCTCTGGGACTGCAGAAGTGGCCCATTTCTCTCTTTTAAAGATTAATGTTTGGGGCACCTGAGTGGCTCAGTTGGTTAAGGTTTGACTCTTGATTTTGGCTCAGGTCATGATTTCACGGTTCTGAGGATAGAGCCTCGCATTGGGCTCTGTGTTGACAGTGTGGAGCCTGCTTGGGATTCCTTCTCTCTCTCTCTCTCTCTCTCTCTCTCTCTCTCTGACCCTCCCCTGCTCTCACTCTCTCTCAAAATAAATAAATACACATTAAAAAAAAATAAATGAAGGCTTCCCCCTTGCTTTAGGTTGATGCAGAAGCCTTGTAAGACAGCATTATCTCCCTCATGTTCCATCTCACCTCCCCTCTTTGTATGTCCCCGTAAGAGATCTGTGGTCAAAAGAGTAAAGTGAGAATAAGGTACATGGGTATGGGTGCAGGGCAGGTAGATAGTTGAACTTAAATAGGATGGGGCTAGTATATAATGCATTTAACTAGTTGGCAAACGTACAATGGAGGAGGGCTTATCTACCAGACGGTGAGTGATGCCGTGCCATGGAACTTAAAGTGGGTAAGGAGGGGGGATGAACACGTGGGGACAGAATAGATAATAAATGCTGACATGGAAGGGATGAAGGACTGAGAATCTTGGTGAGGCTGAGGAGTGGGAGAATTAGAGTCGGCAGGAAAGATAGAAAGAAGGTGGTGGTTAGAAAATGGGGCCCTCGTAATTGAGATTTCCAAAGCAGACAGCTAGGGGTGATGGCAAGGTCTAGGAGTGCATTGCTGAGGTGGAGGGTGGAGGAAACGTTCAACTGGAGATGAGATCAAGGCACTAACAGGAAGAGTTCTGGACAGATCATCTGCATGGACACTGAACTCACCCCAAGTGGTGAGGGAGGGAAGGGCAGAGAGGAAAGCAGTGAGCCAGGTTCTACACTCACCTAGAGCGAGGGGCAGGAACCAAGAGGCAAACACAGGTGACAGCCACAGGAAGGGCCATTGCGATCATCCAACCTGTGAATCTATACTTACATGCCTAGCACAGTGCCCAGCAGGCAATAATGAATGTTGGACAATGTGCCACGAATGTCTGTGTTTGATGGCATGCTCCTACACTGGTCGATGTCGCATTCTTTTATGAGAACTTAGAAGAGAGCTATATGCACCAACCTGCCTCTGGGTGTTCCACTGTGGCTTCTGGGGTCCAGGGGCCTGCCTTCACATAGCCCCTCTTCTCCAGTGCAAAGACAAACCCTCCATCTCCAATCACAACTTCTCCAGCATTTAAACGTTCTAGGATGCCCTAAAATTACAGATGGGGGTGGGGGGCAAAGGAAGGGAGTTACTTGAGTTTGAGACAATTTTCTATTTTTAGTACTTTTGCTATGGTATTCTTGAGAAGTGTGATTTCTTTAGAATTCACAGAAAGTACATGTATTTATAAATCCAGAATGCTCGTATAATGAAAATATGAAAATATGTGTATACATGTGCTAGGGGTGAGGGTCTTTCAGAACACAATAAGAGTTTTGAAGAATGTGGTGGGAGGATGTTATCTTTGAAGAAATAGCTACAGAAGGATTAAGTGAAAATATTTTATTGTAAAGCCTCAGATGAATACTTAAGCACACATTCTTAAAACGGTGAAAGCTAGTTTTATTCTAACAGCCCCTACATTTGGCCTGGCCCCATCTGTCTGTCAGTCCCTGGGGCCCTCTGTCAGCCAGGCGGGGGCAGGGTACTTTGACACCCAAGGGTCAAGTATATTGCTTCCTCCCTCCAGCCCCAACCATAGTCCCACAGTCCGTCTGTTCCTCCATCCATCTATCCATCCACCCCCCCCCCCCCCACTCCCCAAACTAGCCCAAGGCAGACAGTCTGGACTGGAACGCTCATCCCAACTAGGAAAGAGATAGGCTTGTCGTTAATCAGGTGGTGCAGTTGCTGGGTTTTGGTTTTTCAATCTTTTTAACATCCCTTACTCAATACCTTACAGCCCCTGTGCCCATTTTTTTTTCCGAGGCTTGAATGGTTGATTTTATTGTGATCACAGAAATCACACTGCGGGTGCAAACTTACCATGGCCCACCCAACGCGTGAGCCTTGGGGCTGCGGCGGGACCCGGACGGCGGCGTACCCCAAAACGCGGCAAGTAGGCGGCCCCGGGGCCCCGCTGCACCCGTCGAGGCGCGGGCACGAAACGGTCTGGCAGCCGCGGCCGCGCGCCTCCCTGGCCTGCCCACGCAGGGCGCAGAGGGGCGCGCCCGGCGGCGCGGGCAGTGACGCGGGGTGGCCAGGGGAGCCGGAAGCCACCAGGAGCTCCCTAGTCCCACCAATGTCGGGAAGAGAAGTCGTGCCTGTGGGTCTAGGAGCCACACCTCTGAGGTAGTGCTCTGGTGCGGGACTCAGAAAACGTTGGGAGTCTTGGAGCTCTGGGGGTGTCCCCCCGGGTCACATAGATCTAGGGCGCGCTCTGGATATGGGCAGGGGTGTTGGGGGGAGCTCAGAGGCACCTTGGGGTCCTGCCCGAGAAATTCTGAGAGCACCTGCTGGTCACAGCCGGGCTCTGGGGACCCCTCTGCACTTCCTGACGCTGGGTCGCGGGGCCGGTGGGTCGAGCCTCAGAGCCACCGCTGGGATGGAGAGCGCCCTCGGGTCCCCTGTAGACTCACCCTCTTGGCCTTTTTGCCCCCAACGGGTGCCATTTTCGAGGTGTCCGGTGGATAGTAGGCACGGATGCGGACAGACGAGGGGAGCTTTACCCCGCGCGAAACCGGGAGCTGCCCCACCGCCGCAGCCAGGCTCTTTATATCCTGTTCTGGGCGCGGGGTGGGTTTCCCCAGCCTTGGCGCGTCCAACGCGGGCCTTGCGCATGGGAACACGCCCCCCCCCCCCCCCCCCCAGCTTTTTTATTGAGTCCCGCGGCTCGCTGGGAACTTGCCCTGTGGAGGAGAGGATCGAGATTGTTCTCTCAAATTGGTGAGCAAACAGACAAGTAAAATAAAATAACGAGGTTGCCACTCGCTCAGGTTTCTAACCTACCAATGCACGGTACCCCCCCCCCCCCCCACCTCACCCCCCTCGCTCGCATCGAGGGGTTCCGACCCTGATTTATCTCTCTCTTGTCTGGGATCATGCACCGTTACCCACTTAAGTCACCAGAGTTGGCCCCTAAGAATTCCATTCATGCACAAATATTTGTCAAAGGCCAGGATACAAGGTTATTGAATGAGGAGGCGATGCCCTGGGAAGAAGTTCAGTCTGAGGTGTGATCTGGGCGAAATGCATCCGGGAGTTATGTAACGGAATACAAATACAGCATTTACAGAACGTCTAATACTAACTCTGAATTAGTGGGTATGTTTAAAATGACCTTCTGCCATTATATCCAAACATGCCGTGCAGTTCCTAATAACACAGTAGTTTTGTAGTAAGAATATCTTTGCAACATATAACCAGGACAGACTTTTAACATCTATATATGACAGTGGAAATACACCTTGGACATTTCAAAATTCAGTTCGAAAATTGTGTAAAGACATACAGGTATTAGAAGAACTGGGAGGAAATAGAAATGTTAATAGTAGTTATCTGATGATGGTGGAATTAGGGCTTGCTTTTATTTTATTATGCTTTGTTGTATTTCCCAAAATATCTCTACACTAAGAACACATAGATTTTAAAATAATAAAAGCATTAGTTTAACAAATGTACACCACCACAGTAAATATCCTAGAGAACAGAGTTAAAAATCCTGAAACAGAGTTCAGAACCTTTTACCCAAATAAAAGCACATAAGGAAATTTTGTATGTGGAACAGTAACTTCCATTTCAACACATGCAAAGAAGGAAATTATTGTAGCAAATGATGAGTTAATAGAAATTTAATTTTTAAAATGATGTGCACTTGAGATACAATTGAGAAAGTAGAAAAGTCCTTTTTCTTGTGATAATTGTCGAGTTTAAAATGGGAAAAAAATGTAAGGATGATGGATGCATATATTGTAATTTAAATAATCGAATGTTTCAGTTGCCCAGCAAGAATGAGGAATGAGGTGAAGTCATCCTTCCCAGGGTTTAGATTTTCGACCATTAAAGCATTGGAGTGTCTGAGAAGCTAATAGTTTAGTTAATGAATTAACTACTTATGGTTGTACCCTGATGAGTATTGGAGAAACACAGGTTCAGGGTGAGCCCGGCCGTGGCTGCAGG
This sequence comes from Panthera pardus, assembly GCF_024362965.1. Classification (NCBI taxonomy): domain Eukaryota; kingdom Metazoa; phylum Chordata; class Mammalia; order Carnivora; family Felidae; genus Panthera; species Panthera pardus. Next base: position 95,908,494 of record NW_026526765.1, read on the forward strand.
GAGTAGCTGTAGTGGCGGGTACCAGGCGCTAGGGGGCGGTATCAGGGCTCTGACAGTAAAAGCCGAAAGCCGCCTTCTGCAATTTCACACGGTTTCAAATTTAGCAAAATTTAGGAGAGATCTTAAACCATTAGCACTTAATTTAAAAATGAATTGTGAATTTTTAGTAGATAATGGAGATACAATGCAATAAATACAATACAATAAAATTTTAGTCTTTCCCTAGCTACTATTCCCAGTACAAGCGCTTCCTGGAGGTAACCACTTTCCCTATTGTTCCAGAGGAACTCTATGGATATATTTAAGTATATACACATATACCTAAGGATTTGCATTTAAATGGAGGACATTTTAGTTATTTATACATCTGTCCACCTCTACCTTTTCCAAAATGATTTATGGGCAGTTGTTGAAATATTTTTGTTTTTTCCACAGCTTCTCAATTTGCTATCCTACTTCTCCACCCCCATCCATTTAGGGCTGTTAATAAGAATGCATTCACCAAAAAAAAAAAAAAAAAAAAAAAAAAAAAAAAATGCCTTCGCCTACTATTTCCACAATAGATAAATAATAGCCACAGTTCACTGGGTGTTTACTATGTACCAGGTGCTACATTACATCTTTTACATACGCAATATTATTTACTCCTTACAACTCTGTGAGGTGGGCACCCCCACTTTGCATTCAAGAACCATGAAATTAGGAAGTACAGCAGTTATCTGCATGACGTCTAAAGTTCCTTTGCCCCATTCCCAAAGGACTAAGTCCGCTTGGATACCACCTGGGGAGTGAGTTCTGTAATAACTGTTCTTGGGAGGCTGCCCATGTCCTCTGTTGCCTGCTAGAGCCATGAGATGACGAAGGTCATAATACTGAAGTCTTTGGCCTTTTACAGGCTCATTTGGGGTTAAAAATAAATCCTGAAGGGAAGAAGGAGGGTTAGAGCTGAAGATCCACCCTCCTGAGTTTTATGACTTCCAAAGAGAGGCTGTCTGTCTTCTGCTGGTGCTTTGCTTTACTTGTAACCCCATTTGTTCATTTAATAAACCTTTAAATGTTTCATTCATACAATGTTTCAAACACTATGCTTGCCGCTGGAGGTACAGGATATCTCCTCCTTTTTTTCCAAGCGGGAGATAGAAACCATCTCATGTAAGAGTTAAACTGTCCCCTTTATCGATATGTAGATGGGAAAATGTGAGGACTTTTCATTTTCCGTTCACTTGGTATCGTCTTCAAAACGAAACTGTCTTTTCTCAGGTCGCTTCAGAGTAAAAATGTTGCATTTAGCCTTTAAGCCTTTGAAGATGTGTCATGTTTTAACACCATGTAGAGAACAGTGTTTACAAACTGGTGACATGGAAATGTAGCCAACCTCTGTGTTTCCTTTGGCAAGGCCAGTGTTTTTAGAAAATGGAAGTTCCTTTATGTAGAGCCTTCCTGTCTGCCAGTCCGCCCCACATGCCTATTCTCTTCTTGTTCACATAGTTACCTTATCTTGAAGGCATTTGAATTTTCAACTCCTGCTGTCAATAGAAGGTATAGTTGGGGTTATTAAAGACTTATGAGATGTTCTTCAGTTTGAACTCTCCCAAATGGTCCCCAAATTGAAGATTTGACTTTCATTCCTATTTTTCCATGGCTATAACCCCCAGCTATTTTCTGTTGCCACTGCCCAGGATCAAAATAAAGGGATGGTGGTGGTGGGTTTTTCATCTACAACCCTCTCCCCCCGGTGCACAGACTTTCCTCACTTTACGTTTTCTGGTACTACTTCATTCCCTCTGGCCTGGGAGATGGCCACACACAACACACCAGGCATACCAAATCACCTCACACAATTATCCCCTTTTTAAGAGCCTTGGTTTATTCATATGTAAAATTCAAGTTGAAACTAGGTGACTTTTCACTTTGTTTTTGTTTTTGTTTTGCAGTTGGCTTGGCATAAACTTAGCTTGGCATATACTAGAGCACAAAATAGCCTCTTCCCACGGTGCTCCCTCTGCCTTCCCCCTTGTGGTCATCAAGCATTCCCTTAGGTTGGCTCAGAAAATTCATCTGGCTCCTGTGCGTGCCCTCCAACTTTAGCCCCTTCCTACTTTCTGGAGATACAGCAGAGTATCTCTATTTTGTTTTTTTCCTAGACTATTCAGGGCTTCCTTCTACCACAAGTAAAAATGTTAGTCTCAGCGCTGGTGGATGGGCCAGCTTGTACAGAGTCTTCTGGTTTCCACAGAAGAGTCCTCCAGCCAATGTTCCTGTGAACTCTGGACACACCCAGTTTCCCACACTATCCTTCCAGCATGGTAATCCCACCCCAAGTTTTCTTTCTAGCTCTGAAATTTTCTCTCTTCTCTCTTTCTCTCTTTTTAATGTTTACTTATTTTTGAGAGAGAGAGAGTAGAGGTGCAGTGGGGGTCGGTTGGGGGAGGGGCAGAGAGAGAGGGGACAGAGGATCTGAAGGAGGGATGCCTAAGTGGGGCTCCAACTCACAGACCCTGAGATCAAGATCTGACCTGAAGTCAAATGCTTAACCTACTAAGCCACCCAGGCACGCCTCTCTCTTCTCTTAAACTTTTCTTTTAACACTCTCTTCTGCAGTCATGTGCCTTTAAAAAACAAACAAACCAACCAACACCTAGATAACTGTAACTTTTTGGGCACCTATTATATGGAGTTAGCTGTGCTAAGTGCTTCAGAGGCATTATGTAACTAACCTTCATAATAACCCTAGGGGATGGGGACTTTGCCATCCCCATTTTACTGATGACAATATTAAGACACATAGACTTAATGGTGACTTTCCCAAGATCACGTCAATAGTAAGCATGGAGCTGGGAGGAGGGTTTTAGCCTATGCAGGATGAAGCCAAAGGTCACACTCTCCAGAGCTACTCTATATTTCATTTTCAGTAAACGGATTTTCTGAACATCTTCCCAACTCTTTATAACCTCATCCAGTTCATGCCTGCCCTCTCCCCACCCCCTACCAGCACACACTCACTTGACCCAACACAGAGGTCCCTTCTCTTGTCAGGAGAAGTTCAGATTCACTGGATGTATAATTTGTCATCAACAGCAAATAGTCTGCCCTGCGCAGATCATCTCCCACAAATACACCATGACTTTAGGATTGTGTCCAACCCTTGGGTTGTCCAGTCACTCGGAAACTTTATTATTTTCAACGGGTTTCAGAGAAGAGAAGCCATGATTTCCTGAGATGATCCATCAAACCTTGGTTTCTGTCATCTTTGTGACCTACTGAAAGATGAACTACCTCTTTGAATGGGAAAAGGTGGAGTAAAGGCTACAGATCCCCTTTTTCTCATGGGGCCGCCACAGGATGTCTTTGTAGTATGTCAACTCGAGTATGTAGCTCCCGATTTCAATCCCATGTCCTGGTTTAGAACCTGTGGGGGCTATCACACCACATTGCTGGTTGTGGTGGTATGAGATAAGGTGTCCAGCCCAGGGAAGGGTTAGACAATCACAACATATTTCTTTTTTCTTTCAAGATTTTAAAATTTATTTATTTTAAATCTACTTTTATTTTTTTATTATTACCATTTTTTTTAATGCTTATTTTTGAGAGAGAGAGGGAGGGAGAAAGAGAGAGAGAGAGAGTGAGCAGGGGAGGGTCAGAGAGAGAGGGAGACACAGAATCTGAAATAGGCTTCAGGCTCTGAGCTGCCAGCACAGAGCCCGACACGGGGCTCAAACTCACAAACCGTGAAATCATGACCTGAACCGGTCAGAGGCTCAACCGACTGAGCCACCCAGGTGCCCCCAAAGTTTATTTATTTAGTTTGGAATAGAGAGAGAGAAAGGCAAAGAGACAGAGAGGGAGAGAGAATCCCAAGCAGGCTCCACACTGTCAGCACAGAGCCTGATGCAAACCCATGACCGTGAGATCATGCATGACCTGAGCCAAAATCAAGAGCTGGATGCTCAATTGACTGAGCCACCCAGGTGCTCCAATAACGTGTTTCTAAGTAGCAAAATTGGCATCACCCACTAGATTCTGAACCTCAAGAATATAGTAATATACTGTATTTTTCAACTTAACATACACGTACAATAAGAACGCCAAAGAGTAAAAAAGGGCATATATAAAAAATAAGTGTCTCTCTAACTTCCACTTCTCTAGTTTCAACTTTTTTGGTACTTATAACTTAGCTTAAAGGATTAAAAAATATATATATGGTACACTTTCCAATGATACCAGTATACATGTACCAGAAAAGCTGAAATAAAAAATATGAGCTGCTAGGGCAGATGAAGAGCCCCCGGTACTCTCGCCACTGTTGGTAGGAGTATAACTTGGTACAACTGTTTAGAAAAAATTGTTTGGTAGTATCTTTTAGAGCTGCACATATCTACATCAAGCACTTCCACTCCTGGTTGGTATGTAAGTTTTCCTCAAAAAGCGCTTACACGATTGCTCATAGCAACCCATTCATAAATGGCCCAAACTGAAAACTACCCAAACACTTATCAGTGATGGAATCCATCAATGAATTGTGATGTAGTTACACAATGGAATGCTACGTGCAGTGTGAACAAATTCACTTATAACTACATGCGGAGATATGCATGAATCTTACCAACAGTGTCGAGTAAGAGAAACCAGACATGAAAAGGCAATACAATAAGATTAAATTTATATAATGTACAAAAACAGGAGAAACTAAGCTATCCTCTTAGAAGTCACAGTATTGATTACTCTCTGGGGAGGGAAGAGTGACAAGAAGGGAATGAGGTTGGGATGCTTTTGGGATGCTGGTAATGGTCTTTTTTTTTTTTTTTTTTTTAATCTTAGTGTTGTGTACCTAAGCGTGTTCAGCTTATGACTATTCACTAAGTTGTACCTTTATGAATACACACTGTTATTTGTATGTATCTTACACTCTAATAAAAATTAAAAACAGCTTCTTGGACTTTTGTATATCCTACAAAAAGCCCAATAAACTAAATAAACTAAAAAAGTCTAAAATAAGCCAATTTAGAGGTGTCTGGGTGGGTCAGTTGGTTAAACATCTGACTTGATTTCAGCTTAGGTCATGATCTCATGGATTGTGAGATTGAGCCCTGAGTCCCTAGCCCAAGCCGGTCTCTGTGCTGACGGTGTGGAGCCTGCTTGGGATTCTCTCTCTCTCTCTCTCTCTCTCTCTCTCTCTAAATAAATAAATAAATAAATAAATAAACAAACAAACAAACAAACAAATAAACTTTAAAATAAGCCACTCTAGGGGCGCCTGGGTGGTGCAGTCGGTTAAGCTTCCGACTTCAGCTCAAGTCACGATCTCGCGGTCCATGAGTTCGAGCCCCGCGTCGGGCTCTGGGCTGATGGCTCAGAGCCTGGAGCCTGCTTCCGATTCTGTGTCTCCCTCTCTCTCTGCCCCTCCCCCGTTCATGCTCTGTTTCTCTCTGTCTCAAAAATAAATAAACGTTAAAAAAAAAAATTAAAAAAAAATAAAATAAAATAAGCCACTCTAAATTTTGAATACAGCCATTTTACTGGTCGTAGGGAATGATTCAGGCAGACAAAATTAACTCTGATTGTTTTCTTGTTATAAAAGTAATCCATTTTGAAAAATAAATTCAGTACTTAATATATACATACGGTACCCAAAATTCAAAAGGTCATTAATTGTTAATGAGATTAAGTCTACCAGCATGATCTAGAATAAACAAAAAGAAAAAATTAAAACGCTATTTCAGGGTGTCAGTTTCATTTTATTTTTAAATGACTGTTACATCAGTATTGCATAATGTGTAAAAATCCATTTTTCAAAAGTTAATTTCGTTTTAATTAATGAGTTAATTAAAATAGATAAGACATTCACTTGGTCCAAAATTCAAAAATTAAAAAAGGGCATCCTGTCCTTCAGGTACCTGATTCCTCCAGTCAACCAATGTTCCAGTTTTTGGGGTCTATTCAGAAATATTTTATGCACATACAACAAATATGTATAACCATTTTTTGCCCCCCCCCCCCCACTTAACCAACCAGTAGAGCACTGTTGCTATCTTGCTTTTTTTTTTTTTTATTAACCTAAAAACCTATCTTCTCAATCATTTCACATTAATAGACAAGGAGCTTCTTCTTTTCTTAATGGCCTAATATTTTATTGTACAATATGGCAGGATTTATTTCACCTATCCCTATTGATTGGTAATAACATTATTTCCATGCTTTGCCACTTCAAACTGAAATGAACAGCTTCCACCTATGTTATTTCATATATTTGAATAAATATCTACCTAGTAAATCTAGAAGACAAGTTAACTCTGAATCATCAATATTCATTTGCTTTCTCCACTTAATCATTTTAGTTTTGAACTTAATCAAAAGTGAGTTCTAGAGTTATAATGTTTTTCAGGTAGAGATTGATTGACCCATGTACTCCTTAATTTCTTCAGCAAATAATTATTGAGTCCTACTTTATTCTCCCTGATGAACAAAAGATGCCACATTTCCTGCTGTCCTGGTGTTTACATTCTGGTGTGTGTGTGTGTGGAGGGGTGTGAGTAGAGATAAGAGACAGATGGCACCCGAAATGAATATGTTATATACAGGTCAGGAAAGATTAAATAATGCTCTGTAGAAAAATAAACCAGTGATGGGGAGTAGGTCATGTCAAGAAGGATGTCGAAAGAAAGAAAAGAAAAGGAAAGAAAGAAAAAGAAAGAAAGGAAGGAAGAAAGAAAAGGAAAAAAAGGGGCGCCTGGTGGCTCAGTCGGTTAAGCACTTGACTCTTGATTTTGGCTCAGGTCATGACCTCACCATCATGGCATTGAGCTCTGCATCGGGCTCCATGCTGGGCATGGAACCTGCTTGAGATTCTCTCTTTCCCTCTGCCCTCTTCCCCGCTTGTACTCTCTGTCTCTCTCTGTCTCTCTCTCTCAAAAAAGGAAGAAGGGTGTTGCAACTTTAAATAGGGCCAAGGGGGCTCCTGTAGGGACTTGGCATTTGCCCTGCATAAGCTGGAGGCTGTTGCAAGATTTTCCCCACTGTTATGTTTTTTCTTTTGTTTTAAAAAATATGGTTTTTATTTTGAAATAGTTTTAGGTTTATAGAAAAGTTGCAGGAGCAGCTGGGTGGCTCGGTTGGTTGGGTGTCTGACTCTTGACTTCATCTCAGGTCATGATCCCAAGGTCATGAGATTGAGCCCCATGATAACTCCACACTGAGCATGGAGACTGCTTAAAATTCTCTCCCTCCCTCGGGGTGCCTGGGCAGCTCAGTCGACTGGGCGTCTCACTTTGGCTTAGGTCATGATCTCACAGTTTGTGAGTTCAAGCCCCACGTCATGCTCTATGCTGACAGCTCAGAGCCTGGAGTCTGCCTTGGATTTTGTGTCTCCCTCTCTCTCTGCCCCTCCCCTGGTTGCTCTCTCTCTCTCTCTCTCTCAAAAATAAGGAAACATTAAAAATAAAAAAAAAATTTTTTAAAGATTCTCTCCCTCCCTCCCCGCCCCACTGTCTGTCTCTCTCTCCCTCTGCCCCTCTCCCTCACTTGTGCTCTCTCTCTCAAAAATAAGAGACAGAGCACAAGCCAGGGAGGGACAGAGAGAGAGGATGACAGAAACTGAAGCAGGCTCCAGGCTCTGAATTGTCAGCACAGAGCCCAACACAAGGCTCAAACCCACAAACCGTGAGATCATGACCTGAGCCGAAGTCAGACACACTTAACTGATTGAGCCACCAAGGTGCCCCTCTAAAATAAAATTTAAAAAAATTAGTTTTAAAAAGTTGTAAAGACAGTAAAGGTAATTCATCTTTTCATCCTAATCATCTAGGTCCTAAGAAGAGCACAGAGCTCTTTATAACTTAGCTGTGAGGATTTCTAAAAGCAGGCTGACTTACCCAGTTTCACTTTCTCCTGATGTTATTATCTTACATTACTGTGGTGCTTTTCTTGAAACTGAGAAACCAACATTGGTATACTCCTATTAACTAAACTCCAGACTTCAAAAAGTTTTCACCAGTTTTTCCATTAATGTCCTTTTCCTGTTCCAGAATCCAATCCAGGATACCTCATGGCATTTAGTTCTTAATGCCTCCTTCATGTCCTCTTATCTGTGACAATTTCTCAATATATCCTCGTCTTTAGTGACCTTGACAATTTTGGGGAGTACTGATCAGGTATTTTGTAGACCGTCTCTCAGTCTAGATTTGTCTGATGTTTCCCTTATGATTAGAGTGAGGCAATGGATTTGGGGAAAGAATACTAAAGAAGTGAAGTGCTCTTTTCCTTACAACCTATTAGGGCCACCCGATATCCAGCCGGGGAAGTGATGCTAGCCTGGTCACTTGGTTCATGTGGATTCGGGTGGGTTTCTCCCCTATTACTTAATATTTTCCCCTTTCTATTCCTTATTCTTTGGAAGCTAGTCACTAAGTCCAGCCCACACTCAACTGATGTACATTTGAGAAGCCTTACTCTGGTTGCTTGTTGAGACTAGATTGTAGAAAGACAAGGGCAAAAGCAATATACCAGGTTGAGCTGGTGCACTGGAACCAGTGCAGCCACATGAGAAATGCCTGGCTTTCATTTCTTAATTTCTGAGCTGGGGGATTCTGAGCCAGTTATGTAAGGACGTGAGGATACATAGGAATGTAACAACAGACTACCTGAAATCATTTCATTCTTGCTCCACAGGGCTGGGCTTGGGACTTTATTTCGTTCCCTTTGCATGTTACTTGAAGAAGGTTTTCACTGTAGATGAGAGTTACTCTCCAAATTTCATAATTTATATGAAGTGCAGGGATACAGAAGTTCTTTTTTTTTTTAATATAATTTATTGTTACTGAGAACAAACTGAGGGTTGATGGGGGGTGGGAGGGAGGGGAAAGTGGGTGATGGGCATTGAGGAGGGCACCTGTTGGGATGAGCACTGGGTGTTGTATGGAAACCAATTTGACAATAAATTATACATATAAAAAATAATATAATTTATTGTCAAATTGGCTAACATGCAGTGTGTAAAGTGTGCTCTTGGTTTTTGGGGTAGATTCCTTTGGTTCATCGCTTACATACAACACCCAGTGCTCATCCCAACAGGTGCCCTCCTCAATGCCCATCACCCATTTTCCCCTCTCCCCCACCCCCTCATCCACCCTCAGTTTGTTCTCTGTATTTAAGAGTCTCTTGTGGTTTGCCTTCTTCCCTCTCTGTGTTTTTTTCCCCCGTTCCCTTCCCCCATGGTCTTCTGTTAAGTTTCTCAAGATCCACATATGAGTGAAAACATATGATATCTGTCCTTCTCTGGCTGACTTATTTCATTCAGCATAATACTGTCCAGTTCCATCCACATTGCTGCAAATGGCATGATTTCATTCTTTCTTATTGCCAAGTAGTATTCCATCGTATATATAAACCACATCTTCTTTATCCAGTCATCAGTTGATGGACATTTAGGATCTTTCCATAATTTGGCTATTGTTGAAAGCACTGCTGTAAACATTGGGGTACATGTGCCCCTGTGAATCAGCACTCCAGGGATACAGAACTTCTAAATAAATGATACTTTTGTACTTGCTAATATTATTTTTCACTTGCTCAACAATTATATATATATTTTTTGACGTTTATTTATTTTTGAGACAGAGAGAGACAGAGCATGAATGGGGAGGGGCAGAGAGAGAGGGAGACACAGAATCGGAAGCAGGCTCCAGGCTCTGAGCCGTCAGCCCAGAGCCCGACGCCGGGCTCGAACTCACGGACCGCGAGATGGTGACCTGAGCTGAAGTCGGACGTTTAACCGACTGAGCCACCCAGGCGCTCCAACTTGCTCAACAATTATTAATGGAAAGTCTATTGTCTATTTCAGGTGAAAGTAAGTAATAATTATTGGATGAAAACATAGCACAGTGCCTGGCTCTCAGTAAATACTTGTTAAATCAGCCAGAAGAAATTAGGCAGCAACTGACTGACAAAAGAATGGCCACTCTTGCCCAATGACCTTGGCAGGAGCCCCAGAACTCCTCTACTCCTCTCAAGGTCATCACTTGGAATTTCTGCTCTTCTTCTCCTTTTCCTTCTAATAGCTGCTTTTTAAGACAATCCCTTCACTTTCATCCCATGTTGGGTCAGATGGCTCTGGAGTTGGTTTGTTATGCTATAGAAAGCAAAAAGCCCTAAAGAAACGGCATCACTCATCCAGTCTTATTTTCTTCTGAAATAAAGTGAATCTTAGTTTGCTTCTTCACTTTGAGTCTCTAATAATCTTCCTCTGGGGGTGACAGAAGAGTTATTCTTTTTTATCCTAGAGAATGAGAATGAGCATGAGCTGGGGAGGGGCAGAGAGAGGGAGACAGAGGATCTGAAGCGGGCTCTGGTCTGACAGCACAGAGCCCGATGTAGGACTCGAACCCACAAACCGTGAGATCATGACCGGAGCCGAAGTCAGACACTTAACTGACAAAACCACCCAGGCGCCCCCACCCCCATGGTTAAGTTTTAAAGAGCTGGGTGCTTGTATTAGCCCCTGTATAGTTGGGGTGAAAGCTGAAACTGTTCTCTGTTCTGTTGTTCTCCTACCTACAGTGGGCTTCTTGTCCTTATATTGCTGGGAACCCAATCACATTCTGAAGTAGGAGAATGTTTGTCAAGTCTCAAAGTATTCATAAGTTTGTAAACATACTTTAGAACACAACTACCAATTGCTTATATTTTTAAAAATGGTAAGCTATAAAATATTAAAGAAATTAATATAAAGTACAGATCATAATGATTTTTGTTTAAGGTTTGTTTTTATTTTTATTTTAAGAGAGAGATAGAGAGCAAGCAGGGGAGGGGCAGAGAGAGAGGGAGAGAGACTACCCTAAGCAGGCTCCTCACTGTCAGCTCAGAGCCTGGTGCAGGGCTTGAACTCATGAACTGTGAGATCATGACCTGAGCTGAAATCAAGAGTTGGATGTTTAACTGACTGAGATATGGTTTTGGTTTCAGGTAGTTTATCTGGGACGTGACTTAAGGCAGCTGAGTAAAGAAGTGGGAAGAGTAAGACAGGGAAGGGGTAGGGTTCCTGTGTGGTGTCCTAGAAAGGTGTCCTAAAGGTGCTGCCTTTAGGCAGTGGGGTTGCATTGCCTCTTCTGTAGCACCTCCTGATAATCATTCAGAATATCTATTGGACTTCTCTGCTTGGAAGGACAGGATTCTGGAGCATGAATCCACTGGACCTGTTTGGCACCGATTGAAGGTTGCTTTGCAGATGTTAACTCCCTTACACTTTTGGTCGTTTGCCTGTGGGAAGAGAGGAGGCATCGGTACAGGTGGGGGCCCTGAGCCATAAGCAGGATGATTGGGGCAGCACTAGAGGAGGGTGCTGTTGGTGGCAGGTGAGTCTGAGGCGCAGCTGAATTTCAGTCAGAGGTGTGGAGGGAATGGGACACAGGGTGCTGGAGCTGCCTGCAGTAGTTCTATGAGGAATTGAGTACACAGAATGGTAGGCACTGCTGTGACTTGAAATTCTGGCCTGGGGCTCCTTACGGTATCAAATGGGGGAACTAGTTCTGGGTCCTTATTACTATTAACTTCTTGTACAAGGCCTCAGGTCTGATTGCATAACAACTCTGTGAGATATTCCAGGCAGATGTTGTTCTCCTGACTCTTTTTTAAAAAAAATTGTGGTTAGGGGCCGCCTGGGTGGCTCAGTCGGTTAAGCGTCCGACTTCGGCTCAGGTCATGATCTCACGGTCCGTGAGTTTGAGCCCCGCGTCGGGCTCTGTGCTGACCGCTCAGAGCCTGGGGCCTGTTTCAGATTCTGTGTCTCCCTCTCTCTGACCCTCCCCCATTCATGCTCTGTCTCTCTCTGTCTCAAAAATAAATAAACGTTAAAAAAAAAAATTTAAAAAAAAATCGTGGTTAGATATCCATAGCACAAAATTTGCCATTTTAACCATTTCCATGTGTGCAATTCAGTGGCATTAAGTACATTCACATTACTGGGTAGCCATTACCACCCTTCATTTCTAGATCTTTTTTAATTTTCCCAAACTGAAACTCCACACCCATTAAACAGTAACTCCCTGTTCTGCCCTTCCCCTATTTCCTGGCTGCCACCATTCTGTTTTCTGTCTCTATGAATTTGACAACTCTGAGCCCCCCATACGAGTGGAATTTTAAGTATTTGTCCTTTTAGGACTGGCTTATTTCATGTAGCATAATGTCTTCAAGGTTCATTGATGTTATATAGCGTGCATCAGAATTTCCTTCCTTTTTAAGGCTGAATAATATTCCACTGCATGTATATACCAGATTTTATCTATCCTTCTGTTGATTTCTACTTGGATTAGTTTTACTTTTTGGGTATTGTGAATAATGCTGCTATGAACATGGGCATACAAATATCTGTTCGAGTCCCTGCTTTCACTTTTCTTGGGTATACACCCAGAAGTGGAATCATATGATAATTCTATTTTTAATTTTGTAAGGAACCACTATACTGTTTTCCACAGAGCTATACCATTTGCATTCCCACCAAGAGTTCACAAGTGCTCCAATTTTACCACATCCTTGTTAACACTTGTTATTTCTAATGGGTGTGGTTTTGATATGCATTTCCCTAATGATTAGTGATGTTGAGCATCTTTTCATATGCTTGTTGGCCATTTGTATATCTTCTTTGGAGAAATGTCTAATGAAGTCCTTTGACAATTTTAAAATCTGGTTTGTTGTTATTTGAGTTCTTTAAACTCTGTAGGGGTGTGTGTGTGTGTGTGTGTGTGTGTGTGTGTGTGTGTGTATTCTGGATATTAACCCTTAATCAGATATATAATTTGCAAATATTTTCCCCCATTCCAGTTTGCCTTTTCCCCTGACTTTTTGTTAAAAAAATTATTTTTAATGTTTATTAATTTTTGAGAGACAGAGAGGGACAGAGAATGAGTGTGGGAGGGGTAGAGAGAGAGGGAGACACAGAATCTGAAGCAGACTCCAGGCTCTGGGCTGTCAGCACAGAGCCCGACATGGGGCTTGATCTCATGAACCATGAGATCATGACCTGACCAGAAGTCAGACACTCAATTGACTGAGCCACCCAGGCACCCCTGTTTATTTGTTTTTTAAGTGTTTACTTATTTATTTTGACAGAGAGAGAGAGAGTATGTGAGGGGGGAGGGACAGAGAGAGAGAGGAGAGAGGAGAGAAAGAATCCCAAGGAGGCTCTGTGCCGTCAGTGCAGAGCCCTACTCAGGGCTCAATCTCATGAACCATGAGATCGTGACCTGAGCCAAAATCAAGAGTCAGATGCTTAACCCACTGAGCCACCCAGGCCCTGTTTGTTTTTAAGATATTGGGGCTTAGAGTGATTTAGTGACTTGTAAAGTTCGCAAATATCATATTGGAGCCACTGGGACTTGAACCCCAGTGTCCTACCCTTTACCTAGTCTCCTTTTTTTACTGTCTCACTCCACTCCCTAACATTTGGTCACATCAACATAGGGAGTAGTTTGTCTTGTATAGGCAAAGTACCAAGTAATGCAATTCAATTGGTCCTTTGTATGACCCAGGCTCTTGCTGCTCTCCCCAAGTAGTCCTCCTCTCCCACCATCCTGGTGCTGATGCTTACAGAGAAACAGAACACACCTGGGTGCCTTTAGTTATGTTAATTAGCCAATTAATTAAATTTATTTTCTTCATTGCTTCCACCTTAAAATGCTCTATTCTGTTCCTTAAAATGTTTTTAGGAATCAGAACATGTTTTCCAGAGGCCATTTTATTTACTTGAACAACTGCTTGCTATTTTACAATGAAGGCAGCTGATGGGTTTTTCTACCACCTTTAAAGAAAAGACTTATTAGATGGAGCAAGTTTCCATACATTCCAAATTAATCCTAAAGCATTGCTGCTAATAAATGCAGGCCACTGCTGAGTAGAGTGCCTGACACAAAGTAGGTCTCCAATAAACATTTGTCAGATGAATGCCACGATGCCACAAGGGGGGAGGATTTATAGGGGGAGCAGGCTCAATTGTTTGATTTGGCAGGGGAAAAGAAGCAGTATTTTCTACATTATGGCTTCTGTGGAAATTGGTTTTATTTGTCTCATTCTTCATGTCTGAGGCTGCGGGACACAGCATCCTCAGGAGGGGGCAGGAATAAATCTCTGCAGAAGAACACAGCAAGCTGAAGTAGCCTTTCTGGATGGATGTTTCAGGGATCCTAATCGTGGGCCCTTTAGATCAAAGCGTCCTGCTTCCCCACTGTATTGTGGGAAGCTCTGAAAAAGGATTCTTGAAAAAACAAGGCAACTGTTTGGACTTTCAACATGATTTCTTTTCAACAAAGACCCTTTGAGTAAATCACTAAACTTTCCTGGGTCTGTTTCCTTTCAGCAGCAATAATGGAGTTGGACCAGAGGAGCTACTTTCCTGGGGCTCTAAGACGCCATGTTTCTAGTTTAGTATTCACTGTGCAGGAAAGTCTAGAAAAAACAACTTGAGCAGGTCTGAGAGTTAAATGTACATATTTTAATTTTTTTAATGTTTGTTTATTTTTGAGAAAGAGACAGAGTGTGAGTGGGGGAGGGGCAGAGAGCCGGAGACATAGAATCTGAAGGAGGCTCTAGGCTCTGAGCTGTCAGCACAGAGCCCGATGCGGGGCTCAGACCCAAGAACTGTGAGATCATGAGCTGAGCTGAAAATGGACGCTTAACCAACTGAGCCACCCGGGCACCCCTAAATGTACATATTTTAAATCAGTTCCAAACTGTCATGGAAGTTTCTGGAAAACTTAAACTGATCATTTTGCCTGCTTTTTAGTTTTTATTTCAACAATTATCTCCAACTTATAATCTCAGCTTATAACTTCACTTATGCGTTAAATATGATTAATATCTTATGCATATGATTATATTTGAGTGTGATAGCATCGTAGTTAGTCCATGTGAATACTTGATTTCTGTTTGTTAATGTGGTAATGTTGTCTGGCTGCCTACCTGTCTTCAAATATCCTTCCTATGTTTTGGGGTAACTTCCCACTTTAAGAGGCTTGTCCCCCCAAGGCAGAAGCCCTAACACTCGCTTCCCCAGCTTTCCAAATGGCAGCTAGGATGTGGCAGCTTTGTGACTTAGCTGCTCGGACACAGGAACTTGAGAGTCTGAGAAGCAAGCAATGTGATGGGATATGCCTCAACATTTTTTGTCAGTAAAAGAATATGACTGATGCTTTAGTAACAGTTATTTATTCATTCAACAAATCTTATACTCAGAGCTGAAAATGGTATGGTGATTAGTTAAGATACAAGCCCTGTCTCTGAAAGCTCACCTGTTTTAGTATGTATGTATGTATGTATGTATGTATGTATTTATAATGTTAATTTATTTATTTTTGAGAGTAAGAGAGAGAGAGAGAGAGCAGGTGAGGGGCAGAGAGACAGGGAAAGAGAATCCCAAGCAGGCTCTGCACTGTCAGCACAGAGCCCCAGGTGGGGCTCAAATTCACAAACTGTGAGATCATGACTTGAGCCAAAATCAAGAGTTAGAGGCTTAACCGACTGAGCCACCCAGGCACCTGTTACCTCTGTTTTAGAGCTAAGCATCTATCTTTGGGTGACAATAATTATAAAAATACTTAACCTTAACGAATATTTGCCCTGCCCCAGGCACATGCGTTAACTCATTGAATTGTCCCAACAACTCTGAGAGTAGGTACCCTTACTGTTCCCAAGTTAAGTGACTTGTTCAAGGCCACATAGCTACTAAGCAGCATAGCTGAGACTCAGAGTCAGGAGTCGGAGCCCAGACTACACATCCTTAACATCACTCTATGGCAGTATGTTCATGTCATGCAAGAATTTTGATTCAGATGACACCATTTATATTTTTCATGTTTGAAACTACTCTTTCATGATAAAATTGAGAAGGAACAGTCATAATTGAACCAGGAAAGAGTAGAGATTCCTCCCCTTTTTTAAAACATAAAACTGAGCCCCCAAAAGAATTGTAATCTTTCTGTCAATTTCCTTGGACAAAGCTGAGAGGGACTAGAACTTTGAAAAGACAATTTTAAGGGGCTCCTGCCTGGCTCAATTGGAAGAGCATGAGACTCTTCATCTTGAGGCTGTGAGTTCAAACCCCAAGTTGGGTGTAGAGATTACTAAAGAAATAATAATAATAATAATAATAATAATAATAATAAGACTATTTAAATGCTACACTTCCCTGTCCCATTGTTTCCTCTTTGTGGCTTATTCTTAACACAGCAACCAAAATGATTCTGTCCCTTCCTAGGTCAAAAACCTCCTGTGCCTTCTCATATCACTGAGGGAAAGTTGAAATCCTTGCTAAAACTGTCATGTCCTCACATAATCCAACTCCTTGTTTCTCAGGTCTCATGTCCTGTGATTCTCTTCTCTCTCACTGTGTCCTCAGCAACTCTGGCTTCTTGGCTGTTCCTTGTGCACATCTGATAGGATAGCTGCCTGCCTCAGGCTTTGACCTTTCTGGATTGCTCTTCTTCAAGAAATGTATGTGGCTATTGTTGTTATCTAATCCAGGTCTTTTCTTGAAAATAACCTTTCTAGCAAAGGCTTCTGAGGTCCCTCTCTATCTAAAATCTCAACTCTGTAGGCTCTGGCATGGCCAACATTGGCCCAGGAGAGAGGGCTCTCCCAGCACACAGGACTTTCAGTGCTAAAACTGGGTTTGCCCTGGGTAAACCAGTCCAGTTGGTCACCCTGTAGCGTCTCAGCACTTACAACAATGCCTGGCTTGTAACAGCCTTAATAAATATTTGTTGAATAGAAGGAGTAAATGAATAAATGAATGCGCAAGTAGGTAAAAGAAAGACATATTTTTAGTGGGAATATGTGGGGGGATATGTATTGCCCCTAAAATCAGAGTGTATATATATATATATATATATATATATATGTATATGTGTGTATACACACACACACACACACACACACACACACACATATATATATATTCATCATAGCAACTTGTAAGGCTTCTTCAGCATGGAAAGAAGCCCAGCTTTCATGAATGGGGGATCAGTATTTCTTTCTTTCTTTCTTTCTTTCTTTCTTTCTTTCTTTCTTTCTTTCCTTTTTTTTTTTTTGGAGCGGGGGTGGGGGGAGAGACTAGTGTTTCTTAATCTCCTAATGAGAAACATAATTGACCAATTTTGCTGCTACTGAAAGTGGTTTGGAATACAGTGTTCCACACTCATCTTTTAGAAAAAGTTAAAATGGCTGTATTGGCTTTATTGTTTTTGTATGTTAAAATGGTTTCCATATTTTAAATGGCAGTGATGCATTTTTAAATGTGCACTTTTTCCATTGCTAATGATCCCGGGTCCTAACTCCCTCCTCTATCCTAATGCTTCCTTCAGCTCTTGCAACCTGGCCCTTCCTGGGGTTGCTCCCTGAGCTATTCTGTTCACACAGCCTGCCATTCCATTTACTGATGCCCCCTATTTCCTCCCACCAGTCTCCCTAACTTCAGCTCCTTTGAATCAGCACAATCTAATAGTGGTCTGTCATACATCATGTTCTTGTTCTTCAAAATGTTTTTGCAAGAGGGTGCCTGGGTGGCTCAGTCATTAAGCATCTGAAGTTAGCTCAGGTCATGATCTCACAGTTTGTGAGTTCTAGTCCCACATTGGGTGAGCTCGAGCCCTGCTTCGGGTAAACACAAGCCCTGGGTGAGTCCTGCTTCTCCCTCTGTCTCTCTCTCTCTTCCTGTCTCTCTCTGCCCCTCGCTCACTTGCACCCTCTCTCTCTCAAAAAAAAATTTTTTTGACAAGAGAATTCAACAAGGCAGCATAAGACAGTGATGTATTCCTCTTTGCATCCCTTGACCCTACTATGGTTTATACATTCATTTATTCATTCAACACATCTTTTTTGAGTCCTACAATGTGCTAGATACTGGGAGTACAACAGTTAACAAAATATTTTCTCTGGTCCCTCAAGTAGGGTACAAGCAAGGAATGATCAAGAGAATATTGACATTACATTGTGCTTATTTATGATAAATATTGGGTACTATCAAGCATATAGGAAGGGTGCAGAGACTATCATAGGTCAAACACTAAGTAAATGTTATTTGAATCATGAATGGGTGAGTGAGTGTCTGAGTGAATCAATGAATGACTGAGTGGATATAATTGTTATGAGAGCACAGAACCCTCAATGTAAGTCAACTGCAAAGATGATTCTCCAATTTTTCTGTTTGGAAGAGGCCAGTTCATCTGTATCTGTATCATGGAAAGTACAACTTTTCTTTCCCCTTCTCTCCTCTTCTCTCCTCTCTGCTCTGACCAAATAACAGTGTGAAATGAAAGGCGCCCGCAGAGCACCAACAATGCCAGTCAGCACACCCCATCTACTTTGCTCAGGACTCGTTAATAAAAGAACTCTGGTGTCAGGCAAAATTGTACCCTTCTGAAATTCTTTTCAGCATTTTCATTATTGACTAAACAAAGTATGTGCTGGTCTTCAAGGCAGCTGATTGTACAGCCAAAATGGGTTGCTTAACTTTGCTTACGATTTTGCATAGGGGGATCAAATCCTGTCTGTGCTCATCGTGAGGTGGGAATTGTTTTTCCAGTGAACTTCGCCCCTTAGTTTCCGCACATCTCTTCCCTCCCTTACAGCTATTTGCTGGTTCACATTGTTGATTCTACTGCAGCACAGCAGGGTTTATCAGAGGGCCATCTACTCTTCTCAGTAACTCCCTAGTACAGTAAACATCTGCTGTGGAGCTGGAAAGAGCTGGTTCAAGCCAGTTTTTCTTCATTGCACAGAGCAGTCTTAACTTTTGACAATCACCTCTTTCTTAATTTCCCCCTACCACATCAGAACCTGTAGAAAGTTTGTTTTTTAAGGAAACCCTCACTTTTATATATTAAAATATTTAAAGTAAATTATAAATAGGAATTATAACATTTTAGAATGCATTCAAAAATTAATAAGTATCTCTAATAAGTGAGGACATTTTCCTACGTAGCCATGATTAATTCTGATTCCTTAATACCCAGTCTATATGCAGATTTTCCCAGTTTGTACACAAAAGGTCTTTTATGGTAGGTTTGTCAACACTAGGATTCAATTGAGGACTATGTATTGCATTGGTTTGTTATATATAGATGAGTTGTCCCAAGGTACTTGATGTGGGAAACAAAGGCAGAAGGAAATGGCAGATAAAATTAAATTTCCTTATAACCTGCAGCCCATTGACAAATACTTGAGGCTGGTAGAATAAAACTTTTCTCCAGGAACTCCCTATTGTCTTAATGCTTTGCAGGAGGGAAAAACAACTTTAGTTTGACAATGGCCAGGCCTCCAGTATCCAGCAGTCTTCTTTAGCACCTGAAAGTCACTTTGGAATCTTCCCCTTCATTTTACCTCCTCCAAACTCCCAAGTGTATAATCAGTCTCTCTTCATGGTCTGGGGCAGCTCTTCCTGCCCACAGGTCCTGTCCCTAGGCTTTAATAAAATCACCTTTTTTGCACCAAAGATGTCTAAAGAATTCTTGGGCATTGGCTCTGGACCCCACCATCACTCCAGAACCCCCTCAGTACTGACCGGTGGAACAGACCAGACCAGCTCTCCTGTAGCATATATGATTCACCTGATTGCTTCCTTCTGGTGTTATTTACCTTATTCCTATATCACTTGTATTCCCTCTGAACTGAAAGTGAAATCTAAAGACTTGTTTAGATTCTACTCAGGGACTTTTGGCTGCTATACCATCACTGATGATGCAGTGTTTCTAATTCTATGTCACAACAGGAAACTCCTGATGTCTGATGATCTTGTTGCAGGACTCTTTACCTCAATACCCGGAGTTTGTTGTCCCACCACTTTGAAGAACGAAGAGGTAAACACAGAATAAAATGAGCAGCAGGCAAAAGTTTATTGGAGTATAAGATTAGAAAGTAGGAGTAGCATGACATCTCTCTTTACTGAGAGGGGGTGTTTGAAAGTTAATGCCCAGGGGGTGCCTGGGTGGCTCAGTCGGTTAAGCATCTGACTTCGGCTCAGGTCATGATCTCGCGGTCCGTGAGTTCAAGCCCCGCATCAGGCTCTGTGCTGATAGCTCAGAGCCTGCGCCTGTTGCAAATTCTGTGTCTCCCTCTCTCTCTGACCCTCCCCCGTTCATGCTGTCTCTCCCTGTCTCAAAAATAAATAAAAGTTAAAAAAAAAAAAAAAAAAGTAAATGCCCAGGACAAAAGGCAAGGGATTTTCTTTTTTAAGGTTTTGGTTGGCACCTCCCTTCCCTTCCCCCTTATTCCTTCTCCCCTGTTTCTTCTCAGGTCCTATCCTTATTGTCTAGGTAACTCTAAATGCCAAGTCATTTCTTTTTGATTGGCTCATTTCCGTTGTATGAGGCATGGTTTATGGCCAAATCAGTCCTTGTGGGTCATATGTTTTTTTTTTTTTTTTTTTTTACATTTTTTTATTTTTGAGAAACAGAGTGAGACAAACCGTGAACGGGGGAGGGGCAGAGAGAGTAGGAGACACAGAATCGGAAGCAGGCTTCAGGCTCTGAGCAAGCAGTCAGCACAGAGCCCGATGCGGG
This sequence comes from Panthera pardus, assembly GCF_024362965.1. Taxonomy (NCBI): domain Eukaryota; kingdom Metazoa; phylum Chordata; class Mammalia; order Carnivora; family Felidae; genus Panthera; species Panthera pardus. Next base: position 95,929,031 of record NW_026526765.1, read on the forward strand.
GCTCGAACCCACGAACCGTGAGATCATGACCTGATCCGAAGTCGGACGCTCAACCGACTGAGCCACCCAGGCGCCCCTGGGTCATATGTTTTATGGTCTAACTAAAGATAGGTCTTTTGTCAAATTCCTGAGGGAAACCTGAGGGGGAGTAGGTGGTGTCCGTTAAATTCTTAAGAGGAAACTTACGCCCTAGGGGTTTTGCTGTGGTCAGATGCTCCCAGCATTGTTCTAAAATATGTTTTTCCCCACCCAGGAACCTCAGGTCCTAACTTTTCCCTCTCTGCCTATTTTATCCTATATTTTTCCTATCAATATTTATCCTCTTGCAATTAGAAATCTTGATATAAATTTTGTTAGTTTTTCTCTTTTTAAGTTTATTTATTTACTTATTTTTGAGAGAAAGGGAGAGCATGGCAGAGAGAGGGAGAGATAGAGAATCCCAAGCTGGCTCTGCACTGGCAGCGTGGAGCCCTACACGGGGCTCAAACTCACAAACCTTGAGATCATGACCTGAGCTGAAACTGAGTTGGACAGTTGGACTGACTGAGGCACCCAGGCACCTCAATACAAAGTTTAAAGTTAATTAATTTTTTTGAAAAAGTATTAATAACCACCCTTATTAACACATTAAGATACTAAAAAAAGTATCAGAGAAAAGGAAGTCTTCCCACTACACCATAGTTTTGTTAGGGTAGGCAGTAGGTTAGGTTCTAAAAGGTTACCCGGGGGCTACCAAAGAGGAGGTCATGGGCAGCTATTGGGAAAATCAGAGCTCTGTCCTGGCAGCACTCCACAAGAAGCCAGATCAAGCCAGACAGGCCCAAGATGGTGGGTGCCACGACAGGAAAGAAAGGAAAGTAAGGAAAGAAAGGACACCCCTGCTTCCAAGAAATCCCTGCCCCAGGTAATGAATATTTCATCCCTTAGTTAAAGACTGTCAGTGAAAGATAGAAACCCAAACCCCAAGGCAAGAGTTCTCTCTTGAGTTCTCCACTCACATCTTAAGAGTGTACTTTTGCTTTCACAGACTTTGTGTTGCGTGTCTGTCCTTGAATTCTTTCTTGTGATGACACCTGGCATCTCCCCAGTTCACCTGGCAACAGTTTCAGTCCCTAGTCTCCTTTTCATAGGAGGGAAGGATTCCTCCCGGAAATATCCTCCACAAACACAATAGGAGCACACTTTCATTTAATAGTATATATAGGAGATCTTTCCATTTCAGTACGTGTTGACTTAGCGCATTCTTTTAATGGCTCCATGGTTTATTGTCCTGTAGATGTTCCTTAATTCACTCAACTAATGTTTCATTATGGACATTTTGGTAATTTCCAGATATGCACTTTTGCACAAATAAGAAAATAAATATAGGTTACATTCCTAGAAATGACATTGCTTGTTTAAGAGTGCATGAATTCTTTGCCTTTTTTTTTTTTAATGTTTATTTTACTTTTGAGAGAGACAGCATGAGCTGGGGAGGGGCAGAGAGAGAGGGAGAGAGAGAATCCCACGCAGGTTCTATGGTAGAGCCCTGCCTTAAGGAATGTGGTGAAAACCTCAAGACAGGGGAGGGCAATCTGGCTCTATGTGCATATGTGACATTCCTCATAACTCTGTAACATAAATTGCCCAATCAGACTATATGTCTCTATGTTACCATGTACAGGGGACAAAGAGGTAGAAATTGTATAAAAGGTTACATATACCGCCCCCCTACCCCCAAGCTTGGGGCTCAGTATTTTGGGTACAAACCCACTGAGCCTGTGCTGGTACAAATAAAGTTGCTTTCTGGAAAGAAAAGCCTCAGTGTCACGACTCTCTGTATGAACCTCAGTCCCATTACAGTTCCACGGTGACAGCAGCAAGCCTGATGTGAGGCTTAAATCCATGAACCATGAGATCATGACCTGAGCCCAAGTCAGACACTCAATCAACTGAGACACCCAGGTGCCCCAAGAGTATGTGAATTCTAAATTTTAATAGACGTGGTCAATCTTTTCAAACAGTTTGTATTAGTTTACACTTCTACAAAAAGCCTATGTGTGGTAGTGTCTTTTTCACTATGCCCTCATAACCATAAGGTATTATCAATTTTTTGCTTTTTACCAATGGTAAGTAGACAAAGATATTTCATTGTTTTAATATGCATTTATCTAATTCTGAATGTGTTGTATATCTTCGTCAACATTTCATAGGTGAAGGAAATGTATTTCCTAATCTACAGGGTAAGGAAATTCTCTCCTAGTTTATCTAATGTATGCAATATTTGTGGCAGGATATTAGCATTCAGATTGCTTTAATCTGTAAATTTATTACCCCTTTCCCTTTTCCTGCACTGCAAAGATATAAGGCAAATATTTTCCTACCTTCAATAAAGATGTCTTTTAGGAAAATGAACCTCATTTTTCTCTTGATTTTGGTCTACAGTCCTATTATAACCCTTAGAGCAAGAGGAAAAGAGGGTTTCTCTGAAAACCTTATAATGTGTGGGCATTGAGGGAAATGGGGAGGAGGCCATATGATGTGCAAGTGGGCGGGGCAGGAGCTGAGAATTGATCCCCAGAAGTTGCCCAGCAAGGGAGAGGATCTGCTGCCTGGGGAAGGAAGAGTCAAGTTGGTCCTGCCAGGTACCACGTTATGAGATAATGTGTCAATGTTCAGAGCTGTCTGAACTCTCGGCCAGTGCCTGCAGACCCACTGCCTAGAACCTCACCTCTACCAGGTGCACTGTGCTTCCTGGGGCAGCTGATTCACATATCCTATCCTACACTGGAATAGTGATTGTCAAGCAATGGTGATGATGCTAGTGCTGACCCCAAGCTTTGCTTGGCCCCCAGCTGCATACATCTCCCTCTCATAATTCTTGCAAGTGCAAGAAAATGCGGTGAAATGGAGTTCTGGATGCCAGTCTCATAGGTGAGCCCCACCTTCACGTTATCTGCATGCATGGGGAGAGGGTTGAACTAAGATAGCTCAAGACCCAGTCCTGCAATGGCAGTTATTAATCCTTGTTACACATTATTCCCATTTGACTTCATTTTTGTTTATAAAGTATTTTGGGTTTTGTGCATACATTTAAATTTTTTGTTTGGTAAAATTTATGTTTTTCTTCTTTTATGGATTTATGTTTAAAATGTAGATCAAGCATGAACTTGTTTTAAGAGTTTCAACTTTTTCTTTCCATATGATTGACCAAATATCCATCATTACTAAACAATCCAGCTTTTCCTCACTAACCTGAAATGCCCTCTTTATCGTACATTAACTTCCATTGATCTTTTTTTAAAAAAAAGTATTTATTTTTGAGAGAGAGAGCGAGCATGAGCAGAGGGGAGCAGAGAGAGGGAGAGACAGAATCCCATGCTGTCAGCACAGAGCCTGACGCAGAGCTTGAACTCACAAACCATGAGATCATGACCTGAGCTGAAATCAAGAGTCAGGCGCTTAACCACTCAGGCACCCCAGATCTTTATTTTTTTTAATGCACATATCCACCTATGTTACATATAGCGATTATTTGGCAAGGCTACACCTTCCTCACTACCTATCTTTTTCTAATTTTCCCATAACCCCTATTTTTTTCCCCCTAATATGAACCTGAGAGTTTGCATGTCTATTTCCCCTCAATCCTGCTGATATTTTTCACTGGGATTATACAGCATTTATTAATCAATTTAGAACAACTATGCCTCTTACAATATCGTGTCTTTCTCTTTATAAGCACGTATAGATTTATTCGTATTTATGTATATTTGGTCTATAGACCACAGTTATTAATCTGCAAAGTAGATGAATGACTTTCCTCTTCCTAAAAGCCTAAATGGACTGCTCTTAGCATATATGGTTCTTAAGTGATTTTTAGTTGTTACAGACTGAGGGACCCAGGTTTAATGTCACCTCTTTACCACCTACCATATATAATTCATGTTTATTTGTTACATTGCTTCTAAACCATATGGTCTGAAACAAAATGAAGGTTTTAATTGTACGGATGTAGACCCAAGGAAGGGGCTTACAGTGAAAGATAGCTCCCCTTCCAGATGTAGCCTCTCAGTTCTTGCTTTTTGCCTGATGCCATCCACTTTCCTTTTCACATAAACTTCATCTGTCAAACAAGCTGTTGTCCAAGCATCCGCTCCTGGAGTGTGGTGTTCAGGACCAGGCACTAAATTTATGCAGAGGCTTTGATGCTGGAGTGTGGCCAGAAGAGAGTCACAATGAGGATGAAGGGATTGGAAACAAAGTCACGTAATTATATTACACTACACAGTGTACACTGAGTGCTTACTATATTCCAGACACTGTTCCTGTCTCAATCCTAACTGTTCACTCAATCCTCATAGCACTCCAATGAGGATGGTTCTATTGTTATCCTCATTTAACAGAGGAGGAAATTAAGACAGAAAAGTTAACTGTCCACTATCACAGTGCTAGTATGGCAAGGCACATCTTACAAGTCTATGCCTTCGGTTGGAGGAAATGAGGAGGAGTAAGTCTAGGGAAGCGTGACACTTACCTTTAAATTTTTGAAGAGCTATCACATGGAAGAGACCACCCATTTGTTTATAGTCCCAGAGACTAACATGTGGACAAACAGGCAAAAGTTGTTGATAAGTAGGTTTCCGGTTAATGAATACAATAATTTCCAAAGAATGAAATATATCTTAAGAAAGAATATGTGATCTTGCACGGTAGTGAGTTACTACTGGGAAAGTCCAAACAGAGACTGGCTGGTCCTGGTTGGGGATGCCAGCAAAATATTCGGGCACATATTTAGTGATTTTTATTAGTCATCCTCAAGGACCCCCAAGGCCTTGAGATGATGGTAAATGGTTCACCTTTTAATTTTCAGCATGCTGGGGTTATGTATTATGGGTAGAGTGGCAACATTTTATTTATTTATTTATAGAAGGAGAGAGTGGGAGCAGGGGAGGCACGGGGGGGGGGGGGGTGGGGACAGAAGGTCCCAAGCAGGCTCCAGACTGACAGCAGAGAGCCTGATGTGGGGCTCGAACTCACCAACTATGAGATCATGATCTGAGCTGAAGTTGGATGCTAACTCACTGAGCCATCCAGGTGCCCTAAAATGGCAACATTTTAATGAGTTCCAGGTTATCTACTTTACAGAAATAGGATTGAAAGGCTGATTCATATTAAGCAAAGCTGATAAAAATACATGAAACTTAACAACAGAAAAATTTGGATAAAAATCTGATAAAAGCAGCCACTGTGCACGTGATAGAGGTTGTGAAGTATAGTAGTTGTGAACATGGATTCCAGAGCCACACATGTAGGTTCAAATCCTAGTTCTGTCGTTTACTAACTGTGTGACCTCAGGCAAGTTAACTTAGCTCTAGTTTCCTCCTACATAAATTACTGTGTTAAAACCACGATCTCATTATTTAATCCCTGTAAAGGACAAATGAATGTGGATGAATGGATACACAGATAGATAGATAGATAGATAGATAAAGTGCGAGAACAAGAGTGAAGCAATAGCCTGGAACATAATAAGGAATAAATGTTTGCTATTATTTTCCAAAGAATGTCCATGATGTTTTCAATATTCAAACACTATCACAGGTACATTATTTTTAATTTTACTAATTGTCACAAATTGATACATTGTTTTGGAAAAAGCAGAGAGATATTGGCACATGGCAACTAACACAAACATAAGTCAAGAAAATATTAGACCAAGATAGATTAGAACAGACTTTCTCAAAAGTCTTCTAAAACCGTTGATTTATTTTTACTCATTTTAACAATCAAAAATAAGAATTTCATTGAGCATCTATTATTATGCCTAGCACAGTGCTAAATACTTTAAGGAAAAATATATGAAGCACAGCAAATTGTCCTTGTCTTTAAGTAATTTATAATTTAGCTGTTTGTGATCATAAAGACACATTTAAGAACATTCTAGATCCTAACACCTTTTTTGTTTTTAAGGACCTAACACCTTTAAGTAAAATCATTTTTGAAAGTAATCACTTACTTCAATAACCCTGCCATTGCTCAAAACATTTTTTGCTTCTCTTCCTTGGGATTGCCCTTGGAGTCATCATACAAATCATGTAAGAGAAGAAGACTCATTGTTGTTCTATCTTCCTCAAGCACCTAGCTTGGTTGCCTGAATGAATCAAAAGGTTTGGTGTTCAGTGACTTCTGGTTATTTTAAAATCTCAAATTCACCCTAAAAACAAGTTTCGCTATTATTCTTTTTTTAACGTTTATTTTTGAAATAGAAAGAACCCAAGTGGAGTAGGGACAGACACTTGAGATGGGCAGAAGATCTGAAGCGGGCTCTGCACTGACAGCAGAGAGCCCGATGTGGGGCTCGAACTCAAGAACCATGAGAGCCAAAACCAGATGCTTAACTGACTGAACGACTCAGGTGCACCACGTGTTGCTATTCTTGATGACCTTCCAAAGAATGTAGCACAGCATTACTGGACAGTAAGGAGCTGGAGGACCTCTATGCAGAGGCCCTTTCCCATCACCTCTGCATCTGCTGCAGCATCCAGCTGGGTGTTTGTCCACAGTGGGAGCATAAGATGTGTATGTTGGACGGAACCCAAGGGCCAGCAGCACATTAGCTGTTCAGCAACTGGAGACAGCAAGGTGGGCTGGGGGTAAAGGCGGGGAACAGTTCCAGACAGGGGCGGAGGGGGACTTCCTTCTGTTCTGTTATTCTGAAACAGCACTACTCCTTAGACGTCCGGCTGTGACAGTGAAGGACAGAAAGGTCTGCCCGAAGCTGGCAGCAGATTTTCCCAATACTCCCTTCTGGCCCTGTGTTTAAAAAAAATAATTAAAAAATGCGTACCTGTTTCATAAGTCTAATATGTGTATATATATATATATATATATATATATATGCGAATATAAAATAAATTAGTACGTATGCATGTATGTATTTGCCAAATACACATAGGCTTGGTAGATGATCAGGCAGAACTTCAGTTTCAACACACAGACTGAAAAACTATGTCCATCAATGCTTTTCTCACATTTCTATCAAAAACAATCACTGGGTTTCACAGCACCTCTCAGAAAAAGAATATGTGTTTAAATTTTACATGTTTTGGTGAACTACATGTATTCTGAACTTTCTAGCAGGGTCCTTCTAGCTCTACTCAATAGTTTTATATAATGACAAATATATGAAGACGGGGTTTTAAAAAAATGGTTATTTATTTTGTGTGTGTGTGTGTGTGAGAGAGAGAGAGAGAGAGAGAGAGAGAGAGAGAGAGAGCGCACAAGCAGGAGAGGGGCAGGGAGAGAGAGGGAGAGGTTGTAAGCAGGCTTCACATGGTCAGTGCAGAGCCTGACGCAGGGCTCCAACCCATGAAGTGTGAGGTCATGACCTGAGCTGAAATTAAGAGTTGGCCGCTTAATTGACTGAGCCACCCAGGCGCCCCAAAGCTGGTTTTTAATGTAAAAACACAGTGTAAGTCTTCAAAAGTAACCAGAAACCGAATACAAATTATTTTGTTAATATTTGTTCTTGTTTTTAGACAAAGAAAGAAGCGTACAAAGGTTCCTGGTCACAGACCTTTGTAGTAAATATATTTATACAGTTTTTTCCACTTTATTTATGAAGCAATGAATATATTGACATTTTTTGGATGATGAAAATGTCAGAAATCTGGGATGTCTATGGGTTTTGGTGTAATCACAAATTGTTGTGAACATCAATATGTTTGGGAGTTCAAGGTACAAGGAATGTCTGGCTTTGTTCTACAGAAAAATGTTTTCTCTTTACCTGGTAATGAATTTTAAGGATCCCTAGATAATAATTAAAGTAAGCCATATCTCACTTATTTGAACTATTTTAATCATCGCCAAAGTTTGTTCTCCTCATCTTTTAATTATATTTGTATTACTTTGTTCTAAGTATGATACCTATAAAATCAATTTTCTCTGATAAGCATCCATATCTCCCAGAAGAAATGTTTGGCTAAATGATTTCTTGCCTGCTTTTACAATCTAAATAAATTTACGCTAGGGATGTTGTTTCAGGTAAAAAATGAAGAGTGTTCTAAATCCCACTGAAGGGGCGCCTGGGTGGCTCAGTCAGTTAAGTGGCCATCTCTGGATTTCGGCTCAGGTCATGATCTCATGGTTTGTGAGATCGAGCCCTGCATTGGGCTCTGCACTGACAGTGTGGAGCCTTCTTGGGATTCTCTCTCTCCCTTGCTCTCTGCTCCTCCCCTGCTCGCGCGTGCACACATACTCTCTTTCTCTCAAATAAATAAATAAATAAATAAACATTAAAAAAATCCCGCTGAAATGCATAAAGAAATAAAAAATGGGTTAAATACATAACAGCACTGAAGAAAGACGAGGAGACAGCAGAGACTTTGGTTTCTAAAAGAGGGAAACGGGATGGCATTGTATAGAGATAGACGAGCGAGAGTCAGAGATGCAGTGATTCATAACACAACAGTCATTCAAGAGGTCCTCAGAAAAATGTCTTCAATAACAAAGTGCACTGACAAAAAGCATGATTTGTAACAATTTATAACAAATAGTATAATTTAGAACTTGGAAGACCTTAGAGAAAGTAAAGGCCTGTTATTCATCTTTCAACAATGACAAAGGAAGTTAATTAGAAGTTCCTAGAAAACCAAATGTTGTACAAAGAAAGTCACAGTCTAAGTATGAAACAAATTAAAATATGGCATACATGTGCACTACAGATGAAATGAAATATGACAGAAGGGAATTGATTTGAGCTTGATGCTTGGAACATTCTCCCACAAGAGGCTCAAGTGTCTTTAAAAAAAAATTTTTTTTTACGTTTATTTATTTTTGAGACAGAGACAGAGCATGAATGGGGGAGGGTCAGAGAGAGGGAGACACAGAGTCTGAAACAGGCTCCAGGCTCTGAGCTGTCAGCACAGAGCCCGACGCGGGGCTTGAACTCACGGACCGTGAGATCATGACCTGAGCCAAGGTCGGCCGCCCAACCGACTGAGCCACCCAGGCGCCCCTCAAGTGTCTTAAAACAGAATTATTTCTCTTTCTCCATAGTTCCATGCTTATGTCTTGGTTCTAAGTGAACATTTAGAAAATCATTAATGTATCAGGATATTAGACTGGGTCTTATTGGCAGCACCAAGATATGGCAGACATGAGGTATCAAGGTCATAAGACAGACACTCTGCAGAAGTTTCAAAGGAGGTGGCCAAGAGCCAGTCCCATGGCTCACCTGACTCTACCCTGGACAATCTAGCTCACAGACCAAAGGGCCAGCTTCTCTGATTGAGAGCAAAGAGGGTGCCATTAAATTGGGATCAGACCACACTCTCATAGTTTGTTTACATGAGGGAAGAGTGAAAGTTCCTCCAGTCAGTTGTGGCCCCCAAGTGAAAGAGAGCCAGCCTGGAGGTGTTGAAAATCCGGAGGTATTTAGAATCACCAGGAAGGACGATGAGACCTCTGAAACAGGGTGTTATTTGGAGTGACCTGCTGAAAAAGCCAGGATCTGAAGGGGGAAGTGGCAGTGAGAGAAAGCGATGCCTGTGGCATCCCAGGGGAAGGCTGTGAGGAACCATGGCAGTGCTCAGGAAGACCTGTCAGGTCCAGAAAATGCAGTCTTCCTGTTAGGCTGCTGGGCAAGGAGGAACAGTTAAGTCCCCTTTCCATCCTCTCTCTTCTCCCTTTCAATCTGAAGAGGTCAGGAATCATGGTTAGCAAGACGGGAAGGGAGGATTGAAAGCCTAAGAGAGAAAGAGAAGGACCAGCCTGACTTTCCCTAGTTTCCTGCCTATTGAAGGCAACCAATGGAAAACAGGAGGAGATGTAAGCTTCATGTGTTCCAAGTTTTGATTTTACATGGAACTGTACACTTTAATTACTGAATTAAGACTGTGTGTGCTAAATAAAGTGGTCGCAGGGCTTTCTGTTCCCTAAGACTACCCAACAAAGTCCTGGGGCATGTCCGTATTTTTAAATAGGGACAGAGGAAAGAATGAGCAGGTTTAAAGAGACAGAGGGAGACAAAAATAAAGTTGCACTCTGATTATTACATTTCATGAATCCCGTTTGTTTAGTATGACAATTACAATAATAGTGTAAATGTTATTTACTAGATTTACATTTTTTTAAAGTTTATTTATTTTGAGATAGAGAGCGTGCAAGTGGGGAAGGGGCAGAGAGAGAGAGCAAGAGAGACGGAATCCCAAGCAGGCTCCGCATCGCCAGTGCAGAGCTTGGCACAGGCCTCAAACTCATGAACCATGAGATCATGACCTGAGCGACATCAGACACTTAACCGACAGAGCCACCCAGGCACCCAGCTTTACAGCATCGAGCAGAACTCAATGATGTAACTGTCATGGAACACCTTAAAGAAGCCAAGCGGTAGATGAGGGAGAGAGAGTAGAGGGGAGCAGAAAGAGTTAATTGTTTAAAAAAAATTTTTTTTAATGTTTGTTTATTTTTGAGAGAGGGAGAGATGGAGCACGAGCTGGGGAGGGGCAAAGAGCAAGAGAGACACAGAATCTGAAGCAGGCTCCAGGCTCTGAGCTGTCAGCACAGAGTCCGATGCGGGGCTCAAACTCACAAACCATGAGATCATGACCTGAGCCTAAGTTGGATGCTCAACCAACTGAGCCACCCAGGTGCCCCGAGTTAATTCTTGTTTTGCAAAGTGGAATTAAGAGATACTGCTTTATAGCAGTGGATTAAGAAATAGATGGCTAAATAGAAAATTCAAATTTATAAAGGTAACCAAAAGAAGAAATAAAAATGTAATACATCAAAATTGGGAAAAGTAGATCAGGGAGAAAAGGGGAATATTCTGTGATTTAAATGCCTCAGTTTTTTAAAGGGTTAGCAGTAATTACAGCTTAAAATTGCTAAACCAGAAATAAGGTCTAAGATTTCAAAACACAAGGGAGGGAGACAGAGGATCTGAAGCAGACTCCATGCTGACAGCAGAGAGCCCAACATGGGGCACAAAGTCACAAACCTGTGAGATCATGACCTGAGCCGAAGTCAGATGCTCCACTGACTGAGCCACCCAGGAGCCTCTAGTTTTAATTTTATATACTTGTATATTTTTTCAATTTTTACTGCATGCATAGTGTTTCTAACAATAAATAAAATGAGATTCGAGCAAAATAGTAATGTCAATTAGAAAATTCCTACCTGGCTCTAATCCAGGGTTTGGTGTGCATATTGAAACTGCTTCCCCAACTCCCATGTTTGTCAGAAGCAGGAGGCCAAAAGCCCCTTTCTGGGGCCAGCTCCTCTGCAATCGCCCTGATGTGGTAGGGTTCAAATCCACAGCACCCGCCAATGTACCTGACCCCGAGTTTGTAGGCCTCTCTGGCATATTTCTGAATATCCCATCTGGTTGCAGCTCTGGGCTCCAGTCCTGCAACACAACCATCACAGCATTGCTGTTACTGTCCTTGTATTCAAATCACAGGTGCTCTGATGGGCATTTTTTACAATTAGAAAATCACAAACTTTAGATTCTGTTCATTTTTCATTAACATTGAACGTTTTTGTCTTATGCGGTCTCTATTTGTAAGACCGTACCATAGCTATTTATTATGGCCGTTTCCATGCTGTCAGCACAAGAAAACGCAAGGACCTCTAATATGTGGCTGGGCTTACCAGAGGGATATTCTGGGAGATCCACAAACCCTCCTTTGCCACAGTCCGGTGTATGGAAGCCTAGGGACTGCACCATCAGATGCGCCTCCAACCCTGCAGCCTATAGGCCCGCCTTCATGAGTTTCATCGTCTTCAAGCTGGTGCTGGGTCCAAATCGGCAGTTCACGCCCACAATTGCAGCCCCTAGGCAAAGAAATAAAGGACTTATATATTTTATTTATTTTATTTTTTAGTAGTTGGAAATTGCCTTAGAAATTAGTTATCCTTCTCCACTGCCCAAGTTTTAGAAATAAGGAAACCAATTCCAGTTAATTCTGTTAGCAATGAACTGCTCTCACAATATTAAGCAACCTTTGTTAAATTTTATAAACAATAGCTGAACTGCTAATCACACGATGCATCCAAATTACCTGCCTTCACCAGCTTAACGGCACATTCTCCAGGTGACACACCATGCATGTCTCCGTCTGGGCCTATGCACATGGTAGCTGCCACAGGTTTACCCAACGCTTTTAAGACTTCCACAGCCCACATGGCTTCTTCGGCATGCTCAAAATACTAAGAGAAATTTCACCATTTCTATTGGTCCAAATGTAAAGCAGATTTTGAAAGGTGGAATGCAAATGTTGCCAAATAGTTATAAAAATAAATAAATATATGTGGTAAAACTTGCTAGGAACAGGTATTTAGCAGACTAAAGAATACTTTTTTTTAAAGTTTATTTATTTATTTTGAGGGAGAGAGAGAGAACTCGTGCGAGCAGGGGAGAAACAGAGAGAGAGAGAGAGAGGGAGAGAGAATCCTAAGCAGGCTCTGTGCTCAACACAGAGTCCAACACGTCACTCGATCCCATGTCCCTGGGATCGTGACCTGAGCCAAAATCAAGAGTTGGACACTCAACCAACTGAGCTACCCAGGCACCCCTAAAGAATGCTTTTCTAAAGTACACATTTTAATTCCTTTAACAATAATATATAGATTTTCATTCGGGGATCATTGATTCAGCAAGATGATGACTGTTAGGAAAAAAACAGAAGCAAAAACCACAAAGGTTTTTAAAGTAATTGAGTATTTAAATTCATAATTTTGAAGGAATTTTATTAATAAACTCTTTTATGGAACTGGGTTAATCTCCAAAAAAAATTATGAATAGTGTATTATGCTTAATACTTCAAAGTGATTTTATATTCACTTCTAGTTAGACGTTCATAAGTGCTCCATGAAGTAGGGAGAAATATGATTTCTGCCTGGCGAGAACGCTGAGGCACAGAGCAGCGAGGAATAGCTACCCAGTTTCTTTGCCGAGGGTGGACAAGACACCTTGTCTGGTAAACCCAGGCCATTTGCAGGGGTGCTTCCCAGGAATCTCTTTAAGGGCCATCATTGAAAAGCTGACCTTAAGTAAGTGAAGAAAAGTCAGCAAAAATCTCCCTGTCTTCTTCCTTCTTGACTTAGATTCTGCAGAATCAGTGTGTGGGGAATGGCAGAGGGAGTCCACAGAGAGGTTCTTGCAAAACAAACTGGTGTCCTCATCCATCTGGAGAACCTATCAGGTGGGGTTGGTGACCGTCTCTGCAGATGATTCTTGCCAGGTGTGTCTGTCAGGCTTGCTGGCCCTGAGCCTTAGGAAGGTTGACCAAGCAAGGTCTTCAATAGGTTCAGAGAGTGGTTAGGGAAATAGCGGTTGGGAGGCTATTGTCCTTGTTGAGGGTAGAGATTTGGGTTGAGAGCTTGACTTTACACGGTAACAAAGGTGGGAAATGGGGAATGAGGGCTTTTTTTTTTTTTTAATGTTTATTTATTTTTGAGAGAGAGAGAGAGCGCAAGCCAGGCAGGGGCAGAGAGAGGGGATCCAAAGTGTGCTCTGTGCGGACAGCAGTGAGCCCAATGTGGGCTCGAACTCATGAACTTTGAGATCATGACCTGAGCCGAAGTCAGATGCTCAACCAGCTGAGCCATCCAGGTGCCCCGGGAATGAGGGCTTTTTAATTTTTGGAAGTGGAAGGAAGAGAATGTTCTCGGCCTTCATGTCCAATCAATGATCAATTCTTATTGATTTTTTCTTCAAAATATCACTCACATATCATAGCTAGAGGGAAAGCCGAGGGATTGGGGTAAGCACAGCATGAACAGAGGAGGGCAACGAAACTACTTGGTACTGAGTATTGTTAGTGGGGCCTGCATGAGCCCGAGCAACCATCTACCTCCTAAGCTTTGCTCTCTCACAGCCTCTAGCCCATGCACACAGCCCCTTCCTGCCCTGCCCCTCCCGCAGGAGAGACTGCTTCCTGAATCACCGTCCCCTTCTCACCCAACATTGCATGGTCCCCTGTGAGTCAGCTACTACAACCACCCAAAAGAACACGAAGGCTACAGGTAGGCCTGTCCTGGGTCTGCCCTTCGGCTTCACACAGAACCTAGCACACAATTGAGAGGATGTTTGCCTTGATTACAGTGCATTTAAACAAACCTTTGACCCTGTACCCTGAGGAAACGAGGGCACAAAGCAATCCAATACCCTCCTGAAAGCTGAAGACTATGCAGTTGTATTTGTCAAAATAGTGTTTCCCTAAAACACGAGACTTACCTCGGCAATCAAGAAGTCCACATTTTTCCTGGCAAAAACATCTAGCTGGCGTTGAAAGAGTTGTTTAACTCTAGCTTCATCCTTGTGGTGTGTGTACGCCGATGTCTGGCAGATCCCCCCCTGCCACCAAAGCGTCACCTTTTCCAGCCACTTCCCTGGCAAGGTCACAGGCAGCGGCGTTCACATCTTCCCACTGAAGTTGGAGAGCAAGAGTTCAGATGGTGAGCCTGGCGTTTTAGAGGTAAAATATTACAAATAACCAAAGGGGCAATGAGCAAGTAAGATGAGTTCAAGGTATGGCGTAAAATGCACGTTGGGAAGACCAGCAGAGTTGGGTACCTTCTCCTCTACTACCAGTGAGCTTATAGTTCCATGACTGGACTTGCCACACTGGATCTTAGTAAATGTTTGTTTGCCTCCCTCACTTGACTGTGAGCCACTTAGGAATCTGGTCTGTGGCTTTCTTTCATCTTTGTTTCAAGCATAGAGATTGGACTATAGCAGGTACTCAAGAAATGCTGGTTGGTTGAATACATGGGCATGAACATTTGCAAGTATTAACACTTTTCACGTATGGAATATCTCACAATACTTCCGCATTCTTCTCCTTATCTACTTTTCTCAACGACCCTATGCATTTAAGATAAATTATCTCTATTTGCAGAGAGAAAACCAATGCTCCCTGCAGTCAAGTGTCTTGCCCAAAGTCACACACCCAACAGATGGCAAAGTTGAGTATCAAACCCAATTCTTCTCATTCCTAGGCCAGTGCCATATTCCCAAGGACCACCCTGTCTCCAGATGGACAAGTCAGAAGAGAAGACAGTGAAATAAGGGAAAAAGGCATCTATAAAATAATAGCACAGAAGGATGACCATGTCCTTCCAATGGCCAATTCCTTCCCAGTCCTATCCTCCCCACATACCCCAGCTAAAGAGGCAGAAAAAAAAGCTCATTTATTTAGTATATATTCATTTACATAATAATTAATTCTTTAATAGACATTTTGTGTGGAGTTTGTAGCAAAGTATAGTAACACATCAGGTCAATTCCATAGCTTCCCGTCAAGAGGTTACTTTTTTTTTTTTTTTTTAAACGTTTATTTATTTTTGAGACAGAGGGAGAGAGAGCATGAACAGGGGAGGGTCAGAGAAAGAGGGACACACAGAATCTGAAACAGGCTCCAGGCTCCGAGCCATCAGCACGGAGTCCTATGTGGGGCACAAACCCACGGACCGCGAGATCATGACCTGAGCTGAAGTCGGACACCCAACCGACTGAGCCACCCAGGCTCCCCAAGAGGTTACTTTTATTACAGATGATCCCTGACACTTTCCTCCTCCCTCCCTTCACACCTGCCCCCACACCAAAATTACCTTGCTCTCTTTATTGTCCTCACTGGCAGAAAAGGTGAAAGTCTGCATGACATTTGATCCTGCTCTCAAGAATTCCATGTGAAGTTGACGAACTACAAGGTAGATTTTGAATTAAAATTAAGAAGATAAAAACCATAGGAGCTTTCATTTATAGCAAAAGTAGCTTACCCACTCGCATCTCTTTTAATCAGACACATTTCAAACCTTGTACTTATAAAAAATTGCAGATTACGGTCAGTAGAATTCAAGGACAGAACAAGGCAGAGTCAATACCAAACTGGGGCTATTTGGAGTAGCCTCATGTTGCCCTGTCGATGGGCCTCAACAGCCTGGTGCAGTCGCAGGCAGAGATTAAGGCCTGGTTGGCCAACTGCCCCCTCAATCTTTTGGTCTAGAGAGGGTTTATTCATTTGCCTGTGTTGTGAGGGATGTGGCTGATCTACTTATAGTCAGCACTGGGAGCCCTCAAAAAAGGATGAGGAAATTCTCAAATTGGACAGAGTGTATGTGGGTTGTGCCCCCATCGAACTGATTCAACAGCAAGCGGCTGCTAAGGTGCCATCAGAGAGCTTTTGTTGGCCTATCAGAACACCCTTTCCTTCTCTCTCTTCATCCTTGTTATTTCAACACTTTCTGGTTTAGCAGAAGAATCTTCTAAAATGAAGAACAGGGGCACCTGGGTGGCTCATTTGGTTGTGTTTGACTCTTGATTTTGACTCAGGTCATAACCCCAGGTTCGTGAGATCAAGCCCCTTGTCGGGCTCTGCGCTGACAGCATGAAGCCCACTTGAGACTCTGTTTCTCCCTCTCTCTCTTTGCCCCTCCCCTGCTTGCATGTGCTTGCACCACGTGCTCTCTCTTTCTCAAAATAAATAAACTTAAAAAAAATAAATAAAATGAAGAACAAGTTCTCCTTGGGCCAGATGAAAACTTCATGCTAAGCACCAGAGAAATAAAACCTGGTCCCACCACATAACTCTGGGTGTTGGATGAAACAATGCAAATGCCATCAGGGACTTAGGACACGTGGGACCCTTCACACCGGTTAACTCACAAGTCCTGACAACTAGCCCATCTCACACCCTCATGTGGCATGGATCAAGAAACTGACCCTTGGGAAAGTCAAATGACTTGTCCAAGGTCACACGGCTGGTCGGCAGAAGAACCAGGACAGGATCCCAGGCTTCTCAGATACACCGTGCATATATGAATAAAATCAGAGCAAACTGAAAGTTCCGTTCCCAGCTTGTATCCATTTCATTCTTTCACTTTATCTTCCCCTTTAATTTAGGACCTTGCTCTCAATAAAGAGTAAAAACAGAATTAAAGCTCCAGTTTTGATGTTACTCACCAATCCCATCCCAGTTTCTACCTCCAGCTCTTATTGTTTTTTGGGGTTTTTTTTCTAGCTAAGGGGATGAGGTGAAACTGTTTATTTCTTCACACCCCTCTCCCCCAGCAACCCCCAAATGTCTACTCTCTATGCTCTGTTAATCTGGTGGTTACCATTAATCATCTTTACCAAACACGGTTCTAGTATAATAAGCAAATTAGCCAGAAGGATTAACGTGAAGCCATAACACATGAGGTTCAGGAAACTCTTGACTATCCACAAGGTGAATATTCATGGAACAAATATTAAGGTGTATAATTTAACACCTCCTATGTATGAAGATGCAAGCGTGTGGTGGTGGGCGGCGGGGAGGGAGAGGACATTTTATTCTATGTGCTTCAGCCATGTACTGTCACCGTCCACATCTTGGTGATTCTGGCAAGGGAAACAGTCCTTAGAAAACACTGAGAATTATTCCTTTATATTCTCTCAGTCAGATTTAAGCAAACTGTCACCCAGATAAACGCCGTCGGGGCTGCTGGCACTGACCTGCATTGGGATATTCCACCACCGCTTCTGGAGTCCAGAGCCCCGCCTTCACGTAGCCCCTCTTCTCCAGAGTTAGGAGAAAGCTGCCGTCTCCAACCACAACCTCCCCATTCTCCAGACGTTCCAAAATACCCTGAAGAAAAGAAAGAAAAATCACCCAAGATGCCTCTTTTTTTTTTTTTTTTCCCCTTAAAGCAGTTTCCAATTTTAGGAAAGGTGGTCCTATGTTCTTATAGATCCAGTTCTGTCAAAATCCTTAATGTCTAACAATATTCTAGAAAGACTGAGTATACTATATTTCCTGGACATTCCAGGTACTTGTGTTGTGCAAAGTGCTGTGACTGTTTTTTCTCAAATAATGTTTACGCTGAGTCAAATTATAGTGAAAGTGCTGATTCTGCGATATACTGTTTTCTCAACATGTTTGTGGCAGACACTGATAGTTGCCTAATTAGTATGTATTTCCTCTTCTCTTCTTTGTTAATGTATTTCGTTTGGGGAGACAATGTCCTCAACTTAAAAAAAATTCTCTGGCAGAGGGGCAGTGCATGCCTGAGTGGCTCAGTCGGTTAAGCGTTTGACTTCAGCTCAGGTCATGATCTAGCAGTTTGTGGGTTTGAGTCCTACATTGAGCTCTGTGCTGACAGCTTAGAGCCTGGAGCCTGCTTCGGATTCTGTGTCTCCCTTTCTCTCTGCCCCCTCCTACTCCCTTTCTCTCTCTCTCTCTCAAACATAAACAAACATTGAAAGAAAATTTATTAAAAAAATTCTTAGGACGCCTGGGTGGCTCAGTTGGTTAGGCGTCTGACTCTCGGTTCCTGCTCAGATCATGATCTCACAGTTTGTGGGATTGATCCCTGCATTGGGCTCTGCAATGACAGCATGGAACCTGTTTGGGATTCTCTCTCTCCATCTCTCTCTGCCCCCCCCGGCTCACACTCTATCTTGCTCTCTCTCAAAATAAATAAATAAACAAAAAAAAATTCTCGGGCTCCCTTCCGCTGGGGGGAGGTGGGTATATTACATAGAGCTGGCCAATGAGACATGGGCAGAAGCCAGTTAAAGATTTCTGGCAAAGTTTTGCTTTCCTGATATAGATGGGCACTCTCTTCCATCGTGGCACTTTTTCTCTTTCCTGACTAGAATGTCAATATAAGCCCTAGAGGTATACCAGTCATCCTGCAGCCATGCCATTGAAAGTCACACACTAAGCAGGTGGAGCCGACTGACAGTTGCTGTCACTCACAGCCGCAGGTTTTTTTTTTTTTTTTTTTAATTTTTTTTTTTAATGTTTTATTTATTTTTGAGACAGAGAGAGACAGAGCATGAACGGGGGAGGGGCAGAGAGAGGGGGAGACACAGAATCGGAAGCAGGCTCCAGGCTCTGAGCCATCAGCCCCGAGCCCGACGCGGGGCTGGGACTCACGGACCGCGAGATCGTGACCTGAGCCGAAGTCGGACGCTTAACCGACTGAGCCACCCAGGCGCCCCCACAGCCGCAGGGTTTTTTTATTTATTTATTTATTTATTTATTTATTTATTTATTTATTTTTTATTTATTTTTGGGACAGAGAGAGACAGAGCATGAACGGGGGAGGGGCAGAGAGAGAGGGAGACACAGAACCAGAAGCAGGCTCCAGGCTCTGAGCCATCAGCCCAGAGCCCGACGCGGGGCTGGGACTCACGGACCGCGAGATCGTGACCTGAGCCAAAGTCGGACGCTTAACCGACTGAGCCACCCAGGCGCCCCCACAGCCGCAGGGTTTTAATGGCATCTTTGCGTAGCTGCAGCAGCCATGGATTGTTAGGCCTCACGTTAGGGGAGAAAACTAGCCTCTTTTTTTTTTTGCATAAACCACTAAACATAATCCTAAGGGGCAGAAAGTTTCATAACTATGCCCCTACATTTTCCAGCATGTTCATATATGTTTTCATTTGGTACTCCCGACAACTCTGTGAGCTAGGCAGGGCAGATGGTTTTTATTCCCATTTTATAAATGAGGAAACTGAGGTTCAACGAGACTAAGTGACTTGTCCAAGATCACAGAGCTAAGAAAGATTACAAAGCTAAAGTGGACTTCAGATCTTCTAAATTCCTAATCTACTCTCTTTCTAATCCCACTTTTCTGTTTGGCCCACCCATACTTGAATAAAAGGCTGTATCCAGAGCAGTTCTCCAAGGGCTTACAGTTTCCATTGTCTAAAATGTGCCTCCCCCAAATACCCGCCTCCCCCAAATACCTGCATGGCTCACCGTCACATGCCTTCAGGGCTTTGGTCAAGGGTCATCTTTTCAGGGAGGCATTCCCTGACCATCCTATAGGAAAACTGCAAACACTCCCATGGTGACCCCTACTCCTCTTGTAAAGATTGCATTAGCTGAAGATACAATCTTTTACTGAAAATACAAGGCCAGTTCACTTCAGCCCTGTCTACAGCTAGACACACAGCAATGCATGAGTGGGAGAGAAATGCCTCCAGTTGCCCCTTCTAACCAGCCATATCTGCAGCCCAGGAAGGTACATTAGAAAGAGTTGCAGTGGAGGCCGTCATATCTAGAACATCTCCATTTTTGTGTGGAGGGAAGTGAAATGGAATACAAACTGTGTTAGCTATATTAACCATAAACACTGCTTTGACTCTGGTTATTTTTTTCCATATTTTATATCTAAAGATGAATTTTAGTTGAATGTGGAAGAACTGTTAATATTTATTATGATTCTCACCTAGTTCTCTATTCCTTCCAAAATATGCAATTTGCTCTTTCAATGTTGTACTTTTGAAACATAAAAAAAGACTTCAGCTTTAAATTTTCATGAGAACTTTCCACATGCCAGGTACAGTTCCAGGCAAGAGGGATAAACATTGGACTAAGACAAGGTCCCTGCCCTCGAGAAACTCAAAGTCTGCCCACTCGGGGGAAGGCTGATGGGTCAAAAAATCATCACAACGTATGTAAGAAAGAAATGCTGCAGAGGAATACAGAACAGAAAATCAGAGGTATAGTCATCTGTATAAAATCTCATCTTGGAAATCTAACACTTCAATTATAAGCTAAGATTCAAATTTAATAGTATACACCAAACAATTCTAGAGGGGAAAAACACTGGCATACAGTTTAGGTGTTATAGGTTAGTATCTCACCTACCACATTCAACCTGTCTCGGGGTTATGCCAAGTGTATCTATTTAACACTTCTTAGATACATACCTACATCCTACTGTCCCTGGATTATTGAAATGGCCTCCAATTCACTCCCACAGCCCACTCTGTTGTATCTTCCACTGCTGCAGACCAAAGCCTTGCCTGTCTGACTCTTACTTGTGATTACTTCCTCCTTTGTGTTCTGCTTCATGTCAAACACCCTCCATTCCTGCATCTGTCACCTGTAGCTACAGTATCTGGTTACTTACCTGTCCCCTCTGTTTGGCTTTAAAATGCTTGAGGCTCAGGTGACAAATCTCATTTGTCTGTATCCCTACCACCTCATACAGCACCTAACAAAGAGTAGGCTCTTAACAAACCATGCCAAGAGTCAGCAGACAGATAAGATTTTTGAAACTGTCACTTGTGTCTTATGTGCTACAAGTTTAGTCCTGAGGAGAGAGAGAGAGAAAAAAAAAATGACACTCTTTAACAGAAAATTAGCTAGCTAGGGTTTTAAGAAAATTATAGTGCCTATTTTGATTGTAATCTTCATGATAACAAGTTAAGCCATTTTGATCTGTTATCTAGATGTTTGTCCAAAATTTTAAATTTTGCCAGTTTTCTTAAAAAGCCATTAGCAAAATAGCTATATTATCAAGACTTGAATTCAGAGCACCTTTAAGCCTCTCCTTCACTGCTCTATCTACCACCCTAGTTAATTACTACACCAGCTGATCTAAAGACAGCTCCAGAATGACAGGGGACTCTGTAAAATAAAGAGCAATGTAAATTAATTTGCAGTACATTTATATTTTCATCCCATCCTCCCTTTCAGTTTGGCAGTGAATCTGCCTTGGATCTGGTAGTGAGCTCTGAGAGGCATTTATGCTTCCTTGTTGCAGATATCAGTATCTAGACTTCTGGATTTAAGGTATGGCTTCAGGGCACCTCTGATCAGACAGATGAGTAGACCAACTTCATTCACCCTCGGCCAGACGCTGCCAGGGACCCAATATGCCTGAAGTTGCCACTAGGACTGCTCTTGGGGATTAATGAAGCGATTGGAAGTGTCCCCTGTGGCAACTAAATGAATTCTAAAAATGTACCTGTTGGCTGACAGGAGAGGTGAGATTAGCTGCTTCCCACTAACATTTTAACTCCCAGGTACACATTAACATGGTTATCATACGATAACCTTGGCGTTGCAAGAGCAGAGGCTGGGAAGAAATTGAACAGGGACAGCATATTTTAAAAACCTTTTAAAAAGTGAGCCAAAGGTGAACACAGTAATACAGAAAATTTAGAGAAAGAAATCAGCACAATGTCTTTATCTTTTATTAAGCTCATTTACTTCAATGCCCATATTTTACTTTTATAAAACATATCCAAAGATTTTTTTTAATTGTTAAAGTCATATTCCACATCTTATGCAACTATTACCATTATTATTTCTTTCCTTTCACTGCATATATAAATATTTACATAGTTGGGGTCGGTCTGTATAGTATAACTCCTTTTGTAACTTAACTATTGTCAAAGCAGTTTGCTTGTTCTCAAACTTAGCTTCTTAATTGGCTGCCTAATAACTTATTAAGTGGATGCACCTATATTTAGGGAGCGCACCATCATTGGGCATCTTGATTGTTGCTAACTTTTTAGGAGAAAAAGATCAGTGGTGCATACTTACATGCCTATATAGCTTCTCCCTTCCCCCCTCTGAGTTTCAGGGCACAGCTGGGTTGCTTTGAGGGATCCTGGAGATGTTCTGCGTCCAAGTTCATGCCTTTCCTAATTTTGTCACCCCTTCTCCTCACCAAGAAACGTTGGGGGGTGGGGGGACAAAGCTGACACTTGGTGAACAGAGAGGGAAAGAGGCCTAGAGAAGGAACCAGAAAGCCGGTCCTACTGAAAAGGCTAGGCAGAAGGCCGCTACCCCACTAACCTGCGCACTTCCCCACCCGCCCCCACTCCGCGGTGGGGGTCTGGGAGCATCTTGCACCCCTGGTTTCAGGCCAGCCCATCAGTTGCAGGGCCAGGCTGCTACCCTTCCCAAAACGCCAGAGAACCAAGCTCTGGGGCTAGTTGAGCCCAAGACCTGAGGTAGGCTGAGGGTAGAAAATGTGAGCGCGGCGCCTGAGTCCGGAGCTAGACTTCAAATCCCCGCTCCACCCTGGACTAGATGGGTGACCTTGAGCTAGTGGCCTTTCTGGGCCTCAGTTTCCTCACCTGAAAAATGGGAATAATTGTGCGCAGTCCGCGAAGTGTGGGGCACCGAGTCCGGGCTCAGTAAATTATCTAATCCTCACGCCAAGGCGGTATTGTCGCCCCGGGCAAGTGGCGATCGCGTATACTGAGACACAGAGCCCTCCAGGTGCCGGGCCAGGGCCGCAGAGCTCATTCAAGGGTTGAAGTGGGGTCTCAACTCAGGCGCCGGGAGCCCCGCGGCCGGGAGCGCTGAGTACCTCGCCGACTCCCGGAAACTCACCTTTTTGGCCCCGGGGCCTCCGGCCGGTGCCCTCGCCGCGGCTGTGCGGCCGCCGGGTCCGCGAGAGCGCGCCAAGCTCTGGAACCCGCCCCTCGCCCGGGGGAGGGTCCCCCAGCAGAGCCGCCGGCCCCGCTGCTCCAGGGTGCCCGGTGTCCTCGGAGCAGGCTCCCGCGCCCGCGCCCTCGGCCTTCTCGGCCTCGCCATGCTCCGCCCGGGCGCGCAGCGGGGCCTCCTGCTGTCGAGTCTCCGGCTGCAGGGCTCCCCCGGCCGCCCGCGCTCAGCCTGCGGCCGCCAAGGGTGAGTGGGGGCCCGGCCGGCGCGGAGGCCCGCGGATGGGCTGCTGCCTGGGTGGGAGCAGGGCCTGAGGCAGTCTGCCGGGTCGGGGGAGCCTGGGCCTCTGAGAAATGGGCATTCGGATTTCACGCGCTGGTGGACAAAGTGAAACAGTATCAAAGGGTTCCCAGTGCGAAGTTACTCTTACCCCCATCTCCCAGTCAACTTGTTAACAGTGTCTTCTGTATTTTAAGCAAACATAGGAAGATATACACCATATATATATATATATATACATATATATATATATATGGTGTATATCTTCCTATGGTATATAGAGATATATATTCCTCTTTGCCTTACTTACACCTTGCTTTTTACAACGTGTCCTGGAGAGGCCCATGATCCTGCTAGGTAGAAAGTCACGCAAATAAATATATGAGACCACTGAGCAGTAACTATAAAATTAGAGGAGGCTGTACGTGGTGAGGAAGTTAAACGAAGAACATTTTACTCCGTCTGGCTCTCCGCAGCCTGGAAAGCATTGGATGGAGGAGATGATCCAAGACTTATAGGAGCTAAAGTTCATAATAATGGTTTTTCATGGAATAGAATGATTATGTGTGTTCTCCAAGTAGACTGAAAAAAAAACTACTCTTTAACTCTTTTGGGGAAAAAAAAAATAGAAGTCGTGTTCAATTCTTTAGCTATATTTGTTATCTACAATGGACCAGAATTATATGGAACGGGTTTCAAAGTCCTCCTCTTTCCTCCCTTAACCAGGTTGCTTCAATCAGGGTTTAGATGCCCCAATGACTAAATCAGCGCTATGCAACCCTCATGGGCACTGTTAAAATACTAGAGAAAAAAGGAGAAGAAACAGGAAACAAGTCAGAAAAACTACAGCTACCATAGCCTAATAAAAATACCATTTACAAAAATTGTCTTCCAGAGAGGAAAACGCACCTTTGTCTGCGGAAACAAGATGGAAAGACAGAGCAGAAACTGTGATAATTGGAGGTGGCTGCATTGGTGTGAGTCTGGCTTATCACCTGGCCAAAGCAGGGATGAAGGATGTGGTCCTCCTGGAAAAATCAGAGCTCACTGCTGGATCTACCTGGCATGCAGTAAGAAAAGCCCCTCCACACCTTTTGGGATGAGCACCGGGTGTTGTATGGAAACCAATTTGACAATAAATTTCAAAAAAAAAAAAGAAAGAAAAAAGAAAGAAAAGCCCCTCCAAACCGTCACCTGCACTGAAGTGTGTGAACCAGTGCAATCAACTTTCTTCCCATCACAACTCCCCACTTTGAGCTCTTTAGAGTGAGTGTCCCTTCAATAGTGTTGGAAAGTGCAATTGCAGTTTAGTGATCAAAATATATAATATTTTTATCTTGAGCCTATAGCTTCTGGATTCACTCCTGGCTCTGCCATTTTCTACCCATATGACTTTTGGTCAGTTTCCCTTTCCTGATGTGCAGAAAGGAAATATTAACAGTACCTCGCTGACAGGGTTGTGATGAAGATTGAGTTAATATGTGTAAAGGTATTAAACACATGGTAAACGTTTAGCAAATGTTAGCTTTTGTCTGGAAGGATGTAGCTGGATGATTGCACATATAGCCAGAGACCTGCACTGAATTCCCCTCACCTGGGTTTTGTGGTCTTTTTAGTTTCATTTATGATTTTAATGCTGCACTGTGAGACAACAGCTTGGTGTCGTGAGGCTGAGAACTGTGAGGGCTGAGAACATGTGATGTTGCTTTTGTGTTGTAGTAAATTAACACGCAACCTCTTCCGTTGGGCAGACTTAATAATACAAATAATTGTTCCAGCACTACACAATAATTGGGCTTAAATGGAAAGTTACTCAGGTGAATGAAGTGACTGACACTGCTCTCATAGCATTATGCCATATCAATGATTTCTGAAGTCAGTTAAGGAAGAGAGAGGAAGTTTTTGTGACTGTCGGTACACATTTCTTTTGGAGAAGGAATTGGGCAGTGTTAGCCACTGCTCACCGTCCCTTTCTGTTGTGAGTTTTCCTCTGCTAAGTCAGGAGGAAATGCTGCTTTCCAGGGACTTTAGAATCTAGAGCCTGCTCAAGGTTTGGGGGGTGTTAAGCAATGAAAGGGCTGCCTATGTGAGATCAGGGGAAACCGCAGCCCAGACTTAAGCCCACCTGGCCACTGGGTCCTGTGGTCTCAGAGTCAGACTACACTTATGGTTGGATGGAAGCTCCTAGAAAAGTCACACCAAGCCCAGTTCCTCTTCCCTGTCTCCTTTCCCTCCAGTCCCCTCATTTCTGGGTCTGAGAGGGAGGTCCAGGCACCTGGTCCTCCCTGAATGTAATTTCAGAGCCTTTACAGGCATACTGTCTCTTGTTTCACCCTGTCCCTCAACTCACTTCCTCCTACCTGGAGAGAGGGGTCTGCGAAGCCACCAAAACTCCGGGCCCTTCTCCCCTCCCCGAACTAGACTTTCTATTCAGGCTTCACATTATCACGCAAAAAGAAGCCTGAATTTCTCCTGTAGTTCTCCTGGCACTTCTCCTTCGTGGACAGTCACTCAGCCTTTCAACAAATACTCACTGAGAGCCTATATTGTGTCAGACCAGCCCTGGTCTGAGAGGTGGGGACACAGCAGTGAATAAAGCTAAGTCCCTGCCCTCATGGAGCCACATTCTGGTGTGCTAAACAGAAGACAAACAATGCCTGGGAGTAATCGGTGCCTCGAAGAAGAGTAAACTGGGGTAGAGGGGTGAAGGAGTCAGGAGGCTACCTTGAGGAGGTGACATCTCAGCAGAGACCAGCAAGAAGGGAATGAGGTGCTGGTGACACTGTCCAGCAAAGAGCATGTAGGCAGAGGGAAATTTAAGCAAGTGGAGATATCTTGAGAGGGAGGCTTATATCCTTTTAATACTTCTGGGTTGTTAAACAGGGCATACACCTTAATATTTTAATTACTTATTTGCTCATTTAAATTTCATTGATTTGATGTGACCTACATTTTAGAATAGATTACTGGATTCCCTGCATTATTACTTCTTAGACATTTCATGAATGAAAAAAAAAAAAAGCAACATACTCTTAACCTAAGTTTTTTGGAGAAAAGTGGGCAAAGTTTTTAAGATGATAGCTTCTGGTTAAATGTTAACTGTGCCAAATATGTCTTCTTTAACCAGAGAGCTATCAGAGTGAGTGGAAAAGGCATTCTCCCGCTTTGTGCACAAGGTTTACGCTATGGTTTACAAAATGAGATTCATGCAGTGCGAGCTCAAGATGGACTTGGGCATCAGAAGCCAGGTTATTTGGCCCACTGGGAATAAAGGAAAAGGAAAGAGGGTTGCCCTGGGAAGTCGGTCCCGGGACCTTTTGCAAGTCAGGGAAGCCTACCTGTGAGGAACAACATGAAGAAATTCTACATATTGGGAATTTTTAACATAGAAATATTTGGAGCAGATATGAGAATGTAGAAGTTTGGGGAACCAGCTAAGGGAGCAGACTACAAAAATCAAGGCAGCCTCACTGAAGTATAACATGTACTTAAGGTTTATATCTGCAAAGTGCAGGAATCAAGTGCTTAGTGAGGAAGGCACAGCTTGCAAAGTGAATATTAAAAATGGAGTCACACTGGGGCGCCTGGGTGGGTCAGTGGGTTACGGCACCGACTCTTGATTTAGTGTCGGGTCATGATCTCACAGTTCGTGGGATCGAGCCCCAAGTTGGGCTCTGTGCTGACAGTGCAGAGCCTGCTTGGTATTCTTTCTCCCTCTCTCTTTGTCCCTCTTTGTCACTCTCTTGTGCTCATGCTCTCTTTCTTTCCCTCTCTCTCTCAAGGTAAATAAACACTTTAAAATAAAATAGGGGCACCTGGGTGGCTCAGTTGGTTAAGTGTCCCACTTCTGTTCAAGTCAGGATCTCACAGCTCATGAGTTCGAACCCTGCATAGGGCTCTGTGCTGACATCTCAGAGCCTGGAGCCTGCTTCGGATTCTGTGTCTCCCTCTCTCTCTGCCCCTCCCCCGCTCATGCTCTGTCTCCCTCTCTCGCTGCCCCTCCCCCGCTCATGCTCTCTCTCTCTCTCTCTCTCTCTCTCTCTCTCTCTTAAAAATAAATAAACATTAAAAATAAAATAAAATAAAAATGGGTTCACAAATCTAAAAACCCTGAGGTTTTGCCATATTTTAACAACACTGCTTTGTCAGCAGGTAACACTACTACCAATGTAGAGCATTTCATGTAGGATGGACAGAAAGGGGAGAAGATGGAGCGAGAGGCAGCTTTGGAGCATGGGATCCCCAGGAGAGGCAGCCCTTGGGGATGGTGCCAACATGAATGTTTTGGAGAACTGAGGACTGAAGATCTACAGATGCAGGATGATCTTTTTGGGGTGTGGGAAGACAATATTGGAACTTTCTGTTTATTTTTATCTACAAATGTAAGAAAGGGAGGAAGCTTTACTAGTCTTTATAAATAGCCTTTACCTTTGATGCAGGTGACATACTGGGTATGATTTCAAGGCTGGCTAAAAGAAAGGTTGGCACACCACGACAGAGGCAGCCTCGTACTTTCTTTTGTCTTTCGTCTACCTTGACATACTGCAGATCACGTGCTATAGGACATCATCGTTGCAATGCATTTTATAGAGACAGGGCTTTGAGACAGGGCTTTAAATAATAGAATTTGTGATGAAAGGAAGAGGGAATGAACTGGAAGGTGTTGTGCTCCATGGAGGTTTGTTGTTTACTCATGCAGTAATTAAAAGGGTTAGTGAAACAAAGTTTTTCTTTTACAAAAAGGCCAGTGTTTTAAATTTGGCGACCTTTATAGTGATTCAGATGGCTACCAGTCATTAGGAGATACATATAAAAAATACCACATAGCAGACACATACAAGACAATAAATGCAATCTATGCTTTCAAAGTAAAGCTGATGGTATAGGTGAGAAATGACTGCTTTTTGCAAAATAGTCCTGTTGGAAAGGGTACATTTTGAAAAGGAATATTTGGAAATGTTGGTATCATCAATAGATTTTCTGGTCAAAATGATATGCATCATGTAGAAAAACTCTCATATATACAAGAGATAAATTTTTTAATGTATCTAAAATTTTCCCAAATGGTGAGTTTAAGTGGGGTTTGTACCCATTTATTTAAAATATAAAAACGTGGGGCACCTGGGTGGCTCAGTCTGTTGAGCGGTTCCTGGTTTCCGCTCAGTATGATCCCAGGGCTGTGGGATTGAGGGCACGTGCTGAGCGTGGAACCTGCGTGAGATTCTCTCTCTCTTCCTCTGCCTCTCTCCCCTGCTTGTGTGCTCTCTCTCTTTCTCAACAAAACAAAACAAAACAAAACAAAACAAACAGAAAAACCCAATACCTTCCAATTTGCTTATAACAACTGATAGACAAGAGAACATGAAATGTTAATAGTCAAGTTTCAAAAGAAACCTTTGTGTGAGTGGTGATTGGGGTGGAGGAAGTGGTGTCAGGATGCACAGAGTACAGCCCAGAGAGTCTCCTTATCCCAGGAGACTCTACAAAGTAGACCTTTGTATCATTGACAGGTAGCGTCTTCAGCCATCAGAGCCATTCAAATCAGTCTCAAAATAAAACAAACCTAGGATTAGGCATTCAAGTTGCTGTTTTACCAAGGTTCATCCTGTATATATTTTAGTAGCAAAGCATGTTAGTGACCTAGATTTACTAAAATATTAATAAGTAAGTTGACTATTCAAAAGCTTTTCCATATAATAAATTTTAAAAACTCAAAACCTTTCTTAAATAAGCGAATTTTTAAAATTTGAAAGCTTTTCTACACGATAAATAAAATGAAAATTATTTACAATATTTAATTCATTTCAAGTTGTCTTTGTATGTTTTATGATCTCTGTTAATATAGTAATACATACTTATATATCACGTGAGAACAAAGATATACACGTATTTTAGTGGGTATGCTTAAACTTAAAAAAAAATTTTTTTAATGGTTATTTATTTTTGAGAGGGAGAGAGTGCGAGCAGGGGAGGGACAGAGAGAGAGGGAGACAGAATTCGAAGCAGGCTCCAGGCTCTGAGCTGTCAGAACAGAGCCCAACGTGGGGCTGGAACTCATGAACCGGGAGATCATGACCTGAGCCAAAGCTGGATGCTTAACCGACTGAGCCACCCAGACGCCCCTGCTTAAACATTTTTTTATTTTACGTGGGTGCATGGAGATGGCTTGAGGTCAGTCACTGGGCTTTTTGAGGTTGTAGAGGTTCACGAAAGAGCAGAAAGGATTATTAAATACATAGAGCATCATTGGCTTTAGTGACAGTTGATGGTTTTCTAATGCCATGTTTCCTTTCATATTTATTCACTGTTAGCCTACTATAAGGAAGAGATTTTTCTTCTCCCTATTTATTTGCGTATGTATTTATTTAATCAACAAGGATTCATAATTCTTATTTTATTCAGAGTTATAGTTCCTAATGATTATTCATGTCTCTGATTCATCTTTCCTCTTTTATTTTCTCTTCCAACAATAATCATTTTCTTTCCTCAAATAAAAGGTAGGCCCCTTCCTGTCCTCCTTATAGACTTGTGGCTATTCTAGCACCTTCTCTTCTCTCAGTTTTTAGGTCTTTCTCTAAATGCTCTGGCACTTAATCATGTGCTCTTGATTTCATTGTTTGGTACATGAAAGTTTCAAGACTTCAGTCAGGCCATAACATCTTGAAGGATAAGAACAATGTTTTCTTCTTCAAAATTCCCATTTAATATATCCTTGCTGAAGCCCAGAACACAAACACATTGTACCCTTCTTACATTCCATGTCATAGGATTGGCGCATAAATTAACAATAAATACCATGCATGATACTACATTCAGATATCTTACATTAGGGCACCTGGGTGGCTCAATTAGTTGAGCATCCAACTCTTGGTTTCAGCTCATGTCATGATCCCAGGGTTGTGGGATCAAGCCCCCTGTCAGACCGTTTTGGGCTTGAAATTCTCTCCTCCTCCAACTCGAATGCTCGTTCTCTGTCTCTAAGAAAAAAAAAACCTTACAATAAAAAGCACAGATATATTTGACCCCAGATTTTATTACTAATTAATTAATTAATTTTGGAGTTTTATTAAAAAAGTTTTTTTATTCTCAAGTTAGTTAATGTATGGAGTAGTCTTGCCTTCAGGAGAAGAACCCAGTGATTCACCACTTACATATATCACCCAGTGCTCATCCCAACAAGTACCCTCCTTAATGCCCATCACCCATTTACCCCACCTCACACCCTCGCACCCCCATCAACCCTCAGTTTGTTCTCTGTATTTAAGAGTCTCTTATGGTTTGCCTCCCTCTCTGTTTTTATCTTATTTTTCCTTCCCTTCCCCTATGATCATCTGTTAAGTTTCCCAAATTCTACATATGAGTGAAATCATGATATCTGTCTTTCTCTGACTGATTTGTTTCACTTAGCATAATACCCTCCAGTTCCATCCACATTGTTGCAAATGGCAAGATTTCATTCTTTTTCATTGCTGAGTAGTATTGCATTGTATATATATACCACATCATCTTAATCCATTCATCAATTGATGGACATTTGGGCTCTTTCATAATTTGGCTTTTGTTGGTAGCACTACTATAAACATTGGGGTGCATGTGCCCCTTCAGATCAGCATTTTTGTATCCTTTGGATAAATTCCTAGTAATGCAATTGCTGTGACCCCAGATTTTAAACACAGATTAAAAGAGAAAAGCTAGCTGATAAAAAATACAGGGTACAAAAACATTAGTAAAGGGACTCCTAGCTGACTCAGTCAGTGGAGCATGCGATCCTTGATCTCAGGGTTATGAGTTCGAGCCCCACGTTGGGTGTAGAGATTACTTTAAAAAATAAAATCTTTAAAAAAAATAAGTATAATTTTTATACCTGAGAAACAAATTAAGCCCAGCACTTACTTCTGACTGTCTTAGCAGCAAGGAAGTGAAGGGAGTAGGAATTGTTCGGTAGAAATAAGTATACCATTTTAGTAAGAGTGATTAACTTTTCCTTAACTAGGAATTCTAGAAGAATTTGTTCCCTAAATAAAGTTCATTGGGCTAAATGTCTTGAATAACAATTTTGCAAAAATTAACCCATGTGACTCTTTCCAATGCAAGATTATTAATTTATAATTCTATGAAGATAGCCTTCTGGGTGAGGAAGAAGAGGACTGATGTAGTGTAGATATACAATTTTTTGGTGGTCTGGTTTACCCCAGGTTAAGCTCAGAGGATCTTGAGTATATGGTGAATGGAACCCTACACCACTGCTTATGAATATCATTGTTTTCAACTGACAGGAGATATACGGAAGACTAGCAAACGGGTATCTAGCAGACACCCGAAGGTTAGGGATTCTCCATTAATGATCTGGAAAGTCTTGTATTCAAATGAGATAGCTGAGCATGTAAAGGAGACTGGAATATTTGAGAGTGAAAGAGCCTGACTTGCACTTCCGTTAGAATGGCACTTGGCTGTGAGAGCACCTTGAAGCTCAGCCAGGATCTTTCTCAAGAAAACAAAAACAAACAACAAACAAACAAACAAAAAGCTGTGCATATGTTCAGATGTATGAACAAGTATTTAATAGAAGCCCCAGGGTTCTGGCCCATAAAGGACGATTAATGAACTATCAACGGGGTGCTTTTGAGTTCAGGAGAACCAAATAACCTACCACTATCATAGAAAAACCTTATAAATCCTTCCTAAACAGATTTTATTTTGAACAGACTGTGTTCTGATGAGCTTTCCCGGGTAAATTAGCTGCAAAATGAGGCCCCAGATACTTAATTGAGAGAACCTGCTTCATATAATTGCTTAGAATTCTTTTTTTGGATACTACATTGCATTTGCCAGAATTAATAAAAGGGGTTTGGCATGCTACTATTTAGATATTTTTTGTGACTGTAATTCATAAGGATTTTTTCAGCAAATATTTGTGGCATATAATCAATGTTTATCACACAGGTTAACCTTCAACAAAAGTCTGTTCACCATTTATCCAGGCTCTAATTCTCAGGAATTTTCCAATTCTTTTGAATTTTCTTTTCCAATTTTCTTGAATTTTGGAAATTTCGGGAAAGGGAACAGGAGGGCTGTTCCATTTAAGGGAATGGCGGGGATTGGGTCAAGGAAAACTTTGCCAGTCCATGTTCCTTCTCCTCATGGGAACACACATGATTTGCTGGTTTGGGTCCATGTTATATACCCCCCTCCCCATATTCTTCTTAGCAGCATATATTACTAAGCCTCTCCTCTAAATCATCCCATTTCTGAATCTGCAAACACTCTTTCCTTAGTAAGTTTTAGGGACTTAAAATATATGTTCATTGGCTGACTCTCACATTACTTATATGGTTCAGATTGGTTCTCATAACTCTACCATGAGTTTTATGCCCCGGTGTGCTCAAACTGGAGCTGATGTGTTCTCATGTCAAAGAGCTGGCTCGTGCTTCTCAGTTTCTTGCCAGCAATAAATTACTGCTTAACAGATAAAGTACTAAAACTTAGAGAATGTTGTTGGCAAGGATATGGACAAAAGCAAACCCTTGTGCACTATTGGTGGGAATGTAAATTTGTATAGCCACTGTAGAAAACAGTATGGAGGTTCCTCAAAAAATTAAAAATGGAAATGTCATATGATCCAATAATTCCACTACTAGGTATTTACCCCAAGAAAACAAAAACACTGATTTGAAAAGATATATGCACTCTTATATTTATTGCAGCATAATTTGCAATAGCCAAGATACAGAAGGGTGATGTATATATATATACACACATATACATGCAGTGGAATATTAAGCAGCCATAAAAAAGGATGAGATCTTGCCATTTGTGACAACATGGATCGACCTAGAGGATATTATACTAAGTGAAATAAGTCAAATGGAGAGAGACAAATACCATGTGGTTTCACTTATGGGTGGAATTTAAAAAAGAAAACAAATGAGTAAAAAGACAAAAAGCAGAAACAGATCCACAAATGCACAAACTGATGGTTGCCAGACAGGGTGGGAGTAGGGGGAGGGCAAAAGGGGTGAAAGGGGTGAAAGGGAGTGAGAGATACAAGCTTCCAGATTATGGAATAAGACGTGGGGATAAAAGGTACAGTGTGAGGAATATAGTAAACGGTACTGTAATAGTGTTACATCGTGACAGATGGTGGCTACACTTGTGATGAGCAGAGCAGAATGTATAGAGTTGTGGAATCTCGATGTACACCTGAAACTAATGTAACACTGTGTGTCAACTATACCCAAATAAAAAAATTAGAGAATGACAGGTTTTTTTTAAAGTATTTTCTCTCCTTCTCGTTTTAAGGCAGGTTTAACAACTTACTTTCATCCTGGAATAAACTTGAAGAAGATACATTATGCT
The DNA here is from genome assembly GCF_024362965.1 of Panthera pardus. Taxonomy (NCBI): domain Eukaryota; kingdom Metazoa; phylum Chordata; class Mammalia; order Carnivora; family Felidae; genus Panthera; species Panthera pardus. The sequence continues at coordinate 95,962,825 of NW_026526765.1, forward strand.
AGCATCAAACTTTATGAGAAATTGGAAGAGGAAACTGGACAGGTAAATGTATTTAACTTGAAATTTCTTTTAGGTCGATTTCTCAGAAATGTGTAAGATTTCTGAAGAATTTGGACTTATTATCATGTGTGTAGTGACATTAATGGCATGTGAAATGTTTGATGTGGTAGAGAAATCTAATGAATGTGTAAGGTAAGAACCCCTCGAGTTTGCTCTGTTTTTGGTTTAATTTCTTGAAGTACATTTCCCATGCAGTTCACCACTCTTCTTGATTTTTTAAATAAGGAAAGGATAAAAAGCAGCTTTCAAAAATATCTTTCATCAGTTACTATATCTAGAAACTCAGAAATCAGAGTATTTCAGCAACTGGATTACAAAGGATCTGATAGCCGTGCCTGAAGATTGTCACACAGCTTTGAAAAGTACTTCACTAAAAGCCCCTCACTTTTATTTTTATCTCTTCTCATGCTTACATTAGTATTCTCAAAATAAAGTCACAGGCAAACACTACCCATAGGCTAAGATGGAAGTTTACTTACATTTTTCATGCTATTTTTCCTTGCCTAAAACTATCAGAGGGCCCACAGCCAAAAGCCAGAGGGGGAGAGTCTTCATCAAGTGAACCCTGCTTGCCTTTCCAACATTTTCCCTTGCCACTCTTTGCTATGCTCATACGCTTCAGTTAATCTTAATTACATATAGCTCTGGAATGTGCTGGGCTCTCTGCCTGAAACAACATTTTCTCTGGCCCCATCTCAACACTCACCCTTTACCCTTCCCTGAGGTCACCCCCTTTGAGAAGCTGTCTTTGACTTCCCCCACCCACCAGTCAGGACAGCTAAGGGCACTTCTCTTGGTTCTAACAACATACGTATGTTCTTACAACGTTCCTTTAACACGAATCTCTCCCTCCTGCCCCCCCCTCCCTGTTGTGGCATTTGCTTTACTGGTTGATCTTCCCTTGAGACTATGAAAAACTTGAGGGCAAGGAGAAGATCTTTTATTTCTGTAACCTAGGGCCTAGCTGAGTCCTTGGCCAACTGAAGGACATCAAGAACTGTCGCATGAATGTTGTTTTCACTTCACATGAGATCTCATCACTGCAACATTCTGATTCTTTACATTCCTTCCTCAAATCCTTTGTCTTTCTCTTTGTCAGATAGTTTTCTTTTACTCTGTACATGAACACTATCCTGTGTTATTGTAATTGTGCTTTCAGCTGTCTGCCTTCCCTGTAGACCATAAACTCCATGCAGGCAGGGTCTTTGCTTCTTGTTTCTAACTGCATCTCTGCGGCTTAGCATGGTGTCTGACACAGAGGAGACAATTAGTAAATAGTTGCTGAATGAGCGTCTTTTTGTAAGAGGCAACTATTTGATACAGTTATCTCTTGCACGGCATAGACCATCTCTTTTCTTACACACTTGCATTTTCATCGTGCAGAAGGAGAACCATGTTTGAATGCCAAATAATGATTATGTATGTCTTGGCATTATTGTCACAGGTGGTGGGGTTCCATCAGCCAGGGAGTATCAGAATCGCTACCACTCCTGTAAGGGTAGATGAATTTAAATATCAGATGACTCGGACTGGCTGGCATGCAACAGAGCAGTATATTATTGAGCCTGAAAAAATTCAAGAGATGTTTCCGCTACTCAACATGAATAAGGTATTTATCTTAAGGGTGTTTTCGCCATCCATTAACTTGAATTAAGAGTAGAAAAAGTTACTTTAAGAAGCTTATTAAAGGTAGAAAAACTTTGTGCACATGTCTTGAATGGTGAAATCAGATGGTTAATGCTAGAATTTGGGTACGTAACAAGGTGGGCTATTACGTATGCCAAATTAAATAAAAAAGTAATGAAAAAATGTTTTCTACCTGGGACAACTAACGAGACATTTTCAATACCTTTTTATTACTATGTCCCCCAGACCTAGGGGTTTCCATACATAAGCTTCTGTTGAGAACTTCAGAGAAAACAATGACCTGGTATGATAAATATATATAGAGAAAGGTTGTCTTATTGAAACTTTTTACAAAATCAAATTTAGAGGTGCCATGCGATGTTGCTCTATAAATATCTTCTAGCTCATAACTGTACTGCCAATAGGCTCCATACCAGATATTTATCTGGTTTTAACCATTTTTTTTTTGTTTTGCTAGTCAATACTCCCGTTCGAATAGTAAGAATGGCTAACACTGTATTACATAACACTATGGCACAGATTTATGTACCAGGTACTACTATGCTAAGCTTTTCATAGGCATAATTTTATTAATATTCACAATAATATTATACAGTATCTATTATTACTAAACAGGAAACTACAGTGTAGATAGTTTACATAATGGAACCAAGCTCATCCAGCTAGAAAGAGCTGGAGCAGAGACTTGAAGCCAGGCTCTCAGACTCCCTTGTACTCACTACTCAAGTATACCACCAGGTGAGGCTGTCGAGGAACATAGAGGCTTAAAGTTTCTCCCTAGTGACTGCCTGTAACATCTTTGAACTGTAGCAGCACCTTGTATCACTGAGGGGGTGCTGGGGCTGTCTGCCCTCCTGAGTCTTTATAGGCTGCTGGCACTCTCTTGTCTATAGTTTTGTGTGATGACAGCGTGGTGGCAGAGTGATGTCGCGTTGCATCGTCTGCATTGAAATTCCACCCATGTAAGAATATGTTATATGTGTTTATATGTCACCCTCGGAGTGCTTTGCTGGAAGACCTCACCATCACAGTGTTTTCTCAAAGGTATTGGACAATGGAAATACGTGGGAAGAGTATTCTCTGGGTCTGGGGCAGGGTGCCAAATCAAATAAATACAGGATTACTTCAATGAGGACATATCCATTATAAAATACCAACATGACATTTGGAAGTCTACAGTAATATGAATTCCATTAAAATCAAAACAAGTCTCTTGCACTAAAACTATAACAAGAGATTGGATTAGTATAATCAAAAGCTACCCACAAAGAAAAGATTAGGCCCAGATGGCTTCACTAGTAAATTCCACTAGACATTTAAAGAAGAATTAGTACTAATCCTTCACAAATGTTTCCAAAAATAGAAGAGAAAACTTCCCAACTCCTTCCATGAGGCCAGTATTACCCTGATACCAAAACCAGACAAAGACATGACAAGAAAAGAAGGACATATTGTGAATATCGGTGCAACAGTCCTTAAGAAAATACTAGCAAACTGAATTCAGCAACATTTAGAAAGGATGATGCAGCACGACCAAGTGGAATTTATGCCACGGTTGCAGGGTTGATTTAACATCTGAAAATCGATCAATGTAATATGCTACATTAATAGAATAAAGGACAAACATGCACGATCATTTCAATAGATGCAGAAAAGACTCTTGACAAAAGCTCCTTGTTTGGTGCTCAGTAGACTTCTGTTGAATGGATGAGACCTAAGTATAATACCGCACAGTGTTCCTTCTATCAACTCGGTTCATCAGACTGTCATTCTTCTTTGTTTCCACATGGTACCCAGACTGAAGTCCTAGCATAGCATAGGTATTCAGGTATTAAGCTGTTGAATGACTAAATCAAGTATACATTTTCCTGACACTTACATATATTTAACAAGTGAATTTATTAACAGTATTAAACAATTCAATATAAATAATTGATCAGTTAGTATTAGATTAACTGAAAATGTTAGAAACCAAAATGATAATGCTTAGACAAGATAGAAGATAATTTCTCTTTCAGTAAAGCAGTGCAGGATTTGAATGATGGCTATTTTCCACAAAGACTTCAGGAACCCAGTCACCTTCTAGATCATTGCTGTTATTCCTAGGGTGTGACTCTTGTGTTCTTATTCCAAGATGGCAGCTAGAGCTCCAGCTGTCATGTCTGCATTCCAGACAATGGGATTGAGGAAGGGCAAAGAAGAAAGGACAAACGGCATATGCCAGTGGCTTTAAAAAAAAAATAATTCATGAAAGCTGCCACATGATGCTTTCATTTATATTTCATTGACCAAAACTTAGTAATACTTTTAGCTACCAGTTGGAACTAATAACTGCCAACTATTGGAAACTGTTCTTAGTGGCCATGTGTCTACATAAACATTCAGTTTACATTGCCATGAGGGTTGGGGGTGAGAATGGATGTTGGAGACAATTGCAAACCTCTATTAAGTAGCCTGTCTACTTAACATTCAGTGTGAATCCTGCCCTAGTTTGAGATTTGATAAAGGGAAAAGAAGTACAGATTGATCAATCTGATGCCATGATACACTTTTACAGTCCAGTTTTACACAGAATAATGGATATGTATTTGTTTAAATATTGACTCTTTTATGATCGATTTAGATTTTAGCTGGACTGTATAATCCTGGAGATGGTCACATCGATCCTTACTCTCTAACTATGGCCCTAGCTGCTGGGGCTAGGAAATATGGTGCCCTTTTAAAGTATCCTGCCCCGGTGACTTCTCTGATACCCAGGTCAGATGGAACATGGGATGTTGAAACACCACAGGGATCTATGAGAGCGAATAGAATTGTGAATGCTGCAGGTAAGCATTATATATATAATTCAATATATGTGTAATTAGTAGGTTTTTTTCAAGTGGCAAAGAAATAAGATATTTGGCCATAGAGTAATATCTAATATTTTACATTACGTACATTGTTAGGGAACACTGTAACATTCCCAAGGTGAACATTTTGTCTGTTTCTAAGCTACAAAGCCCTCCCTCCATCACTTTGCTTTTGGTGTATGAGATGCCACCCTGTCCTTGGTTACCCATAGAAAGTTGGTGTTCTTCTCCATTCTCTGTTTTCTTCTGCTCCAGATCATCTTTTGCTAATGATGCTGCTTTTTCTATGTTCACTCATTCTTTATTCTAATAGCCAAAGTCTAGTGTTCAAATTCGTGAGCATCCTTTTGTTCTCAGTTTACTTTTGGGAGCAGATCTGATCATTTGTGTGCTCTCTCATCCTTTTCTGATTCATTGACTTCAGTCAAAAAACGTTTAACTCTTTTCCTTTCAGAACATTATTAAATCTATTTCATAACCTTGATTTTTTACATTGTTCTGTTACAATTTAGACTCAGATTAGTGAAGTCAAAAGGGATATTTGAGTTAATCTCACAACCCACCCATTTTTCCACTGTGGAGACCAAGTTCCAGAAATGTCATGTTACTTGGCAAAGCAACAGAGTTATGTTGGGGCCAGGTTTTGGACCTGAGTCTTTTGATTCCTGAGTTAATACACTTTCCAACAGGTCATTTACCTGTGAAGTCATTTTCAATTATCAGACATACAAAAGTAAGCTCTTGTGCAAAGGAAAATGCTTATGCAGTCTGAACTGGACTAATAATTTGTATTTACCTGTAGTTCATAGTGGTTAATTTAAAACCCAAAGTAAGCAAGAGCCAGTAACTGATTTTCTTGTGGTCTGTTCTTGGAGTCATTACTTAAATTATAAAATGAAACCAATCTTTATTATTTATCAGATCAAATTATATTTAAGAGTTTAAGTTAGTATTTTTGAATTTTTCTAATCCATGCCCTCCATTTGAAAAGCGTAAAAATCTTATGCTTTCTTTAATATGATTTGAAATTCAAAATAATGTAAAAGGACTTGCCTACACAGTAAAAGCAAAGGAACAAAACATTGCTTTGTTTTTGAGCTTTGCCTCCCACCCCACCCCACCCCAATCCCTATCTGGTAACCCATCACCATCCTTGGGCACCACTGATCTAAATTTTGTGAGAAGATCTAAGGCAATGAAATCATTCATATTTTCTTCTGCATGTAGCAAGGATTGCTTGTAATCTTGTAACTTTATGGTCTCACAAAATTATTGTCTAAATCCATCAGACTGTTTTTATAGTGATAGCAAACGAAACAGATGAAACACACTCTGACCTCCATACCAGACATCACTAATTGATCACTGCACTTATTTCAGATGGGCTTGGGCGTGTTCTCCCATGTCTCTCAACACAGTGCTTCAGGCAGCCACACACTCCCAACTGATATTTTGAGAAATAATGTAGAAGAACTTAATTTAACATATTTTTTGATGTTTTCCTAAGATGGTAAGCTTTTATTTACATAATTCATTGCCACTGTAATACATTTTTCTTTTTTTTTAATGTTTATTTATTTATTTTTGAGAGAGAGAGAGAGAATGCAAGCTGGGGAGGGGCAGAGAGAGAAGGAGACACAGAATCTGAAGCAGGCTCCAAGCTCTGAGCTGTCAGCACAGAGCCTGATGTGGGGCTCGAACTCACAGACCATGAGATCATGACCTGAGTCGAAGTCAGATGCTTAACAGACTGAGCCACCCAGGCACTCCTGTAATAAATTTTTTCTAAACCATAAACTGTGAGGAATAAGGAATCACTGAAGATAAAGATAGAATAATTCTCAAAGACATCTGACCTAAACCCAGGGCAGTGGTTACCAGGTGAAGTTTTCTATGCAACTGTGAAATCTTGTGTGGTTGGGTGGGGGAGGGCTATGGCAGGAGGTCCTGGAGTACAGCTTTTCTGGTGCCGGCCTGGGAAAGAAATCCCTGGAATTAGGTTGACAGTGTGGCCCTGCATTTACTGCTCCATGGGACCTAATTTTCTCCAGCCTGGATTGTTCTCCAGGATGCCCTTCTTTGTTCTTTCTTCTGGAGGCGTTTTACCTGGCCACATCTACTCCCTCTCGCATCCTCAGGTTTTGGTAAGCCAAGCAGCTGCTTCTTGAAAATTGTGTGAAGAACTGTGCTGTCTCAGTGTTCAATTCTTTATCTCATGCATATCGTATCTCTGGCCCATAATCTTGTTTTTTTTTTTTTTTTGTTTTTGTTTTTGTTTTCTTCCTCGACCTCTTCTCTTCCACTGGGTAAAAGTTACTGGAGAAAATCTAACTGATTGCATATTTGTAGTCCATGGAAGGTGTAGAGAAGTGTATGTTTAATTATTTGTAAGTCTGCTTAAAAAAAAAAAAACACCTTATTTGCAGTATAGAAGGTAAGCCTCAGTAACTGAGGGCAAAGGTTTGGGTATGCTCGCTTCTAGAACTGAAATTAACAGAGATCAGTTTTATGAATAAAGCATCTGCAGAAAGCGTTGTGTTAACGTGATTTGAGAATGCGTGGCTGACAGATGTATCCCAGAGTTACTTAGTGAGACAAGGATGTCTCACAAATTCAGGCAAGGCCTTCAGGCTAGCTCTGAAATCTAATTAAAGCAACCAGGATATAGACTTGGAAATGTGACCGAAATATAAAAGACGTAAACACCATTATGGTACTCAACTGTACCATAACCTGCTAGAAGTTTCTTTATGTGAAGTCGTAACAGAAGGCAGCTGAGTCTTTAGTATATTCATGAAAAGGAAAGTCTAAAAGTAAAAATGTGTCCGTTTGGGGTGCCTGGGTGGCTTAGTTGGTTAAGCATTGGACTTTGGCTCAGGTCATGATCTCGCAGTTGACAAGTTCGAGCCCCGCATCGGGCTCTTTGCTGACGGCTCAGAGCCTGGAGCCTGCTTCGGATTCTGTGTGTCCCTCTCTCCCTGCCCCTCTCTCGCTTGTGCTCTGTCTCTCTATCAAAAATAAATAAACATTTAAAAAATTTAAAAAAAATTTTTTAAAAAATGTATCCATTTGCTGATGTGTTTCCAGCATTGTCCAGGTCTATGGGGCTCTCTGGCCCAGAGACACATGTATTGCCAGCCATGTGACCTGGGCAAATTACTCATTTGTAAAATGGAGAGAATAGTTCTCATCTCAGAAAGCTGTTATGACTGGTAAGTAGCTAATAATGTAAAGTACCCTGAACAGAACCAATACCACACAGTAAGCACTAGAAAAAATACGTCTAATAATTATGATTATAATTGTTTCCTTGAAATCCTATCTGCCCCTCCCACCACCCCATCCCGGGAACACCAGCATCAGTTTGCTATAACTTCTGGGCACAGGCTTTTAACCTTACCCACCTCCTTTCACTTGTTCCATTGTCACACAGCACCCATTCTGCTGGTACATTTGGTTCTCAAACTGATGTACATATGAATTGCTGTGGAAAGTTTCCCAGATTTGAAAAGATTCTAATTTAAGTGATCTGAGTGGGGACTCAGAAGCTCTATTTTAAGCAAGTACTCCAGGTACTGTAGTGTCTGTTCCAGATGGTCTGCAAAACATCTTTAGAGAAACACTATTACATAGATGTTCCTAGAGGAGAGAGAACGTAGTAACTTTATTCTTTTACGTTTTTTTTAACTTTGTTTTTTAATGTCTATTTGTTTTTGAGAGAGAGAGAGAGAGAGAGACAGAGCACAAGCAGGGGAGGGCCGAGAGAGAGGGGAGACACAGAATCTGAAGCAGGCTCCAGGCTCTGAGCTGTCAAATCTGTCAGGCACAGAGCCTGACGCTCAGAGCCCGACGTGAGGCTTGAACCCAGGAACCACGAGATCATGATCTGAGCCAAGTCGGAAGCCTAACTGGCTGAGCCACCCAGGCACCCTGTAGTAACCTTATTCTTGAGCAAGCAGAGCTGAAAACTAGTTTTGGACACTTCTGACCTCTTGGGATAAAATAGTCTAACTTGCCTTTGGTACCTGAAACTGCTCAGGACATGAGCAGAAGATATTTTATTATCATGTAAGTTTTTTCTCTGCATGGTGAAGAATGTTTCTCTTGACTCCATTTCTTCTTGACTCATTAAGCCTGAGATAACTTTATAAACTTCACTTAAGACTTTTCTTAATATGGTAAATCAGAAATATGATTGGATCATGCCAACGTGAAGCCCAGTGTTCGGCCAAAAGAGAATTGCTTAATTTTGCCTGACACTCTGCATCAGAGAATGCCACTGTATAAACCATCACTGTCACCGTATAAACCACCTTGTACAAGTAAACTTGTCTATGAACCTTCACTCTTCATTTTAACTCTATTTCTATTAATCATTGCATTAAAAAAAAAAAAACAGAAGCCTTTTCCAATAACTATTTTTATTGACTCTTCTGTTGTTTCTCAGGTCATAATGGTAGATTTGAGTGATTTTTCCATATTTGTCTCTCTTACCTTTGAACTTGGTGGGTGGGTAATGTAGCGAGAGTTGAATTATAACCACACCAGATTTAGGTTAACTTGCTTGACAGAAAGAGGAAGAAAATGCCAACAAACACCACCACCATAGGGTTAAACAGCATTGGGCTTGTTTTGGAGTGTAAAATCATATAGTTCTATAATACTTATGCATATGTTCCCACTGTATTTTAATGATCAAGTGCATTAATAAGCAAGCAATTAGACTCAGAGATTCATAAATATGTTTGAATAGGAAGGAATTTATTTTCTTTAATTTATGCTTTTAATTGAAATAAGTGTATTGAGGATACTGGAGTGGTTTGAATTGCTAGGCTAAATATTTTGGCTTTTTATATTTTAAATCTGCTGTGGTGCATATAACTAGCATTTATGGCTTTCCTATATTTTGTTACAAAGTCCTTCCATTGAAAATTCACTTCTTCCTACTAACAAAAATAAATTAAATCCGTAAATTATTAAAAGACCAACAAGAGGCTCTAATGCCCACAAGTAAGATTTTTGGTTTGCAAATAGACATCCGGTTAGGGGGCTATTAAACAAGTATGGCCAGGGGACCTGGGTGGTTCAGTCAGTTAGGCATCTGACTTTAGCTCAGGTCATGATCTCACAGCTCGTGAGCTTGAGCCCCACGTCAGGCCCTGTGCTGACAGCTCAGAGCCTGGAGCCTGCTTCAGATTCTGTGTCTCCCTCCCTCTCTGCCCCTCCCCCTCACCTTGTTTTCTCTCTTTCTCTCTCTCTCTCTCTCTCTCTCCCTCTCTATCTCTCTCTCTGTCTCTCAAAAATAAATAAATATTAAACAAACAAACAAACAAACACTTATGGCCAGTTAAGCCATCAGGCCAAAACAAAACAACAAAGCCCAAGGATGACGTTTAGATAGTAAAATAGAAATAATTAAAAAAGAATTTTTTTAAGTTTATTTTTGAGAGAGAGAGAGACAGAGTGCAAGTTGGGGACGGGCGGAGAGAGAGGGAGACAGAGAACCTGAAGCAGGCTCCAGGCTCTGAGCTGTCAGCACAGAGCTTGACGCGGAGCTCGAACCCACAAACTGTGAGATCATGACCCAAGCTGAAGTCCAGTGCTTAACCGACTGAGCCACCCAGGCACCCCAGTAGAAATAATTTTTGACACATAGGGTACATAGTCTGGGTTCCCAGACTGATTCATAATCGATGATCCTATATTTAGCTCTGAACCTCATAATGACATAGGCTTCAGAACTCTTTATTAGATTCCTAAAAAAAGCAGAAACAGAAATGGTTAAAAAATTGAGTGCAACCTCTAAAGAAATAACTTAAATAAGATTCTCTAATCATTTGAACAATTACTCAAAATTATTCTGAAGCAAACAAGCAAATAGAACCTCCTTCCCCCAAATAATCTGCTGATGGGTCAGGCAACACCATGTCCCTGCCAAATAATCATTCTAGATTCTAAAATACCTTTATGCAAGTGAAGGTGTCTTGGATTTTTAAAACAAAATCTTCCCATAGGAAGAAAACCAATAAGGTATGATGATTCCAAGGTCTCCCATTGTGACATTGGGCATGTCTCTTTCCTTCTCTGGACTTTAGCTCCACGTCTGTGTACTGAAGAGTCAGCTGGGGGAGAATCAAGGGTCCTTTCAGCCACAATCTGGTTTTTTCTTTTGCAAAGGTAAAAATAACATTCATCCCCACCGGTAAGACAGTCTCAGTATGCACTGTGAACTGAGATACATTCTCATATAGGTACTCCCACTTACTGGACTCATGGTTCCTTCATGCCCGTTGCAAGAAAGGATCTTACAGATGTATTCTAGCCAAGCGTTTACAATAACAGATAAAACTTACTGTGCTATCTCTCCCAAAGTATATACATTTTCAAAACTTAAGTTAACAGAACAATTCTGTATTTGTAGAATCTTAGGCATCAGTAATGTGGGGAGAGGAGGGTCTGGGGGATAGAGGGATTGACTTGGAAGGCTTTCTTGTGCACAATTATTATACCGATCAACACAGGCCCCTTTATTGTTTGATCATTTCTGTTTCAGGAGTAGGGTCAGTCCATTACTGTCTTTCTTATCAACATTTGTACACTTTATATATTTGGGTTGTTTGGTTTGTCCTTCAAATAAATGTGTTGTTGTTTTCCTGCCTGCCTCTGCTTATAGACAAAATATTTTTTCAGGAATTACAAACTCCTGAAAAACAAGTATGTATCTGTTAGATTATAGGTGTCTTCAAAACGCTGGGGCAGGTAAAATACTCTTCCCCCAGGTTCAGTTTTGTAATGACAAAAAATTTAAAGTTGTTATCACATTCTTTAGACTTTCCACGAGTACTGAAGTCTTCTCAATATTTTATCTGAAAATAAATTGCCATATCCGTGTCAGGTGTAGTATGTTTACGTATGTGGTAACATTTTAAAATGACTTTTTTTTCTTTAAGGATTTTGGGCTCGTGAAGTAGGTAAGATGGTGGGACTAGAACACCCTCTCATTCCGGTCCAGCATCAATATGTTGTGACATCAACTATCCCTGAAGTGAAAGCTTTGAAACGAGAACTCCCTGTGCTCCGTGACCTGGAAGGATCCTATTATCTGCGACAGGAAAGGGATGGGCTTTTATTTGGTCCATATGAAAGTCAGGAGAAAATGAAAGTGCAGGACTCGTGGGTCACCAATGGAGTCCCTCCAGGTGGGTTCCACAAATGCAAGTGTGTGCAGGTCAGGCACATATGTTTTGTCTTCTCTGTGGCGGGGGCTGGCTGTAGACTAAGATGACACCGTAACATTAGACTACTGGATACCTGGGACGCTGGAGGTGAGGGGTTTGAGGTCAGCTCTGTTCTCATGTCCCTTTCACCAATCACAGCAGGAAGTAAGGAAAGAGAGAAGAGGCAGTTGGTGATGGAGAAGCTGAAGAAACATATCTTCCGCTTCCAGGTAATTTTTCACCTGCCCGCACCAACCTTCTTCCTCCCCACTTTTTCCTCACTCTCTCACCTGCCTGGTCTAGTTTCCAGATTAGGATATAGCCGATATTGTGCTTTGACAGTTGGAAACATGGCTGGTAGTAGAGACAGGATATCCGGCCTACTAAGAAGGAAAGCGTCAAGAGTCTGTCACAGAGCAGGATAGGTTGCTCCTGCAAACTGATGCCCTCCCCTACTCCATAAATAAATGTAGAAAAGCCCTATGCGAAGCGGGAGGAACCATAGTTTCTGTAAGGGAGGTGGACCCGTTTTGTTTTTCATGAAACATTTCTACAGAGCTAAATTAAAGATGGAGGTTGCCTAAGGAGGTAAACAAAACAACCTATAGAAAGTACTAAAATGTCATTGGGGCACTGAAATATTATAGGGGATATAAAGAAATGGAGGAAATTGTACTTCCTAGAATTATACTTTGATAAGCTACTTGGGATAGGGACTGAAGTTCTCCCGTACTCCTCAATACACATATGCCCATGTGACCACGAATGATCACTAAACTGCCTTCCAGAGAAGTTGGGCCAACTAGCTGAAGGCTTTTGTTTTGTTGAGTTGGCTCTGCACATTTGGGCTTGCATGGAAGAGCTCCTGATCTCAGGAGGGCTGACGGCCACCTGAGAGCCTTCCTTTCTGTTCTTCCCTCATGCTGGCAGCCTCTCTTCCAAATAAATGTTTTGTTTTTTTTAAATTTTTTTTATGTTTATTCATTTTTGAAAGACAGAGAGACAGAGCACAAGCAGGGGGTGGGGCGGAGAGAGAGGGAGACACAGAATCCGAAGCAGGCTCCCAGCTCCGAGCTGTCAGCACAGAGCCCGATGCGGGGCTCGAACTCACAAACCATGAGATCATGCTCTGAGCCGAAGTCGGATGCTCAACCGACCGAGCCACCCAGGCACCCCATCTTCCAAATAAATGTTGAACAAATATTTAAATTTCCAAATTCCAAGTTGGAGGGAGAGCCAGGTTGTTAGCTGGCCCTGGGCGCGTACATGTCCTGGTCCAACCCTCGTGGTCTGCAGGCCTCCGTGCAACTGACCCAACATGCTTTTCACAGGAGGAACAAGAAGCTGGCTGGCTGCTGTGTGGGAAAGTCACCAGTATTGGTGGAGAAGTTCTTTTACAGGCTCATCTGTGGTCCTGCCTTCAATCACAGTACCTTTTACGAATGAGGAAATTATTGTGTTTCAAGACCCTGACTTTTTTCTAAGAATCTAGCTCTCAAATACGTATGGGAGTGGGCGTGAGGGAAGAGGCCTCCATGCCATTCTTTCTCTGCTGAGAGCTAAAAGACATCTAGCATCCATTATTCTAGATCCTGGAGTAGTTTTCTGTTTATGCCCTGTGTCCTGACATGACTTTGCAAGCTCCCATTTGCCCTTAACTGGGAGGATAGATCAGACTTTTAGGGTTAATTAAAAGATAAAAGTTCTCTCTTGACAAACCAATTATTGTTTGTTTTTTAAAATTATGATTGGTTTACATGTTGAAAACTGTTGATATACCTAGATTTATATTTATTATTAAGAGGATTAACTTTCATGATTTTATTATTTCAACAAAAATAAATTATTATTCTCAGAAATGTGATGGGTACTTATCTGTTGATAGTGAATATTAAGTTTAGACTTAAAAAAAAAAAAAAAGAAGTACCTTCCATAAGACCATCTTTAAATGTAAACTGATTCAGACTTAAGTCACTTTGGAATACCTGTCAGGGCAATTGTGGCATCCTGACCACAATGGTATGTCTCTTCAGGGTTTGGAAAGGAGCTCTTTGAGTCTGATCTTGACCGAATTATGGAACATGTGGAAGCTGCCATGGAAATGGTTCCAGTCTTGAAAAAGGCTGATATCATCAATATCGTCAATGGTCCTATCACCTATTCTCCTGACATTCTGCCTATGGTGGGGCCCCATCAGGGAGTCAGAAACTACTGGGTGGCTATAGGCTTTGGGTAAGTATCTCTTTTATTATTTTATTTTATTTTATTTTATTTTATTTTATTTTATTTTATTTTATTTTATTTTATTTTTCAAGAGAGAGAGCACAAGTGAGGGAGAGGGACAGAGGGAGAGAGAAAGAGAATCCCAAGCGGGCTTCACGCCGAGCATGGAGCCTGATGCGACGTTCTATCCCATGATCTGAGCTGAAATCAAGAGTCGGGTGTTCAACTGACTGAGCCACCCAAGCACCCTGAGTATCTCCATTTAATTCAACATTTATTATAGAGTCAAGTATCTTTTTTAATAGAGTCAAGTATTATAGATAAGTCTTGTCTCGTAATCTCAGTCCAAAATGGAAAATGAGAGAAGGGCAGAGTTTTCTTCCTTAAATGACCATTGAGATATGAGGAATAAGATATTTCAATCTTCGGGTGCCTGGGTGGCTCAGTCAATTAAGCGTCTGACTTCAGCTCAGGTCACAATCTCTCAGTTGGTGGGTTTGAGCCCCATGTTGGGCTCTGTGCTGACAGCTCAGATCCTGGAGCCTGCTTCAGATTCTGTGTCTCCCTCTCTCTCTGCCCTAACCCGGCTCACTCTCTGTCTCTCTCTGTGTCTCTTAAAAATAATAAATAAACATTAAAAAATTTTTTTTAAAAATTCACTTTTATGGGGCGCCTGGGTGGCTCAGTCGGTTAAGTGTCCGACTTCAGCTCAGGTCACGATCTCGCGGTCTGTGAGTTCGAGCCCCGCATCGGGCTCTGGGCTGATGGCTCAGAGCCTGGAGCCTGCTTCCGATTCTGTGTCTCCCCCTCTCTCTGCCCCTCCCCCGTTCATGCTCTGTCTCTCTCTGTCTCAAAAATAAATAAACGTTAAAAAAAAAAATTTAAAAAAAAAATTCACTTTTAAAATCCTGACTGTATAATGGTTTAATCACTTGTATAGATTTTAAAGATGATCACATAGAAGGGCAGTGATTTCCTGGAAACCTCTCTTCGCATATTTCCTGCCATTTCCATTATTCCTGTCTCTTTTCATGCTGTGTATGTTCATATTGGTCAATTTGCCCCAATTTTACAAGGCTGTTTTCATAACACAGTGTGACAAACATAATACCGAGTATCAAATGAATAACGTATATGATACCTTTTTCACCATAATTCAGGTTTATCCAACATAATTTGTTTCTTTATGATTCCTCAGGTTGCTTACTATTTACGATTCTGTTACCCATTTGATGCTTCATCCTTAATATTTGTCCCATTAATTTGTTGAATATTAATGTCAAACCCACTTTACTATCATATCACAGCTTCTAATATTCTATTTTTCTTCTCCATTTTATTTGGCCATGTATTCAACTAATATCTCATGTTTGCCAGCTCTGTACAAGGTCTCTTTGCTAGGCACTGGGCTACAGCTAAAAACAAGGCAGTGAGGTCCGGCCAGAGGTGTGTGACTGCTTGGGGTGCTGTTCTGCCAGTACAGTAGAGGGGCTGTGGTCTGAACTGAGGGAGCAGCAGCAGGGACTGAGAGATAGGAGATAAAATTATTTAGACTTGATGATTGATTGCATTAGGTCTTGAGGAAGAGAAAAAAAGCAAACGATGGCTAACTTTCTAACTTGACCCCTGGTTGGATGCTGGGGCCATGGGGACAGAGAATCAGGAAAATAATGGGTTTCATTTTTGAAAGGTTGGGTTTGAAGTGTTAAGTTGATATCTTTGGGACATCTAGAGGGAGAAAACCAGATGGAGACAGAGGACCTGGAAGGTATAAAGTAACTGAGGGTTTAGGTAATCAATAGCATCCGTATGCAGGCATGTGTATGTAGGAGTGTTTCTCGTGTACATTACTTGAATATCTTCTTTAGAGGAATGCTTATTCATATACTTTGCCCATTAAAAAAATTGATTATTTGTCTTTCTACTGTTGAGTTGTAGGAGTTCTTTATATGTTCTAGACATAAGACCTTTATCAGATACATGATTTGCAATTTTTTTCTTCCTTTCTGTGGGCTGTCTTTTCACTTTTTTAATGGTGTCCATTGAAGCATGAAGGTTTTTAATTTTGATAAAGTCCAGAATGCGTATTTTTTCTTTTTTTGAGCATGTAGTTCATATATAAGAAACCATTTTCCAGTCCAAATTCATAAAGATTCATACCTATGTTTTCTTCTAAGAGTTTATAGTTTTAATTCTTTCATTTAAATCTTTGATCAGGGGCGCCTGGGTGGCTCAGTCGGTTGAGTGTCCGACTTCAGCTCAGGTCACAATCTCTCGGTTCGTGAGTTCGAGCCCCGCGTCAGGCTCTGGGCTGATGGCTCAGAGCCTGGAGCCTGCTTCCGATTCTGTGTCTCCCTCTCTCTCTGCCCCTCCCCCATTCATGCTCTGTCTCCCTCTGTCTCAAAAATAAATAAACATTAAAAAAAAATTAAAAAAAAATCTTTGATCAATTTTGAGTTAATTTTTGTATATGATGTGAGGTAGGGGTCCAACTTCATTCTTTTGTGCATAGCCAGTTGTCCCAGCACTGTTTGTTGAAAAGACTGTTCTTTGCTCATTGAATTATGTTGGCTTCTGTGATATCTTTTTTCTGACACCACTTCTGATACCCACATTCAATTTTTCAATTTTCTAATTCTCTGATACCAACTGGGTGTCCAACAATTCAATTCAATTCTGAATTCTTAACTTCCAGAGTTAGTGGTTAAGGACTCAGTCCCACAAAACTGCCTCCACTTCAGATACCAGTTGCAAGTCCAGGGGGTACTTCTGACTGGCTGTAACTTTGTGAGTTCCTACAACCCCCTTTTCAGGCTTGACAGTTCACTAGGATGGCTCACAGAAATCAGAAAAACACTTCCTTTTACCCATTTATTATAAAGTATACAACTGAGGAACAGCCAAATGGAAGAGATGCACAGGGTGAGGTGTGAGGGGGAGGAGTGTGGCACAGAGTTTTCATGCCCTCTCTGACACACCACCTTCCTAGCACATCAGTGCGTTCAGAACCTGAAAGCTCTTTCAAGTCTGTCATTTAGGGGTTTTTATGGAGGTTTAATTACATAGGCATAATTGATGAAATCATCGACTATTGATGATTCAACTTCTTGAACCAGCCCCTGTTTAAGCCCCCAGGTATCACTCACTCCACCTTGAGTCATCTCATTAGCATACAAAGACTATAAATTCCAGAGGTTTTAGGAGCTCTGTGCCAAGAATTGGGGACAAAGACCAAATATTTATTTTTTATTATACCACAACATCCTTGACAAAAGTCATTTCACCGTATGTGTATGGGTTTATTACTGGACTCCCAATTCTGCCATTACCACATTTTTTTTTTTTAGCCTTTATTTTGAGAGAGAGTACTTGCATGCATGTGAGTGGGGGAGGGGCAGAGAGAGAGAGAGAGAGAGGGAAGGACAGAATCCCAAGCAGGCTCTGCACTGTCAGCACAGAGCCCCACACAGGGCTCTATCTCACGAACCATGAGATCACCACCTGAGCTGAAATCAAGAGTCAGATGCTTAACTGACTAAGCCACCAGGCACCCCCACACTGTTTAGATTACTATAGGTTTGTAGTAAGTTCTGAAATTGGGAAGTGTGAATTTTCGCTCTTTTTCAAGATTGTTTTGGCTACTTTGGGTCCCTTAAATTTTCATGCAATTTTTAGGACCAGTTTGTCAATTTCTGCAAAGAAGCCACCTAGGGTTTTGATAGGTATTGCATTAAATCTGTAGATCAATTTGGAGAGTATTGTTATAACAATATTAAGTCCAATTCATGGACATGGGATGTCTTTCCATTTATTTAGATCTTTTATTTATTTATTTATTTATTTATAAATTTTTTAATGTTTTTATTTATTTTGAGAGACAGAGCAGGAGCAGGGGAGGAATAGAGAGAGTGAGACACAGAATCTGAAGCAGGCTCCAGGCTCTGAGCTGTCAGCACAGAGACCAGTGCGGTGCTCAAACTCACTAACCATGAAATCATGACCTGAGCTGAAGTCGACGCTCAACTGACTGAGCCACCCAGACGCCCCTGTTTAGGTCTTTTAAAATTTCTTTCAGCAATGATTTGTAGTTTTTAGAGTACAAGTTTGCACTTCTTTTGCTAAATGCATTCCTAGGTCTTTATTATTTTTGATTCTGCAGTTGGCTGAATCATAGAATTATTGATTTAGTCAACAAATATATGTGGATCATTGACCACGAGCCATGCTCTGAACAAGCAGACAGTATCCCTGGCCTTATTACATTTATATTTTAATGGAGCATCTGTTACTACTTGCCAAGGAAATTAGGAAGTTGATTTCTTTAGAATACCAGTTACTTATTACCTAGAAATTGTATGTACTTGCATGGGGCTAATGTTGCATTCCTGCTCTGATTGTTCTGGGTAATTTTCCCAGGTTGTAGATGTTGGGAGATGGGTAGGGAAGATGACAGGTGAGGGGCAGGCAAAGTGCCTCACACTCTGACAGATTTGGTCTGAACAAAGGACTTGTTGCTATCTTGCTAAGATATTTCTTGTGTAATATGGAATGCTTACATTGGCTGCCCCTGCTGGCTTGCATCAGTGATCCATTCCCTGGTTCTGGAGGCCAGTGGTTTCCATACCTGGCTGAGCAGGAGAATCACATGCCCATGTTAAAAAATAATCTCAACCTTGTGATTAGTCACTTATGTATGTTTCATCCTCCTTTACATCGTATCTGTGTAATTCCTATTTGTCAGGAGAACCCATGAAGTTGTGTTGAATTGGAAAACTATAAGCAAATGGATTCCCAGACACTACTCCTATAGGTTCTGAATCAGTGGTCTGGGGAGAGGCCCAGGGATCTGCATTTCGATGTGTCTGTTATTCTGATACAACCGTCCAGAGAACTTGGGGAACTTGCAAACTGTGTACATATATGCCAGTGCTCATTTACCTTACTCACAGATCACCCTCAGTCAAAACTCTATTACTTTTGTTTTGTCACAATTCTAACAAAAGGTTTTTTGCTTCTAGGTGACACCATGTCAACCAACATGTTTAATGGATTGTATTGAATTGAATCTAGTTTTCTTGGCTTAGAGCACATTATAAACAGGAAACTTAAGGAGGGGAGAGTGCCATAAGATATAACATCTGACAGTTTAACGGAGTTATCCTGAAAAGCAGACACAAACATTCAAAAAGCAGAGTCACTGGGCCATTTAGAAGCGGGTTCTACAGATTAATGTTAGCGACAGAAGAACCTAACTCTCCTTTCCTTATAAAGTTCCCTTCCACTTCCATGCCACACAAATTACTTGGTATGAAAATCTTATCAACTGGGCATAGGCATACTCTGTTACTAGTTATATAGGGGCCTAACAGCAAGCATGCATTGCTGGCCTACTATGTGCTTTCAATGTCATGCCAATGTTCTCCACCAGAACCATAAAGGAAGTGTGCATGAAAGAAGACTAAAGCTCAGGGTGGTCACACAACTTGCCCATGGTTACACAGTTAGTACTGGCAGGAGTGAAATCATACCCAGAGCTCTCTTACTTTATGCTTGCTTTTAACTACTAAGCCAGGGGCTCTCAATACATGTTTCATAACACTCAGTAGTGTGGCGTTTGACACATAGCTTGTTAATGGTTAGAGAGCTGAAGTTTGTAAAGTAAACACTTT
Organism: Panthera pardus; assembly: GCF_024362965.1. NCBI lineage: Eukaryota > Metazoa > Chordata > Mammalia > Carnivora > Felidae > Panthera > Panthera pardus. Next base: position 95,982,493 of record NW_026526765.1, read on the forward strand.
TTGAAAACAAATTATCCTTCATTCAGGATTCTCCCCAGTTGACAGCACTCAGCCCCATTTGTTAGCTCATATACACTACTGAAAGGGAAAGAACATGATGGCATAGCAGTGAGGCCACAGGAAACCAAGCACAGTCCTGGCTATTCCCAAGAGCCTGTCAAGGATGTGAACGCTGTCTGTCATGTGTGCCTTGGCTGAAAATTGGGAACTGTTGAAGAGGTAAAGTTTAGTAAGAGAGAGTGTATGCTGAAGTCAGTTGATGGAGTCTGTATCCTGACCTTTATTGCAGTGTGACCTTATTTAATCGCTAAGCGGGGACTGGCTTTCCCAGTGGTAAAATAAAATTGCTAAAGAATAAATCATCTGGTACATGTTAGGTGGAAACAATGCCTGGCAAATAGCAAGCACTCAATAAATGTCAATAAAACACAATTTCAAGTCTTATAAACAGTATCTCTAGATCTCAAAAATGACAGCTTTTGTATATCATACATTGGGCCTGGTTAAGTGAATTTTAAGCATACATTCAATAATTTTTCTTGCTTTCTTGAAACTTAGTGAGATTGTTTGTGGGTGATTTGGATGACCAATGTCTTTTTTTTTTTTTAACTATTTGGAGAAGTATATAAATTGTCGCCTTTTTATTCTACTTGAGAAATATCCTCATAACAAATTTAGTTACTCATTTTTGTAAAACGGCAATACTGGTATCTTGTGGGAAAATAGTTTTTAACATTTAAAGTCTTTGCTCAGGTGCTCCCAAGCTCTCAGAACCCGTGAGTCTGGCTGTTAAGTTGTGGTCATTCACGATACTGGAATTTCTTGCATTTTGAGGTCTGCTCATGTAGCTCCATTTCTTGGTCATCCCTCACATGACTTTCTGCTCATCTAATTCCTCAGAAGCTTGTCTTGACTTAAACCACAGATAAACCTATAGGAAAGTCCTTCACTAGGCAAGAGGGAGTGGTTAGTACTGCACATGGCCAATGTTAAACTGTGAATCCTTCATCTGATAGCAAATGATTTGCCACAGTGATGTTCTTGGTTTTAAAGCATCATCATATAGAAATAGACAACAATAGACCCTCATCACCAAGTGACCCATTAGTTGCAAAATACAGGGGACAGTGTTCCTTTTCTCTCCTCCCCACAAGCCCCTGGGTGAGTGCCTCTTCCCCTGAATGCTTCTAAGATAAAGATTCAAGGTCCTTGCACAGAGGTCATCGCCTAAGGGGACCTGAACTAAGTTGAGTCTGAGAAGAGATGTGTCACTGGGCAGTGTACGGTTTCTCCTGCAAGGTTCCCATCAGTCAGGATAATTCTAGATCAGAAGGGCTGCTAAGATAACCACATCTTCCTCTTTTCTTCCTTTCCTCCATTTTCCTAAAGTGAGCATCTTTTCTAGCTAAGAGTTGTAGGCTATTTTGCAGGTATGCGTCTCTTGAAACTGTGGAAACAAACTAGCTATCAAGTCAGGTACATTTAATTTGGATGCCCAAACATGTATTTTTCCCGAGGAAAAAAACTATAGTATAAGCATTATGTTGACTGTCTGCTCTGAAGATCACAGAACACTCCAACTTGGAGGCCCCGTAGAAGAGTTGGACATGTTTCATTATTGGAAGACAACATGTGTTCATAACAGGGTGTTTATCTCTGTATTTGAAAGATATGGCATAATCCACGCCGGTGGGGTAGGGAAATATCTCAGTGACTGGATCCTGCATGGAGAACCTCCTTTTGATCTGATAGAATTGGATCCTAATCGCTATGGCAAATGGACAACAACTCAGTACACTGAGGCCAAAGCAAGAGAGTCATATGGATTCAACAATATAGGTAAAGTGCAAATTTACTATTGTCTGTAAAGTGTGTACAGAATTGACTTGCAGTGCCTCTGATTTTAGATCTTTGTTATTCTGTGCTTTGTGGTGGGAGTACTTAGGGATTCTAATAAGCATTATGCCTCTAAGACACAAGAAGGAATCTTATATGAGTTTGTATATTTAATGTGTGGAGTGTTTCTGTGATTTTAAGTTTTTAAATTTTTTTAATGTCTGTTTATTTTTGAGAGAGAGAGACAGACAGACAGACAGACAGAGCATGAGCTGGGGAAGGGCAGAGAAAGAGGGAGACCCAGAATCTGAACGAGGCTCCGGGCTCTGAGCTGTCAGCACAGGGCTTGAACTCACAGACTACGAAATCATGACCTGAGCTGAAGTCGGATACTTAACTGACTGAGCCACACAGGCGCCCCAAGTGATTTTAAGTTGCTTTTTTTTTTCCCCAAGTGATTTTAAGTTTTAAATTTACTTTTACTTTATCCTTGGATAGCTATATGAATGACAGTCTGGCTTTTTTTACATAATTTTAAAAAATTGCAGTGTAGTTGATTATATATGTACACGTATATGATATTATGTTAGTTTTAGGTGTACAACATAGTGATTTGACTTTTTTTAAAATTAATTTATTTATTTTGAGAGAGAGAGAAAGAGAGAAAGAGCACATGTGGTTGCCTGTGGGAGCGGGGGAAGAAGAGACAGAGGAGAGAGAGAATCCCAAGCAGGTTCCCTGATGCCAGCGCAGAGCCTCACGAGGGCAGCTGGATCCCATGAACCCTGAGATCATGACTGAGCCAAGATCAAGAGTCTGACGCTTAACTGACCGAGCCACCCAGGCGCCCTGTGATTTGACATTTGGGAACATTGTGCAATGTTCACCCCAAGAAAGCTAGTTACCATCTTTTACGTAAATTTCATACATATATGTGCTTCTGGATGTTAAGAACTATGTTTTCTACTTTCTGAATCCCTTTGAAGTTTTTTACAGTTTTGATTATATGGTACTTAGGTACTAGTTTTCCTTTTCCAGTTGGTTATCCTAAAGAAGAGCGATTTGCCGGGAGACCAACTCAGCGAGTCAGTGGGCTTTATAAAATCCTGGAGTCTAAGTGTTCCATGGGGTTCCATGCAGGCTGGGAGCAGCCACACTGGTTCTACAAACCAGGCCAGGATTCTCGGTATAGGTAAGTGAATGGCATGACCTGCCTGTGGCTCTGAATGTAGAACGTGATTTTGGAAGTTGAATGGAGGGACGTCGGAGAAGCGCTGCCCCTGCGCCCCCGAAGAAGTCACTCTACCCTTTCCAAAGAGCATTGAGCCTTTTCCTACAAAAATGATTTTCTGGCAATGGAGGCATTAGTCTATCCCACATGACATTGGCTCACATCTCTAGGACCCATGTGGCCTCCAGAGTCCTACAGCCAGCTCAGGTGAAGCCTCCACTTGGCATTTTCCAGGAGCTCAGGGGAACCTTCCCCATCCCCTCTTGATCCCCACATGGCTTCAGGTGGCTCCTAAAGATGTGTCCTGCTTTAGGATGCCTGGTCGAATCATGTTGTATGGAAATAGTCTAGAAATGTGGATTTTCTATTTATCAAAGATAGTTCACAGCAACTGCTTTCTAGTGTGTGTGCACTGAGTCATGCAAAATATATGTACCATTGATAAATTAGGGGAAAGGATCATTTACTTAGCATTTTAGGTTAAGCTAAAGCATAAAGCATGTCACTGAAACAATCCTCTGAATTCCTCTAGTGTTGTTACCATTGTTATACTTGGATTTTGAGCCATTGTTGTCATTTGGGGTTAATAATGCTTATATATTTTTTTCTCATGAGAATCCATAAACCAAGAGAAAACAAATAGCAAATCCAGAAATTGTTACCTCTTTTTTTTTTTTGGACTTGTCATTTTGCTTACTAAACAGGTTTTGATGTCTACTTTAAGACCAGATCTAAATGGTACAAAGTATAGTAGAGGCCCAGTTGTTGATTAATGAATTTGGGCTCAGTAGAAAGTCTAGATTATCTGGGGGCAAAATACTGGTTTGGTTTTTCCTAAACGACTTGGATAAATGCCAAATCTGTTCTTCACCTTTGCTCTTTGGATCTGACTTGTTCCTTCCATTAGTTGAATAATTAAACAACTGAAAACTCATTTATCAGACAGAATTCTGCTCTGCAGTTAAAATACCACATTAGAAGTTGACTTTGCGGAGTGGGAAGAACCGTGAATGAGTCAGTAGACTTTTGTTCCAGGCCCAGCTCTGGCATTTACTAAGATAAAGGCCCTGGAAGTCACCTTGTACCTTTTCTCTAAAAAAATGCAGATGTTGGACCAGGTTCTTGCTTGTAACAACATGAATATCACTTGGGAGACTGTTAGAATGCAGGATATAGGTCTCCACCCCAGACCTGCTACATTAGAATCTGCATTTTAACATTTGTAAATGATGTACAGTTTCATGAGTGTTTGAGAAGCACTGGACAAGATAGCTCTACCCCGTTCTATTCTGATTTAATTAGGTCCAGAAAATGGGTATTTTTTAAAATGCTCCCCAGGTGATTCTAATATTCAACCAAGACTGAAAACCTCAGGGCTGGTAGACTTCTATGCTTTCCTCCAGATCTGAAAGCCCACATGTCCTATCTTAATTTCTAGTTAATTAATACTTCGTTCACTACAAAATGGGTCAAAGGAATAGAAGAGTAACTTTAAAAAATCAACTTCTACCATATATGTATCATTCAGAGAACAGAATTTTAGATGTTACTTCTTTTCCCAAATAGGATTTTCTAGATCTATAGGTTTATTCAAATACTCCGTAATTTTCTGAAAATGAATGACAGTTGTTTTACCACAAACATTGTGTTTTAGGCCAAGTTTTCGCCGCACAAACTGGTTTGAGCCTGTGGGATCTGAGTATAAACAGGTTATGCAAAACGTAGGGGTTATTGACCTGTCACCATTTGGCAAGTTTAACATCAAAGGCCAAGACTCTGTTAGATTGTTGGACCATCTCTTTGCAAATGTCATTCCAAAGGTAAATAACCTTATATGGGTACAAGGTTCAGGATTCCTGCCTGCCTAATTCTCCATCCTCTCATTTTTAAATTTCTTTTTTTTTTTTTTTAAATCTTTTTTTTTAACGTTTATTTATTTTGAGACAGAGAGAGACAGAGCATGAACGGGGGAGGGGCAGAGAGAGAGGGAGACACAGAACCAGAAGCAGGCTCCAGGCTCTGAGCCATCAGCCCAGAGCCCGACGCGGGGCTGGGACTCACGGACCGCGAGATTGTGACCTGAGCCAAAGTCGGATGCTTAACCGACTGAGCCACCCAGGCGCCCTAAAATTTCTTAAAATGTTTCTATTTATTTTTGGGGGGGGGGAGCAGAGAGAGAGGGGACAAAGTTTCTGAAGTGGGCTCTGCACTGATAGCAGAGAGCCCAGTGCAGGGCTTGAACTCACAAACTGTGAGATCATGACCTGAGTGGAAGTTGAATGCTTAACTGAGCCACCCAGGGAACCCTCATTCTTAAATTTTATTTATTTATGTATGTATGTATGTATGTATGTATGTATTTTAAAGTTTATTTTATTTTGAGAGTTTGTGTGTGCGAGTGAGTGAGGGAGGGGCAGAGAGAGGGACAGAGAATCCCAAGCAGGTTCCATGTCGTCAGCCCGGAGCCTGATGTGGAGCTCAAACTCACCAACCCTGAGATCGTGACCTGAATTGAAATCAAGAGTTGGGTGCTTATCTGACTGAGCCATCTAGGCACCCCATCTATCCTCTCATTTAAAACAAAAACAAAAAAACAAAAACAAAAAACCCAGTATGTTATTTTAGTCCACCTAATGGTTTCTGTATGAATGCTATAGTTCTTTCTTCAACAGACCATGAATAAATATTCTAGCTGATTTTCTAATTACAATTTTTGTTGAATGAATTGTCATCCAAGGACTCTATGACTTTGCTAAATTCTGTCAATAGAGAACTGCGAAATTGACTGAAGTGTAATTTTGATGACAAATAATTATAATTACCCAAAATTAATCTTGGGTTTAGGTTTAAAGATAGTTCACACGATTGATATAAATGATATGATTCAGATATGTTTCACTGACACTTGTTTATTTCCATGTTGTGCTAAAAGGCTATGTAAGATTTTAATTTTATATTGAGGTAATTTTAAATTCTTTTGTGTAGGTGGGTTTTACAAATATAAGTCACATGTTGACACCAAAAGGTCGAGTGTATGCTGAATTGACTGTTTCTCACCAAACTCCTGGGGAATTTCTACTAATAACTGGTTCTGGATCCGAACTTCATGATCTTAGGTAAGTGCACAGCTAATAAGAAAATTTTATATGAATTATATATTGATCTAAACTTTCACTGAGCTTTTCTTTTGCCAGTAGTTGAAAGTACAACTTAAATTCTCAAACCTTATTCTTTCCAATAAACTTCGTGTCTTTTATAGGAAATTATTTGAAGTGAGGGACCCTGTCCCCACTCCTCCAAAAGGTAATTCATCCATAGGGTTTACTGGTTCTAATATTAACTCCTGATTATTAGGCATTATCAATGTGTCAGAACTCTTTTTAGACATTATCTCAGTTAATCCTCTTAATAGACATATCTTCCAGGTATATATTATTCCCATTTTCATGTGAGGAAACTGAAGTTTGGGTTAAAGTAACTTGCTTAAGCCAGTCCTTTTGATTCTGATGCCCACATTCAGTGCACTTCAGTGAGCTGCCTCCCTGGGTTATCTTCCTCCTTTGCCGTGCCTTGTGCCCTCTGGCCCACAGCTAGATCTAAGTCTTTGAGCTGCCAAGTCAATCCTTCACATGAATCTTTAGTCTGTGATTTTGTCTACTATAAAATCTGTAGTTTTTAGTATTCCAAAAATATTTGGAACATTAATGTTTAATAAATGTCTTGCTCTGAGATCCTCACTCTGGCTGTAAAACGATGCCAATGATATCCACCAATCCAAGATGTATCTTAGTAGCTAGCTTTGTGTAAATCCAGATGATCATTTCATGTAGCTCCAGGGACTACTCAATAAATTATAAACAAACCCTAAGACTGGGTTCCAATAACTCATCAAGACTTAGAAATTGAAACCAGTCTTTAGAGTTTCTGTCGTTTCCTTGTGATTGCCAAAGCAGTTAGGTGTCTGGTGGCAGGCACATTATTAACCTTTAGCAGCACAAATGTGCCTCCATGTATAGGTATTAGAGAAAATTTGGGTTTAAATTGATTTTTGAAGATTGAATCATTAGTTTAAATGCAATAGGGCTGTCACTCTTTAGAAGAATTATATGGCAGAGCTTATTTAAATTGAAGGATCCTTCTGTACTGTGAAAAATTACCCCCCAAATTTATGAGTGGGTGGTTTAAAGAGAATCACTTGACATCTCTGGGACTCAGTTTCCTCAGCTTAATAAATTAGGTTATTATATGAAATGACACTCTGGGGACTTTCTGGTAATTCTAGACACAGAGCATGTCTTCAGAGAAATAATATGTTACCAACATGTGTTATTCAAGCAAGACTTAACACAATGTTTATGACTCAAATGCAGATGGATTGAAGAAGAGGCAGTCAATGGTGGATATGATGTTGAAATTAAAAACATAACCGATGAGCTTGGAGTTCTTGGGATTGCAGGGCCCCATGCAAGAAAGGTTCTTCAGAAACTGACCTCTGAAGATCTTAGTGATGATGTTTTCAAGTTTCTTCAGACCAAGTCTTTAAAGGTTTCAAACATTCCTGTCACTGCTATTAGGATATCTTATACTGGTAAGAATTGGAAAACGATTCTCTAAAATTTAAGAGAAAGTCTCTGAAATTCAAAAGAAGCTGCCAGAAATGAACCTGTGCACATGCGTGTGCGTGCGCATGCTCACATACACACTGACTTTTGTCAGTATAAATTTGGAGGAAGATTTCTCCTGTCCAACTCTTACAGGCTATTCACTCCTATGCTGGGAGAGTCATTTCCCAGATTTCCAGTTGTTGTTCCAATCTCATAGCTACCTACTACTGGGAAGGATGGATAAAAAAGTTGGAGGAGGATAGCTGCTAGAATAGTTGGAAGGGTTGACAGAGTATTCAGGTCAGCAGACTCTATCTAGGAACATTCAAGGTGGTCTCCCATAGATAGAATCTCTCCTAGAGACCAACTTAAATGTATCAGGCACCTGTCTTAAGGCATTACCACTAAGACTCTTTAAGTGCATTAGGGAAGTCTTCATGTAGCAGCTTCTAGACTTTCATTCTAGACTCTAAGTGCACTAGGGAATTCTTCATATAGCACTTAATCTTGTACATAGTAGGTATTTGAAATAGAGATGAATTAATGTTCTTCAGTTCCCCATTGGTGCTGTAGGCTCACTTCCAACTTCCTCTAGACCTCCGTGCTCTTTCATAGAAAGGGTATTTGGTGCCCAGGCGTTCGTTCAATTACATGTTACTCATGTTCTGGTGGTGTCCTTGAAAAACACATCACCATCAGCCCTCAACATTGGGGAACAAGGAGAACGCATAAAGTATGAAGGCTATTGCTCTTCTCTGGGCTTCTGCTGTACACTTTCTCCCTCCTTCTTTCACCTGACCTTGGCAAAATGGTGACCAGAATAAAGCATAAGCAGAATAAAAAATAAACAAGACTATTTGGGTTGGGTTTCATTTCATTTGGTTTTAGCCCACAGCTCTAATGATGAATAATATGACCAAGTGGGGAAGAAGAGGGATATGGGGGAGCATTAGAGATAATGGTTATCCCACAAAAAAGACCATATGAATAATTGTCAGTTGCCTATATTTTTAAGACTTGTGATTTGGAAGAAAGGAGTTGGGGGTTGAGATTTCTAAACGTTGAACCCTTTGTAATGATAAACTAAGCCATACTAATATGTAATTAGTCACATAACATTATGAAGCTGAGGCAGGAGTCCAGATAAATTCCTATATTAACATCTTTCTGTGTCATGAGAAAAGGTGTCCCAGTTACCACTCTCTGGGAGATAGGATGGGGCATGAATGCATCTGTGATATGGCAGGCTCCTTTGTGGGGAAAGGGGTGGGTATGGTAGTTGCAGCTTTTTTGTGAACTGGTCTTTTAAAACTCAGCAATGTCTGTATTGCATACGTGGAATCTCCATTTATTTTTGTTTCAGCTGACGCGCATTAGACCTGGTGATCACTGTTCTTACCCTAGTGTGGTACTTGTGGGTTTGTTTCAGGTGAGCTGGGTTGGGAGCTGTACCACAGACGAGAAGATTCTGTAGCCCTTTATGACATTATCATGAACGCAGGCCAGGAGGAGGGAATTGACAATTTCGGAACATACGCCATGAATGCCTTAAGACTGGAGAAAGCTTTCAGAGCCTGGGGGTCAGAGGTTTGAAATGCCAGCAACTTCATTAAAATTTTGTTTACTGTATCTGATTTTTGTATGAGGGCTAATTTTAATTGCATTAACGTTGGCTCTGACTATACGAGAAACTATGTGTTATTAGATAACCCTATTTAATTAAGTGAAGATGTTTTTCTCCTCCATTTCTCAGTTGAAAGTTCAGTGGAATTATGGCACACTGTTTATTCTGCTTTAATTCCTCCTGCATTGCAGAGAGCCCTGGACATCCATCTCTGTGTGAAGCTGTGTCTGCTTTAGTGGAGCCTGCTGACCCTACAGTATTTGAGGAGCACTTTTCAGATTCTTCCTCTTACTCTGTCGTGTTGCCCATCCCCATTTTCTTCTTATCATGTAGCTTTTGGGGGAAATAGCAAGAAAAAGTGTCTTTCTGAGGAGCAGGGTTGGTGGTCTAGGATGTGTTGGTCCAGCCTACTTCCACCATTGATAACAGGAACTAAGGGTTTCTGACCAAGTTACACACCATTTTCATATGCATGATTTATTTTACCTTCTCAACTCTTCCTGAAGGCGGTATTATTGGTGGGTGCCTGGGTGGCTCAGTCGGTTAAGCGTCCGACTCAGCTCAGGTCATGATCTCCCAGTTGGTGGGTTTGAGCCCCAAGTCGGGCTCTGAGCTGACAGCTCAGAGCCTGGAGCCTGCTTCAGATTCTGTATCTCCTTCTCTCTCTGTTCCTCCCCTGCTCATGCTCTGTCTCTCTCTCTCTCTCTCTCTCAAAAATAAATAAAGATTTTAAAAAAAAAACTAAAAAAAAAAAAATGGTATTATTGGTGATTTTTGGGCAAGGAGTTCGGAGTTGGAGGCTATCTAAATCATCCCAATTCTATATATAATCACACTAAGAAACAGTAAATAACTTGGTCCAGATAACACGAAAGTGGCCCAACTATAGTTTAAACTGTGTTCTGTTTGATCTCCAGTGACAGGCTATCTGTGGATACCTAAATTTTTTCATATTCCTACTTGTTTCCTTAGAAGTTGGTTCCTTGAGGTTTGAGGCTTGAGCAGTGACATAAAGGATATTAGTAACAGATATACTTCAGGGTGGGGTTTCTTGGGTTTGAATTTATCCTCCATCACATATTAGCTATATGGACTTAACCTTCCAGAGCCTCTGTTTACTATTCTTAAAAATGAAGATAATCTTTATCCTAGGGAGTTACTGTAGATATTAAAGTGCCTAGCATGTGATAGAATGAATTTAATTGGAGGGAAAAGTGGGTTTGAAAGCGGGGGCCCTTGGGACATTTAGACTGTGGGCAGAAACATGTGGGAGAAACAAGGTGGAGAGGCAGTGCCCTGGAGTCACTGAAAGAACAAGGGCTCTGGGGCAAGTTACCGGGTTTTATTTTGCAGGGGAGGCGCTCTCCAGGGGGATTCTCAGCCTTAACCTGGGGCCTTCAATGAGGCCGCTGCAGGGAGAGAAATAGAGGACAGCTCTGTCCCCAAACTCCTCAGGGAATGAACCGCTGATGCAGCCTTTGGGAGTTAGCCATTTCTCCACTCTCCTGCGTTTCATTTTCTCAGCTTGCTCCCCTGAGCCGTCTTCTCCCTTAGCGTTTCTTCCTCCCACATCCCTCTGATTTCCCAGCAGTGCCAGCACGCCCTCTAGTGGCGTTACAGCAATCTTCTGTGCTGTGTTTTATTTTCTTCCTGGAGAAAATCTGAAAATACAGTAGATAAAAAAATCAGTTTACAGTTGCTCAGATTGATTAGGAAATGTGAGACCAAATTTTAGAGCATATAAAACAAGTTTATATTACTCATATAATTTATATGAGTTCTGTGTTGTCTTTTAAAAAGTTTGGCTGCTTTTTATGGAGTTTAGACCAGTTCTCTTAGCACAAAAGGGAACAATAATAACAAAACAAAAACTATCAACTGCAGGTCTAGTCTCAAATAGAGGCTCTAGCTTAAAGTATATTGTAATTACTCAACCTTATATGAAAAGATTTGAGATGCGATCTCTGGTTTCCTTTTCTCTTTCCTGAACTCTGTCGAAGCCAATTTCCCACCATCTGCTTTCTTGTCTACTTGTCCTGATTTCTGGCCAATTGTAAGATAAGTAAATTACTTAATAATTTTTCAAACCTAACTATGTAAAATTATTATATAAAAACACAGTAAAGTCTTATTTCAGGGAGGAATAGCCTGTTATTTTATCCCTCCAATATTTATTATCAGTAAAAGAGGGGCGCCTGGGTGGCTCAGTCGGTTAAGCGGCCGACTTCGGCTCAGGTCATGATCTCGCGGTCCGTGAGTTCGAGCCTCGTGTCAGGCTCTGTGCTGACAGCTCAGAGCCTGGAGCCTGCTTCAGATTCTGTGTCTTCCTCTCTCTGTGACCCTCCCCCGTTCATGCTCTGTCTCTCTCTGTCTCAAAAATAAATAAACGTTAAAAAAAAAAATTATGATCAGTAAAAGAGCCGTGGAAACAAACTGAATTTTAGTGTCTAATATGCTATTCAAATAGTATTTGCTGACAGGCTACATTTAAATTTCAGAGTAAAAAAATTACTTTTGGAGACCAGTCTGTAATTTTCCTATCAGAATCTATTTTCACAATCCAAAAGTGTTCTCTTCCCTAAGAAAATAATATATGAAGGTGATGTTACTGAAATGATTTTCACTCGTCTAAGATTTAAAATGTGTGTTTCCAGGGGCACCTAGGTGGCTCAGTCAGTAGATCATGTGACTCTGGATCTTGGGGTTGTGAGTTCAAGCCCCGTGTTGGGGCTAGAGATTACTTGAAAATAAAATCTTTAGGGGCACCTGGATGGTCCCGTTGGTTATGTGTCCAACTCTTGATCCCAGCTCAGGTCTTGATCTCAGGGTTGTGAATTAAAGCCCTGTGTTGGGCTCCATTCTGGGTGTGGAGCCTGCTTAAAAAAAAAAAAAAAAAAAAAAGCTTTTTAAAAAACTGTGTGCTTCCCTTTTAGATGAACTGTGATACAAATCCCTTGGAAGCTGGACTGGACTATTTTATAAAGCTAAATAAGGTATGTTTATACTCTGAAGGGTACTTGAAGTACATCTTAAAATTATGATGCTGTTTCGTGACAGAGCTATGCTTTAAAATTTAACCAAGTGTGATTATAGGACAAATGAGTTGAACATAAATACTAAGCATTGCTCATATGCTTTGTATTAAGCTTTTGTCAAAATTAGGTATCAGTTCAAGCCATTGCAGTATGCTCATAGATGTAAGATAGCAGAATCCAGCAACTTCAAAGACTAAAGCTAAATTCTGGGATAAAAATTAGTAAGGATAAGATGTCAGTAGACATTCTTGTAAATCCTGGTGATTTGTGAAGTCACACGTTAGCTAATCACACATAGAGCATTAAGTGACTCTCCCTGGGTGCTCACAGCATAAAGCAGCCGTGCCAGCAGATCTTCCCATCTGCTTATTAAGCACTTTCATGTGTAACTGCGCCATCTGAGTGTAAGCAAATGACACATTTCAAGTGTTTAGCATAAAATGAGTATTTACTGAGAAGCCAATACAGGTATGATAACTGAAATTCACATTCCAAAGGGAACCCCTGCATTAGGAGCTCTCACCTCAGACAGATAGCATCAGCATCATTTGGGAGCTTGTTAGAAATGCAAATTCTCAGATCCCACCCCAGATCTGCTAAGACAGAGTCTCTGGGGCTCAGGCCAAGAAACCTGTGTTTCAACAAGCTGCAGGGGAGTCTGATGCATCTAAATTTGAGAAGCACCAACCTACATAATTATTGTGGAAAAGTGTATTACGAAGCCAATTTCTTACAGCCTCTTTCGTCTATACAAGTCCTGCAACTATACATGAAGTGATCCTTTTGTTATGGACTGAATGATTGTGTTTCTCTAAAATGTACATGTTTTAGCCCTAACCCCCATGTGATGATATTTGGAGGTGGGGCCTCTGGGGAGTGATCAGATGATCAGGGTGGGGTCTCCACGATGGAATTAGTGTTCTTTTGAGAAACAGGAAGACAACAGAGCTCGCTTTCTGTCCTCATCTTGAGGCTATGGTGAGAAGGCGGCTGTCTGTGAGCCAGGAAGAGGACACTCACAGGGGAGCTTAATAGGCCAGCACCTTGATCTTGGACTTACCGGCCTCCACAACTGCGAGAAATAATTTCTTGTTGTTAAAGTCACCTAGTGTGTGATATTTTGTTCCAGCAGCCCAAGCTGACTCAAATACCCACCGGGTAGTGTTTTAGTTACCGTAAAAGAACCTAACAGAGATGCAGTCAGTGGTAATATTGAAGGATAGGACAGCAGCTGCTGCTGTGTAGGATCCTTGTTAGAATTTCAAAAATAAATTGTCCTGTTTAGGTGCTAGTCAGCTAAAGTAAAGGCCGTTTTCCCATTCTATGGAAATATGTGAACATATGCATATGAATCAGGCTAAGAAAACTTTTTAAATGCCCCTGCATCAAGTTCCCAAATTCTAAGCTGAGATATTAACATAAACATGTATATTTATAGTATTAGATTTTAGGAAAACGAGCCTCCTTAAGGGTTTTAAAGGGAATATCTTTCTGCGCGTTTTCCCTATGACTTTTATTTTTATGATGTACCATCTGCCTCCAGACCAGAGAAAGCAGGTGCTTAGAATTTGGGCAGACCCTTACAGCAGATTGCTCCTTCTGATAACAGAAGTCTTCGTTTAGTTGTTTAAAATAAGGATAAAAATGGCCTGACTCTTCAAAGCACTAAAGTTCTGTTGTTGGTCACCAATAGATAAATAGGTAACTGACTCTCTTGCTTCACAGTGTTTGGGTATTATTGTTTGGGGATAAGGCATAGATAAATGAGCTCTTCGTGCTGAAATTGGGTTTTTGGAACTCCCTTTATGATTATAAGCAGGTGTGGATTGTGTATTTATTAGTTCCTTTAAATTAGTTCAATAACCCAAGCTGAGCTCAGAATTAAGTTGTTTAACAGATGATGATTTTGATTTATGGTACGTTTTTTATGATTTCTGAATTACTGGTTTTCATTCTGGTGTCACAGAGTTAATTTCTAGTGATTACGTTGGTTGACGTGTGGTGTAGCACCAGGACCTGGACCTAACTGAGCTAGTCTTTTTCAATTATGTTGACTTGGGTGGTTCATGGGTGTCACTGTGATGCTAGCTAATCTCTAAGACTGGGGAATAGGTTGGATCAACTTTTTTCAGATTGTGTATGGTGGTTTCACAACTTTATCTTTGTTTTGTAGCAGTCTATAAAATGAAACAGGTTTCTGAAAAACTAATTAACATTATAAACTAAACGATGTAATTTGATACTTCACGTTCTATGCCTAAAAATAAAAACGTTGCCCAATCTGGTTTCATACTACATTTTAAAGAATATGTAATGCCAGTTCATATTGCTTTGGAAAGTTGACAGTCTATGAGAACTGAAGCAGCAGTTAAGACAGAGGAATATTTTTTTATTCCATAAATACACCAATGAAAACAAAATTTAAAAAAATCCTGGGCATTTCACAATTGTTTAAAATCCTTTTCTTTCTCTGGCACCTGGGTGGCTCAGTCAGTTAAGTGTCCAACTTTGGCTCAGGTCATGATCTCATGGTTCATGAGTTCAAGCCCCATGTCGGGCTCTGTGCTGACACCTCAGAGCCCGGAGCCTGCTTTGGATTCTGTGTCTCCCTCTCTCTCTGCCCCTGGCCCCACTCACATTCTGTCTCTCTCTTTCAAAAAAGAAATAAACATTAAAAAAAATTGGTTTTTAATAAAAATAAAATCCTTTTATTCCTTTCTCTTTGAAGCAAGCATGTAGAATTCTCCGCTTGGCCCTTGAGTGTTTACACAATAATTGTATAAGCCATAATATTAAAAAATTGTATAGGACATAGGCTGTGTTGGAGCTAGGAGACCCCTGAAGGTGGCTCAGTACCCCTTCCTCATTTATGGGTGAGGAAACTGAAGCAAGGAAAGGTGTAGTGACCTCTGACCTCACCACAGTGCTCTCTCACCCACCACTTTCCCCAACAAAGTCCTTTGCTTCATGGGCTTTTCAACCTTGAATAACTGCCCAGGAATGTTTTTCTGGCAACATATACTAAAATATGCATGGACTATGTTTTATTAATTGATGCCTCCCACAGTCATGTTTTTGTTGTAACTGATTTTGCATTTTATGTTAGGATCAGAATAGCTGATTTAACCACATTAAGGAGGAAAATGGGTGTCTGAGGAGATGGGCCATCAGGCCTCTTTGGAGACAACTGCGTTGTCGTCAAAACCAGTGTAAAAGTAGGGAAGAGAAAAAATGGAGTATTGAAGAAATCTTAGATGCCAAAGGAAAAAGTGCATGCTGCTTGTTTTCCTTACTTCTGAGAGTTGTTTGAGCTGCAGCCTTCCCATGGTGTTGGCTGATGTTGATGAGGTTTTGGTGTGATGGTGGTGGGGGTCCAGAGCCGACAACCAAGAAAGAATTCTTGAAGACATCTTTGGTGCAAAAAGGTGATTTTATTAAAGCATGGGGACAGGACCCATGGGCAGGAAGAGCTGTGCTGGGGTTGTGAAGAATACCTGGTTTTATACTATGGAGTTGGGGAGGTAAAGTCAAAAGGGAGGCCTCCCAAGGGACTTTGATCTGTTAAAGAGGGCTCCTAAGATACCTGAGGCCTTACTATGGTCAAGCTAAGGTTGTTTTCCCTCTAGTAAGGCATTAACATTAGGACATTAGGGGGTTCCTGGAGAAATGTTATATTCTGTATTTGCCTCAAGCATTTGTCAATGGCCTGCAGGTTATAAGGAAATTTAATTTTACCTTCTTGCTTTTGTTCCCCATATCACTATGGAGGGGTGATATTGGGGCTCCAGGAAACAGTCTACAGGCTTCTGGAGGCTGGCCTATTGATACAATTGCCTTTTTCTTGTAATTTACTAAGATATTTGTGCGTTGATGGAGACCCATGTTCTGCATGACTCTGATCTCTATCAATTGGCCATTTGTTTTCTTTCCTTTGTCCTTGGGCAGCCAGAAGTGCCTGAGGAATATCACACACATCCCATTTGGTGGTGGTGATGGTGATGTGTGTGTGTGTGTGTGTGTGTGCACGCGCCCATGCGCACACTAGCTTGCACTTTGTCCTCAGCCTGCCCCACGCTCCCTCATCAATGTGAAGTAGTTGTGCACAGGCTCAGTCTCCTTCTGAGTTAACATTGAGTAAGCACCATTCATTAAATACCTTGCTAGGACACAGGTCTAACAGTTAACGACATAACTCCTGATGGCTCTCCTATCTCATGACGTTTGAAGCAAATGGCATTTCAGGAACTGAAACTGTAGGAAACATTCTTAATACTCTGAAAATATCGATCCAGGAGGATCGTTTAGCAGTACACAACAGTGCCATCTTGTGGACAGTGAGCATAGAGCCTGGAAAGGAAGCATTAACCAGAAGCGCAATACAAGTAGAAATAATTAAATTATTTCTTTAAAATCTCAACTAAAATCCCTTTACCCCCCAAAAGTTATATCATTGCTATTAGTGGTATTAGAATTTCAATAGAAGCTACTTTTTGGGAAAAATTAGTGGTTCTGGCTTTTGGTTTTTTGTTTTAGAAATAAAATGCATTAGTCAAGAGCAAAAGGAAAATCAGCTGCCTTAGAATGGAATCATAAATTTTGGAATTTTCCTCCTGGAAATACTGAGTCTATGTCCATTTAGAGACAACTTCTGCCAAGATTCAGAGACTGAAGTAACAATGTAACATGTTGAAGCAGGTTAGGAGAATTTTTTCTTTTTGATGTTTATTTTTGAAAGAGACAGAGTTCCAGTGGGGGAGGGGCAGAGAGAGAGGGAGACACAGAATCCGAAGCAGGCTCCAGGCTCTGAGCTGTCAGCACAGAGCCCGACGTGGAGCTTGAACCCACAAACTGTGAGATCATGACCTGAGCCGAAGTGGAATGATTAACTGACCGAGCAACCCAGGCGCCCCAATAATTTTTTAAAGATCCTTCCCACTCCCAATTTCTTCCTTGGCTTCTCTTTTCCTGTCATGGGCTTCTAACCAGTAGAGACAGAATAAGGTGATAATAACCACAAGTGAGAAGACAATGTTGATAGAAAATACAGAGTCTGTCTTTGTGGAAAAATTATTTAAAGCGTAACTAGTAGGTAAAACAACACAAAAACAAAGAGGCAAAGCACCACCAGGCTTACTACATTCTAAGTATTCAATAAATATTAGCATTATTAAAATACCAGAATGGAAATAAATAATTACTCACAGACAAGTCAGAAAGGAGTTTCTAATATGTTACAGTGGTATAAGTACCCAACTCTGGGGAAATTTTAGGTAAATGGTAATAGGCATTGAGGCAGAAAATTTTCAGTGACTCTCAGTCTTGGCATACATTAGAATCATCTGGAGTATAATTCTTTTAAATCATGAAATGATTAAAAAATTTCTGAGGTTCATGCTGCAACCCACATCAATTTAAAAAGAACCTCTGGGGGGCGCCTGGGTGGCTCAGTCGGTTGGGCGTCCGACTTCGGCTCAGGTCATGATCTCTCAGTCCGTGAGTTAGAGCCCCGCGTTGGGCTCTGTGCTGACAGCTCAGAGCCTGGAGCCTGTTTCAGATTCTGTGTCTCCCTCTCTCTCTGCCCCTCCCCTGCTCATGCTCTGCCTCTCTCTGTCTCAAAAATAAATAAAAACATTAAAAAATAATAAAATAAAAAGAACCTCTGAGGGTAGGAATTCAGGCATCAATTTTGTTTTGTTTTGTTTTAATTCTCCAGGTGATTCCAAAACAGATGGAGAGGGATAGTGCTAGACCAACGCTTTTGAACTGGCTGTACATCACTAACTTGGAGAACTTTTTAAAGATTGCCCTACCCTCGGTGGTTCTCAGCTGTGGTTCACAAACTGGTAGCATCAGTGTTAGCTAGGGATTGGTTAGAATTGCCAGGTGTTGAGTACCATCCTGGAATCGGAAACTCTGGGGATGGGCTCAGTGATCTGCTTTAACAAGCCCTCCAGGTGATTCTGATGCTCCCTCAAGTTTAAGAATACTGACCGGAAACCAGTCGGATTAGCTCTGCAGGGAGGGTTTGGGTTTCTTGGTTTTGTTATGCAATGAAGATTGAGACCCGCTCTCTGAGTTCTTTACCTTTATGCCTTCGTGGTCCTGTAAATAAACAGAACTTTAAAACAAGTGGTTTGGTTAAAGGAGGGTGCTATGGAATTGGTAGTGAATTGGAAGTAAGTAAATCTGTCACCTACTCTGGCTAGGCTAATACATTCTGCACCAAATTTCTCTCTCTGTCTCTTTGGAATTGGACAGTAAGTGAATGTTTTTTTTAAAGTCACCAAATTTTAGCTGTGTGTCCTTGGGAAAGCCACTTAGTTTCATTTTGCACCCGAGACTGCTAGTGTATAAAATGAGGGCTCCTTACATGTCTAAAACCCTAAGAAATACCACCTAGCGGAGTAATTGAGAATGTTGTTACGGTTATCCATATGAACCACATAACTGTAACACTTTAATTAAGCCATCCTTATTCCCTTACCCATTTCCATTGCTAAATGATAAAGGAAAAATGAAAGAAAAGAAGTAAAACCTAGGCTGAGATAGAGTTTATCATGCCTAAAACATTTATCAGAGCATATTAAGCTACCAGCTATTGAATCAGTATCCTCATATGTATCCAATTTCTGTTAGGAAACAGTGTTCTATTTCCACCCTAAAAGTGTAAGTGTGCTGTTTAGATGCCCGCTTTAAAATTTGGAAGTCTCTGGAAACTCAGGACTAGGAATAAGTTGAAATAATTCTTTAGATTGCTTTTATTATATTTTTATTTTAACAGCTTAACTAAACATGCAATAAATGGACATATTGAAAGTGCACCATTTGCTAAAGTTTTAAAAAATATTTATTAATGTTTATTTATTTTTTGAGAGAGAGAGACACACACACACACACACACACACACACAGACAGGGGCAAGTGGGGGAGGGACTGAGAGAGAGGGAGACACAGAATCCAAAGCAGGCTCAGGCTCTGAGCTGTCAGCACAGAGCCTGACGTGGGGCTTGAACCCACAAACCGCAAGATCATGACCTGAGCCAAAGTTGGACACTTAACCTACTGAGCCACCTAAGTGCCCCAGGTTTTTTTTTTTTAATGTTTATTTATTCTGAGAGAGAGGGAGGGCATGAACACATGCACCTGGGGCAGGGGCAGAGAGAGGGGGAGAGAGAGAGAGAATCCCAAGCAGGCTCTGCACTGTCAGTGTGAAGCTGGACACTGGGCTTGAACCCACAAACTGTGAGATCATGCCCTGAGCCAAAATCAAGAGTGGGTCCCTTAACCCACTGAGCCACCCAAGCGCCCCACCATTTGCTAAGTATTAATGCACGTATACACTTGTGACACTACGACCACAATTGAGGATGGTAAGCCTATCCCTCTTCCCAGAAATTTGTTCAGGCCTTTTTGTAGTCCCTACTTCCCAACCCTCCCTATACCCTCACCTACTTCCCAAGGAACTTTTTGTCACTATAGACAATTTTGCATTTTCTAGGGTCTTATATAAATGGAATCCTATAATATATTTATAATATATTTTGTTTTGGTTTTGTTTCTCTCACTAAGCATAATTCTTTTGAGACTCATCTGTGGTATTACATGTATTAATAAGTCGTTCCTTTTAATTCTAAGTAAAGGATTCCATTGTATGTATATAGCACAGTTTGTTTATATACTCAGTGAACTTTGGGGTTGTTTCTAGTTTACAACATTTCTCTTGGGTAAATAGGAGTGGAATGGCTGCATAAAATGGCACGTATATGTCAACTTTGTAAGGAATTGTTTTACACAGTGGTGAATCATTTTATATTTTACATTCCCACCGCTAGTTAATGAGAGTTTCTGTTCCTCCAAATCCTCACCCAACACCTGTCATGGTCAGTCTTGTTAACTTGAGTTACTCTATGAGGTAAGTAGTAGGGTCTCATACTTTTGATTTCCTCGGTGACTTGATGTTGAAAATCTTTTTATTTGTCTGTCCACCATTCCTATCTCTTCATTTATGAAGGAAGAGCGAGTATGCACAAGCGAGTCAGGGAGAGGGTCAGAGGGAGAGAGAGAATCTTAAGCAGACTCCACACTGAGCATGACTCTGGGGTGACTCTGGGCTGGATCCCACGACCCTGGGATCATGACCTGAGCCAAAATCAAGAGGGGGATGCTTAACTGACTGAGCCACCCAGGCACCCCTCTTTTACTCCTTTTTTTTTAAGTTTATTTATAGTGAGAGTGAGAAGGGGAGGGGCAGAGAGAGGGAGAGAGAGTGAATCCCAAACAGGCTCTGCACTGCCACCAAGGGCCTGATGTGGGGCTTGAACTTAAAAACTGTGAGATCATAATCTGAGCTGAAATGAAGAGTTGGGTGCTGAGTAACCCAGGTGCCCCTCTGTTACTAATTTAAAAAAATGTTTTTTTAATGTTTATTTATTTTTGAGAGAGAGAGAACGAAGGAACAAACGAGTGGGAGAGGGACAGAAAGCAGGTTCCAGGCTCTGAACTGTCAGTACAGAGCCTGATGCGGGGCTCGACCTCACAAACCACGAGATCATGACCTGAGCTGAAGCTGGATGCTTAACTGACTGAGCCACCCAGGCGCCCCTTTTACTCATTTTTAATGGGGTTGTTTTTGGTTTTTTTGTTTTTGAAAGTTCCTAGTGTATCCTAGGTACAAGTCCTTTATTAGATACATGCTCTGCAAATATTTTTTCCCACTCTGTCTTCTTTTCATCCAATACATCTGATAGTGTCTTTCAAAGAGAAGTTTTATTTATTTTATTTTTTTAAAGGTGCCATTAGTTAAGGTTTATTTATTTTGAAAAAGAGAGAGTGAGTATGAGCGGTGTAGGGACAGAGAGAAAGAGAGGGAGAGAGAATTCCAAATAGGCCCCATGCTATCACTGAACCCAATGTAGGGCTTCAACACATGAACTGTGAGATCATCACCTGCGCTGAAACCAAGAATCAAATGCTTAACTGCCTGAGCCACCCAGGCACCCCAAGGGCAGAAGTTTTAAATTTTTTAATATTTAAAGTCCTTATCAACTTGTTCTTACCGATGATGCTTTTGGTGTCGTATTAAGAAATCTTTGCCTAACCCAAAGTCGTAAAGATTTTTTTGCTGTTTCCTCCTAGAGGTCTTATCAACCTTTTACATTTAGGCCTATTATTTATTTTTAGTTAATATTTATATCTAGTGCCAGGTATGAATTAAAGTTTATATGTGCGCATATACCCACGGATTTGTTTCCATTACCATTCATTGGAAAGGCTGCGCATTCTGGACTGTATCACCTGTGTACCCTTGTCAAAAATAAGTTGTCTATAAATGTTGAAGTCTCCTTCTGGACTCTTTTTTTGGACTCTATTGACTTATATGTCTTTCTTGATTCCTGTGCTGTATTGATAACTGTGGCTTAAATCAGGTTGTGGTAGCCTTGCAACTGTGCTCTTTTTCAGTCATTTTAGCTATTATAGGTCCTTTGAATTTCCATGAATTTTAGAATTTATAAAAACATGGGAATTGTGTTGC
The DNA here is from genome assembly GCF_024362965.1 of Panthera pardus. Lineage (NCBI taxonomy): Eukaryota > Metazoa > Chordata > Mammalia > Carnivora > Felidae > Panthera > Panthera pardus. The sequence continues at coordinate 96,004,355 of NW_026526765.1, forward strand.
ATCTATAGGTCAATTCAAGTCTCGCGCTCATGAAAAACACATATCCCTCCATTTACTTAGGTCACCTTTAATTTCAAAAATATTTTGTAGTTTGCAGATTTTGCATATCTTTTTGTAGATTTATCCTTAAGTATTTCATATTGATAATGTTTAAATGGTATTTTTGATTTTCATTTTACTGCTAGTATATAGAAAACAGCTGGTATTTATGTATTGATCTTGTAATTTGCAACTTTGCTAAACTCAGTAGTTCTAGTGCTTTTTTGAACTTTTTGTAGATTCCATGGACAATCATGTTGTATGCAAATAGTTTGTCTTTTCTAATTTAGATGCCTTTTATTATTTATTTATTTATTTATTTATTTATTTTTCTTGCATTACCACAGTGACTAGTTCCTCCACTGGCTGAACTTTCAACAGAGTTAAATAGAATTGTTGCTTGTTCCTGATCTTAGGTGGAAAGCATCGAGTATTAAGTGTGATGTTAGTTGTATGTTTTTCATGGATGCTCTTTATCAAGTTAAGGACATTCCTATCTATTCTGAGTGCTAAAAGTTTTGTTTTTAATCAGGATATCAGATTTTGGCAAATGCCTTTGCTACATCTACTGAGATAAACATATGGTTTTTCTTTTTTGCTTTGTCGTATAATGAAGGACATTTACTAATATTAAAATGTTAACTCAACTTTTCATTTTAGTGGCAAAATCCACTTAGTAATGATGGGTTATCTTTTTCTATATTGTTGGATTTCACTTGATATTGTTATTTTTTTAATATTTATTTTATTTTTGAGATAGAGCATGAGCTGGGGAGGAGCAGAGAGAGAGAGGGAGACACAGAATCTGAAGCAGGTTTCAGGCTCCGAGCTTTCAGCACAGAGCCTGACATAGGACTTGAACTCACGAACTGTGAGACCATGACCTGAGCTGAAGTTGGCTGTTTAACCAACTGAGCCGCCCAGGTGTCCCTCATTTGATAATTTTTAAATTAAAAAAATATTTTTAACGTTAATTTTTGAGAGACAGAGAGACAGAATGCAAGTGGGGGAGGGGCAGAGAGAGAGGGACACAGAATCCAAATCAGGTTCCAGGCTCCGAGCTGTCAGCACAGACCCCGACCCGGGGCTTGAACCCACAGACTGTGTGATCACAACCTGAGCCAAAGTCAGTTGCTTAACCAACTGAGCCACCAGATGCCCCTATTGATCATTTTTAAAATACATTTTGCACCTGCAGTATCTTTCTAGGATGTATCACAGCTTACAATTATTTTTTTTCCTTTTTCTTTTGAATGGAATGTAAGCTTCTTGAGTACAAGTTCTGACAGGACAAAATACATTTTGTTTACTTTTTTATTCCTAACACCCAGCTCAGGGATGGCATATAGCAGGTGCCCAGCAAGTAATTTGCTGTTGAAACTAGTGTCAAGAGTTGATGCTGGAGAAGTACTGAGACCTCGTCATGAAAGGTCTCATCTGCCAGGCTAAGGAATTTGGAGTGAATCCTGGAGACACTGGGGAGCCACTGAACAATTTTGTGTAAGGAATGACCCACAGATGACGGAAAATAGACTAAAAAGGAACTAGCCTGGTGACTGGGAGAGCATTTCCCAATTACTGAAGAAATGCAGTGGAGTGATGTTGAGGGCTTCAACTAAGGCATTGGACACAGGATGGAGAAGAAAGAGGTGTGAGTGATAGGAAGAAGGTAGGATGGAGACCACGTGAGGGACACTATGTGAAGGGAGTGGAGAAGAGGATTTAGGATACTGATCACGAATGGGGAAACACAAAGGGTGTAATTGGGAGGCTGGAAGGACTGGTGGGGTTGAGGGGCTGTGGGACAGCCAACCGACAGCTGCACATGTGTTTGGGGACCTCTGCTCTGAAAGTATGGATTTGGATTGTTCATGTATGGGTGGTAATGAAAGCCAGGGGAGTGTTGTGAATCCCCTCTTCTTCTTCTTCTTTTTTTAAATGTTTATTTATTTTGAGAGAGAGAGAGAGAGAGAGACAGCGTGTCAGTCGGGGCGGGGGGGGGGGGGGGCGGGCAGAGCGAGAGGGAGACACAGAATCTGAAGCAGGCTCCAGGCTCTGAGGTGTCAGCACAGAGCCTGACGCGGGGCTCGAACTCACGAGCTGGGAGATCATGACCTAAGCTGAAGTCGGACACTTAACGGACTGAGCCACCCAGGCACCCCTGGGAACCCGTGCTCTATAGCATGCTGTACTTAGCTCTGTAGTGATACTTGGTATATCCCATAATGTCAGCTGCTTCAGCTAGTCTGTGAGCTTCTCCAGGACAGCTGGAGAATCCTTAGACTAGTGCTGTGTCTGGTCATTAGTAGGACCTGAGTATTTGGTGAAGGGTTTGAGTTATGGCTCTGCCACTTGCTCTGAAAGTAAACAAGTTGCTTAACCTAACAACACTTCAGTTTTCGTATCTGTAAAATGAAGAAAATAGCGACCTCATTTGTTTATGAGAGGAGTAAAAAACATGTGGTATCTCAATAAAAGTTAGTTTGTTCCATCTTAGTGAAGTGAATATAAAAGTATCTAGGGAAAAACAGCTGTAGAGAAAAGCCTTTCCATTTTTTTAAAGACTCCAGCAAGAAAGATCTTGTGTCCCTATTGAGGACTCATTTATTCATGTGTTTCTTGTTGTATTTAATAATTATTTACTTTTCATTTAGGCTCGAGTGCTAAATGTGAAATACCAGATGGGTAATTGTTCTTCGCTTGAGTCTAAAGATGAAAACTATCATGAAAAGTCTATATCGTGATTAGTAGTAACGCAGTGAAACATAAAAGTACATCTGCCAAAGTCACAGGTCTGTTGCATTCCATGGCTGTCCTTTCGATTATTGGACTCCAAAACTGAAAAGTAAATATTGGGGGCACCTAGGTGTCTCAGTTGCCTAAGTGGCCGACTCTTGATTTTGGGTCAGGTCATGATCTATGGTTTGTGGAATCGAGCCCTGCATTGGGCTCTGTACTGACAGTGTAGAACCTGCTTGGGATTCTCTCTCTTCTGCTCTCTCTCTTTGCCCCCCCACCCCAACTTGAGTGCGTTTTTTTCTCTCTCTCTCTCAAAATAAATAAACTTAAAAAAATAGAAATGTAAATATTCTTGTTAAAATGGAATCTAGTAAAAGTCCTAACATAAATGTAATGGGGGCTATTTCAGTTTTGAAAAATTTAGTTTGGTTTGAATGCTAACTGTAACCTAATTCTTGGCCTGGCTTAATATTATAAATAATATTTTAAATATTTTCTCTAGGTTTCTGTTTATCCCCAGCTTTCTTTTAGTTAAGAGAGTTGCTTTTCTAGTTATAGTAAATACTTTTTTCGAGAAAGAATACTTAACTGATTAGTACTTTTGTTGAGAAAATGCTAGATGAGGGGGGCCTGGGTGGTTGAGTCAGTTGAGCATCGGACTCTTGATTTCAGCTCAGGTCATGATCCCAGGGTGGTGTGTGTGGGATAGAGCCCCACGTCGAACTCTGCCCTGACAGCTCAGAGCCTGCTTGGGGTTCTGTCTCTCTCTTTCTCTCTGTCTCTCCCCAGCTCACTCACGTGTGCGTGCTCTCTGTCTCAAAAAAAAAGAAAGAAAGAAAGAAAAAGAAAAGAAAATGCTACTTTGTTTTACGTTGCCAAGGGCAAAGAATGAAAACTGTGTAGGTAGGAGCCAATAATAACAGATGTAAGTTTCTAAACTAATAACCTAACATTTTGCTAATAAAGAGATAGTGAAATTGTAGTCATTATAAACATACACGGAATGTTACCAAGCTCTGCATAGTGGAAAAAGAGTCAAGAGTTGAGAAGCTTGGGTTCAAGGTTTGGTACATTCATCACCCCAGGAAAGACCCTTATGTTTTCTGTCTGCTTAAAAACTGTGATTCTAATGATGAGAAGGTGAAAGGAATGATAGTCTACTCTGTCTTGATGGGGTGGTGGGTCAGCTGATTCATCCCCTAGATGAATGCACCCGTATACAGTTTTATCAGTTGGACTGTGAGACAAGCATAGATGTACCTGATATTCACCACCTGATGGAAGAAAGTTAAGATTTACATAAACGGTCAGTTAGTAATGGACACATGCCCTGAGAGGGAGTCCTATCGGGACTGTGTTTAAATGATGGTCCCTGAGCCCCATTTAAAATAAGAAACATTTCTAGAAAGTACTGGGGGACAAGTGGCAGAAATCTGTCACGAGGATTTCCATCTCCACTAGGCCACTTACATTGACAATTGACTAACTGTTCTCTCTGCAACCCTCTCCATCCCTGTCAAAGCAAGAACATGATTTTCCCACTAGTGCTGCCCCTGGTTTCTAAGGGGAGCTTTCTTGGGACCCAGGATGTTACCCCAATTATTGTATTTAGTCTTCAGAGACTTTAGATATGTAGGTTTCAAGGATTTGGGACAGTTAAATGAAAACGATGACTTCCTTGAATTTTCTACCCTGACTCTCCATATCAGAGCCTTCTTAGCACTGCTTGTGTTAAATTCAGATTTAGCTACATCTCGGCCAACTGTGCATTCACCTAAGAATCACAACCAAAACTATACTGGTTTAATTTATTTCATTTCCATATGCTTTGAGGTAATGCAAGTGCTTTTAGTAGAGCTAATAAGATGAATAATTTTATTTCACTTAAAATCTTAATGTTATCATCTTTGTGGATGTTATATTTAGTATATATTACAAATAGCTATTTTAATTGCTTTTACCCTTTCGTAAAGTTGGTAGATTAAGAAACATAAGCGAAGACTCTTTTTGAGCTATATTCTCAGTGCCCCCAGAAATTTGTGTTTCTCAAAGATATTAACAGCTGTTTATATAATTAAGTTGGCAGTGATTCACTAAATATATTTTGTTCTCAGGTCATCCTGATAGCACCAATTTTAATCATAGCATTTATCTTCAGACATATTTTCTTCTCTCATGTATAAAATCTACAATCTTGGAAGAAAAGCCAAGTAAAGGAGAATGAAATGCCACTGCCCTATTTTAAATCTTTCTGCGTCAGGCACAAGGTTAGCTTGGGAAAAGAGAATTGTCTCCAGGGAGAGGTGTTACCTTTTATCTGTGTTTTAACTGTGTGTGCCTTACTTTTAGTTAGGTTTTTGTTGTTGTTAGAGTATTTTCTTTTTTTTTTTTAATTTTTAAAAAATGTTTGCTTGCTTATTTATTTATTTATTTTTAGAAAAACAGCATGTGCTCATGGGGGAGAGGCAGAGAGAGAGAGGGAGAGAGAGAATCCCAAGCAGGCTCTGTTGCTGTCAGTACAGAGCCTGACGTGGGGCTCCATCCCACAAACTGTGAGGTCATGACCTGAGCGGAAATCAAGAGCTGGATGCTTAACTGACTGAACCACCCAGACGCCTCACCATTACAGTATTTTCATTCATATCTGAGGACAATATTGCTGACCAGATCAGTTCCTGATGTAAGGATATACAGATACAGATGTCAGATTTCATTAATAGTAACCTTGACAGTGTTTTCAAATCCTCCTTGGTAGTTCAAAAATACTGTGTAGTGAACATCCTTCAAAACAGGTTCAGAGTACCCAGAAATAATTTAAAAAAAACATTCTTTAGAGGATTTACATATCCTAGACCTTCCAATGATAGACTCTAGGTATAGTCACTTTAAAAAATACATGGAGGGGTGCCTGGGTGGCTCAGTCAGTTAAGCGTCAGACTTCGGCTCAGGTCACGATCCCGCGGTCCGTGAGTTCGAGCCCCGCATCGGGCTCTGGGCTGATGGCTCAGAGCCTGGAGCCTGCTTCCGATTCTGTGTCTCCCTCTCTCTCTGCCCCTCCCCCATTCATGCTCTGTCTCTGTCTCAAAAATAAATAAAACGTTAAAAAAAAATTAATAAATAAATAAAAATAAAAAATACATGGATAAAATCTAAAAGTGAAGTCTTGTGTGGCCATGTAACTGAGCCTCAGGAAAGACCCTTAACTTTGTTGGGCCTTTCTCTCTCATAAACAGGGGATAAAATTCTTTATCTCATAGGAATGTCATGAGGATTAAATGAGGTCATTCAGCATAGTGTCTGGCACATAGCAAGTGCCTAATAAATTGTAAATAGTATTGAATATTTATTTTCACTGAATTTATTTTTCTCTTTTAAAGAAAGTTTTCTGAGGCCCCTTCCCTGCTTTTCCTATTTCTTGTGATGAGCTGATACCTTATGTTCCCTCTTAGACTTTGGTTAAATTGTGATTTTGGCGAAGGTGGAGTTAGGCCCCTTCTAGCACACCTTTTTCCTCCCACCCCTCAGCACATGCCTCAGGAGATCTCGTCTAGCATCACAAAGGGACCCTTTTTTTAATTTTTATGGTTTAACAAAATTTTTTTTTCTACATTTATTTATTTTTTGAGAGACATAGAGACACAGAGCACAAGTTGGGGAGGGGCAGAGAGAGAAGGAGACACAGAATCTGAAGCAGGCTCCAGGCTCTGAGCTGTCAGCACAGAGCCCGACGCGGGGCTGGAACTCACGGACCATGAGATCATGACCTGAGCCGAAGTCGGACGCCCAACTGACTGAGCCACCCAGGTGCCCCATGGGACCCTTTTTTTATAATGTGAAAAAATTTATATTTATATTTAGGCAGCTGGACACAGTATAGATGATCCCAATTTTGTTTGCAACATCCAAAACATCATAGTCAGGAGCCAGTCGAACATATGCCTTCTTCTCTCCATCAGCCCTGATCAAGGTGTTGATCTTGGCCATGTCAGTGTCATAGAGCTTCTTCACAGCCTGTTTGATCTGGTGCTTATTGGCCTTGAATCCACAATGAACACAAGTGTGTTGTTGCCTTCTGTTTTCTTCATGGCTGACTTGGTATAAGGGGGAACTTGAGTGCATCATGGTCAAGCTTGTTTGTCCTGGGGGGACCCATTTCTGAAAGCTTTGGTCATGGCCATCTTTCACCACAGCCACTCCAAAGGTGTAGCAGATACTGGCTTAAGTAGTTCAGGACTGGGCATGTTGTGATGTGGAGAGAAGGAATGACATCTCCTCAGGGACCTCCTAGAAACTACAAGAACATATCTATTTATCTCTGTATGCCTTCTGCCTGACGCAGTGTCTGAACACAGCAGGGGGATAGCAACAGTTGAGTAAATAATTGAAGGAAAATTCTCTTAATATGGATGCAGGAAGACCCAAAACCTTCAAGATCTAAATGAATCTCTAATGGGAAAGATCCAGATTCCATTGTAGGAAAGTATGATCTCATGGCACTCCACAAATCATACAAAATAGCCCATTTGCCTCTCAGTGTTGTTGTAAAATGCTTCTCTACACAAAGTGTGAGACTTTTTTCCCCATTTTATATTGATTGCTATATAGACAAGAACTCTAAATAGCACCCCTTGTTGGGGCACCAGGGTGGCTCAGTCAGTTAAGTGTCTGACTCTTGGTTTTGGCTCAGGTCATGATCTCATGGTTCATGGGTTTGAGCCCTACATCGGGCTCTGTGCTGACAGCATGGAGCTGGCTTTGGAGTCTCTCTCTCCCTTTCTCTGCCCCTCCCCGACTCATTGTCTTTCCTTCTCTTTAAACAAACAAACAAACAAACAAACAAACTTTAAAAAATAAAAGTAAGAGAGGCACCTCAGTGGCTCAGTTGTTTAAGCGTCCTACTTGGGCTCAGGTCATGATCTCATAGCTCGTGCGTTCAAGCCCCACGTTAGGCTTGCTTTGGCTTATGTTTCTCCCTCTCTTTTTCTGCCCCTCCCCTGCTCACCCTCTGGCTCTCTTTCTCTTTAAAAAATAAACATTAAAAAAGTAAATGCAAATAAAAATAGGAAAAATTAAAAGCACCCTTGTCACTATTTTTCCATGATAGCAAGTTGTCTTTGAAAACGATTGTAAAAATTTGTTGAAGTTCTTTCTCTATTTAGATAGACATGTTTTAAGTATAATGAACTATGGTTTTTGTTACCGGACAGAACCAGTTCTGAATTCAGCACCCCTGAGTGGCTGCTTGCCACTCAAAAATCAATAATGGAGAGACAGGGATGGTGGGAAAGGAAAAGTTGCTTTATTCAGGAAGCTGGGAACCTGGGAAGACAGTGAACCGAAGTCCCAAAGACCACCTTCCCTGTCTTGGCAAAAGCAGAGGGTCTTAGAGGGGAAGGCGAGGGACATGGACGGGCGTGAGTGGGCTCCCTGCAGTGGAAGTGGGTGCCCAGGTGGTTAGTTGTGTGTGAACATGACCTCAAATAGATGTGCTAGCATGAGCAGTGGCTTTTTGCAAATGTGGTTAGTTCTTCTCTTCCGGGAAAGTCTGGTTCTTCACTCCTAAAGGCCTATGGTCTGCAGATCTCAAGGGAAGCAGATTAGTTTGGCTACAGACTACGGGACTTAAATCAGCAAGCATGGGGTGCATAAACTTGAAGCCACTTAACCCTTAAGATGGATTGGAGGGCTGTTACAGTTTGTTATTACTTGTTACCAGGAATTTCTCTTACATATGAATTCAAATGAATCAGGCTTTTTCTGTGGGTTGGTGGTTTTGTTTTTTCCCCACCAGTCTGGACTTAAATAACATCGGGTCCAGCTGTCTTTGAATTTTTATCTGGCTTCATAATAAAGCTTTATAGTTGGTTCTCACCATCTGGATCACACTGGGGAAGGTAATCGGACTTTCATTTTGCAATTATTTTAACCTTGGCCAGTGGAAACTGACAATGGAAACTTTCAGTTCCTGTGAAGGTCAGCAATTTAAACTTGCAATATCTATAGAAAGCATACTTCATTGTGGGCTTAGCCTAGAAGATCTGAACCAGTAAAGGAGTAAACTGGGGGTTGGTCATCAGGCAGAGGGTATGTGAGAACCCCTCCCACTGTTTCACTGAGCAGTTAAGGGGATTCAGTGCACCCAATCCTAAATGTTTTGTGTGCAGAAAGAGCTGTGTAAATCCTAAATGTTGATGGCGGAGGACATTTTTGGCATGAGATATTATTTCCTTTCTTCTTTGGCCAATGAGGAAATTAAAATTGTTTGCTTTCTTCTTTCAGAGAATGGTTAGTCTGTATATGGGAACTCTTTTGAGAATTTCCCCTCTCACATTATAATCTCTAATTAAATCTCCTTCATAGAGATGTGATTTGTGTATCACAGATACCCCCTTCCCCTGGTAAGATAAGAGATGATTTGGGGCTCCCTCAAGTAGAAACCTTAATCCACACCCCTCCTGGGTCAGCTTTCCCTCCTTCCACTGACACTGCTCTTGGCCTCTGGCTAGCTTTTCAGTCTTACCTAGTATCCCTGGCATTCTGGGTAGGTAGAATTGTGCCTCCTTTATTAGCTAAGTGTCTCCACTGAAGAGTCATCACTAACCTGTTTGTTGTGAGGTGTGTGAATGGACTGGAGGTTATCCCTATAGCCATGTCACTGTCACTTGCGTTGCATTAGGAATAACTCTGAGTGTGACCAGGGGAACATATTAGGAATAGGAATGTCATCTGTCATGTGTTGCATCGAAGGAGGAAAAACAAGCTTGAAAAGCATTGTGTTAGACTTTTGATCAAAGAGCTTATTCTCTATCTACTTTTATAATCCACACAGGGGTAAGCATGTCTCACACATAGTATGGGCTCAATACATTCCTGAATGAACCGAGTACGACTCAACAGTTGGTAAATTTCTTGAACCATTATTCTGAGAAAGAAAGAAATGTGCAGCGTTTTGGGGTTGTTCTGACATCACGCATCAAAAACATGAATTTCCTTCTTGTAAGTGTCCTACTGTAGGTGGAAATTGAGTAGTGCTTTGCTCACCACCAGCCAGTACTGCTGTCCAGAACCATTAGATACAAGGGTCGCTTTCATAATCCACCATTGCAATATCATGCCTTATGTTTTTCTGCCTAGGTGGTTCTGGTAAAATTGTTATCACAAGTTATTACCTTTCAGTCTAACCTATCTGAAGGAAAAGCTGGCTGATACTGTCATTTGAGGACTAAGAAATATTTGTCTAGACGTTTGATCCAATCTGTATTTTTATTTGATGTGTAATTGGCGAGAAAATCGCAAAGACAAATTTAAATGCTTGCATCTCTAACCTTGTCACAGTGTCTGAGCATTCATTCATCATCATTATCTTGGATTCCTGCAGCCAGCAGACTTCATAGGAAAGCAAGCACTGAAACAGATTAAAGCCAAGGGGCTGAAACGGAGACTGGTCTGCCTCACCTTGGCAACGGACGATGTTGATCCGGAGGGAAATGAAAGCATCTGGTATGATGGCAAGGTGAGTGCTGAGGACCTTGTGGCTAGGGGCCACTGCAGCTTTTCTGTACCAGAAACTCTCCTTGTCTCTATTTCCTTTTAGGATTTTGTTTTTTGGTTTTTGTTTGCTATTTACCTATCTTTTGGTTGGGTCATACACTTTGATTTCTGAGCTGTCATTCAAGAAGCAGAAATCATTTAACTGAAAGGAAAATGAAATGCTACTCATTTTAAAAAACATAAAATTCTCTATGCTTTGATTAAAGAAAATAAAACCAAGGGCTTAAAATTCAATGGGCAATGAGGAAGGTACGAGTTAGAGGGTAAAATGATCTACATGCTCACTCCACATCCATATCTGTGAATGCAAGAGATGAATTTTGTAAAGAATTTGGCATGATGGTTTAGCTTCTAAGACATCTTTGAGAAAGAGGTAATTCTAACCTGAGCACATCAGAAGAAAAAAAAATCCAAATGAAAATATCCATGACAACAGCGAGTAGAGCCTTGGAAAGTAAAGCGAGCGGTAGAAACCATTTAGTTCTTCAGAAAGAGTAAATGTGCCTTCTTCCCATTTGGGCATGTTAGGTTTTATTCTATCAGCATCCAGTAAAACCAGATAACTTACCAATTGAACTTCATTTCTTTGACTTTTTACAACTATTTGTAAAACCCAGTTTGGTTTAAGATTTTGCTGTGTTCTGGCCGGTGTTAGCAGGCAGATGTGGGACTCTGCTTAGACCACGGGGTAAGCACAGGGCCTTCAGAGCTCATCCAAACAGCTGCTCCATATTGAACAAGATCTGCTTGGTTGGTCCATACCCAAAGATTCAGAGATTTGGTGCCTGGGTTTTTTCTCAAGCACTGCAGCCTACTTGATACTTGTTTCCATTTTCTTCTTCTCTTCAGTGACAAAAAGAGCCCTGGAAGTGAGGAGAGCCATTGGCATAAAATCTCAGCCTTTGGGATCAATTGGCTCTCAGCCAATGGCCATTTGGACTGAGGCATGGGTTCATTTGATGTAGAACTAACATCTGCAAAGTTTCTACTATGTGCTGGATATTTTTTGTGTACTACTCTAATTTTATAACACCCCTCCTAGATGGGTATGATTATCTCAATTTAGAGTTTAGACTTTGGGGTTCAGATCCCAACTAACTTGCTTGAGGTTGCATAGTGACTGACAGAGCTGATTTCTGATCTGTGTATAGGCGGACTTTGAATTGCTTACCCTTTCTCCTAAGCCATGCTGAGTAGGCCAATTTGCTCTTGTCTCTGTCTCTGCTGTCCCACAGTATTCTCTTCAGCACTTAACCATAGACCCACAGTTCTTGTACATCCCAAAGCAGGTGGATGTTATTAGACACAATGAAGCCAAAGATTTTTTTTTTTTTTTTTCAGATTTCAAGTTCTTTCTTAAGAACCTCTTCACCTTTAATTGTTCTAAGGTTGTTTACCTGTTTCAACCATTCTTACCTCACTGTCTCCCCCCTTCTTTTGGTTCTAAATCTCTGGTTCAGATTTTTTTTTTTTTTTAAGTTTATTTATTTTGAGAGAGCGGGGAGAGGGGCAGAGAGGGAGGGAGAGAGAGAATCCCAAGCAGGCTCTGTGTTGTTAGTGCAGAGCTCCACACGGAGCTCAATCACACAAACCAAGAGACCATGAACTGAGTTGAAATCAAGAGTCAGATGCTTAACCTATTGAGCCACTCAGGTGCCCTGAGACCTCTTTTCTTAATAAGCATTTCCTCCAACTTCACATTCACCTGCAACTTTCAACTGATACACACCTCTGCCATTAACTAGCTGCTTGACCTGATCTTAGCCTCTCTGGACTTCCATTTTCTCATCCTAGAAAATGAGCCGTGTCAAGTTTCCCCCACCCCATCTTCTGTTTTTCCTGTTCTCACTCTATTTTCATCCAGCTTTCTAATATGGTCCACGCCCACCCTTGCGCTGGCTTTCCGTTTTGGCCGTAGGTTGCAGATTATGCCATTGTGTTCTGTATGCAACCCCAAACCAACCCTGATAAACATGGTGTGAGTCTTAACACCCAAATTCAAGTTAAAAAGCCTGGAAACTTGTACCTTAAACTTACACAACATTACACGCCAACTATATCTCAAAGCTGGGAATGGGGGACCTGGAAACCCCAGTTCCTTTTTGAATTTTACTTCCTTTGCTGTTTCTGTGCACTGAGTTTACATCCTATATTCTTCATCTTTCTTCCCATATGCCATCTGCTTACAGAGCTGTTAATCCAGTTGTAGTTGGCTTTATAAATCAAATATCCCTTGAATTTCCTGATATCCACTTGTCTGCTCTTTGTTGCTCAGTAGGGTGATCGTCTCATCCTGCAGATGAATCTCCTGGATCCTCTTTATACTCTGGAATGAGATGACATACTTTTTGTTCTTGCTTCCTGACTTTGTTGAGACTTGTACTGCCTTTGGTATTTGGTATTCTATTCTTGCAAATATTTTCTAGGCAGTGGGGATGCGGCAGTGCATAAAACAGACAAGCATCTCTGCCTCCATGGGTCTTACGTCCCAGGGGAGAGAGAGTAGACAACGAACATACTAAATGAAATAAAATGGCACATCTGAGAGTGATGAGTGCCCTGGGGAAAAGTAAAGTCCAATTGAGAGATGGGCAGTGATGGAAGGAGAGATCAGGATTTTAAATAAGGTTTAATTTTTGAAAAAGAGTGGGCATGCAAAGGGCTTCTGTTATAAAAGCAGCTTTGCTGGGAAGTTTTAAAGATGCGTGGTAGAAATGAAGTTTGGAGAGTTGAGAAAGCTGTCTTTTTTTTATTATTTATAAACAAAAACACACAGAGACAGCCAAAGAAACACCATGTATCATCCAACTTAAATTATGTTCTCTCTTTCAAAGGCCATCTACCATGTTACCTCCCCTAAGCCAGAGGTGCCTTTAATTCTCACAAAGGGAGGAATGAGACAAGGCTGAACAAAAATGAGGATTGCTTATATTGGTAAAAGGAGAGCCTGTGATTAACAAAGAATATGAAAATCTACTAGGCAGAAGGTGGGCACAGGTTGTTCTTGTGATTCACTGAGCAAAGAGAAGAAATAGATTTAATTGAATCTGGAATATTTTAAGGTAGAAGGATATAAAACTGTTGCTAGGGAAAACCTTTCCTTAGAGATTTCGTAATGAGATAAAAGGAAAGGCCAGACTTGGGAAATACTCGGGTTACTCGGCATTGAATTAGAGAGAAATGAAAGGGGAAATGAAAGTAATCTAGCAGAAAGCAATGCATTCAATAAATATTTAAAAAAAATAGCACTCTTGCAATAAATACACTATTTCTTTACGTTACTCATGCAGGCATAATTGCAAGATGAATCACTGCTGGGATTTTAAGAGATGGGAAGGCCTGGGGAATCTCTGAAGAGGGATGGTGGGGTTTTGACCCATTGAGTTAGGGGCTTTGGCCAAGAGACTTGGTCTGACCTCTTCTTATATTCTTAAAATGCCCAAGCAAATCAGGTCACCTCTCCAGGGCTCCAAACACAAACCTCAGGCTTACAGACTAGGAAGTGAAGCCAAGATTACCAAGAAAGTCTTTCAAGGAGCTGTGATTAAAACTCCAACCTTCCTGACCCAAAGCTCTGCCTTACATTACTTAACTATGATCTAAAAGAGAAAAACCATTTTAAAGCATATGTGTTCTCTCAGCAATACCTTGGCAGTTAATAACCTGCCAGAGAAACAGCTTTTACTAATGAATGCTTTCATGTTTGTTTGTTTTTTAATCAACCAGTTCTCCCCATAATAAGCTCAGAAATGATACGGAGAGGTTTCTGATTTGGGGATTCAGTGAGATAATTACAAACTGGGACCACAGAGCTAGGAGTCTGTACTTACTGTCATAAATGTGTCAGCATCTCAAAGACTAGAAATGCTATAATAAGACTGTTGATTGTAGTGGACTCTTTGCTGAGGCAGCTGAAAGATCACTGGCCGATTCATGTCCATGAATATTTTTCAGCACCAGCTACAAGCAGCCCGCTGTGTGAAACAGGGAGGCTGTAAGGATTAGTGCAACGCTGTGTAGCCAGGAGAAGCCATTTTGAGTAGGGCTATTTATCATATTTTGCTTTTGTTGTCTTCCTTTTACATTTTTTCAAATGTGGTGTTTTAACCTGATGTTGTTGTATTGCTTTTTTTTTTTTTTTTTGCATTCTACTGTTTCTCTTTCATCTTTTCCTTCAGATCTAGTTTCCACTCATTTTCTTATCTTTGTAACAAGCCTGATGAGATTTTTTTTTTTTTTTTTTTTTTTCTGCATAAAGGCTTTGTTTTCATCTCCTAGGTTTTGTTTGTTTGCTCAGTGCTTTTCTCTGGTTTACCATCCCAGTTTATTCCATTTCATCCTCCCTAATTTTGATTGCTCATGCCTAATTCCATGTCTCCACTCATCCTGCAAAGTTTCGTCCCCCTTATATACCTACTAATTCCACCCACCTTCAAAATGTAGAACAAATCCTGGCTTAATTATGTTGACTTTCTTGGCTTCCTGGTTATATTTTCCCGCATCTCTGTGTTAATTTCTCAGCTAGGCTAGAAGCTCGTGAGGGTAGGAACCAGACCTCAGTCATTTTCTAGAATGCCCAGCAAAATGTTTTGTACCTGGTAGATCTAGAGAGGGCAAAGTTGACATTAATTTAAGGGCCTCGCCATCTCCAGGAATCGCTAAATGCTATATATTCATAGAGAAAGTTCGCCTCATATTGACTACTGATGTATCAATAGTTTATTTCACCACTATTTTGGCAGGCCGTATCCTAAACCACAAGAGGAACACTTGAGTAAATTTACATTTGGATTATTAGGAATTTTCCCTTGTATCTATTATTGCCATGCTGGTTGGAAGATAATGCTTTTCAAATTTAAAGCAAAAATATTTGAGTCTTCCTCCCATCAGATCTCTTGCCACCAAACTGAGCAAAGTAGTGCCAGCTACTCAAAAAAACCAGGTGTTCTTACCTAAAAGTGAGAAGTGTGAGAGTACTGTTGATGATGTATTTTGAGAATTATTTTTCATAATTTGTAAGCCTGAATTCACTTACAAGAATATTTTCTGCCCGCTGTTAGCCCCATAAACAGTATTCCCTAAAACTTTCAGATTGTAAGGCAAACCTATTTTTTCAGAGTTCAGTCTGGAGAGGAGGAGCACATGGCTGTGGCCAAGCTGCTGAGGATGGCTGGGTCTTGTTTTTCAGGTGGTTGGCAACACGACGTCTGGAAGCTACAGTTACAGCGTCCAGAAGAGTCTGGCGTTTGCCTATGTGCCTGTTGAGCTAAGTAAAGTAGGACAACAGGTGGAAGTTGAACTGTTAGGCACAAATTATCCAGCAACCGTCATACAGGAACCCTTGGTATTGACAGAACCAGCCAGAAACCGGCTTCGGAAGAAAAATGGAAAGGACAAAATTTGAAAAAGACCCTCAGCAGGCAATTGAATTATGTTTGCTCTATGACTACCAAAAATCATAACTGAGTTTTGGGGGGAATACAAGAAACCAATAATTCATGGGTTCATTCAAATGAGTAATTTGAATAATTCATTCAAAATCATCAAAATCTAGATTTCTCATCTTAATAAAATAACAATTCTGTTCTAAACAAGGAAGAAAAATGGATTAGTGATGTACTTTGTTCTTTCAAATGAAGGTATTTGAAATGAATGTTTTTATTACCCTATATTGTTTATGAAATTCAGCAAAACATTTAGGTGTTTGCGAATATACAATCACTATTATAACTGAATTAGAGGAAATTATATAATTGTAAGAGCATATGCATATGGTTCTTGTTACCTGACAACAAACTAACTGTTCTACATAAAAACAAATGCAATACTATTCATTGATGTGTTTCATTAGGAAACAGTAGTTGAATAAGGGATAGTTTTAATTTTTATAATGTATTACAATGAAAACAGTAAAATTTAATATTGATACATAAATTGTTATTCAACTCTCTGAAACACTTATTTTCCTAATGCATTCCCTGAAAGCAGTATTATGGGACATCATTATTGTCCTTCCAAAGGTTGTTTTAAAAGAGTAGTTGCAAAAAGAACAGGCTTCCAAAGGAAGCATTGCTTGAAGACCTTTTGAAATGAAGCTGAAACATAGATTGTGCCAGTAAAAACACAGTTTGAATACTGAACACCTCTCTTTGGGAAAGAATTAATGCAAGTTGACATCACATGTGCCGTTCTGAATATCATTTCACGAAGCATCTGACAAAGCAGGTCAAACAAGAGCTAAAGAGATGACAGGATGGCCCTTAGCACTATGTACAGCAAGAAAAAAATCCATTTAGACATAATTCCCTCATAAATTTTTTGAAATTAAATTCAGTGGACTGAACAAATCAACCTTTTTTTTTGTAAAAGGTAACTTATCACTTAAAATTTGTTACACACACATTTGTTAAACGTTTATTGAGCTTTTCCTGGGTATTAAAGTTGGATGTGAGACGTAAAATTCTGTAATTAGAACAGATTATAAAATAATTTCTTAACTTGTAAGTGTTGCAAAGATGCCAAGCGTACATACATTTAAAATGTTTCATTAAAGCAATCATATATTAGAATTCCAGCAGACCATTAATTTCCCTTCCATGTATCTTTATTTTATATGAGAAAAGAGGGAAATTTTCTTGGTAACAAAATTTGATAATCTTGATAACTTCCTAATTATCAAGAATATTATCTTGGTGCAGTCACTATGGAAAACAGTATGGAGGTTCCTCAAGAAAGTAAAAATAGAACTACCGTACCATATAATTTCACTTCTATGCAGAATCTAAGAAACAAAATGAACAAACATTACAAAACTCAGATACAGAGAACAAATTGGGGGTTGCCACAGTGAAGAGGTGTTGGTGGGGGGCAAAATGGATGAAGGGGGTCAAGAGGTACAAACTTCCAGCTATGAATAAGCCTTGGGGATGTAATGGAGATCATGGTGAATAGTGTTAATATAGCATGGCATATCTTAAAGTGGCTCAGAGACTACCTCTTAAGAGTTCTTATCACAAGAAAAAAATGTAACTTTGTACGGTGGTGGATGGTAGCTCAACTGGTGGGGATATTTCACAGGGTATATAAATAGCGAATCATTATTTGCACACCTGAAACTAATTGTATGAACCAATTATTCCTCAATTTAAAAAAACCCTCCAGATCCACTCTCTCAGTTTGGATATTAGGTGCTGGCTAAACCCTTTACCTGGGAGATTCCACTTCTCATTCTCTGTCTGTAGCCCTGTAACCATTAAGGTACTTATTTACCATCTCTGAATTTCTTCTCTGCAAAATAGACAATTCCAGGAGTTTTTTTAATGCATTAATTAATGATGAAAGCACAACATTGAATTCATGTCCTACTAATATAACACTAAAGCAGATCAATAAAAAGCATAGAAAATTTAGATGAATATTACATGTTTAAAGAAATCCTGCCCAGGAGCACTTGGGTGGCTCAATCAGTTAAGCATCTGACTTTAGGGCAGGTCATGATCTCATGATTCATGGGTTTGAGCCCCACTTCGGGCTCTTTGCTGTGCTGTGCGTCTGAGCCTGGAGTTTGCTTTGGATTCTGTGTATCCCTCTCTCTCTGCCCATCCCCTGCTCGTGCCCTGTCTCTCTTTCTCTCTCTCTCTCTCTCTCAAAAATAAATAAACATTGGGGCGCCTGATGCTCTGTTGGTTAAGCATCCGATTTTGGCTCAGGTCATGATCTCACAGTTTGTTGAGGTCGAACCCTGCATCAGGCTCTGTGCTGACAGCTCAGAGCCTGGATCCTGCTTTGTATTCTGTGTCTCCCTCTCTCTGTCCCTCCCCTGCTCATGCTCTGTCTCTCTTTCTCTCAAAAATTAATAAAAGCATAAAAAGAAAATAAAAAATAAACATTAAAAAAGAAAAGAAATCCTCATGGTATAAAAGAAATGTATTTCCTGATTTCCTTAAGAAGTTGTGCTCTTTCTTTTGTGGTATGTTGGGTGCTATTAAGTCACCCTGGCACTCCCACACCAACCTAGCCAGTGGGCCTGGCCTAGGTGCCAGGTTTGGCATCAGCCAATGCACAGGCTGATGTGTTAATGACCAATTAACACAATGTGGCCATGAAAAGATGGACCAAATTAACCAGACTTTATCCCATGGGAGTTTCAAGTGTGAAACATCCAAATAAAATGATTAGGACTGAAAGCTGAAGTTGAAAAGATGAAGAAAAGAAGATGAAAGAGAAGCCTTGGGGTAACCAGAGCTCCTGAGAAGAGGAGTGGCCCTGAGAGAAAGACCAGATTCTGAAGCTTTCAGTTCCCAATGGCCGGCCCATCAGCCAGTTGGTAGGTGAACACCTTGACTCAAAAGAGCCACACTAAAACCACCAGCTGCTGGAGACGGGACCATATACTGAGAGAGGCCTCAGAGGAATTGTTCCAGGATTGGTGTCAGCCATGAAGAGCAAACGACCAGCATGCTTCAAAGTACGCTACTGATGTGTAGAAGTCCGTGTCTACAGCTTAGGAAAGAATGTTCAAGAATGAGATGGTGAATGATGGGCGCTTTCTTCCCTTGAGCCAGGAAAGCTTCTTAGAACTGCAAAGACACTTTCTAGTCAACACATTATCAATACATTTATGGACGTTGTTATGTTGCCAGTGTTCACATCTAACTAATCTATGTCTCACTCCTTTTCTATTGATGGGAAAGGTGACAGATACACCCATTTTTAAGTATGCCATATGGCACATTAAATAGCAAACAGATTTTGGAACGTTACTAAGAGGACTTTATGCATGTTTGAATTGAACAAAAAGATTGACATTATTAGGAAACAAAGCACCTGCGAGAGGAAGAAAGTTTCATTTATACAAATAGCATCCTTTAGCCAAAGTTTCATAAAAACAACCCTAAATCAAACTCTTCTTCTGATGAACCATCATGTAAAAATAAAAATTATCTTGCCTTTGCTTATCTGTTTGGCATTAACGAATCTCCAGAGTACTTCAGTAGTTTATAGAAGCTATTTTAGGAATTATAAAGGGGTAACGCATTACTTAATTACATATTCTCTAGGTATAGATTTTGCAAGTGTTAATATGCCCTGGAGCATAGGAGTGGTTACTCCTGGGCACCTGGGTGGCTCAGTCAGTTAAGTGTCTGACTTCAGCTCAGGTCATGATCTCATGGTCTGCGAGTTCAAGCCCCACATCAGGCTCTGTGCCCACAGCTGAGAGCCTGGAGACTGCTTCGGATTCTGTGTCTCCCTCTCTCTCTGCCCCTCCCCCACTTGCACTCTGTCTCTCCCTCTCTCAAAAATAAAAACATTTAAAAAATTAAAAAAAAAAAAAAAAAAAGGAGGGGTTACTCCTACACATGTTCACTGAGTACTTTCGCCAGGCCAGGCACTGGGAAAGCAGTGAACAGACATGGTCCCTGCCTTCGTGGAGTTTATAGACCAGAGAGGTCAAGCATTTAACTAACAAAACCAGGTGTATATTTACTTACATACTGAGGTATCATGAAAGCCAAGTGAGAGAACATTTTGAGAAGGAGAGGAGGGCAAACGGTGTCCAAAGATACCAGATGTCACATAAAATTAAGGGCCAAAAAGTGCCCGTAAGGTTAAGCAATAGAACATGGTTGGTGCCATTGGCCTGAGCTATTTCAGGGGATTGGTGAGGGCAAATGGCTGACTGTATTGAAAAAGGACAAGGAAGGGAGCACCTGGTTGGCTCAGTTAGAAGAGCAAGTGACTCTTAATCTCGGGGTTGTGAGTTTGAGCTCCATGTTGGGTATAGAGATTACTGAAATAAACAAACAAACAAACAAACAAACAAAAAACCGGGGCACCTGGGTGGTTCAGTCGATTGAGCATCTTGATTTCGGCTCAGGTCATGATCCCAGGGTCATGGTATTGAGGCCCGCATCAGGGTCCATGCTGAGCATGGATCGTGCTTTAGATTCTCTCTCTCTACCCACCCCTCATCCCTCTCCCAAGTGCTCTCTCTCTCTCTCTCAAAAAAAAAAAAAAAAAAAAGAGAGAAGGAGAGAAAGAAAGAAGAAAGAAGTGAAAGAGAGAGAAAGAAAAAAAGAAAAAGAAAGAAAAGAAAGAGAAAAAGAAAACCAAAAAGGACTAGGAAGTAAGGAGTTGGAGATATGGAACACAGACTCTTATTATCTAGGAGCAGTTTCCTACTCAGGTACAGAAGGTATCAGTTTGGGAGCTTTCAGCTGCAAGTAAGAAAATAGCCCACGAACAGCAGTTTAAACAATCATTTTAATAAATTGCATAGTGAGAAGTTTTTTTTGCACAGTAAGAAGATGAGAGGCAGGCTCAATGACACCATTAGATATCTCAGTTCTCTTTATTTCATTATGTCAAATCCTCTTCCCCCTAAAAATACTGTTTTAGGCTAAATCATTTGTTGTTGCAGTTATTGGTGTTTTGATATCTATCTACTTCAAATCGGTGCAATTTTATTACTTATCTTTTTAAACATTGTGTTCCACATGGAAATTAATTTAGAGAAGTTTCAGTTACACCACTGGCCCTTATCACTAACAGACTTAGCTGTGTGTGTTCATTCCAAGAGTAAGTTCTTTACTGCTGAAATCGTTCAAGCTTACTTCACGCACAGGTTGGGTCTTCATTCCCTGTGGACCTGGTTATCCCACGCTGAAACAGTTGAGTGCTTGTAAATACAAAGCAGCAGAAGTTGAGTGTTTTCAATTCTGTTATTCCATGTGATCACTGAGGGTTTCCACTGATGTTTATTATGAAACAGAGGGCAAATTGTGAGGCACAATATCGTGTTCAATGAGTGCAGATTTTAGTTCACACATGAAATACTTTAGTGGTTTGAATACTATCTTTAAAATTCAGATTTCTTCTTTTTAAACTGTTAATCGTTAAAGTTAAAGACAGAACTAACAAAATATAGGGGAGCCTGGGGGGCTCAGTCCATTACGTGTCCAACTTCAGTTCAGGTCGTGATCTTGCAGTCTGTGAGTTTGAGCCCTGCATTGGACTTTGCGCTGACAGCTCAGAGCCTGGAGCCTGCTTCAGCTTCTGTGTCTCCCTCTTTCTCTGCCCCTCTCCTGCTCGTGCTCCGTCCTCTCTATCTCTCAAAAATAAATAAACATTAAAAAAACTAAAAAAAAAAAAGAAAATATAATCATCAGTGGCATAGTTTATTAGTTACCTATGTTGTGACTTCTCAGTAACTTATTAGTTACTGGACAAATTATTTACATAAAATATTATTGTGTCAGACTCTAATCAAAGCAGCAATACATAAAAGTTGTGGATAAGGTAATTGACCATGCAGTAACAAAATCTCAGGAAATGGTCATTTATTCAGAATAAACAATCCAATTTCAAAGAACGTCAGGAGAAACAACAAAAGGTATTGGTCATACATTGCTGGAAGAAATCAACCAAGCAGTATTTGAGTGCCTTGATCTTTTTCACCAATGATTGGGCTCTTGTTTTAAAGCTGCAGATCAAATAATGTCAAACTTTATTATCGTTCATCTGTTTGCTCTGATTTTAGCAGATGAAGAAAAACCATGTATAATACTTATATATATAATAGAATAGAAATATAATAATATATAATATATATAAAAGAAATGTGTGATGAATTTTCTGAAGATATTTTAGTGGAAAATGTATAATATACATAATAGAAATGTATGACGAATTTTCTGCTGAAAATATTTTAGTAGAAAATTTTCAATTGCAGGGATATTTGAAAACCAGTATAGTTGTCCCCAAAGAAACAGAGATAGTCCTGCCATTTCTGGAGTTTGCTGTGAAAGGGGATTTTTATGAATTTCTGTCAAACTTATTATGTTAAAGTCTTTTCCTAATTATTTGTACATCTGTTGCTCATGTAAAACAAATGTTTGAAATTTAAAACCTTAAAATATGTCCTTCAATCAACTATGTGCAGAGTTAACTGGACAAATCTGGTTATACTGTCGATTAAACATTAATATATGGAGAAGATTAATTTCAGTGAAGTCACTGCAAAGTGTAAGGCTTAAAAACAGAAAAGGTGACTTTATTATTCACAGATAGCAACCAGTTTATTATAACAGACCAATATGTTGATATAAATACTTTCTTTTTTCAGGGGCATCTGGGTGGCTCAGTCGGTTAAGCATTTGACCCTTCACTTCAGCTCATGTCGTGATCTCACAGTTCGGTTGTTGAGTTTGGGCCCCTCACCCGGCTCTGTGCTGACAGCGCGGAGCTTGCTTGGCATTCTGTCTCTCTCTCTCTCTCTGCCCCTCCCCTGCTGGCTCTCTATCTTTCTCTCAAAATAAATGAAACTAAACTTGAAAAAAATACTTCCCATGGGGGCACCTGGGTGGCTCAGTTGGTTGAGCATCCAACTTCGGTTCAGGCCATGATCTCATGGCTCGTGAGTTTGAGCTCCGTGTTGGATTCTGTGCTGACAGCTCAGAGCCTGGAGCCTACTTCACACTCTGTGTGTGTCTCTCTCTCTGCCCCTACCCCGCTCGTTGCTCTTTTTCTCTGTCTCTCAAAAATAAATAAACATTAAAAAAGGAAGAAAAAAACAACTTTCCTTTTCCAAAAATACATTAATATAATTTAAAAATATTAACTCCTTGCTTTACTATAATATTTACTTAACTTCTATTTTTCCTATTACTTTTATTGGCATGATGCAAAGTTTAATAGAAAATTCTCACTCTGCGTTTCTTTTCTGGTTAGTTTTTGTCTTATTTCATGATTATTACTAAAAAATAATTGTGTCACATAAAAAGAGGCAGGGTTTTAAAATTTTTATTATTATTATTTTTAAATTTTTTAATGTTTATTTTTGAGAGAGAGTGCAAGCAGGAGAGGGTCAGAGAAAAAGGCACAGAATTCAAAGCAGGGTCCAGGCTCTGGGGTGTCAGCACAGAGCCCAACGCGGGGCTCGAACTCACAAACTGTGAGATCATGACCTGAGCCAAAGTTGGACGCCTAACCGGTTGAGCCACCCAGGCGCCCCTTTTATTATTTTTTTAATGTTTATTTACTTTTGAGAGAGAGAGAGAGAGTGAGTAAGGGAGATGCCAGAGAGAGAGGGAGAGGGCTGCCAGTGCAGAGCCCCACACATGGCTTGAACTCATGGAACTGCACGGTCATGACCTGAGCCCAAACTAAGAGTCAGACGCTCAATCAACTGAGCCACCCAGGTGCCCCAGAAAAACTTTTAATATTTAAATTGTATTTATGTATGTATAGACTATCTCTGGAAGGGTAACACTAATATTCCTGGAGAGGGATTGAAACCTACTTCTCACTATATGCCCTTTGAATTTAACGTATTAAAAATGATACGTGTTTCACTTAAAAAAGTAATATAGGCCTATAAATTAGTTACATTTTCTAATCTAGTAAGAGTAGGTTCTTATTTTTTTGTTGTTGTTGTTACACAACATGACTTTTTAATTTTTGAAGTGTTCACATTGGTTTGAAGTATTTAAGCATGGTTAGAAAGTACTGATTTAGAACTACTTAATAAATTGATATGCAGTGTTCAGTACACAAAAAGTGAATGCAATTCACTTGTTGGAAACAGTAAATATTGTGCAAACATTAAGTCCCAGGCTGTATGAAACGTAGAGGAAAGGAAAGAAGAAATGAGATAAAATGCAATACCAACATCCTGTGTAGTGGTTACATGGGTGTTCACTTTGTGAGAATTCATTGACTATATACACTTCAGTGTGCTGTCTTAGTATTTTTCTTTAAAGATTTTTTAAAAAAATAATCTCCACACCCAACGTGGGGCTCCAACACACAACCCCAAAGTCAAAAGTTGCATGCTTTACTGACTGAACCAGCCAGGCACCCCTTAGTGTTATGCACAAAAAAATGCTCTGCCAAAATCTTTTTTTAGGAGTGGCACTATTTTCCACTGTCTACTTTCATCTAGTTGGTTTCGAGGAGATAAGAGGTGATAAGCAATGGTAAAGATGAAGGAGTCAAGAGAGTTTCAATGTGAGTTGGCTATAGCTGTTCTTATCTAGACTATCAATTTCAGAAATCTGGAGCCATATATATATATATATATAAAATTATACTAGACCTAAGAGAAATCTTTCTTCTTTTTAAAATCTGACCCTTTTTCTTTCAATACATGTACATATATTAACACACCAAACAAAACCAACAATGAACTGAGGAGACTTCTTATACGTAATTAGCTTCCTACATACTTGATGATTCTTATTACAGTGATAGTAGTTAGCACTGATAATAGTTAATATAACTTATAAATGTAAGTACTGGTGACTAGAAGAAGGGTGAAGACATATTAAAAACAGTCATCTGCTGGGTGCCTGGGTGGTTCAGTCGGTTGGGCATCTGACTTCAGCTCAGGTCATGATCTCCTGGTTCGTGGGTTCAGCCCCGTGTCGGGCTCTGTGCTGACATCTTGGAGCCTGGAGCCTGCTTTGGATTCTGTGTCTCCCTCTCTCTCTGCCCCTAACCCACTTACACTCTGTCTCTCTGTCTCTCTCAAAAATAAATAAAAAATTTAAAAAATTAAAAAAAAAAAAGAAAAAACAGTCATCTGTAAGTCTGGTATATGACGTTACAGGCCTTCAAGAAGACCATCTCCCCCTCAATTAGCTATGGTAGAAACAAAGTCATTCTAGATCATTTTCCAAAACTAAATGTATTGCAAACATTATTTTTTATTTGAGACACACACACAGGGGGAGAGAGAGAGAGAGAGAGATCACACATGAGCGGGGGAGAGGGACAGAGGGAGGGAGGGAGGGAGAGAGAGAGAGAGAGAGAGAGAGAGAAAGAGAGAATCCTAAGCAGACTCCATGCCTATGACCCTGGGATCATGACCTGAGCCAAAAGCAAGAGTCAGACACTCAAATGACTGAGCCACCCAGGCACCCCAAAGAGCTGACATCTAAAATAACAAAGTTTGGATATTCTTTCTGTTGTTCAAGTCTATCTCCTTCTGGACTATGTGGGGCATAAGGGGGCGTTGAGTAATACCAACCACGGTTTACCACATTTAGTTAGTGAATTTCAGGTTTTCTATCTGAAGAAAGACTTCTTGGCGTTCTTATCTCTACCTCAACCGTTACACATTTAGAGATAAAGTGTTTAGAAATGTTTAACCTTTGTATACAATGTTTATCATATTCAAAGATACTAAAATGAAACAGGTTGAAAGAGGATCAAAACACAGGTATCCTGACTTCTCAGCATACCTTGTAGCCAGTTAGTACCATGCCAAGAACCTGGGTCTGTAAACTGGAGAAATCAAGAGGCACGGCAAGAGCTTCTGTGTGACTTTCTTATTTCATGACCTTGGAGCTTTACAAACATGTTCACTGGGGAATATTTGTGCTTAGCACTCTGTTCACAAAATGGATGTTACTTTTTTGTTTAAATGTAAATTATGTTATTACCATTAATAATATTATTAGAAATAGATAATATATGTATAGAGTTAAAAATTTATAAGGCATAAAGGATATGTGGTGAAAAGTTAGTATTTCTCCTTTTCTGCAACCTGTGTACCCAAGGACAATCAAAATTATTATTTCTTCTGTTTCCTTGAGATACTCCATCAATGCATAAGCATCTCTCTCTCAATATATGAAAATACATGAATTTAGATACATATGCACATCTATACATGTATTTTTAAATGAAGGTGTACAAAGCATAATGTTTTTTTGCCTTTTAAAAATTAATGATATATCTTAGAGATTATTCCATATCAGCCTTTTGAATGACTGCTTGGTATCCCATAATTAATTTGACCAAGCCTTCTTATTTGCCTTTTTCTAATAAAAGTAAAATTAAAATCACTATCTTCATGCATATGATATTTCTCACATTGGGTGTATCTGAAGGATAAATCCCTATAACTGGAATTGCTGAATTAAAGTGTATGTGCATTTTGAGAGATATGCAAGTAGATATTGTTTTCTTAGAGGTTATGCCAAATTTCACTTCTGTGATGAATGCATTAGAGGGTTTGTTTCTTTTTTTTTTTTAATTTTTTTTTTTTAACGTTTATTTATTTTTGAGGCAGAGACAGAGCATGAACGGGGGAGGGGCAGAGAGAGAGGGAGACACAGAATCGGAAGCAGGCTCCAGGCTCTGAGCCATCAGCCCAGAGCCCGACGCGGGGCTCGAACTCACGGACTGCAAGATCCTGACCTGAGCTGAAGTCGGACGCTCAACAGACTGAGCCACCCAGGTGCCCCGAGGGTTTGTTTCTTTATACCACACCCAAAGCAGTGAGTTACCACTAGTACCAGTGCCTTATTATTGAAGTTCCAATTTGTATTTTTCCTCTTGAGCGAGGTTGAACATCTATTCATTTATTTAATGACTGCTTGTATTTCCTTTTCTGTAAGCTATTGTTATGTTTCTATATTTTGCCCATTTAAAAACTGTTGGTCTTTTTCTTATTGACTTGAGGAGTTAAGAGATTTAACTATGGGTTAAATAGGTTTTGTATGGGTTGGAATGCAAACCAGGTATTATGTATACTATCTTTTCTATGTAAAAAACATAGCCCAAGTTCCAAGTTCTCCACCTACCCCCAAATTAACTTTTATACCCATTGCTGAGTTGGGAGCTGCCTTTATTTCAGTCCTAATTTTTGCATCTTCTAACTGATTGGAATGGCTTTTATCAATATGATTATGTACTGGAAACACTCTTAAAAATCAATAATTAAACTCACACAAACAGTCAAATAATTCAGTATTCGGCAGAATATAAATTACCATGCAGTAACCTTCATGTCCACAAATAATAACCAGTTAAAGGAGATAATGCTACAGAAAGCCCCATTTCAATAGCAACAGAGAAGATAAAATACTTAGGAATAAATTTAACAAGCAAAGCACAAAACTGGTATGAGGACAATTTTTAAAACTTCTACAAGACACAAAAATAGACTTAATAAATGGAAGATAACCTTTGCTTTTAGATATGGCAACTTAATATTATAAATATTTCAGTTGTTCCTAATTTAATTTATAAATTTAATGCACTTCCAATAAAAATACCAACAAATTAAAAACATTTAAAAAATATTTATTTATTTTTGAGAGAGAGAGAGAGAGAGAGAGACAGAGCACAAGTGGGGGAGGAGCAGAGAGAGACGGAGACAAAGAATCCAAAGCAAGCCCCAGGCTCTGAGCTGTCAGCACAGAACCCGACACAGGGCTCAGAGTCATGAATCACAAGATCATGATCTGAGCCGAAGTCAGATGTTCAACCGACTGAGCCACCCAGGCACTCCCCAGCAAAAATTTTTTTAATGGAACCGGGCATGTTGATGTTAAAGTTCATATGACAAAATAAGCATACAGGAATAACAAGGAAAACAGTAAAAATTAAGTTATGAGGAGTCACTATTCCTATCATACATTAAAACATATTGAAAAGCCTCTGTAACTGAAACAGTGTGGTACTGTTATCTGGACAGGAAACCAAGAAATAGACTCAAGTATATGAGAAAATTAAGCTTATAATAAATGTGGCATCTCATAGCAGTGGGGCAAAGATGGACTGCCTTTTTAAAAATATTTTTTTAATGTTTATTTTGAGAGAGAGCAAGAGACAGATTGCAAGCAAGGGAGGAACAGAGAGAGAGAGGGAGACACAGAATCTGAAGCAGTCTCCAGTCTCTGAGCTGTCAGCACAGAGACTGATGCAGGGTTCAAACCGATGGACTGGGAGATCATGACCTGACCCGAAGTCAGCTTAACCAACTGAGCTACCCAGCTGCCCCAAGATGGACTTCTTTATTTTCTTTATGAACGGTGCTAGGATAACTGGGTAAGCATTTGGAAAAAGACAAAATTAGATCCATATTTCACATCATACACAAAAATAAATCCTAATGGATGAGGGATCTAAATGTGAAAAGTGAAGCCACACAAAAACTAGAAGAAAACATGGGTGAATTTAACTTTGGTATAAGGAAAGTCTAACCATGACTCAAAATCCAGATGCAATACAAAAAGAATTGATAAATTTGACTACATTAAAAAAAATGACGGCATATCAAAAAACACCATAGCAAAATATTTGACAGTTGACAAACTGGGAGAAAATATTTGTGGTACATATCATAGTATCATACTCTCTGAAAATGCACATACACTTTAATTCAGCAATTCCAGTTATAGGGATTTATCCTTCAGATAGACCCAATGTGAGAAATATCATATGCATGAAGATAGTTAAAGAGGTAACATCTCTAATATATAAAGAACTCTTAAAATTGAGGGGAAAAGGGGTGCTTGGTGGCTCAGTTGGTTAAGCATGTGACTTGATTTGGCTCAGGTCGTGGTCTCATGGTTTGTGAGTTTGAGCCCTTTGTCAGGCTCTGTGCTTGCGGCACTGAACCTGCTTGGGGTTCTCTCTCTCTCTGCCCCTCCCCCTCTCGAGTTCTCTCCCTCTCTCTCTCAAAAGAAACAAGTAAACTTAAATGAAAATTGAGAAAAAGACTGAACCTAGTCAAAAATGACACAATTCACAAAATTGATGTAAAAAATAGCTCTTCAAATCTCAAAAGATGTTTAAACTCATAAAGATGTTTACTCATAAATATGAAACCAAAAACTATCCTAAGATACCATTTCTCATATCAGATGGCAAAAAATTTAAAGTATAGCACTTTAATGGCTGCTAACAATGAAAACTGGTACTACCCATATATATAAATATGTATATATATATATATATATATATATATATATATATATATATACATTTGGGGGAAAGCAGAATTGGAGGTATTGACTATAAACTCATGGTTTTATATCTGTATGTATGTGTCAGTATGGTATATATATACACTTATGTATGTGTGTGTGTGAATACATACATCTAGTTCCTATCTTTGTCTGATGAGAGATCCTAGAACTAATGACAGCCCAGAGGCAACCAGCATACCTATAACACAGACACTGGTTTCTAGATGTCATCCTCCACTAAAAGGAATCACAGTTCCTAGGAGAAATGTTAATTCCACAGTTAGGGAAGGAAAAATACAAGATGAATCTAGAATATCTCTTTGCACCAAAAAGTAAGAGAGTGCTCAGAGGTTAAAGAGGATATGCCAAAAGGACACAAGAGCTAGAATGAAGGGGCTCCCATTGGGTAAATCAGAGGAAATCGGAGGATTGAAATAATTATAGTAAAGTATTATAGCACAGTGATTAAAACAAGAAGCCATGATTTCGTAGTAATTTATTTATTTATTTATTTATTTTTATTTAAAAAAAAAAATTTTTTTTTAACGTTTATTTATTTTTGAGACAGAGAGAGACAGAGCATGAACGGGGGAGGGGCAGAGAGAGGGAGACACAGAATCGGAAGCAGGCTCCAGGCTCTGAGCCGTCAGCCCAGAGCCCAACGCGGTGCTCGAACTCACGGACTGTGAGATCGTGACCTGAGCCGAAGTCGGACGGTTAACCGACTGAGCCACCCAGGCGCCCCCGTAGTAATTTAAATAAGCAAATTAATGAGGGAGAAGGCAAACTTGGCAACTACTAAATATAGAAGGATGATGGAATTAGAAAATCACCGTTCAGCAACCATCCTAATAATAATAGATCAAAGCAAGAAGTATCACTGGGCACTAAAACTAATAAGCAAAACTTTTAGAAATAACAAAATATAAACATATTCTCAAAGTATCTCCCCATAAAATAATGATCAGTTAAATATTAACTTTACAGCAGAGAAATGGCTACCTTAACAAAGTGATCAGGGCACCTGGGTGGCTCAGTCGGTTAAGCGGCCGACTTCGGCTCAGGTCATGATCTCGCGGTCCATGAGTTCAAGCCCCGCGTCAGGCTCTGTGCTGACAGCTCAGAGCCTGGAGCCTGTTTCAGATTCTGTGTCTCCCTCTCTCTGACCCTCCCCCGTTCATGTTTTGTCTCTCTCTGTCTCAAAAATAAATAAACGTTAAAAAAAATTAAAAAAAAAAAAAACAAAGTGATCAAATAAGACATCAACATCATGTCCTTCTTAATATGAAGCAACAAGAAGATATATCACTGTTAGGATATTTTTGCACAAACCCATCACCTGAGTCAGGAAACATCAGACAAACTCCAACTGAGAGATTTCATAATCACCAACCTTTACTGCATATCATGTGTTCAATACATAGACAGAAAATCGAATTAGCTCTTTTTGATTAACTCATTTGCACATTTCCAGAGCATGATTAGCATAGGTTTTTATTTGAAAATGCAGGATATGAGAAATCTCAGTGCAAGTTTAGCTAGTTTCTGGAGCAGGTGGTCAATGGAGGGACTGTTTCTGCAGATTAGCAGCCATGTTTGGTCAATTTGTGTGTGTGTGTGTGTGTGTGTGTGTGTGTGTGTGTGTGTGTTTTATTTTTTATTATTTTTTTTATTTTTTATTTTTTCAATATATGAAATTTATTGTCAGATTGGTTTCCATACAACACCCAGTGCTCATCCCAAAAGGTGCCCTCCTCAATACCCATCACCCACCCTCCCCTCCCTCCCACCCCCCAACAACCGTCAGTTTGTTCTCAGTTTTTAAGAGTTGGTCAATTTGATTTCTATCAGGAAGGGTAGAGAGAAACAGTTATGGGGAAGACATGCAAGAGTCATAGTGGAGAATTCTCAAGACTTTAACATCTTGCAGGGTCTTTAAAGGAAATTTTCAAGTCTTCACATAAGAGTCAAACAGCAATTAAAAATTATTCTTTTGAATTTAATGCTAAATTTAAATTTTTTCCTAAATTTCACTGACTCCACTAGAGATGAAAGTGGATGTGACAAACTAATCCACTTCATGCAAAGTAAAATAATTACATGCAAGAGGAACAAAATCCATGTGTTAAAGCATAATTAAAAATTTTTTTAATTAATTTTTTTTTTTTTTAATTTTTCTTAACGTTTATTTATTTTTGAGACAGAGAGAGACAGACAGAGCATGAACGGGGGAGGGTCAGAGAGAGGGAGACACAGAATCTGAAACAGGCTCCAGGCTCTGAGCTGTCAGCACAGAGCCCGACGCGGGGCTCGAACTCACGGACTGTGAGATCATGACCTGAGCCGAAGTCGGACGCTTAACCGACTGAGCCACCCAGGCGCCCCTTAATTAATTTTTTAACGTTTATTTATTACAGAGAGACAGAGAGACACAGAGCGTGAGCAGGGGAGGGGTAGAGAGAGGGGGAGACACAGAATCTGAAGCAGGCTCCAGGCTGAGCTGTCAGTACAGAGCCCGAGGCTGGGCTCCAACTTATCAGCCTTGAGATCATGACCTGAGCGGAAGTCAGACGCTCAACCGACTGAGCCACCCAGGCACCCCTAAAGGATAATTTTTAAAAAAGATAAAATCATGACTCTTGTACAAATATAAAAAAGAATACATGTTGAAGATTTTATTTCGTTCACTAATGAGGAAACTGGTAAGGTGTTAAAACGAATTCAAAGGACAATCCAAGGATCAGATCAGGAATATTACAATAAATGTGCAAGTGGAGGCCGAACTGCTTTCATCCATGGTGGTTGGTGAGGATTGCCACTCCGCTGGACAGAATTCATCTGCATATGTATAAAGAATTGGTTTCCATTGCTATCAGTTATCCACAACTTAAAATGCTGTGAAATAATTCCCATGGAATCAGACTCAGATAACCTGAAGGGATACAGTGCATAATTTCCCCCATATAACTATAAATAGTTATAGTCTATCTCCAGACATGGAACAGGCAGAAAGTTTTGGATGGCAATGTACTAATCATAAGGCTAACTTCCCAATTCAATGAGCATGTGATTAAGGGTATTTTTTCCTTCCATCCACAGATGATTTCGGGCAAATAAGATACTTTACTTCTTTGGTTCATTAGTTGAGTGTCAGGGAGCCAGCCATGAAGGGGCTTCTACCTAGACAAACTAATGAGCTACTCAATGGTCACACGACACTCCAAACAATCCTCAGGCAGCCTCAGTAAAACTGCACCTTCAAAAGGGCACCCTGCAATCGGAGTGTGTATTTGGCTCCTTTCTGGGTAGTGAGGAGGAAGTGGCTTCACAGGCGTATACTATTCAAAATGAATCTGAAACATCACCTAGAGCTCTATCTCTCCAACGACTTCTCACTTGCACAAGGCTGAGTTCTTTTGCCGGAAATGATTCCTCTACGACCTTTAAAACATCACACAGCTCAGGATCTGAGTTCGGGTTAGGCTCAACCAACTAAAAGCTTCTTTATTGGGGGGAGTGAGGGAAGAAAGGTGCATTAACTAAATTTCCAGTTGCCGAGGTTGTTGCGAAATTTAACGAAAGACTTTGTAAACTGCGAAGAGTTACTAAAAAGAACAAATCTGCTCCTCTTTGAGGATGCTACGATGCAATCGTGGCTCCTATCAAGTGAGTTTCCACGGAGCTGAGCTGCGGGAGCCCCGAGTGCTTCTTCGCTGGCTCCTCCCCCGTCACACCGGCCCGGGATCGGTGGGGGCTCGGGCGCCGGGTCTCTCCAGCCCGCAGTCGGCCGCGGGTGAAATCCCTTGCGGAGGCGGGGCAGGCCCCGGCCGCCCAGTTCCTGATTCTATAACCGGTGTCTGAGGCTGGCGGCGCCACAGGCTCGGGGACCGTGGGCCGCGAAGGATGGGCCGGCGCGGCGCTGCGAGCCTGCCCCAAGGCCCCAGCCGGCGGCGGCCGCTCCTCCCCGGCGTCCTCCCCTTGCTGCTGCGGCTGCTACTGCTGCCGTCCCGGCCGGGCGCAGGAGCCGGGGCCGACCGGCCGCCGCATCTCGTCTTCGTGTTGGCGGACGACCTGGGCTGGAACGACGTGAGCTTCCACGGCTCGAGTATCCGCACGCCGCACTTGGACAAGCTGGCAGCCGGCGGGGTGCTCCTGGACAACTACTACACGCAACCGCTGTGCACGCCATCGCGGAGCCAGCTGCTCACCGGCCGCTACCAGGTACGCAGCGCCCCCGGCGGCCCGCCAACCCTGCGCCGGCGCGGGGCTCCGCCCCTCCGGGAGCCGCCGCTATGCCTTCCTGCCCCAGCGCGCCAGACGGCCCCCGTAGCCTCTTGGAAGTGGGCCGGGAGGCCGGGGTGGGCGCTGGCTAGACGGGGTCAGCTCCCCGAGCAGCGTCCAAGCGAGGGGACTGCTCACCCTGGCGGCGCCTTCTCCGCTTCTCCCAGGCCCGCAGGCCGCCGCGGCCTCTGCGCATGCCCGTTCCAAGGCCACCCGCAGCCCCGGCACCCCACCTCCTCCGGTGCTTTTTCTGTCTTCCGTTTTCTAAAGGTCGAGGTGAAAGGGTGTCTGGCGTCTGGCGGAATGCTAGTTGCTGGGCCTCCGAGCCGGGAGCCGGTAGGCCGAAGGGTCAGAGTAGACTCCGCGGGGAGGTCCTGAAGAGGGCTGATGGAGAGGGAGCCGGCTGGACACCCCCGAGTGGAGCAGTGAGAGGAGAGGAGCGGGAAAGCAGTGGCTGGGTGATGGGTTAAAGGAAAAGTGCCTGCAGTGGGTGCGATTCTGCTCCTTGTGAACGCCGCGGTCCTAGGTTAGGCCTGTCACCAGAGATTCATTTTTCCAAGTTCTCAGCACGATGAACCTACGCAGGTTGATTTTTCTTGGGCTGCTGATAATTCCTTTCTAATTTAACTTGTGTTCAATGCCTCTGAGCATCTTTCTCTATTTATCATTAAAGTATAATTGACATATACTATCCTGTTAGTTTCAGGTGTACATGATAGTAATTCGATATTTTTATACATTATAAAATAATCCTCACAGTCTAGCTACCGTTTGTCACCATACAAAATTAGGACAGTGTTATATTGGCTGTATTCCCAATGCTGTGCATTATATCTCCATGACTTACTTATTTAATATCTAGAAGTTTGTACCTCTGAATCCTCTTCACCTTTTTTGCCTTCCTTCCAGCCCTTCTCCCTTTGGTAACCAACTGTTTCCTGTATCTATGAATCTGTTCCTGTTTTATTTTGTTTGTTCATTGTTTGGTTTTTTAGTATTCCACATATAAGTGAAATCGTATGGTATTTGTCTCTCTCTGACTTATTTCACTTAGCATTATACCTTCTAGGTCTATCCATGTGACAATGGTAAGATTTCATTCTTTTTTATGGCTGAGTAGTATTCCATTGTATATATACTACATCTAATTTATCATTTCATCCATGAATGGACACTTAAGTTGCTTCCGTATGTTGGCTATTGTGAAGAATTCTGCAAAGATCATAGGGGTGCACAGATCGCCTCAGATTGGCTTACCATTTTCCTTAAAAATTTTGAAGTTTATTTTTTTGAGAGAGAGCAAGCAAGCAAGTGTACATGAGCACACAAGCGGGGGAGGGGCAGAGAGAGCATTCCAAGCAGGCTCTGTCCTGTTAGTGCAGAGCCTGAGGCAGGGCTTGAGCCCACAAACCATGAGATCATGACCTGAGCCAAAATCAGGAGTCTGATACTTAACTGACTGAGCCACCCAGGCACCCCTGGCTGGCCATTTTCTTTGGATAACTACCCAGAAGTGGAATTTCTGGGTTGTGTTATACCTCTATTTTTAATTTTTTGAGGAGCTTTTGTACTATTTCCCATAGTGGCTGCATCAATGTACCTGATTACCAAAAGTGCAGGAGGGTTCCCTTTTCTCTGCATCCTTACCAACACTTGTTATTTCTTGTTCTCTTCATACTAGCCAGTCTGACAGATGTAAAGTGATATCTGACATTATCTCTTTAAAAGCTTTTCTTTAAAAACTTCTGTGTAGTTAACAGAGATATTATACTTGTAGAGTGTGCACATATGTTAAATAAGAATATCAAGAACGTTTGCATGGTGCTTTACTGTTTTTAAAGTTAATTCTTGAAACAGCCCATGAGGTAGCTATAACTTCCAATCCCCCTTTACAGATGAGGAAGTAAACTTGTAGAAGTTTGATAGCATGTTAAGAATCACCCAGCTAGAGGGACTCCTGGATGGCTCAGTTGGTTAAGGTCTGACTTTGGCTCTGGTCATGATCTCATGATTCGGGAGTTCGAGCCCCACATTGCTGAGCCTGCTTGGGATTCTCTCTCTCCTCTCTCTCTGCCCTGCCCCACTTTTTCATTCGCTCTCTCTCTCTCTCTTTCTCCCCCTCAAAATAAATAAACTTAAAAAAAAAAAAAGAAATACACAGCTAGAAAGTATTTAAATTGGGTCTGTGCCTCTCCTGTATCCATTAGTCCTCTCAGGCCTATAAAATTATATCCTATTTGCTTAATCTGAATAAGATTGATGATTTTATAAGATCCTGATGTGATTATGACTATATTAAATACAATAAATGGTTACCATTTGAGAACACCAGCATACCTCCTTATATACGGACTGTTTATTCAACAAGCATATTTTGAGTCCTTACCATGCAAGTCATGGGATATGCTTGAAACTTCCCCTCTTAAGTCTATGTGCATGTAGCCTTTCAGATCAACTGTAGCCTCATGTTGTCCTGAGATCAAGAGAAGGGAGGGTTTATTTGCAATAACGATTTCCACAGTGATCTGAAGACTTGTAGAAACAGAAAAGATATAGCTTGACTACAGGCCCGAGAAGTAGCTGTAGCCAGGGTTTGCAATGGAGATAAAGGATGGTTGCCTTCACCATCAACCGTAAGTCCTTTCCACAGGTCTGGCTTGGGCTGCAAGGTGTAATCAGGAAGCTCTGCTCTAAGGCAGATCTTATCCTGGACAGTTTGTAGTAAAGGAATGTTTGTGTAAAGAAGAAAGGAGAGAAGGCAAGGCCTGCCCAGAATAGTTCTGCATTTGCTCTGAAATAAGAGAACTGAACTCAAATTGCAGAAGAATGGGAGGGCCATTCATTTCTCTAACTTCCTCTCTTCCAACAGTCTTGAACAGGAAAGCAAATACCATACTTCAAAAAACTTGTTCATATAGGGGCACCTGGGTGGCTCAGTCGGTTAAGCGTCAGACTTTAGCTCAGGTCATGTTCTCGTGGTCTGTGGGTTTGAGCCCCAAGTCGGGCTCTGTGCTGACAGCTTGGAGTCTGGGGCCTGCTTCTGATTCTGTGTCTCCTGCTCTCTCTGCCCCTCCTCTGCTCATGCTCTGCCTCTCTCACTCTCAAAAATGAATAAATGTTAAAAAATAAAAATAAAAACAAAACTTGTTCATATAATTGACTGCTTTTGTCCCCTAACATCCTCCTCCACCAGTCACCACTGTCTGTCTTGGAGGAAAAAAAGTGCATAGAGTACCCTGTGGTTACGATGTGAAGGAAGGGTAGAGGCTGTGTACTCCAAAATAGTTTAGAGCCCTCTCAGTGTAGCAAGCTAGCCTCCCCAGTTGACTTTTTTGCTTGACTTTTCTCCCGTTTTATTCTGGGTTCAGGAGACCCAATGGCAGATTACTTCAGATTAGCAAGCATCCTTTTTTAAAGGAGCCAACATTGGGGCACCTGGGTGGCTCAGTCAGTTGGACTCTTGATTTCGGCGCAGGTCATGATCTCTCAGTGGGTGAGTTCAAGTCCCCATATTGGGCTTTGTGCTGACAGTGTGTAGACCCTTGGGATTCTCTCTCTACCTCTCTTTCTGCACTCTCCTGCTTGCACGCGCACGCTCTCTCTCTCTCTTTCTCTGTTTCAAAATAAATAAATAAACATAAAAAAATAAATAAAGGAGCCAACCTTTTGGGAACTAAGGAGCCTTATTGCTCTTAGACACAATATACTGATACCATTCTGAACACTTTACATTAATTCATTTAATTGTCTCACAGTCCGATGAGGTGGCTACTACTTTTATCCCTATTTGATAACAAGGAAGACAAGGCTGTTTATTTATTTTTGAGAGAGAGAGAGAGAGAGAGAGAGAGGACAAAGCTGGAGCGGGAGAGGGGCAGAGAGAGAGGGAGACACAGAATCCAAAGCAGGCTCCAGGCTCTGAGCTGTCAGCACAGAGCCCGACATAGGACTCGAACCCACGAACTGTGAGATCATGACCTGAACTGAAGTCGGATGCTTAACCGACTCAGCCACCCAGGCGCCCCTTTAACTTCTTTCAATAATGTTTTATAGTTTTCAGCTTACAAGTGTTGGAGTTGTTTGGTTATATTTATTCTTAAGTTTTTATTCATTTTGATATCATTATAAATAGAGTTGTTTTCTTAATTTCATTTTCAACTGTTCATTTCTAGTGTTTGGAATGCAACTGATGTTTGGTCTGTAGCCTGCAACCTTGCTGAACTTAACTAGTTCTGAAAGCGTGCGTGTGTGATATTTAGGATTTTTATATACACGATGCTGTCATTTGCAAATAGAAATAGTTTTGCTTTTTCCTTTCCAATCTGAATGCTTTTCATTTCATTTTCTTGCCTAATTGCCCCGACTAGAAACTCCAGTACAATGTTGACTAGAAGTGGCAAGAGTGGACATCCTTTTCTTATTTGCGATCTGAAAGGAAAGCTTTCAGTCTATCACCATTTAGTATGATGCCTTCGTTCATTCTTTCATCCAACAAATATCTGTTGAGCAGCTATTTATGCCAGGCATTGTGCTATACTCTGGGGATCTCCTGGTGCTTATAATCTGTTGGAGGTGAGATGAGGAGTGACCAAGCATGGGATGAAATAAACATATAAACAAATGAGTAAGCGAGGTGAATTTATTTTATTTCTTTATTTTTAAAGTTTATTTTGAAAGAGGGAGTGCGAGCAGGGGAGGGGCAGAGAGTGAGGGAGAGAGAGAAAATCCCAAGCAGGCTCCACACTGTCAGCGCAGAGTCCAATGCAGGGCTTGAATCACGAACCAGGAGATCATGACCTGAGCAGAGATCAGGAGTCAGGCGCTTAACTGACTGAGCCATCCAGGTGCCCCACTGGGTGACTTGAAATGGCCTGGTAATAAATGTAGAGAAGAAAATAAAGTAGGTCAAGTGTAAGTTGCTCAGGAAATTATCTCCACGCAGGTGTTGGGGACAGAGGCCAGAATGGAGAGGAATCAACCATTCAAAGATCCTGGGAAAGAGAATTTAACACAGTGGGAGGGACAGCCAGTTAAGGCTCAAGGCTGCAGTGAGTTCTTTTTAAGAAGGGGACGAGGCCTTTGTGATGGGAACTCAGTGTAGGTGGGTATGGAAAGCGCGGTAGGAGCTCACAGAGGGAGGCAGGGTCTCCCTGTGCTAATGCTGCCTGCTCAGGATAAAATATTAAATTTCAACTTACTTACTCATGTTTTCATAATGATGTTACATTGAAGGCTACTGTATATTAAAGCAT
Organism: Panthera pardus; assembly: GCF_024362965.1. NCBI lineage: Eukaryota > Metazoa > Chordata > Mammalia > Carnivora > Felidae > Panthera > Panthera pardus. The sequence continues at coordinate 96,042,978 of NW_026526765.1, forward strand.
ATTTCTTTTTGTTTTAATTAAAAAATGTTTGTTTATTTTTGAGAGAGAGAGCACTCCAGAGTCAGGGGGCAGGCAGAGAGATAGGGGGACAGAGGATCCAAAGGGGATTCTGCACTGACAACAGTGAGCCTGACACGGGGCTCGAACTCATGAACCATGAAATCATGACCTGAGCTGAAGTCGGATGCTCAACTGACTGAGCCACTCAGGTGCCCCTATTAAAGCATATTTCTAATCTAACAGTGTTATAAGTAAATATATTTTAAGGAGCCACAATAAAGTGCTATGTGGCATTCTTTGTATACATGTTAGTCCAGTTAGAATTAAATTTTTTATCCTACTCCGCCTTTTTAAAGTAAGCTTATTTTTCATACAGAGAAAGACAGATACCATATGTTTTCACTCTTATGTGGATCCTGAGAAATTTAACAGAAACCCATGGGGGAGGGGAAAGAAAAAAAAAAAAAAGGAGGTTAGAGTGGGAGAGAGCCAAAGCATAAGAGACTCTTAAAAACTGAGAACAAACTGAGGGTTGATGGGGGGTGGGAGGGAGGGGAGGGTGGGTGATGTGTACTGAGGAGGGCACCTTTTGGGATGAGCACTGGGTGTTGTATGGAAACCAATTTGACAATAAACTTCATATATTGAAAAAAAAAATAAAGCTTATTTTAAAAATTGTCTTTGGGAAATATATTCCAGGTTTCAAATATAAGACATTTAAATAGAGCTACGTGTAAAAAAAAACCAAAAAAAACCAAAAAAAAACCTTTCTGTCTTGACTCTCAGCCTTCCTTTCTGTAGGGAGCCCCTATTTGTTATTTATTATTTATTAGTTTCTTAGTATCCTTCAGAGGCACATTGTGCATATAATGAAATAGATTTTATATTCATTTTCCCCTTGGTTGAAATCTCAAGACTGAAATATTAATTTAAAAATCCTAGGGCACCTGGATGGCTCAGTTGGTTAAGTGTCCAACTTTGGCTCAGGTCATGATCTCACAGTTCATGGGCTTGAACTGTCAGCACAGAGCCTGGAGCCTGCTTCGGATTCTGTGTCTCCTTCTCTCTCTGCCCCTACCCCCCTCAAAAATAAACATTAAAATTTTTTAAAAATATATTTAAAAATCCTTTAGAGGGTGGGAGGATAGGACATATTGTTTGTGGGTACAAACTTGCAACAAGTAGTAATTAAGACCTAGAAATCTAATTGTACACTATCGTCAACCTAGTCAACAATACTGTATTAAAATCATCAAATCTGCAGGGCGCCTCGGTGGCTCAGTCGGTAAGCGTCTGACTTCAGCTCAGGTCATGATCTCACAGTTCTTGAGGTCAAGCCCCGCATCGGGCTCTGTGCTGACAGCTCAGAGCCTGGAGCCTGCTTTGGATTCTGTGTCTCCCTCTCTCTCTGCTCCTACCCCACTCACACTCTGTCTCTCTCTCAAAAATAAATAGTTAATAAAAATTAAAAAAATAATAATAAAAAAATAAAAATAAATAGAATCATCAAATTTGCTAAGAGACTAGAACTTCATGATTCCAACCACTAAAAAGAACATGGTAGACGTGTTAATTATTGCTACAATGGCAATGATATCACAGTGTATAAATGCGGCACACCTTAAACTTACAGTGTTATATGTCAGATATATTTCAATACAAATACGTAATCAAGGTATTTGTAAAAGTGACCAGATAAATAAAAATGCATCAGCTTTTCTAATAGAATTTGTATAGTGCTTTTTAGTTCAAAAGAAGACTTGAAAATGCTGAGTTTCTGGGGCGCCTGGTTGGCTCAGTTGGTTGGGTGTCCGACTTCAGCTCAGGTCATGATCTCACAGTCCATGAGTTCGAGTCCCCCATCTGGCTCTGTGCTGACAGCTCAGAGTCTGGATGGAGCCTGCTTCAGATCTGTGTCTTCCTCTCTCTCTCTGCCCCCCACCCTCACTCACACTCTGTCTCTCTCTCTCAGAAATAAATAAACATTTAAAAAAAAAAAAAGAAAATGCTGAATTTCTTTATTCTTACACATTGACTCTATTCAATATGAAATATTCGTTTTACCTTTGCACTCTTAGTACACACTTTATTTTATTTATTTAAAAAAAAATTTTTTTTTTAACGTTTATTTATTTTTGAGACAGAGAGAGACAAAGCATGAACGGGGGAGGGTCAGAGAGAGGGAGACACAGAATCTGAAACAAGCTCCAGGCTCTGAGCTATCAGCACAGAGCCTGACGCGGGGCTCAAACTCACGGACCGCGAGATCATGACCTGAGCCGAAGTCGGCTGCCCAACCGACTGAGCCACCCAGGCGCCCCTCTTAGTACACATTTTAAATGTGGTGGTTTGTTCTCTGTTGTGACTTCTCGGTAGGATTGTCCTGCTTGGTCCTGGCCTAGAGAAGCACTCAGTGTTGAATGTGAATGTGAAATGAACAAATGTGCTAAGAACTTAAACACCTGAGCATTTCCTGTGAGAGTTCACGATCTTCCCTGCTTATGGTATGGTTGGTCTGCCATATTAGTGCCCCCGCTTCCTTTTTTAGAATCTAAAAAGATTAAAGGGTAACTAAAGTCGTAGGCCTTAGTAGGAGCACTTCCTTCTAGGAAAAAATAAATAAACAAGAAAAGTAACTTTGGTCCTCAATTGGGAACATACGTACCTTGGGAACTGAGGGGGCCACTCCATTAAAACTCTGTAACCTTGGCAGAGAATAGAAGCAATGAAAGATGACTTCAAGGTTTTATTCTTAAGGGACCCAAGTCACATTTTTCTTAATCATGCTGATAAACGGACAGGACATCTCAGGGCTTTTCACTCACCCCTGAAGCAGAGCCTTGGACAGGAAATGTAGGACGGAGGCTGTGCAGGAGCACTGTGGGTGATTGTTGACTTTTGCTTTGACTTTGCTTTAAGTTGCTGAGACCCGTGGCTGCAGGTAGAATAGGGCACTGCATACTGGCATGGGAAGAGGAAGGGGTTCTGCCTGAGGATGCCCTCTCCTCCCTGCCTCTTTTCCTGCCTACCCATTCTTTATCATCTTGCCTACCCAGCATCCTGCCTACCCATTCTTTATCATTCCCCCACCTGCTTGCCTCTCAGTGGACTCTTGTTCCTGTTTGCCTCTCCCTGGGCTCTAAGACTAGAAGTAGGGCAAAGAGGAGTGAAGAGCTAGAAGTAGGTGGAGTGACTGGGGAAGGAAGGAGGTCACAACTTGGGAGGGTTAACAGGACCCTCTGGAAATGGCCTCCAAGGAGCGAGAGGTAAGAGGAGCATACAGTACGGGGGCCATAGGTGCCTCTGAAGAGAAAGCACTTATGAGCCTGTATTCTTGTGCTTCCTTAGGGGGAGAAACATAGGATGCTTTAGCTCCATAGTGACAAATAAGATGGCCCCCTACTAAAGCACATCATGGCTATAATGCAGGGAGCCACGGATGACCTGATCTCATGGATCTTTTGTTTTTGCTAAAGCCAGGTGTCTCTCCTAAGCCTAGCCAGAGCCAAGAGGCGTTTTCCCAGAAGGGTAGAGGCACCTGGAGGCCATATTCTGGATGTATGAAGATGTTTTAAAGAAACAGTTCCGTATTTTACATGTTTTACTTCCCACGTAATTGGAAATGAGGCAATGAGGAAATAAGTTTGGGGCTCAGTGGAGTATGACCCATTGACTTACGGGATGTTTTTGCTGATTGATTTTTGAGGTTTGTTATTTCAAGAATCACCTTAAGTGTAAGTTGTTACTGTCTGGTAACTCTCTTTGTTTTTGTTTCTTTAATCTTATCATTTTGCTAAAAATTTCTTTTCCTCCATATTTTCCTACCTTCTCATTGTGAGCTTTTGGTTGGCTTTATAATTTAAACAGAGGAAGGCACTGAAACAGTTTTTGCCTTGTTTATTTTTACAAACAACATCCCTTTGTGGGTTTAGTCAGAGATTTACACTCTTTGCTAATCACCACCAAAATAAATAGACCCTTAAAACTGTCAGTGACACCAGCCAGTTCTGCAGCCCGAGTTCTGGAGGACCAGGCCAGATGGCAAAGTCAGGCCCCTAACACACATAATGTGTGTTCTGTAGCTCTTGGCTTCAACAGCATGGGCAGCTGACTGCATTTTAGAAAGCTTAGGGGGGAGGGAGCCGATTCTCCAGGATCCATTTGTTCTGTGGGGCAGCTCCAGGAATAAACCCTAAGGCGGCATGAGTGGTACTTGACCGTGGTTAAAACCTGTGGTGTACTGACTCAGACACAGGCTGGAAATTCTGAACTCCTGGCTGGCCACCAGCATGTTCTGTGATTGTGTTCCTGTCATGAAGCGTCCCTCTTAGCTCTCTGGTGCATAAAGGGGAGGGTGGAGTTGCTCGTTTTTCTGAAGTTTCAAGTACTATAGCAGTACTTGAAATTCTGTAGCAGAATTTTCAAGTACTGTGTACAAATACTTGGGTACAGTGAGAGTATGAGTTCATCTTGCACAGGTCAGATAGGACAGAATCTTCCTTCCATTCAACAGGATGTTATCTCAACACTAATTACGTTAGGGGAGAAACAGCATTCATTGCCATACTGGTAGCAGTGGTTCACATAGCCTCTGGGAGAGTTTATTATCAGTTTGGTGGAAATATTGTGCTCTGAGCTTCCAGATCAGAGATAATAGAGTTCCTGGACCTCTTAAAGGGGGGGATAAGTGAGAGGTTCTGATGTGGGAGCCGCCCTCCTCCCTCCCCCTTAAGTTCATGACACTCCCACTGATAGTTCCTTCCATGTCTACACAGGACAGAATAACTCACTGGATCAGATACATTTTTATATGCAACAAAATACACACACAAGGATTTTCATCACTTACCTCATGGAAGGAATCTAGAGACAAGCCAGGTCCTTTACTGATTATATAGACCCTTTGCCTTTGTGCAGGGAATCCTTGATGGTCCAGTAAAATCTTAGGAGAAGCTGTTTTTGGAGAGAGGATTTGGTTTAATGAAGAACGGATAGCCACACATGGTAGGTATAGAGTTACTCCTTTGGATTCTCATGTATTATCCGTATAACCCTCTCCATCTGTAATGCTCTCTGAACACTGAAGATGGGTGCTAGGATGGAATTGTTTTACGTACTGTTGTGTTTACAAGGGGACACTTCTTTTTCTATTGATTCCTATTGGTGCCCTGTTACCAGTCTGCCCCGTGATGCATGGTGTGGATCTGTCGTCCTGTGCTCTGTTGGAACCAGCTCCGCATTGGCCTGTTTACTGCTTCTCTACACATTACAGCTTCCTTACTTCCAATAGTGTTTGAACAGACTAAAAACATGTTTTTGGCTGTCATCCAGAGTTTGGCTTCCGCTTCCCCTGTAATGCCATAAAAATGCTCTGTCAAATAAATTCTCGGGAATTGAAGAGAACAAATTCTCTGCTCCATATGATTGTAGATAATAGAAACAGGCTTCAGCTGACCACCTGGCTTGATGCCCATGGTCTAGGAAAACCGAATCACACAGCATCCCTTGGCAGTGCTTTATAGCTATCAGAGTTAATTCTCTGCATGCGATGGATGAGCTTTCCACTTAAAGAAATCTGCACATAGCATTTATCTCCAATGAGTCTTTTGAATCCCATAAAATAATTACCTTTACTTTTCCTGCACCAGTGCCAATTCGTGTATATTAGAAAATTTTTGAACCTAGGGTTTATTTTCTGTCAAGTAAATTTCAAGTGTTAACCATGGACAGTCTTTCTATGATTTGGGGTGTGTGTGTGTGTGTGTGTGTGTGTGTGTTTTGAGAGCAGTGTTTCTTGTTCCCTGCCTGGATATTGTAACATCCTTAGTATTCAGGATCCCAGCTGGAAGGAGCTGGCATAGCCAAATTAGGATATTTAGGGAAGTTTACTTATAAGGGGACTGTTTTCAAGAGTGTGAATTGGGGGAAGGGGACCCCAAGTAAAAGTGTATAACCCAGTGGAGCTGTTACTAGTCCTGGACCGGAGGGGAAGGAAGGAAAGAACCTAGACACAGAGAGTGTCATGTAGAGAAGGCTGCCTTCAGGATGGCCTGCACAGAACTGGCCTGGTCTGGCAGTAAAGAACCACTTATCTCTTCTCTCCCTGTAATTTCGTGTCAGGGCTCCCCCTTGGCTGAACCCACTTAGAAGCCAGAAGGTGCAGAGTTCTTTGATTTGGTTCCCATAGGTCAACTTCCCCAGGGCAGAGAGCAGGACAGAAGGCAGAATGTGGATTCAGAAAGCTAGTGGAAGGCATCTGGCACATATCCCAGTGGAGGTGTCCAGTGATTTCTAGGAAAGGCATAGAAATCTTAATAGAAAACTTAAACTCATTTTATTTTTAAATAGTTTTAGCGATGTGTGATTGACATACAATAAACCACATATTTAAAGTATAGAATTTGATTAAGTTTTGATATGTATCTACTTATCACCACAGTCAGGAGAGTGAACGTATCCATCACCTTAAAAAGCAATCCGTTTTAATTTCACCTTAAAGATATTTTATATGGTTCTTTTAAAAGGGTATGGAAAGAGGGGCACCTGGGTGGCTTAGTCGGTTAAGCGTCTGACTTTGGCTCGGGTCACGATCTCACGGTCCGTGAGTTCGAGCCCCGCATTGGGTTCTGTGCTGACAGCTCAGAGCCTGGAGCCTGCTTCGGATTCTGTGTCTCCCTCTCACTCTCTGCCCCTCCCTGGCTCTCACTGTCTCTCTCTCAAAAATAAATAAAACATTAAAAAAAAACTTTAAAAGGGTATGGAAAGAGGAGTGCCTTGGTAGCTCAGTGGTTAAGCGTCCGACTTCGGCTCAGGTCATGATCTCGCAGTCCATGGATTCGAACCCCGATGTTGGGCTCCGTGCTGACAGCTCAGAGCCTGGAGCCTGCTTCGGATTCTGTGTCTCTCTCTTGCTCCCTGCCCCTCCCCTGCTCATGCTCTGTCTCCCTCTCAAAAACAGATAAAAATATTTTTAAAAAAGGGTATGGAAAGATAGCAGGAAGTGAAGCAATGGCAGGTGCAACTCAAAAAACATCAGTTCTGGAAAGAGACCCAAAAATGAAATTCAAAACAGTGTCAAAGCTTGCGAGAAAGCTTTTTTCAATAGTAGCTTATAATAAATGAGAAAAAAAAGATTGTGAGTGTGAATTTTTTTTTGGCTTCTACTTTGTATCCGTTTATTGCCATGTATTTAAAATAAGATAAAAATAATATGAGATAAAATTCTTTCTGGTCTGTGTAGTCAGTATTTGAATCTGAGAAAATCAGTGATTAATCAGTATTCAGTAGTGCCAGTAAAGCTGCGGATGTGAAGTTTCAGTGTACATTTTATCTGTTATTCACATGACCACAACATGCTTCTGGGGCAGGTCCAGGCTCAGGTGCGTATTCTCTATTATGCCACCCCATCTTTCAAGAAAGCGAATTGAAATGTAGTGGAGAAGGCATGAAATGTTATTGATAACAGGGGCACCTGCATGGCTCAGTCAGTTAAGCATCTGACTTCGGCTCAGGTCATGATCTCGTGGTTCATCAGTTCGAGCCCCACATCGGACTCTGTGCTGACAGCTCAGAGCCTGGAGCCTGCTTCGGATTCTGTGTCTCCCTCTCTCTGCTCCTCACCCACTTGTGCTCTTTCTCTCTCTGTCTCTCAAAAATAAATAAAAGTTAAAAAAAAATTTTTTAAAGAAATGTTATTGATAACAAAGCTTACAGTTATTCCTATGGCAGTTGAATGCTTAATATGCCCTTGGTGATAGAGCTGAGATGGGATTTAATTCCCAGAGCTTTATGCATTCTGCTTTAAATTATAAAAGCCAGTAAATCATTTGCAAACACATTTTTGCCATTTATTAATAGTTGCTTGCTACCCACCTGACAGCTGATGGAGGCCAGAGAGTTATGGCTTGGGTTGAGAACTGGCACTCTCAACCTTCTGTGTCCCCAGAGACCCATTTATGCTAAGGAAATCAGGAGTGGCCCGCCTTTTCTAGGGAAAGCTTGTGTCCAGTGCAGAGTTGAATGGGAGACCCCAGTCCCATTTCATATAAAGGAAAGTACCTCCCTGGCTAAGCTAGGAGCAGAGAAGAGGTGTGAGGTTTGGTGGAAGGGAGGAGCTGGGCAGGGCAGAGCCCCCAGGGACTCCAGTCATGCCCCAGCAGGGGGCGCAGTGGCACTTATCAGCATAGGAACTGTGACGGGCCACAATGCTTCCATGCTGGCCTTCGGATTCATCTAGCAAGTTCAGGGCTCAGGGTCTTTCCACTTTTTATCTCTTATGCCTAGATGATTCTTGCCTCAGCTTTTTCCAAGGCTCTGTCACTCTTTCCCTTGATTCAGATTACTGCTCAAATGTCTCCTTTTGAAGTTTCTTTTGCCACCCTCTCTAAAGAATCATCTCTGTCACCAGTGACCACTATTGGACATTATACATCACTTCTCAACATTTTTGGTCTTAGGACCTCTGCATCTGCTTAAAAATTATTACGGAACCTAAAGAGCTTATGTTAGGTGGCTTGCACCTTTCAAAATTCACCGTATCAAAAATTAAAATGGAAGTTTAAAAATATTTTTGTTCACTGAAAAACAGCAATAATAATTCCATTATATGTTAACATAAATAACTTATGAAAAGTACCTATATTATCCCAAACAAGATAATTGCAAGAAGAGTGATATTGTTATGTATTTTTGTATGTGTCTTTTATTAATAGAAGATAGCTTATTACAATCTGTCATTGTTTTGGTAAAAGTTTATGAAGAAGATCTAGCCTTACAAAGGTGGTTGGAAAAGGAAGGGTAATTTTAATAGCCTTTTCATGTAATTGTGGATATTCTGTTTTAATATCACACCAAGACTCAATACGTGATCATTTCTTAACAGCTGATTATTGTGTGGTCCTTGTACCCTGGGCGTAATAGTGTGAGCTGCTCTTATAGGTCAGACGGCTGCTTTTTTTTTCCCTTTCTTTTTTAATTTTTTTAAATGTTTATTCATTTTTGAGAGAAAGGGGGAGACAGAGAGGGAGAGATAAAGTGTGAGCAGGGGAGGGGCAGAGAGTGAGCAAGATACAGAATCTGAAGCAGGCTCCAGACTGCAAGCTGTCAGCACAGAGCCTGATGTGGGGCTCAAACTCATGAACTATGAGATCATGACCTGAGCCAAAGTTGGATGCTTAACCAACTGAGCCACCCAGGTGCCCTGGCTACTTTCTTTTTTTTCTTAAGAAAAGGTTGGTCACTGACATTTGAAATTATCGCTTCCATAAAAGTAGAATAAGACATGCAAGGCATTATTTTCATTATATTTTCAAATAACCCTTAAAAAAATATCACCTAATCTCGAAAGATTACAGAAGCTCCTTTTAAACCAATCACCAATTTCTCATGTGCCCAAAAATTGGAACACTTTTTCCTTGGTAGGTTCACACTTCATATTATGGTTACTTTTTTTGAGGTGGGAAGTGAAATGTTAGGTTAATGACTTCTAACATAATTCCTTGATAAATATTTATTGAAATATCTAATGTTTGTTATAGTGCTTTTGTTCATTTTTTCCAATCCTGTTTATATGTTCACTACCTTATTTGAATAAGTGAGTAAAGAACCATGCAGAAATATCCCTTGAGCTGGTACAGGAATTGAGTTAAACATTCAGGTCTACAGATATGTGCAGTACGTTAGGCATCCACTTTATCTACTTGTTCAGAATGTTTCAACATCATCGATCTATAATTTCGTGTTTATCTCTTTAAGATCCACACAGGTTTACAACACCAAATAATCTGGCCCTGTCAGCCCAGCTGCGTCCCTCTGGATGAAAAACTCCTGCCCCAGCTTCTAAAAGAAGCAGGCTACACTACCCATATGGTCGGAAAATGGCACCTGGGAATGTACCGGAAAGAATGTCTTCCAACCCGCCGAGGATTTGATACTTACTTTGGTAATGGAAATGCACATGTTTCTTTTACAACCTAGACTAGCTGCAGCCATCTCATAAAACACACCCAAGTGTAATCACATAACTGGAAACTTGAACACAGAATGAATCATTCAGCATTGCCGTGGGGCAACTTTCTAATGCCACCTCCAGAAATCTGGCTCTCTGCTCAGCTCGTGGTGGGCAGCAGTCCACAGGGAGGCACTTACCTTTGCCAGAGTACTAAATGCCATGTTGGGGCCTTGAAAGAGTTTGCTACGTCCACATCTGAGACCACTGTACTCTAGAGAACCTTATTACCAAAAGGGGATACACTTGCTTTTTAAAAAAATTCCAGGGGTGCCTGGGTGCCTCAGTTAAGCATCCGACTTCGGCTCTGCTCATGATCTCACGGTTTGTGAGTTCGAGCCCCACATCAGGCTCAGTGTTGACAGCTCAGAACCTGGAGCCTGCTTCGGATTATGTGTCTCCCTCTCTTTCTGCCCATCTCCCACTCACGCTCTGTTTCTCTCTCTCAAAAATAAATAAGCATTAAAAATAATTAAAAATAAAACAATTCCAGGCAAAACCCAACACAAGGATATTTCCTTCACAAAGTTTCACACTGTCTTTTTCTCTCCATGGTCTGTCCCAAAGATTTTTTTCTGGAGACTGTGGAGGAGACTCCATGGGCATCCTTCTCCCCTTCTGTGAGGTCTGTTTTTGAAATCACTAGATTGGGGAGGACCAATCAAAAAAATAAATAACAAATGGTAATAGGAAGGTTAATAAGAAATCAGAAGTATTTTATGGACTGGATAGCTGTATAAAAATGTGAAACCCAAAGTTAGTTTTAAAACTCACCTTCTTTTAACCTGTTACAAGCTGTGTCTTAATTAACAGCCTATTAATCTTACCGGTGGCTATGTATCTTTCTGACGAGTTCTTTTCATCTCGTGCTGTCTGGCGGTTTAGCTACATACTTCTCTCATTTGTCTCTTCGTTTATTTACAATCTATCACATCCAAAAAGGAACACACTGAACATAAAAGTTTTAAAAATAAATAGAATAGGGGTGCTTGGGTGCCTCAGTAAGTTGAGTGTCTGACTCTTGATTTCGGCTCAGGTCATGATCTCACTGTCTTGGGATCGAGCCCCGTGTCAGGCTCCATGCTGAGTGTGAACTTGCTTGGGATTCTCCTTCTCTCCTTCTGCCCCTCTCCCTTGCTCATGTTCTCTCTCTCTCTCTTTCTAAAATAAGTTTAAAAATAAAATAAAATAAAATAAAATAAAATAAAATAAAATAAAATAAAATAAAAATGAGGGTGAGTAGAAAAAGATGGAATCGCAGCATGTCACCAACTCACAAAAAACCTTCCTGGCTGTAGGTGAACTTCACATCGAACTCTGCAACTTTAGATTTCTTATGTCCAAAAAAAAAAAAAAAAAAAGGATATGGTTGTAAGAGTCGCATTATTTATAAGATAAATGGAAGCCAGATGTTCAGGAAGAGTAAAGCATTTTCTGGCTCTTAGACCTGAGAAATTTCTCCTTTGGGAAAAGGTGAGGTGGACAACATCATCAAAAACAGCATTTTAGTAATATAGTGGTGGTTTTCTTGTACGTGTTTCTTGAAACATTCCTTTTTATTCAAGGTAGGGCAAGAGTGCCAACGTGCATTTCGGTGATTGTATAGAGCCCAAACAATGCAGTCGAAACACACAGTTCTGTTGTGCCGTGTTGGATCTGGGGTTAAAGTTGAGATGCAGGGATATCAGGCATGAGGCCATATGCGCCTTGCTCCCATACAGGTTCTCTAGACATTGCTAATTAATCATGGCATTCTTTCTTGATGAAGCTGGATATATCCTCAGCATCCTGAAATAACAGTTAAAGTCAGACTTGGGTGTCAGACCTCTGTCATTTTGGAAATTCTAGAGGAAGAAACAGCCTGTATGTATATCCTTTGACAATTTTTACTCAGGCCTTTGCTGAAAGATGGGTTAATACCTATACTCTGGCAAGAGAAAGGACTATAGGTTTTTAAATTTTTTTTACTAAAAGCCAAGTCATGTATTTAAAAATTCAATTGTACAGAAGAAAATCATATCCTTTTATGAGAATTGAGAAGCCTGAGGATTCAGATGAACAAATAGCCCACATTCATATGGATTTGTAGATAGGAGGGTTTAATGACTATACAGTGGTTATCACTGTTATGACTTCGATGTTAAGTTAAAAAACTAGTCAGATAATTGTGGGGCTGGTTGCACAACTCTGAATACCTTAAAAACCATTGAAGTGTAAACTTTAAATGCGTGACTTAGATGGTATATGAATCATATCTCAATAAAACTGTTAAATAAAGAAGTCAGAGGGTTAGTTGTTCAAAATATATTTTCTGGGGCACCTGGGTGGCTACGTCAGTTAAGTGTCGGACTCTTGATTTTGGCTCAGGTCATGATTTCGTAGTTTATAGGTTTGAGCCCCATATTGGGTTCTGCGCTGACAGCGTGGAGCCTGCTTGGGATTTTCTGTCTCCTTCTCTCTCTGCCCCTCCCTGCTCACATTCTCTCTTCTCTCTCAAAAATAAATAAATATAAAAAAAAGTATTTTCTGATTTTTCCCAAAAAAGCATAGGTTGCCATCTTCTTTAGGCTCAGCATGTAAGTTCAAATCTGTGAATCATTGTTGTGATAAAAGCTGTATATGATTGTCACATGGTTGTTTGGTATCAGTCTGGCCGAGTATGTAAATAAATAGTTCTATTCCTGGAAACATCCTATTTGTAATATCTTTTTAATATTTATAGTTCATACATCTTTTAATCAAATATATGCTATGCTTATATTCTCCCAAGTAATAGAAAACATTTAACATTTACACAGAAATAACCTGAAGTGATTTCCTCAAGCTCTAATACCCAGAAGTTATTAAAAATCTCAGCTAGAACCCCAGTTTCCTGACCTCTCTAATCATCCATATAAGGGCTAAAATTTCTTCCTCAAGCTCTAATACCCAGAAGTTATTAAAAATCTCAGCTAGAACCCCAGTTTCCTGACCTCTCTAATCATCCATATAAGGGCTAAAATTTCTTTTGTGGATACATTTCTTTCTCTACTATATATTAATTAACAAACACATTGGATTTCCCTTTCTCTTACATCATCAGGAGAAAAGATTACTATTTAAAAGGTGAAAGGTGTTCTTAACACCGAAGGTATTCATTATATTCAGGACTTTGAATTTATTGAATCATGGAAAAGGAGGAAATTAATTAAAAATGAATTCATTTTTTATTTTTTTAAAAATTTTTTTAAATGTTTATTTATTTTTGAGACAGAGAGAGACAGAGCATGAATGGGGGAGGGGCAGAGAGAGAGGGAGACACAGGATCGGAAGCAGGCTCTGGGCTCTGAGCCATCAGCCCAGAGCCCGATGCGGGGCTCGAACTAACGGACCGCGAGATCGTGACCTGAGCTGAAGTCGGACGCTTAACCGACTGAGCCACCCAGGCGCCCCAAAATGAATTCATTTTTTAATGTAAACTGTGTAAGGATTTTGATTGTGATTATAGAGAATGTTCAGGACTGGGGAAAGGGCAAGACCAATTTTATCAATCTCATTTTAAGGTTAATAAGCATTGTTTGTTAGGAGATGGCTCAGAGCTTATTTCTTTTTAATGGTTGTATTGAAGTGTATTTCACACACCATATAATTCACCCAACTAAAACGTGTGCAATTTATTGATTTTTAATAAATTCACAGGTGGTGCCACTGTCATCCAATCCAATTGCAGAATATTTTCATCACCCCAAACAGAAACCCCATCCCTATTAGCAGTCACGCCCCATTTTCCCCCACCAATCCTAGGCAACTGCCGACACACTTTTTGTGTCTATAGATTTGCCTATTCTGGACATTTCATATAAATGGAATCATACAATATGCATGATTTTAATATTTTAGGAAAATAGAGAACATTTTCAGAAACAGCGATTCATTGAGAAAACCCATTTCTTTTCATGTTTAAATCCAAATTGTGAGATAAGTAGTTGATACCATTCAAGTTTGGGGCAAAACTGAGATCGCCGTAGGTAGAAAAATCTACTTTCTTGCACCACATTAATTTGATCTTTTGGCTCTGTTAAATTATGTCTAGAGCTTCTGTTTGGAAAGGTTTGTATCATTCACCAGTGGGTGTCAGCATCTGACTAAAGATGATTCTGCCTAGAGCTGCTTCTATAAATAACCTTGAAGCCAGTCTCCCAAGGTCAATATCAACATTATTTGAATCCTGTGTTCATTTATGTGATCACCTCAGAGTACAAATTTGTAAGAAATCACATTAACCGTATGCTATTTTTGCCGTTAGATAGCTTTAAAAGATTAAGATTTTGTCACCTTTACTGAATTTGAGAGTTACATGACAGAGCCTTATGTTCTGAAGACTTGCCTGAAGAATGGTTTTGATTTTTTTTTTATAACATTTTAATGCCTCCTGCTAACACATATAGAGATGTTAAGAAGTGGTGCTCTGATTAGCCTTGTCATTTGATTAGCCTTGTCATGGGTAATCAATTGCACTAGGCAATTAAAGGCTGAAACATTAGTTTGTTTAACAAGTTTTATGCTATGCTGACTACTTTCATCTCCCATTCTTGTTGTAGGATATCTCTTAGGTAGTGAAGATTACTATTCCCATGAGCGCTGTGCATTAATTGACAGTCTGAATGTCACACGATGTGCTCTTGATTTTCGAGATGGGGAACAGGTTGCAACAGGATATAAAAATATGTATTCGACAAACATATTTACTGAAAGAGCTACAGCCCTCATAACTAGCCATCCACCCGAGAAGGTAAGTCTTGCTTCTTTGTTAATATCAAAATTGTGTTTAAGGTAGCATCTCTTCAGGTGAATATAGAAAAAGGCTGCTTGTTTAGGAAGAAAATCCGTTCTAGGGATTTTTCAAATTTTGGAGTATATTGGAATCAGCCCGGGAAAGCTTGATAAAAATAGAAATTCCTAGAGCCCATCTCTAAGAGACTCATTCTTTGGGTCTGGGGAAAATCTGTACATCAGCATTTTAAAGAAACTCATCAAGGGTAATTCTGATGCCAAATGGGTCCCCAGATCACACTTTGAGGAATACTGTGTCTACAGTGTTTTAGTAGAAATATAGTTTTATTATTTTGGTGTATTTTGTGCATGTGCTATAAGCAATTAGTACATTGACTTTTTTTAAGTGACAGGCTTGTGTACAAAGATGAGGCTATATTATGGCAAATTTCCTGTTACGAGATCAACAAGCTTTAGGTTCAGGGCAAGTCCTCTTAACTTTGTATTTTAGGTATTCTAGATATTTTGCATTCCTATGTTAATTTCAGAATGAGCTGGTCAATTTCTACCAAAAAGTTCCTGCTTGGATTTGGATTTCATTGAATCTGTAGACCAACTTCACGAGAATGAGTATCTTAACAACATTAAATCTTTCATTCCCTAAACATGGTATACTAATGAGCCTGGTTTTTACATTTAATACACTGAAGTCACTGTGTATGTCACATAATAGAATCTTTTGATTTATTTAAAGGTAAAAATAGAAGAGAGTCAGAATTGCCTTAAAAACAATTTTTGTTGTTGTTGTTGTTAATCTAGAGTTAGCTTCAGAAGCTAAATTCTCTGAATATACCTTTAAAATTGGGTCACATATTCGTGTTGTCAGATACTGGGCCCAAAATGTGGCTTCATTAAGAACCGCATTAGGACACTGATGAAATTAGTCCTTCAATAAGTCCCTGACGTAGCAAATTCCAGAATGTGCAGTATTATCTGGTGCTTCCAATTTTCTGCAGTTTTCCTCTTTGGCAACTGAATGTCCTCGGGGTAGATCACAATTTGGATTTCAGTTTACATACCTGTTCAGATGTGGTACCTGGCCACCGACTCCCTTTTTGACATAGTTTCTTCCTGGCTATACCTTTACCTATTCTAAGTGTTGGGGGTCTTACCTGGTATCTCTCCTCAGTTTTGCCCTGCTTGGGCTTTTTATCACTCTTACATGCTGACCAGCTTGGAGTGGCTGTGCTAGCTATGGAACATGTAGGATCAGAACATTTGCTCCAATATGTGGACATATGTGAGTCCTAAATCTAGATCTGAACCAATATTCAGAGATGTGGAAAGATAACTGGTAGGTAATTGGCTTAGGTTCTCAGTTTTCCTCTGTATGCTTGGTGTTTTATTTTTTTTATTTATTTATTTAAAAAAAATTTTTTTTAATGTTTATTTATTATTGAGAGACAGAGACAGAGTATGAGCATGGGAAGGACAGAGAGAGAGGAGGAGACACAGAATCTGAAGCAGGCTCCAGGCTCTGAGCTGCCAGCACAGAGCCCGATGCGGGGCTTGAACTCACAAACCATGAGATCATGACCTGAGCAGAAGTCTGACGCTTAACCGACTGAGCCACACAGGCACCCCTGCTTGGTGTTTTATAGATAGTGCTAAAAACGCAAACAATAAGATAAAGTCTTAAGGGAATTATGGTTCTTACCTTGTCCTTTGAGGTAGGCACTGTTTTACAGATATAAGTAAACAAGTTAAGTTAACTTGTTCAAGGTCACAGAGCTACTGAGAGTCAGAATCAGAATTGAAACCCACACTGACTCCAGAGCTAAATGCATTCAACAATCTTCCCCAGTTCACAGCTAATATCCAAGATCAAAGAATATTAACTCAGCTGTGTGATTCAGCTGGGTGATTCCAGTCTTGACAGTATATTGGGCTCATCTGGAAAGGTTGTAATAAACCCCAGTAACAAATACTGTGATTTATTGGTGGTAGGGGGTGTGTGTATCACTGGTATTTAATTACCCCTCTGCTCCCACCTCCCACCAGTGATTCTGATGTGCAGTCACAATAATTGATTCCCTTCAAACACAGAGGGGCAAGCTCAAGCCAGCTGCCTTTTACAGGCTTACAATATAACACTGCCTTAATCATGCAACCACTATAATATGCCTACAGCAAAAATTAGTTCCCATTAGGCAACAATAGAGTATTCTCTCACAGTGCCCCTAACATTAAGCGGATAAGAGGAAGCAGCTGGGTGAAATAGTTCCTTGTGGGTGGCCTGCCTTATCTGGTGTGGTGTGGAAAGCACAGGAACTGAGGGAAATGAGGCCCGAAGAGCTCACAAGCTATCAAAACTTGTGTTATTAATATAGTGCTGCTCAGAGGTAGCATTACAGAAATTACCAGATGAGAGAATGCTCATTTTCCTACAGTGTCTGAAATATTCTGAAGCAGTGTCCAGCATTCCTAACATCCTCAAGATAAAGTTTCAAGCATGGACATAAATGAATGAAATAGTCAATACTGAGTGACAGTCCCAGAATGTTTGTTTGAGACAGCTAATATGGATGTTTACATTTTCAATTCTCAGTAAAATGATGAATCACATCGTTCCAGGAGCTGCGCTTTTCATCATTTTATCCCAATGGTGAAGCTAATTCTGTGCCAGTTTCTTAGGTGTTATATATAGACTGCAACATAGGCCACTAGTCCTAAGGTGGAACTCGTTAAAGAAATACACATGAAGTATCCACAAGCCATCTTAAAAATGTGCCTATTTTAAAGAGCACTTGAGGGGAAAAGAGCATATGGAGCTGCTTTGTCACAGAAACACAGTTGGTGCTGGTTTCAGGGAGAGACTGCTAATAACCACTGCACATGTGTTGGGAAGGAATGTCTTTTTTTCTACAGGGTCATTCCTTTAGTACTAACACTACAGTGTAAAAGCAACATGTCTATAAACTATCTTTCAGTTAAAAATAGCCCCCCTCAACACTTTGCAGAATAAAAATAAAAGTTTTCTCATAAATCTAACCTACTAGAAGCTTCTTAAAGCAAATGTGAATTTCTAGTGGTAGACACTTTTCCATGACACAAGTTGGACAGAAGTGTCTTAATTTGAAAGTCAACAATAGAATAACAATTGAAAAAATTTTTTTAACCTTTATTTATTTTTGAGAGAGAGAGAACCAGAACCTGAGAACGGGAGGGCAGAGAGAGAGACACACACACAGGATCGGGAGCAGGCTCCAGGCTCTGAGCTGTCAGAACAGAGCCCGATGTGGGGCTCGAACTCACGAGCTGTAAGATCATGACCTGAGCCAAAGTCTGATGCTCAACTGACTGAACCACCCAGGAGCCCCAATAGAATAACAATTTACAAGTACATCATATTTCTTAAAATTTGTACTTTAGATTAGGAAAATCTACTAAAGAAATGAAAGTGAGGCTTTCTTCTTCACTGAAATCAGGTTTCTTAGCATGGTGAGGATATTTGGAGTATAGATCTTAGGAGTCGTATGGCATAATAAGAAAGGGAAAAGAACCCTCAGCATCTTATCAACATGCTAATAACTTTAGGTAATAATGTCATACTTTTATGTAATACTTAAACATTTGGTCATGATTCACATCTAGGATTTTGTTTTATATTCTTAAAAAGCCTGAAAGGGTTATAGTTAGGGTTGGTGTAAAGGTGACAGCTATAACTGACTTGGTCGGAGCAGAGATCAGGACCCAAGAAAGAGCAAGGGAGAGATCAAAACTCAGCTCCAGGACTACAGTGCTTTGAGTCATGTCTTTAAGGTCAGAATGGGCCCATGGGTCTCCAAAGGCCCAGGCATGATGAGAACTCAAGTCAGTCGATGGCACAGTAAAACAGGCCATCCCCAGGATGGCGACTGTTTGCTTTAGGCTATCAGTGAGCTCAGCCCACATAGGCAGGTGTGGGGAAATTGACTATGTCTGTTCACTGCCGGGGGTTTTCAAACAAGCAGCTGTAGGCAGGGTCCTGATTGTGATTGGACAACCCTAGAGCCCTAGTTAATTATCTTTTCCACTAGGCTATTGTGTAGTACAAAGAAGAGTACTCTATGAATTTTTTTTTTCATTTAAAAATAGTATTGAAATGTTACGCACCTAGCCTTTTGGGGGAATGAGTTGTTTCATGGATAAAGTTCACCTTGTGAGCACTGAAACTTTTTTTTTTTTGAATGTTTACAACATTGGCTGGAACTACTCTCAATTGTGTTGCATCTGGCCTCACCTTATTAAAAGGAGTGTCCCTCTACACCATTTTGCCTCCTCCTGGTGAACCAGAGACATGTTGATGCGTGTGTATGTCTGCCCATACACTGTATGGCCCTAGATTACTGCTGGTGAAATGGGAAAAAAAAAAAAAGAGAACTTACTTTGTTCGAGGAACACTCTTATCTATACTTGTAAGTGATTAGGCTGTGGTTGGCAGGTAGTGTGAGGTCTTTGCCTGGCCTGTGACAGTCACAGGCCTCATCCTCAGAGGAGGTTTTTTACTCCCTCTTCTTAGCTTATGCTCCTTCTGTTTGAACTAACAGAAGTCTGACCACAGGAAAAATGGGGGAATTGCTGCCGTTTTATGACTTTGAGCCCTCAACGGTGATGGTCATATCTTTAGCCCCCTAAGGAATAATTGTGGGAAAGATTTTCAGGTAATGTTTTGCTGTGAGTAGAATGTGAGTAGAATGATTTCCATACTGAATATTTATAAGACTAATGATGGTCCAAGAATCATTACTTCCGCCCCCTGATGTGTTCTTAAGAACTCTTCCCTACCACCCTCCCTGGCTGTCACTTCTAGAGGTCACTTGCTGGCTGGGGATAACCTGCCCCCTGTCCTTTTTCCTTCCCAATGTGGATGGGTTGCCATGTTGCTGGTAACGACCTGATTGAGAGCATGGTCTCCTTGAGCAGTGAGCCCCTTCTCTCATTTCTCCAGCCCTGCCCAGAGAATCTAGACCAGGGTCACAAACTCTGGTGTTTACAGGGGCCAGGCTGCTAACCTGAATAAGTGAAGCCACTCAGAACAGTGGGGAGGCTGTAGAAATTGGAGCGCACTTGGGAGTAGGGCCTCTATTTCACGCTCCAGCCATTTGTTACCAGATGGAGCGTGGGCATGGAGTTGTTGGAGTTCTGATTTTTCAAGGAAAATTTTTTAAAAACCACAGAGTTTTATGTGATATTTCCTGATTTTAAAAACTTTATGTGGGCTGCAAATTGTTGTAGTCTTCCAATTTTAATCCTGTTCTCATCCAGACCATGGCTGATGGCTGGGGTTGGTCTGATCTAGTGCTAAAGACCCAGACAGCTTTTCCAACAGCAGACCCTCATACCACACTGTGAGGTCATCGATGTCCCTGCACATCTGTTCCCCTCCAGACGTCTCAGCCCAGGCTCCTTCCTCACCACCTGGGCAGGGCATGTCCCGGGGTTCCCTTCACTGTGGTCTGGGAGAACTCAGAAGTTTTGGTGTATGTGTGGCTGGAGTAGAAAGTGTGCGTATTGAGGCGGAGTGGAGGCAGAGCTCAAGCAGTGTCAAAGATTTGAGTGTTGGCCTTTGGAGTTGCAATTTGGAATGTTTTTCCATAGAAGTAATGTACAAATGAAGCATAGGTTGTACATTATCATAGGCATCCTTTCACTACCTCACTTCCTGCGTTAAATAGGTCTTAATGTGATGATTTCAGTATTTAACAGCTGTTTTTAACATTTTGACTTCGGGGAAAAGGTGTTTCTAAGTTCCAAGGATCTGAACTAAAAACTTTTGGGTGTCTTTTTGAGTTCCATATGTGTATATTTCTTAGGGTATCCAGTAAGTTGTATAATATAGAATTTTTAAAAATTTATCAACAGTAATGAAGAATGAAATATGAGCCCCCCTCCCAGTCTGCTTTGTAACTTTTCCCCATTCATTTATGAGATTGAAATGCCTCAAATACTTTAACAGAATTGTATTATTATTCTTGGGTTGAACAGTTGTTGTCTCTTTGAGTGTTTTCAACTCATCAAGGAATTCTGTAGGAGCACAAAGAAGAGAGTGCTTTCAGAAAGGTTTATTAAAAAAGGAGAGGCTGACCTAGAATACCACTAATGTCAAATGCTATAAATTGGTGTAAAAGGTAAACTAGAATGAGTGTAACACACTCCTTAGTTTCCAGGAATTAAATTGGCCGTATGTTTGGTCTTAGATCAAAGACTAGCCAGGAATGGTGTTCACTTGTTTTCTCCTATGAAAAATCCTGAACTCTCTCTTAAAAGGTGGGAAGTTGTTTACTGGCTAAAGCAAAAAGCTAACGCATCTATTGATACATCTCTGCACCATAATAGTGGAGATTCCAATAGGAAATTGCTCTGCAATTAATATGAATGTGGACAAATCATATAACTTTTCTGAGCCTCAGTTACCGTATCTGTGAAATGGGTGTAACATAGGCTGGATTTGAGTATTACATGAGACAGAATATGTAAATCAGTATCATAATGTCTAGCACATAGACAACATTTCATATATAGTTGTTATTATTGGTATTATTATTTGTTTAGATCAGAGTCTTCTAGGTCATTTTAGAACTCAAGCTTTTGTTTTGAATTTTTTGTCTTGTGTCTTTTGTTGCATTTTTAACATCTTTATTGATGCTAATATTTCACATACCATAAAATTCACCCAATTAAAGTATACATTTCAATAGTAAATTCACAGAGATGTGCAAACATCATGACAATCTAAAGTTAAAACATTTTCATCATTCCAGAAAGAAACCTCATACCTATTAGCAATCACTCCCCATGCTTCTCCCCCCCAACCCCACTCCCTACAGCTCCTGGCATCTTTTGAGTATCTTTTCAGGTGCTTATTGGCCATTTGCATGTCTTCTTTGAAGAAATGTCCATTCCAATTTTTTGCCCATCTTCTAATTAGGTTAATTGCCTTTTATTATCGAGTTGTAAGAGTTTTCTGTATATTCGGGGCACAAGTCCTTTATCAGATGTATGATTTACAAATATTTTCAAGCCATTCTGTGGGTTGTCTTAATATTACTTTTATTGACTGATAAATCTGGACTTCTGTCTCTGTATTTAATGTTTCCATGCCCTCTCAACTGATTTGCACAAACTTTCTTTCCAGCCTCTGTTTCTCTACCTTGCTCTTCAGTCTGTCCACGAACCCCTTCAGGTCCCTGAGGAGTACCTGAAACCCTACGACTTTATCCAAGATAAGAATAGGCATTACTATGCAGGAATGGTGTCTCTTATGGATGAAGCAGTGGGAAATGTCACGGCAGCCTTAAAAAGCCACGGGCTCTGGAACAACACGGTGTTCATCTTCTCCACAGGTAAGTCTGTCAATAGGAAAACCATCTCTTGGCAAAGCCGAGGACATGGTATTCGATAAATGGAATGAAGACAAATTGGAGCATTTAGCAGTACCTTATTAAAATAAATTGTTAACTGCAAGAACGGAGACGTGATAATAATGGATAGAAAAATGGGTCTAAGGAAAGAATTATGGGCCTTCCCCCTCTTCCTTCAGATGTCAAAATATTCTGGGAGAATGCTTGAAAACAAGCTCTCACCACCTGAGTAAGTATGAGCGGACATCACTCATATGCAGGGCAGCTGGGTACTGGATTCCTGGAGTGGCTTGTTCTCAGGCGGTCTCTCCAGCCTGGGCATCCTCTGTGAATAGAACTTCTGACAAGAGCAGTTCTGTATCAGTGTAGAGACAGATTGTGACATTAAGAAGACAGATTAGAAATGGAGCCATTTAAAACTAGGCTAGAGTCTCCAAGTATGGATTTTTTTTTTTTGTATTAAGATTGTTTTCTGACAATAAAATTCATACATGTTGATTACAGAAAAAAAAGAAGGTTTTTGAAAATAGTTTTCATTATGGCAATGCCTTTCTGATTCCTCGTCTGTTATATATGTGATTTTTCCTCCCTCTCGTTAGACATGGTTTTCTAAAATTTCCCTACAATGTGCTATAGTAATAGATCTTGGTTTGTCCATCATGCTGAGTACTCAGAGAGCACTTTGTATCTGAAAATGAAGATGCTTTTTTTATGGGAAGTTTTCTTGTATTATTTATTTCAGAATTTTTTGGCCCTTCAGCCTACCTTTCTCCTATTCTTTCTTTATAAAACTCCTGTTATTTCGATATTGGATCAATACTCTAATTTTCTTAGTTTTTTTTTTTTCTCTGCTATTTTCTTTATTTTTCTTCTACTATTTGGGAAATTTCCTTATCATTATTTTGTAAACTTTTCTATTAAATGCATTGCAACCACCACATTTTTTTAATTATTAAGAACTCTTTCTTATTTTCTGATAATTCCTGTTTTATAAAGTTCTCTTTTTACTTTATATGTAATAATTTCCTTCACCAAAGCCTATGCTTTTAACTATTCATTTTATGTAGGTGTGAGTGTGTATGTAGATATGTGTATAAACCTACGTATACTTGTATATGCGTATATATGTGAACCTGTACATATATTTTTAAGTTTGCTTGTACTCCCACCATTACCTCTCTTCCTTCTAAGGTCATTTGTATATATTTTGGGCTGTCTTTCATGAAAGAGGCTTTCTCGAATCCCTGGTGATCCTTGGCTGAAACCTAAAAATTTGATTGGAAACTACCAAGGGTGAGGACAGGACTTGTATTCTGGTGATTTTTTACTGTACAGTGACTATGTGAGGTGTGCAAAGTGACATGTTGAGGAATTAATCTGGGTATTCTATTCGCAGTTTGTTTTTTTTTACAGTTTTTTTAAAGGGCAGCTTTGTATTGCCTTTTTTTTTTAAATCAGAGATTCCACCTTTTTTTTTTACGTTTTTATTTATTTTTGAGACAGACAGAGCATGAATGGGGGAGGGTCAGAGAGAGGGAGACATAGAATCTGAAACAGGCTCAAGGCTCTGAGCTGTCAGCACAGAGCCCGATGCGGGGCTTGAACTCACAGACCACAAGATCATGACCTGAGCCGAAGTCGGACGCCCAACCGACTGAGCCACCCAGGTGCCCGAGTTTTGTATTGCTTTTAACTAGGCATTGGTATTGAATCTGGCATTTATTGAGGGCTTACTATGTGTAGGACAGAGTTCAAAGTGCTTTATATGAGTTAGCTCAGTTAATCCTTACAGTAATTCTCTGGGGACTGTTATTATTCCATCATGCAGATGTGAGAACTGAAGCACAGAGAGGCCAAGTAACCTCCCCAAGGCCACATGGCCAGGCAGAGCCAGGCAGCAACCTTTTTGGCTCCACTGCAGGCTCCTGCCTCTGAGATGATGCAGATGATGACCTGGATGTTCTTATTGGACCTCATGATATAGCAGACCTTTCCCCATGGTTTGTTGCAGTATTGATCCGTTGAGGAAGCTGGGCATGGCCAGGAGTAGTGTCGTTCAGTTGCTTTAGTGCTATACAAATAGTACTCTCATTTTCTAAGTATGCCCTCCTGTGAAAAGGGTTGACCATAGGATAACATGTGTCACCCCCTCACCCCCCCACATTTACCCTTTTCAGAAAAAGGGGAGACATACTTGAGAGTCTTCTCAGTTTACTTTATTTTGAACAGCCTGGTAAAGCACTTTAATCAGCTCTGGAATTGAATGCTTATGGAGGTCACTAGAAAGAATCAATAAAAAAAGGAGGCCAAGGCATTTAATACCATTTAGTAATTATTCCCGGGAAATGACCTCACACTTGTAAGAACTGAAAGTTATAAGTTTATAAAACAAGCCTTTGTTGTAGAGATCTTAATTATACAATTTAAGGATAAATGATTTCTTGACATGAAAATATATATGGATTAATGTTATCATATGTAGAGAGAAAAGTGCTCAAACAGAAGTTTTCCTCTGGAAAACTTAAATATCTCAGAGTGGCTCCTGTGACAATGGATATTGCTGTCAACTATGCATGGGAAGAGGTGTAATAATATTTTTTCATGATATGTGGCAGTCGGAAAAGCAGTATTTGAAGATCTTTTATTATATGATTTCAAATGTGTTTACATAATTAAATTTTAAATAGTTGATCATTTCATAAACACCCACAGCGTATTACTTATTCAAGTTGCCAAAAAATTTTTTTGAAGCTTTACGATGAGATAATGGGGATTACCTTATAATAAGGCTGCCTTATATTTTAACACTATGGTATGTTAATGGATGAATTGATCTGGGGTCGTCTTTGCTTTTTGGGGCTAAATCCAATGTGATCATGTGTATATAAATTTTTATTAGACTGCTGAATTCAGTTTGCTAGGGTTTTATTTAGGACTTTTATATCAATTCAGAAGTGAAAGTGGGGTTGGTGGCTTCTTCTCTACCCTGTCGGTTTTGTTGTCTCAGTTGTGCTCACTTCATAAAATAATTTGGATGGTTTTTCCTTTATTTTTTTTTTTAATGCTCTGGAACAGTTTACAGATTGTTTGAAAGATCTCTCTGGTTCAGCTGGTCCCTGGAACCTTTTTTGGAGGATTTTTTTTTTTAATTTTCTCCATAGTTTAAATTTTTTGCTGAATTACATGTAGGTGTAGGTCTTTAAAATATTTAAAAATTAATTTTGCTTGAAATATATGAGCCCTTTGATCTGCATGCTGGGATTATTTTTCACTCTGGAAGTTTTCCTTGTGCATATTTTAGCTTATTGCTTTTGTTCTGCTCGATTTCTTTCTCAAAAAATAGCTTCAATTAATAGGTTGAATCACTGATTCAGCTTTTTTGTCATTATTTTCAGTTTTCTGTCCCTTTTCTCAGTCTTCTGGATCTCCCCTGCAAACACCAGTTAGACATTGTTGCATCTCGGCTTCTGTTCTTTAGATTCCCCAATGTTGATTATTATTGATTGTGTTTTTAGTTTCCTGTGGTCCTTTCTTTGCCTCAGTCAGTTCCCTTTTCTTCAAAGCTCATTAGTAATAATAATGACTACTGTTTGTTAAATATTTACTGCATGCTCAGGCCCTGTTCTAGAGCCTTCCCTCTACTTTCTCACCGTTGGTCATGTTGTTAGCATTAAAGCTCAAAGCGACCTCGCAAAGTAGGTTTCTTTATCCGCATTTTGTAAGTGAAGAAACCAAAATTTAAAGTGGGTAAGTGACTTGTCCAAAGCTACTCTTATGGTCTGAATGTGTCTACCCAGAATTCACATGTGATGGTTAGAAGGTGGGCCTTTAGGAGGTGGTTGGGTTACAAGGAAGGGTAGAGCCCTCATGAATGGGATTTGTACTTTTATAAAAGCCACCCCAGAGAGGTCCCTAGCCTCTTCCTCCATGCGGAAACACAGCAAGAGGAAACCAGCTGTGAACCAGCAAGAGGGCCTTCACTAGGTGACCATACTGGTGCCTTGATCTTGGTCTTTCCAGCCTCCAGAACTGTGA
This sequence comes from Panthera pardus, assembly GCF_024362965.1. Taxonomy (NCBI): domain Eukaryota; kingdom Metazoa; phylum Chordata; class Mammalia; order Carnivora; family Felidae; genus Panthera; species Panthera pardus. The sequence continues at coordinate 96,069,174 of NW_026526765.1, forward strand.
GAAGGATATTTCTGTTGTTTATAAGCCACCTGGTCTGTGGTATTTTGTTAGAGCAGCCTGAGTGGATTCAGAGGACCACACATCTAACAAATGGAAGAGCCGGAATTTAAGCGCAGATCTACTTGACGTCAGCACCTATTGGCCGGAATTGATTAGGCTTTTGCGTCACATCTTCTTTTCCTTTTAGCTCATCCGATTGTCCCTTGTCTCTACTTTTGGCTTTCTACATTTCTGTTCATAGAACCTATGCTTCTCCTGAATCTTCCTGAATAGACCTTGGCTAAAATCTTCATTTTCACTGTAAATCATTATCAGCTATATATTCTTCCTCTCAGTATAAGCAGTGAAGAATCTTTCCACACAGAGCACGTGGCCATCTCTTGGCCTCGGGTCACTGTTTCTTGGTTAATTCCTTCTCAAGCCTATAGTTTGAGGTCAGTGGCCTTTAGGCATTGAGTAAACCTGAATGATGTACTTGACATTTCCCTCTCTTTGGCCACCTGGTTCTTGGACAGCTAAAAGAACCCCAGCTTGCACAGCTACGAGACTTTTTCTATCTCCACACCTTCAGGACTTTACTTCAGGGGCATTTCCCAGGGTACAGTGTGCCCCACTGTCAGACGCTTTTCTTCTCCTCCTCATTGTTTTCTGGGACATGTGACCTGTAACTGCATATGAGAAAGGGAGGAAGTAATAATTCTCTGATCACATAAAAAATTAGTGCGGTCCCCTCCCAGGCTGCCTTCCTGCCTCTTTTCAGGTAGGTGGACTGGTTCTGTGTCATGAGGCAAACAGGGTTTGCCAGCCCTCGTGTCTTCGGCCCAGCTTCTTTGGCCTTACTGATTGTGGAAATGTCTCCGAGATTCTCTTGGGTACAACAGGTTGTCAGTCAGTCCTGGTTTCTCACATTGTGAGAAGTTTTCATCTTATTCTAACTCATCACAACATGCTATTACTCCTCGTATTCTGTGTCTGTTATTTCAGTAGGATATCACTTAAGAGAAGCCGTGCTAGTGGCTGATAAGAAGATACCGTTTTAACCTGAGCTTCTATCACCATGCTGATCTTTATAGTTGCTAAACTCCAGGAATCTTCACCGAAGTCTGACCCGGAGTAAAATGAGCTAAAATTAGAGTCAACTCTGGAGGGACTAGATCATGAGTTAAAACTAGGGAAACTGATTCTAAAGCCTTGAAGAGAAAGCGGTGATGGATCTTAACATCTTCATGCAACTATTATATATTTATATTAACTCTTAACAGAATAACCAGTTTCACTTACATATTGATGAGAGTTTGACTATAAGGAGAAACCTTACTGTACTTCTTCCTCTGGAGACTTTTTCTGTGTTCACTGACAGTTTCATTGCCTGAAGTAAAATTTAATAATGTGCTATAATAATGTGATTAAAACCCAAGGAAACAGGGCCTGGGTCTGGCTGATTTTAGAGTGGTGATTCATTTCTTCCAGATTTCCCACTTGACTTTGCCTAGCACTGCCCTACTTTGTAGGCATCAAAATACTGGGTACGTCCAAACAAATAAATGTTGAATCCGTTAGTATAAGAAACCCTGAAATAGGGGTGCCTGGGTGGTGCAGTTGGTTAAGCATCTGACTCGTGATCTTGGCTCAGGTCATGATCTCATGGTTCGTGAGTTCAAGCCCCACATTGGGCTCTGCGCTGACAGCTCAGAGCCTGGAGCCTGCTTCTGATTCTGTGTCTCCTTCTATCTCTCTCCCTCCCCCACTTGTGCTCTGTCTCTGTCTGTCTCTCAAAAATAAATACATGTAAAAATTTTTTTTTTAAATAAAAAAAGAAAAATCTTAGAGCAGACTAGGTACAGGGCAGGTGTCAAGAAGGAGACAGATAGGGAGAGACCAAAACAGAGAGAGAGAAAGAGAGAGAGAGAGAGAGAGACAGAGACAGAGAGAGAGTGAGAGAGAAAGCATTGATAAAAGGGAAGAGGTGTCTGGGTGGCTCAGTTGGTTAAGCGTCCAACTCTTGATCTTGGCTCAGGTCATGATCTCATGGTTGGTGAGTTCAAGCCCCACATTGGGCTCTGTGCTGATGGTGTAGAGCCTGTTTGGGATTCTGTCTTTCCTTCTCTCTGCCCCTCCCCTACTTATGTGCTCTTGCTCTCTCTCTCTCTCAAAATAAAGAAAAAAACTTAAAAAAAAAAACCACTGAAATAAACTAGCTTCATTTAGTGAAAGAGAGAGGCAAAGGCATATGTTTTTTAGGTTTAGATGTTTGGGAAAGCTAACTTTTTTTTCTTAAATCTCCTTTTATAATCTGAGGGTGATCCACAAGGCTTCTCATTCTTTATTATCATTATCAGAACACTTGAGGTGGTTGTTCTTAGTTTGCCACCTGGGGACCACCTGAAGCAGTGGGAAGTTTGTTAAAAAATGCAATCTCTGAGGACATGGGTGCACGACATTGTGACTGTACTAAAATGTTGCTGAAATGGATACTTTATTTTAAGAAGAAAACATCTTTAAAAAATTTTTTTTTAATGTTTATTTATTTTTGAGAGACTGAGAGAGAGACAGAGGTAGAGTGTGAGCAGGGGAGGGGCAGAGAGAGAGGGAGACACAGAATCCAAAGCAGGCTCCAGGCTCCGAGCTGTCAGCACAGAGCTCAACATGGAACTCGAACTCCCGAGCTGGGAGATCATGACCTGTGCTGAAGTCGGACGCTTAACTGACTAAGCCACCCAGGCACTCCTGGACACTTTATTTTATCTTTTTTCCTTACCTACACATATTTTTAAACAATTTTTCAAAGTTTATTTTGAGAGAGAGACAGAGCGAGAGGGAGGCACAGAGAGAGAGGGAGACACAGAATCCCAAGCAGGCTCTGTGTTGTCAGCGCAGAGCCTGATTCACTGCTTGAACTCATGAAATGTGAGATTATGACCTGAGCTGAAACCAAGAGTTGGTCACTCAACCAACTGAGCCACCCAGGTGCACGATGGCCCCGTGCCCTTACTACATATAATTACAACCTTGATAGATTAATGCCACTCTTTTTACAATGTGTGATTTTTCTTGCTGTTAACAAAACTGCTTGTCTCATTACAAACATAATACTCTGTTATCTTTGTACAAAGATGACCCTTCGAATCCCTCTCTGATAGGATATGATCAGCTTTCCTGCCAGTTAGTTACGTAGACTGTAGCCTCAGTTGCATTATCTAGTGAATGCAGGTTGGCTGATCATTCATTTATTCACTATGCCTCTTATTGTAGATAGAAAGATAAACAGGATGTAATGCCAGGCCTTGGGAAGCTCAGTCTAGCGAGGCAGACAAGCAAATGTATCATCATGATGCAGCGGAAGTGTGTTTTGATGCAGCCCACGGTATTGTGTGTACAATGTAGGAGTGCTGACCAGAGCCCAGCGATCTGGGAAGGCTTTCTGAGATTTAAAGGTTGGGAATGAGTTGGCCTGATAAACAGTGTGCAGGTGGGAAAGGGATTGGACAGCATACTCAGCTCTGAAAGAGAAACATGATGAAGGGCAGAGAGGAGAGAACAGTTCTGTAGGAGGTTCAGTGGGGCTAGAGCCCAGAGTGCAGGATGGAGAACGGCCAGGGGTGAGGCTGGAGAACATGGCAGGAGAGTCCGTGCATCTGCAGGAAGGAATCTCGAAGGTACGTTGAAAGCTGTAGGGAGGCATTGACAGGTTTGAGGCAAGATCAGATTTTCATTTTAAGATTGATGTGGAGCAGAGTTGGAGGCAGGCATACCTTTTAGGAGGCTGTGACAGTGAAGGAGGTTGGAGGATTAGGAGGCGCTGAAGAAAGGCAGGGGAAATTGACGGTGATGAAAGGGCAGATTGAAGAAATACGCAGGAGAGCTTGGACCAGTTATCTTAAGAGTTCTTGTTACTGGGAGAATCGATCGTTCTGTCATTCTGTGTTTTCAGACCTTTTGCCAGCGTCGGCAACAGCCTTGGATGGAGACATCCCTTCTGTTGGCAGTGGGATGCATTTGCAGAGAGCTGGGAGAGTGGCCAGAGTGCCCACGTGGTCCCCATAGCAGTAGGTCTATGGGTCACTTGAGACTGGGCTGGGGCTTTGCAACAGTGTTTACAAGTGTGCAGAGACAGTTGTGGTTGTCACCGTGACTTGAAGGTGAAGTCGTCTGAAGGACAGGCCCCTGCGGTGCCGAGGCCAGCCACGCATGGTGGAGAAGTGTCTTGACACGGGCGTCAGCAGTGCCACCATCAAGGAACACTGCCGGGAGCCCGTTCAACAGAACGTTTCTACTTGAACAGCGCAACGTATTACAGAGCCTCAACTTTTAACATTTATTACCTGAGCTTTCACAAAATTCTATGGAATTTAGTATCTTAAACAGAGCAGTAAAGAATCTTAACGAATTCCCGTAAATCTCATGTCATCCTCATATATTGAATATTCTTAGAGACTGGTACTGGCAAATGGAGGACTCCTTCACAGTTCAAACGCGCTTATGCAGTTGGCACACTTATAAATATTATAGAAAGTCTGTGCCAGGAATAAAGTCATCTGACTGCTGGCATACCAATCTCACTAGGTTCTTTGAACACTTAAATCCATTGCTGACAAAGCAAAGGAAAACCTGCTGAGGGGATAAGTCATACAGTGTGTCCACTCTGTCTTTCTCTTTGTAATTCTTTTTTTTTTTTTAATTTTTTAATGTTTATTTATTTCTGAGACACAGACAGAGCATGAGTGAGGAGGGGCAGAGAGAGGGAGACACAGACTCCGAAGCAGGCTCCAGGCTCTGAGCTGTCAGCACAGAGCCCGACACGGGGCTCGAACCCACAAACCGTGAGATCATGACCTGAGCCGAAATCGGTCGCTCAACTGACTGAGCCACCCAGGCGCCCCTTTCTCTTTGTAATTATACCTTTATTGAACACATCTACCACGGAGGGAAATAAGAACACATGGTTCAAAACTATGAGACTAGCATGATCTTTTCCCCAGCCAGAAGTCATTAATCCATTATACCTCTTTAGACTTGATATGTTAATGGCCATGTTCAAAGCGTGTTGGATCACCTGAAAGTATTATTAGCAATAGTAATAATCATATAGATTTGTTGATTATTTTATTGAGAGAAAAATGATAACCAATACGTTTTAAAATTTATTTTTTTAACGTTTATTTATTTTTGGGACAGAGAGAGACAGAGCATGAACGGGGGAGGGGCAGAGAGAGAGGGAGACACAGAATCCGTAGCAGGCTCCAGGCTCTGAGCCATCAGCCCAGAGCCCGACACGGGGCTTGAACTCACGGACCGTGAGATCGTGACCTGAGTTGAAGTCAGATGCTTAACCGACTGAGCCACCCAGGCGCCCCAACCAATACGTTTTAAAGTTCCCCAGAACGATCTTGTGTTTGTATTCTCTGTGACAAACCATTAAACCCATAAGCTCAGAGTCTAAGGCAAAGATGCTTCTTATTCCCTAAGTTTATCGGATAGATATTCAAAGTTTTATTATACTGCTTATTATATGCTATAATACTGTATTATTGACATTTGAGCTTTTTATCTTGAAAAACATGAAGTAATCTTTATTTTTGTACTTAAAAAATTTTTTTTAAGTTTATTTATTTATTTTGAGAGAGGGAGAGAGAGCCAGCAAGCGTGCACAAGTGGGGGAGGGGTAGAGAGAAGGAGAGACAGAATCCCAAGCAGGCTCCGCACCATCACTGCAGAGCCTGATGTGGGGCTCAAACTCACAAACCGTGAGATCATGATCTGAGCCACGATTAAGAGTTGGAAGGCTAACCAGTTGCACCACCCTGGTGCCCCTATTTTCATACTTCTACGAGAAGCTTTCTTTCCCTGAGTTTATGAGTAATGGAAGATGCATAGTGAACTGAGCATATTTATTGACTAAACTGCAAGAAGCTTTCCAGTTGGTTTGGATTTACTTTCTCCTTATTTTTTTCATTCCATTTTTGGAGGCCACATTTAAGATGGATCCATTTCTTATATTATACTCCTCCCCAAACTCGTTGGAGGCAAAACTCCCTGGGAAGGGGAGAGGAGTGTTAGGTGGACAGGCTGCTCTGGAGGATAAAGCAAGGTGAAAGCAGGCTCTGTATGGGAACAGTCATGTGGGAACCACAATCAGCAGGAGGAAGGGGCTGATATACAGTCAGGTCACCGCAAGCTGTGGAGACAAATACACAGCAGGCAGCTGGAGGGTGAAAGAGGGGACAGAATGGTTTAGGAATGATTAGTTTATGAATCCCCAGAAAGTAGATTGTATTTCTTTTCTTTTTTTTTTTAAGGTTTTTTTTTTAATGTTTATTTTTTGAGAGAGAGACAGAGCAGAAGTCGGGAGAGGGGCAGAGAGAGAGGGAGACACAGAATCTGAAGCAGGCTCCAGGATCTGAGCTGCCAGCACAGAGCCTGACACAGGGCTCGAACCCACAGACTATGAGGTCACTACCTGAGTGGAAGTCAGACGCTTAACTGACCAAGCCATCCAGGCACCCCTAAAGTAGATTGCATTTCACATATTTTTGGTCTAGAATTTTTTTTAACCGATGTCAGTAATAATAGATGGAAGATACAAATTTAGGTTTCAGAGGCGGGCCAATAATTTCAGTTGAAAAACAAAAGCTGTGTAAGTTTTATATTTCGCATCTTCCAGAATGTAAACGTGGGGGTTTACTCTGGAGGAGTTGAAGAAAACAACAACAACCAAAAGGAACGTGGCTAACTTTTCACTGCGTAAGAGCGCAGTCTGATTCTTCCCCATTTCACTCTGCACGTGTGGGGTCTTCCGGGAACCGGTGGAAACTGCTATGCGTGCATGTGGACTGTATTTGAAAAGAGGCATTTACTCAAAATATGGGGAGCTCCGGGGCTTTTGCCTGTGCTCTGTCTCAGTTCCTCCCCACTCTGGCTTTATACAGTGACGGCTGTGCTTCTCTAACTTGGTCTGAGGGCCTTTCTTAGCCGAGGACAGTCTCTTGTCTTTCCTTCCCGGGGTTATGGAGACTTGCTTGTCTGCCAGGGCCTGGGAACCGGGGCCCAAGCTCTGTGTGGGAGATGGCCCCGCTGTGCTTGGCCTCAGACAGGCTGCATGGCCTCTGCTTTCAGAAGCATGAGATCCTCCTGCCAGGCCTAAAAACAATAATAAAAACATATTCGAACAAACCTCAATCGCCTCTCTTGCTGACTTTGGCAGTTAGGTACAAAGCACCAACAAAGCGTGGTATACAGAAATTCTGCCTTCCAGGTTTGTTCCCTTCTTACAGAACGACCCTTAACCTTGTGGGGCTCTTTTTTCATGTTTTCTTAATGAGAAAATATTTCAGAGATTATTGGCACCACAGGTTTATTTCTTTCTGGCAGTTTTCACTCTTAACCAACTGTAATCTCTGAGATCTCTTCTCTATTTTCTCTCACAGTATGGGCCACATCTAATCAACCTCCTCTAAGATGACTGTTCCAAGTACAGTGATTTTTTTTATCATTTCCATCCCAGAGCACTTTCCTACTTGTGTGGATTTTTTAAAAAATAAAGATTGTCTCAAAAATTTGAACATGCCTTAAAAATGACATCCGTGCCTATAGAGACTACCAAAAAAAAAAAAAAGCTGGACCTCTGTCCTCAAACATTTTGTGATCTGGTAACATATTCTGACAGACAGACACACAAATCAGTCAAAAGTGTAACAGAAATGGGGGTGAGGGGGAGAAGGGGGTACTGTGTTTGGACTGAGAATACCAGCTTTGTGGAGCCACTTTAAAATCCCACTTTGGTGTCGTATTTGATGTTAGAAAGTGCTTCTCAGATCTGCAGGTAATAGAACAGGCTGCATGGTGGGGCGGGGGTGGGGGGGGCGGGGGGTTGGTGCTGACAGTCCCATCTCCAGGAGTGCCCTATGTGCAGTACACAGAGTTCACATTGGTGAACTCCCTGAAGGAGTGGCATGAGTCGTGTCTGTGGCAGATTGTGGTCATCAGCAGGTCGACCAGGTGGAGAGAGCAGGTTGCTTTTTGGTTACAAGAATTAGTCAATTAGAAAGCATGATGACTGTTTTTCATTTGAGACAATGTACTGGTCCTGGAGATAATGTACTGGAGACCTGAAGGTAAGGTGTGGTCTCTCTCTCTCTATTTTGTTTGATGTGAGCACGAGCAGGGAAGGCGCAGAGAGGGAGGGAGACGTAGAATCTGAAGCAGGCTCCAGGCTCGGAGACGTCAGCAGAGCTTGACGCGGGGCCCGAACCTGTGAACCTTGAGATGGTGACCTGAACCAAAGTTGGATGGTTAACTGACTGAGCCACCCAGATGCCCCAAGATAGGGTCTCTCTTAAAGAACACCTACTGCGATGGGAATGGTCTTTAATTCAGATTCCCCAGGGATTGGGAATGGGGAGGGGGTCAGGCACCTTTATGGTTTCAAAAAGCCCTTTCACACGTCCGTAGCTCTGACGCATCTCCTAGAAGGACTTGTGTTTATTCTGCGACCTCCAGGCTGAAAATCACTTCGTGTAGAAGAAATACGTAGCCTGTGGGTGGTCAGGAGGAGGACAACAAGTATGTGGAGCCACTAGTCCAGCTCAGTATCTAGCGTGGAACTCATGAAATGCTTGCAGGTGGAGACATGTGCATGCGTTCTGTAACAGCACAGGCCATCTTTCTAGGTCATGTGGGTAGAACAGATAGAGAGATGAAGCTTGGAGGAGTGAGCCTCTGGATGGCGGTGTGTGTGTGTGTGTGTGTGTGTGTGTGTGTGTCAGGAGTGGCTTCATAGAAGAAATGGGATAAGAGTTAAACTGTGCTTGAATGATCAGGGAGTTATCAGTAGGTGAATGGCAAGAGTGGGGAGGACATTTTGGGCAAGGAGAGGCATGAGCAGACATGCAGGAAGAGGGGCGCCAAGATGTGTTGTGGGCTCGGTGACTAGGCCAGCCCAGGCTTACCATTGGTGTCCAAAGGGATACATAAAAACCATAGTGTAACAGGACATATCTTCTTGAAATGTTAATTTTGCTTGCATGTATGGAAGAAAAAATAAGCAACTTAATTGGTTAATAATTTAGAACACTTATTAAAACAAATAAGGGCAAATTTTGGAACAGAATACAATGTATGGATCTTTTAAATCCAAAATCTCAGGTTTCTACTCTTTTCTCCTGATCCTTTAATGGAAGAATTAAAAATTCTGTAAAGAATCAACTCCATTCATCCCCCACCCCCCAAAAAAATTGCCGAGTAATCCTTACTTAGAGCTTGAGGCAGGAGCTGGGGTTCCTCTTGAGTCATGTGGGAGGTAGGGCCACCCAGCTGAGGGTTCTGTTTAGCTTTTGAGAATGCCAGCTGGAGGCCCAGGCTCTCTGATACTGCATATCCGATGTGATGGCAACTCTTCATGGTGGTTAGCGCTAAGGGGGAGGGGAACCCTATAGGATTTGCCTCTGTCCCACACAACAGACATGAAATATCTCTGTGCTTAGGTCAGGGCGTGGAGTCTGTACTCTTGCTGAGAACGCAGGGAGGCCTGGCTGCCTTGGTCTCCTAGGATAATAGATGGAATGAAGGGTCTTCAGAGGCACTTCCTGAGTCTTTGGTTTTCTTTTCTTCCTCACCTGCTGGTCCTAAGCCCTACCACATTCCAGTCTCTGCTTCTCCAGCCCCTCTGGCTCCCTCTGCTCCCCAGGCCTATGCCCCCATGCTAGTCCTTTGTTTTCAGTATGTTTGAGTTGTGAATCATTAGATAACTTAGATCGATCACGAGTTCTGCTTTTGCTAGGCAAAGGGCACCCCTCCCTTGCAAAGCTGTCTCTGGCTTTTCCCAGCTTTGAGAAAAGACCATATATAGCCTGTCCAAGCTAGAATAGCGTCAGAGGCTAGCCAGAGGCAGACTTGTTGGTGGATGAAAGAGCCTCTGGACCTGTGTTTACCATTTCTCTTTTAATTTCCATGTTTTCTGGCATCCATTGTTAGGAGATTTTCTTTAATACCAAACTCTGCCCAGGGTTATAAACATCTTTCTTGTATCATGGTCATCTACTCACAAGTTCAAGGGTTTAAGAAAAGTCAAGAAGCCTTCAGTTAATCCAGTACTCAATAGTGCACTGGCTTTCTTTATTCGGGAGTCTAGATCTGTGCTGTCCAGCTGGTGGTCACTAGCCATAGGTGGCTATTGTGCCTGTAAAGTGTGGCTAATTTGAATTGAGATGTGCTGTTAAGTGTAAAATACCAAATTTCAAAGACTTGGTAAGAAAAGGTTGTAAAATAATGTATTTTGTATATTGATGACATGTTAAAATGATAATATTTTTGATATATTGAGTTGAATAAAATATTTACTAAAATTAATTTTAACTGTTTCTTTTTAAAATGTGGCCACTAGAAAATCTTTGCCTATGTGGCTCAGATTATATTTCCATTGGACAGTGCCGCTCTAGACAGTAGCTTCATAATTATAGCAACTCCTACCTCTAGGGAGTATCCCAGGGATTGTTTATTGAAGGTCTTCTCTCTTAATGATCTGGCTAAGATGGGAAAGCACAGAGTAGACTGTCAGGTTCTACAAAGCAGGAGCTGGGGTCATTGTGCTAAGGAGACTCATCAACTGACTTTGAAGGAAATTCAGTAACAGTTTTGAGCATTGACAGCATCACTGAAATAAGGGTATTGCCTCCCAGTGATGCCTCTGAAAGAGATAACTTGGTCGCATTATCTGGGGTTGGAATGTTAAAAAGAAAAAAAGAAAGAAGGTAGTTTCATTACTTGAAGTGTATACCTCGAGTGAGTTCAGCATGCAGAAGGGCACTGGGGCAAGAACATTGATCATATCTATTGTTATTTCATAAATGCAGAATGCAACATGACTGAGGTAGGAGGGAAAGAAAGCCTTTCCAACTATAGGGAAAACCCAAACTATCTTTGTTTGCTATGATATGATAGCACTTACTCCTCAGCGTCGGAAGAAGTATCGTTACAACATACAACAAACAGGGTTGTGGGGATCCTGGATCAACATGTCCATATTGCATAAATATTTTCCCTGAAATTTTCATCATTTGTATTTATATAGATCAAAGATACGCTCAAGACTGCTGTATCCATTTCCAGCAATCTTTTTCCTTTTTGAGATTATAAAGTTTATTTTGGACAAGTTCCCTATTAGTAAAGTATTTCTCCATAAAATAGAAATAATCTTTTCCTGAAAAGAAGCCTTTTTAAAAAAAAAGATTTTGTCATATTTTTGTAGAGCATTTTCGGTCGGCAGCAAAATTGAGAGGGAGGTACAGAAATTTCCCGTATACCGCCTACCCCTGTACCTGCATAGCTTCCCACATTACTAACGTCGTCCGTCAGGGTGCTGTTGTTTCTAAGGTCTTTAAAAATGTCCTTTGTTGTAGAGCTGTGCTATCTTCTCTAACTCTCTGAGGTAGATTAGAAGTAATCGTCACCTTTTTGTAAATAGAGACATAATCACAGAGAGGTCATTTGTTGAGAAGCACAAGTGACGAGTAACGAAAATGGTTTGAAAATGTAGATTTTTTGCTTTCCACTCCAGCTACTGTATTCACTGTATCACATGGTTCTGTGAGTACAAAAGCGTCTTTTGTTCACAGTAGAGCATGCTGTTCTGAAAAGTTTGGAGGTGTGTCTCATTTTTAGGAGTACTCCTTTTTGTTAAATTCTACACTGTGCTTTGTTTAATATTACAGTTATTTATAAAATGTTCAGAGAGCTAAGAGAGGTAAGGAAGAATTGAGGTCTCGATCTTGGTATTATTCCCTTCCTCCCAATAGTGATAAAAAGGATTTAGGCATCCTTGCCAGCTTCTTGGAGGCAAAGTTGGTGGGAACCTTCATTATCACATTCTCTCTGCTTTGTCAGCTCATATCCTTAAGGAATTCAGTCAGACTTCTTGCAGTGTATGACTGAAAACCAATGGCATTTATTTCCTCTGCAGGAATTTATTTACTTTTTTCCTTGGGTGTCTGTCCCTTTGTTGATAATATTTTCTCAAGTCTTGAAGCACTAATTGGTTTTGGAGCTTCAGCAAGATCACTTGTTACACTGAATGCAGACACCGTCTTCCTGTGGATTTGTGCACAGTCTGTATAACCATCAACGAGGGATCCTGCTGGGAATTGTAAAGGAGAAAGAAATGATGGATTATGTTAAAAAAATGCTCCAACTCTAAGGGTTCAGAAAGGAGCAGACATAAACGGCCTCTTCCTGGGAGACCCCAGCCAGGCAGCCAGTGTTGGCTTTCTTAAGTAAGTCAGGACTTGAATACGTTAATGTGTACGTAGAACCGTGAAAGTATGTTTGCAAGGTCCGTAATAATGATCAGTGCATCCTTGTCCCTCTCATGTATGTACACCATATGTGAAGAGTAAGAAGTAAGAAACATATTTGGAAGAGTCATTTTCAATATTGGTATTATGGGACAATGCTTTGCTTTGTTTTTTAACTTTATTTTTTAAAGTATTTATCTGGTTTTGAGAGAGCTAGAGACAGAGTGCAAGCAGGGAGGGGCAGGGAGAGGGAGACACCGAATCTGAAGCAGACTCCGAGCTGTCAGCACGGAGCTGACGCAGGGTTCAAACTCATGAACCGTGAGATCATGACCTGAGCCAAAGTTGGACGCTTAACCGACTGAGCCACCCAGGCACCCCAATGAGACAATGCTTTGCTTTTAAAGTTACATGCTGTTATCTCAACTCCTATTCAGTCTGTTTTCTGAAGCACAATCTACTTCTTCCCCCTTGTTCTCTTTTACCATTCTTGGCATTGGGCGTCCATCTCTCACCATTGGAAGTTAGTAATGGCTCTTGATTTTCTCCTGACTCAAAGAACACACTAGAAATTGATACTACATTTTAACTTCCGAAGGCTGCCCAAGTCACATGCCAGACAGAGTCAGCTTCAGTCAATGCAGAATTCCCTGGAAAATTAATCTACTTGACATGCTGGGGACAAGGGGAGGATAGAAAACCAGTTCCGGGTAAGGCTAGGAATAGAGGGCTGAGCTGGATATAGGACCTGCTCCAGAAGGTTGATGGCAAGGCTGGTCTATAAAGGCCCAGAATACCTAGCAAGTTTGAGACCCATCTTGAAGAGACAGTAGTTAAGACGGAGCCAGGGCTCTGTAATCAGACAAACCTGAGCTCAGATTCTCATTCTACCACTTACTAACTGGGTGACTTTAGATAAATTTCTGAGCATCAGTTTGCTTATGTGCAAATGGGGATAAAGCTTACTCACAGGACTACTGTGAGAATTAAAATAAAATTCATGTAAAGTATCTGATATCAGGCCTCGTGTAGGTGGGAATTTAATAATTACAGCTATTATTACTACCATCACTATTTGGACGTTCGCCGTTTTGCATCGTTGAGGACACCAAAGCAGTAATCTCCAGACAATATGTTGTGCTCTAAATATTATATCGTATTCAGGTTTCAAAGGTCCAGATTGCAGCAGGACCCCATTAAGCTGTGCTGCATGAGCAGAACCCTGTACCTGCTGAAAGAGGAAGTTCCCAGGGCTGGGTAGGCTGTGGGATGGGACCTTGTTTTCAGGAAACTGGAATGCACATTTGGAAACGAGGCAGAAGCCCACATATAACACTGCAGTTGGAGGTGATGTAAGGGTTAGAAGAGCTATATACACTCCTATATGAAGCTCTCAACAACCAGGGCAGGCAAAAGCTGATGGCCCAAGAGTCCATTTCTAAATATCACTGAAGTTCTTAAACCACTGAATGGCAGTACTCTGGTTTTAAGCCTTTCCCTGAATGCAAGGTAGGTATGTGATTCTCCACTTTTTAGATGAAGAGATGGGTCTAAGGGACCGTGATCCATAGTTAAAAGCAAAGCAATTGCATCCTATGGCTCTAGGCTTTTATTTAGAAACCACAATTATTCAGACAGTCTCTGTCATCCACACCTCAATGCATCATGGTGGCTCCTCATAGCCCCATGTCTTGCTCCGGCAGCTGCTCTGGTGACCAGTTCAGGGTAGGCTTTGGTCAGCTTCTCACAGGGCTACCACTGTGTCCTGCCCTGACCCCACATGTTGTCCAACACTGAGAGGCTTACGTGTACATACCCAGATGTCTGAAGTTGATGCCCATGGGGCCATGCTTACTCATTGGGAGCCAGTGCATAAATGTCTTCCCTCTAACCGCCCCCCCCCCCCCAGAGTGACACTTATGAGATGAATTGCATCAGGATTCTCACAGGGGACCAGTGAGATTGAGCATGAGTCACCTGTGGCAGTGGCCAGCTTGATAACACAACAGTGTGTGGCTTTCTCTCATTCCCTGTTCAACAACTCCTGTCTCTCACTCCTCCCTGGGATCATTTCCAAAATAAACTACTTGCACGCAAGCTGCTGGTTTTGGCTCAAGCACAGTGTCAGAAAGCATTTATTCATGGCCCCATGTTCATACTGGCTTCCACTGTCTTCACCCAGTCATAGCATGTTGAAGTTAGAAAGGCTAAGAGCTTCATGTTATACATCGAGAAACTGAGCCCCAAATAGGTTAAGTTACGTTCTGTGGTCACACAGCTGGATCGAGGCAGATGTGGGAGTAGGACTCTGTTCGGATTTTTTTGGTTAATGATTTTTCTTTTGAGACTGTCACTCATTCTGTTTCTTCTGGTTATGTGCTAGTTCTCAAGTCATTTGGGCTTCTAATAGAAAGAGAATTAGTGATGACAAAATTTGGCCAAGGAAACACTGATGCCACTTGGTTTTTGGATACTTGACAGGCCATGGAAAGTTGAATTTAATGAGGTTGAATTTAATGAAAGGAGAGAAGGGCAAAGTTGTATAATGAAGAGAATATGAGGTACATGGGGGATGGGTGGAATAGGTAAAGGAGATTAAGAGTACACTTATCTTGATGAACACTAAGAAATGTATAGAATTGTTGAATTATTAGTATTATATGGATCACCTGAAACTAATATAGCATTTTGTTAATTATACATCAATTAAAAAATTTAAAACAAATGGGGTGCCTGGGTGGCTTAGTCAGTTGAGCTTCTGACTCTTGATTTCAGCTCAGGTCATGATCCCAGGGTCATGGGATTGAGCCCCTTGTCAGGCTCTGCATTGAATGTAGAGTCTGCTTGAGATTCTCCCTCCCTCTCTCTCTCTCTCAGCCCATCTTCTCCTGCTTGTGCACTCTCTCCCTCTAAAAAAAAGATTAAAACAACAAAAGAGGAGAGATTATAATGATGGACCATGCAGTGTGAACTAGGTAAGGAGGGAAATTTAGGACTTGGTGGAGGGTGGTTAAGATGTGGTATAAAGGTGGTGTGATTGAAGGATTGTATATCCTGAGAGTGGCTGAAGAATTGTTGTAGTGATCAATGTCGTCCGATAGAAATATAATGCAAACCAGAAGTATGAGTCACATCCGTATTTTAAATTGCTACATTTCAGGGGCGCCTGTGTAGCGCAGTCAGTTAAGCGTCTGACTCTTGATCTCGGCTCAGGTTATGATCTCACGGTTTGTGAGTTTGAGCTCCACATTAGGCTCTGTGCTGATGGTGCAGAGCCTGCTTGGGATTCTGTCTCTCTTCTTTCTGCCCCTCCCCAGCTTGTGCTCACTCTTGCTCTCTCTCTCTCTCTCAAAATTAAATTGCTACATTCAAAAAACCTAAAAAGAAATAGGTAAATTTAATTTTAGTAGTATATTTTATCAACCTGATGATATAGCCAAAATATTATCACTTCAATATGTAATAAAAATAAAAAATTATCGGTGGGTTATTTTACAATCTTTTTCAAAAATACAGTAAGTCTAATGTGTATTTTATACTTGCAACATGTCTCAATTCACACTAGCCACATTTGAAGTGCTCAATAGCCACATGTGCCTAATGGCTACCATTTGTTTTTTCCCCAGTTTGTTTGAGATGTCATTATCATATAACATTGTGTAAATTTAAGGTGTACAACATGATGATTTGATACTTGTATATATTGCAGAATGGTTAAATGGTAAGGTTAGTTAACACATCTGTTACCTTATATAGTTACCTCTGTGTGTGTGTGTGTGTGTGTGTGTGTGTGTGTGTGTGTGTGGTAAGAACATAAAAGCTTTACTCTCTTAGCAATTTTCATGGATTCAATACTGTATTATTGATCACCATGCTATACATTAGGTCCTTAGAACTTATTCATCTTATACCCGGAAGTTTGTACCCTTTGATCACCTTCACTCATTGCCCCACCCCCAGCCCTGGCAGCCACCAGTCTACTTATTATGAGTTCGTTGTTTATAGATTTCACATGCATGTGGGATCATACAGTATTTGTCTTTTTCTGACTTGTTTCACTTACATACTGCCTTCAAGGTTCAAACATGTTGTCACAGATGGCAGGATTTCCTTCTTTTTTATGGCCTTTTTTCTTTCTTTTTCATTATATGTGTGTATCTAGACATACATACATACATATGTACATACACATACGTGTACATATTTGTATATGTATACATATGTACACACACACATATATATATACATATATATATATATATATATATATATATATATATATATATATTCTTTACTAGCACTACATTTTCTTTATCCATTTATCCATCAGTGGACACTTAGGTTGTTTCCATGTCTTGGCTTCTGTAAATAATTCTACAGTGAACATGGGGATGAAGATAACTTTCAAAATAGTAATTTCATTTCCTTTGGCTATATACCCAGAGGTGATATTACTGGATCACATGATAATTCTATTTTTAATTTTTTGAGGACCCTCCATAGTGACTATATCAGTTTACATTCCCACCAAGAGTACATTAGGGCTCCCTTTTCTCCACGTCCTTGCCAGCATGCACTTCTTGTCTTTTCGGTAATAGTCATTCTAATAGTTGTGAGGCGATAACTCAATATGGTGTTCTTTCTTTTTTTTTTTTTTTTTAAGTTTTTTTTAATGTTTATTTATTTTTGAGACAGAGGGAGACAGAGTGCAAGTGGGGGAGGGGCAGGGAGAGAGGGAGACACAGAATCTGAAACAGGCTCCAGGCTCTGAGCTGTCAGCACAGAGCCTGATGTGGGGCTTGAACCCACAAACTGTGAGATCATGACCTGAGCCGAAGTCAGACGCTTAACCAACTGAGCCACCCAGACGCCCCTGTGGTGTTTTTTCAAAAAAAAATTTTTTTAAGTTTTTTTATTTTTTGAGAGACATAGAGAGAGAGAGAGAGAGCACAAGTTGGGGAGGGGCAGAGAGAGAAGGAGACACAGAATCTGAAGCAGGCTCCAGGCTCCGAGCTGTCAACACAGAGCCCAATGTGTGGCTCGAACTCACAAACCATGAGATCATGACCTGAGCCAAAGTCGGACACTTAACCGACGGAGCCACCCAGGCACCCTTCCATGTAGTTTTAATTCGCATTTCCCTGTTGATTAGTGATGTTGAGCACCTTTTTGTGTACCCATTGGTTATTTGTATATCTTTCTTGGAAAAATGTCTATTTACTCAGATCTTCTGCCCATTTTATTTTATTTTTGCCATCAGATATATAGAACTATTATATATTCAGAGAGATATATGTATCTGAGTTCATATATATATATATATATATATCTGAATATATAATACTTATTTGAATTTTTTTGAATATATAATATTAACATCTTATCAGATATATGGTTTGCAAATATTTTCTTCTATTCTGTAGGTTGCCTTTGAATTTTACTGATTGTTTCTTTTGCTGTGCAAGAGCTTTTTAGTTTGTTGTAGTCTCACTTGTTTCTTTTTGTTTTTGTTGCTTGCGCTTTCAGTGTCGTATCCAAACATTATTGCCATGACCGATGCCAAGGAGCTTTCCCCTCATGTTTTCTTCTAGGAGTTTCACGGTTTCAGGTCTTACATTTAAGTCTTTAGTCCATGTTGAGTTAATTTTTGTGAGTGCTGTAAGATAGGGGTCCAGTTTTATTCTTTTACATATGAATATCTAATTTTCCAGTGGTTACCATTTTGAACAGCTCAGTTCTACAGCAAGTGTACTGAGAAGATGGTCGGTGGTCACTGGAGAGTGTGATGCTTGAAATTAAGATTGTGGAGGGTTTACAAATATTTGTAACTGCAAGTTCCAGAGTATGACTCTGGGAGTGAGTTGCTATAGCAGGGTAGAGGGGAAGATCATGGAAGGAGGGGAGATCAGGTCACTGACAGCCCAGGTTTTTGGAAAGATCATCTGTATTGATATTGAAATTGTCAGTGGTTTGCAGAAAGTGATAGGAATAGTACTGGAGAGAGTGATAGGACGCTAGGTGTCGTAATTTTCGAGGAACATGGCAGGCGTGATCCAGAAGTCTATAAATACCTGCAGTAAAACAATTTAGTTAGCGGAACAGTCTGAGTGCATGAGCTTCCATCTTGGGGGGAAAGGCGTGGCAATTAGAGAGAAGGGTGGGAAAAAGTTAGGAAGTGCAGTGATGAATGAACCATGAGGCTGCAGAGGAAGCAGTGTCCTTAGGGGAGAGCCAGGGCCTCCAGGAAGAAGGACTTTTGTTGATAGTGCTCTGCAAGGCACAGAAGCAGAGGGGAAGGGTCCAGGAGCTGGAAAGAGTTGGGCTTTGCAGTCAGATCCCCAGATGTGCAGGACTCTTTGGAAATGAGAATCTAGGTGCTGAGGGATGATCCTCCCCCAGTGGTTTTGGAGGTATGGGTCCCTGCTGCTCACTCAGCCTCGTCACCAACTCATGTACTTGCTCAGGTGCCCACTCAGGCACTGCCCATGGCCAGCAGGTACTGCCTCTGAGACCTAAGTTCACAATGTATCTTTGGACCCCTCACTTCCATATTGCCTCCTGTTTGAGACATGTTCTGATTACTGCACAGTGATCTTATTCCAGATAAATGGCTTTACCCAGAGTCTATTTTTAAATAATAATTTATTTTATTTTCTGAACACATGATGCATTGAGTACAAAGTTTTCAAATGTCCAAAAGTTTTTAACTGAAAAGTAGGTCCACCTGCCCCCCACTATGCTCCAGCCTCTCAGTTTCTTTTCCCAGAGAATACCACTGTTAACCAGTTCTAGAATTCATTTGTAGTAGGTGGCACCTCTGATCCTATTCCCTCCTTCTGCCTCCTGAGATGTGAAGGAGACTTTCTCTGAAGATGTATTCAACATTCTCCAGGACACTGTCTTGCTAAGCAGGAGTCAGTGTGCTAAGAAGCGACTCTAGATCGGCCCGTTCTCCAAATTCAAATGTAGTCTTATGGTTGCCTTCTTGGAAAGCCCTTGATTTCTGGGCTCCAACAGCTACATATAACCCCAAATGTCTGTAATGCTTTTAGTGGTGAGTAAACTCCTTATTCCTTCAATAATCCAAAAAATATTCTTTCAGTGATTCCTCAGTGCAAGGCTCCACGCTAAGCACACAGAAGTGAAGCAAATTTGACCAAACTCCCCCAGGTATGTGGACCGTACCCTAACCCTGCCTGAAGCCCAGGCCAAGCTAGCTATTAGCAGTGGCAGTCTCTGCTTGTACAGGAATGCAAACGTGCTGACATTTGTGACAAGTAGACACTGTATAGCCTAAGGGCTGTGTGGTCCCCGCAGTGTGCCCTGTCCTGACTACTCTCCAGGCTGGGCTGTGATAGGCTCACTGGCACCTCTGGACGCACCCTAACTGCTGAAGTTGTAGCAGAAATTCCCAAGAGAGCTGTCAGGTATCATTATCCCCACCCCACGTCCCTTTCCTTCTCCCAGACTGGAGAATGGGGTTCCTAGTTTCTTGTATTGAAATTGTGCCCATATAGACATTGCACTCTTAAGAAAAATCTCAAAGTTAACTTGACTGTTGTTTCTCTTCTGCTACTGAACTGCAGCACTTGATATCGGTGTTGTCACGCAAAAGGTAAAGGGTTAATTTGGGTAACCAAATGAGGCTTCCTAGCCTAGCCAAGGAGTAAAACAAAACAAAAAAAAAGTGCTTTAGCATGTCACGCTTCTATGAAAACCCAATTAGCACCCTTTTATGGTTGTAATTTCCAATTCCTTTTCTGAGCTGAGAAAAAAATGTTTTTGCTAATTAGATAATTATTTGGTAGTGACCTTTTGATTAAAAAAAATGCTTTGGCTCTAAAAATGTCTGGAGAAGAATTACTTTATTTAATAAATTATTATTCCAGCATTTTTTAAAAAATCAGACATTAAAAAAAGGTCTTGAAAGATTAAAATTTTCACACTAAACCACACAAGACATACTATATTGCATTGAAAGTTCTTCAACTGTGTGTGTATGTGTGCACATGAAATTGAGATTGGGTGTTTTGGGCCCCAAAACGTATAAGCCTAATTAATGTAAGATGTTAAACATAGGAGAAACTGAGTGTGGAGTATACGGGAACCCTGTGTATTATACTTGCAACTTTCTGTACACTTAAAACTATTCTAAAATAAAATGTCTTAGGTATACATGAAAGACCCTTAAAAATCAAATTCGATGCATTCTACTTTAAACTAAATGGGAACATCCCTGAAAAGTGTCCATATGTGTAATTCCACTTAAAAAAACAAAAAACAAAAAACAAACTTCATTTTAAAAATTGACCATGTGTTGCCTTTGTAAGGATTCTGACTACAGCTAATGGAAGTATTAAGAATGGTAGTTTTAGTAACATTAAAGTACCATCAGAATTTCCTGATGTGCAAATATGTTAGCTGTGGAAAGGCATTTCATATATTTAGTTGCTACATAGAGGAGACACTTTTCCTAAGAGAAACAATAAATTACTGTTTACTAATGAATCTACTCTATACCTGAATCAAAGTTACAGTTAAAAACTATGAATAATTGTCTTTAGGGCTATCTCATGATGTGAGTGAGATGGGCGAACATGAGGAAGTGTGCTAACAGTTGGGATTGTGCCTGTCTCTTGGTTTGCTGCATTGTAAGTCTCTACAAAATTAACTGATTTTGGCCAAATTTGATTAAAGGGTGTTCAGTTTTCCTCAATTCCCCTTGAACCTGTGGTTTGATTTACCACCTTGAAACATAACCGCATTCAAACACATGTGAACATGTATCCTATCATATAATAAATTTCAGTGAAATTAATTTAAGTAAATGGATGGGGTACAGATAAGGGAAAAGTGATGATAATCACACAAGTTCCTTTGTGGTTTACTGCTAGATATCACTTAGCTTAGGTTTTCTTGACAACAGAAAATTATCAGGAATACAGTTGACAGAGTCTTTAATTTAAAAGAAGCTTTGACACAGTGTACCCTACAATCCTAATATTCTATTAGAGAAGGCCTTTGAACTTGAGTTCCTTTGTTGAGCATTCTCCTCTCTTGCCCTTCCCAAGGCCGCTGATGCCTCGTCATTTTAAGTAACAGCTCACAAGTCAGCCCCTCATCTGGTGTTGCCCCTCCCTGCCCCCCTCACTGTGTGTCACATCACAGTGTTTGGTTTTCTTCGTAGCACTTATCACAGTGAGAATTATCTCTCTGGCTGTTTTGGCTGTACTTGTTTGTCATCTGTCTTCCTCATCAGAATTAAGCTCCACGGGATCTGGGACCTTGTCGTCTTATTTGTCACAGTGTCCCCTGTGCTTGGAACACTGGCACACAGTAGGTTGATATTTTAATGTTTGATAACGCAAAACATATGTATAGGCATAAATGCATTTATAGTTCCCCCCTTCCATGAATGAATAACTACCTCTAGTTACTAAGTTCTTTCCTAATTCCTTGCTCTGTGTCTGATTTCCTTGGACACTGACATTGCTTTTAGGGCATGATACATGATATAATTCAATAGGAAAATTATAAATCTCAAGGAGAAAACTTGGCATTAAGGTAACATTTCATCTGCAGAACAAATCAATGTTTTAGCCTCTTTCTTTTGGTTTTCATCAGTAAAAGAAGGATGACTTTGGGGATGGGAAGGAAACATAGGTAGTCTTGGGGGGAGGAGTCATTAGAGTCATTATCTCAGTGACCTCTTGTTCTACCTGAATATTCCTAGAAGACAGGCAAATTTAGTATTTTACTACATTAACCCAGAAATTGGGTCATGTCTGCTCTTGGCTTTAGATAAAGAAAGCTTGTCCATGTGCCCGGGTCTATGTTCTTTGCTCTGGAGTAGAACAGGCCAGGGAGGCCCTTTCTCTTTTTCTCAATAATCATGGCACCTTGACATACCTTGGCCTCCACCTGTCTTAGAACCTTCATGGGAAGCCCTCACAGACCTGCTGAGAGCCTTAAAAGAAAATGTAGGATAGTGTGATTATTGTTAACTGTTTACCCATGAGATGTTCATACATTTCTGGAATATTTTAAATTTTATGGAAGTCGTACCTTACTTGCTGCACGTTAACCTCATCTAAAACTTTAGTAATTTTACCATGAATCATTCATAATAGAGGATATTTGTAGTAATGCTAATCTCAAAGTGTAAATGAAGTTACAAAGGTTACATAAGGACTGTAGTACATAAGTAAACACCATTTAGATCTGACAGATGTCAGGCTTCATTTTACCTTCTAGTTCACATCCTCTCCCTCCTTTTATTTTTTCCCCCCAATTAATATAGTCTTTGTGTTGAATAGGAAGCTATTTAACCTTCCCTGTTTCTGCCTCTCGGGCATCTTTTCTCTTAGTGTGTAGTTTGCTCGCCTCCGACTGACTTGAGAGTTGTATTAATCACAATCCTCAGTGTAGAAATTCTTGAAATCACCAGTTTCCTTTTAGTTACAGTATCAGTACAGCTCAGAAAAGCCCTTTATGCCATGACTGATGGAGTTCAAAAAAGGAAGCCAAGGGTCTAGGTAGGCCACCCAGATAAATTGTTTCAGCTGAGGTGGTAGCAGTAGTTAGTTGGTCAAGTAACGAATGATCAGATAAAAGTATCCAGGCAACGAACGGGCAACCGAAACCAATATGTGGTTGCACATTGATAGGGAAGACCGGATCTTTGGACATAAGGGAATGTTTCCGCCAGAATTGAATTAGGCCTCTTCTAGTCAAAAACTACACAAGTAAGGAATGAAAAGCAGCTCAGGAGCTGAAGAAAATAGTGTATTGGTTGGCAAATTACCTGGAAAATTAACAGGAACGTTTAATATCCATAAGAAGATGTTCAGGGGAACTGGGTGGCTCAGTTGGTTGAGCATCTGACTCTCGATTTCTGTTCAGGTCACGATCCCGGGGTTTTGGAATTGAGTCCCGTGCTGGGCTCGGTGCCAAGTGTGGCGCCTGCTTAAAATTCTCTGTCTCCCTCTGTTCCTCTCCCCTGCTTGTGTGCATGCTTTCTCTCTCTCAAATTAAAAAAACAAAGAAGAAGAAAATGTTCATGAAGTATAATGACTATAAAGTATCTTGGTGCCATGTGGCTTTAAGTATTTGTGGGTCACGCCATTGTGGTATATGGACCATCCTGGTTCAACAAAATGTGGCGGTAAAGGTTGCTGGAGACACTGAGGGCTTCTTTCATTTTATAGTTTTGAAATAATTTGGCTCTAAAATACTACTTTTCTCACTGAAAAAAGTACTCCCTAGTTCACTTCTTTCTTTTTTATAAATTAACATTTAAAATAATATTTTCTAACCTTTGGATTACCAGAGCAGTTATTATACAATAAGCCACACTTATTTTAAATTTAATATCAACTTTTGAAAGAAATCTGTAGTATCTTCATTAATTTTTAAAAATCACTTTAGTCATTCTTCTTTTTTTAATTAATTAATTAATTAATTAATTTCTTAATATTATTGCTTTTTAATTTAAATCCAAGTTAGTTAGCATACGGTATAATAATGATTTCAGGACTAGACTTTAGTGATTCATCGCTTACATCCAGCACCCAGTGCTCGTCACAGCTTAATGCCCATAACCCATTTCCCACTCCCCCCCATCCACTTCCCTCCAGCAACCCTCAGTTTGTTCTCTGTATTTAAGAGTCTCTTATGGTTTGCCTCCCTCTCTATTTTTATCTTATTTCTGCTTCCTTTCCTCTATGTTCATCTGTTTTGTATCTTAAATTACACATATGAGTGAAGTCATATGATATTTGTCTTTCTCTGACTGACCTTAGTTATGCTTCTGATAAAAAAAATAATACATGATCATGATAGAAAACTAGAAGACTACTGAATGATATAAAGAGAAAAATCTAAATTATTCATTATATTCAAGGTAAATACTTAACTTTCTATGGTAAAAATTTCTCTAACATTAAAAATACTTCAAAACCATAATTTTTAATAGTAGCAGTCATTTTAAGAAATCATGACCTGGATGACTACAGCTAGAAAAGAGGTTTTTTGTCCTTTGGCTAACAATTTGGGTCCCTTTGATATTTCGGCATAAACACACAGTGGCGGGGAATAATTGTAGTGTATCTAACATGGCAAGTATGTAAACACACACATGCGATGCTAAGTCTATGTTGAAGTGTGGATCAAGAGGCTCTAACTCACTGTTGTAAAATAAACTGATAAGAACCATGACATTTTTGTCTGATCATAGCGTGAGCAACTTGAGAATAAAATAAAATAGATTCCATCATACAATAGGATAGGAAAAATACTACCTCCACTCCAAGCAGCTGCTTTTGCCATGACTCAGCTTACTCTATGATACCGAAAGTGAATTACAACTACATTTTAAAAGCCCAGCTCCCATCATGTTAGTGGCTGGTAGGAAAAGGTCTGGTGAAGGAGGCACTGCCCTGGCTGACCGGGAAATATTCCTGGAGGATCCCATTGACTCACTGAGGCCTGTCCCCCATGCTCAGCATGTTTTTAATAAGCATGAGAAAAAGCTTTCAAATGATCAAAATGATAACTGATTCTTCTCTCTAATGCCTTGAATGTTCATTCTTTCAGCAAAGCTTCTTTAAAAATAATTTCTGACTGTATGTTTGCTTTTTTATCAAGAAGTGGGAATGAATAGCGGTATTGCGGATTGGTCCCAAGAGAGACAAGTTCCAATAAAATATAAGTGCCTTAGTCAGGTATTTGGAGCAGCTCCTGTCTGACCTCTTTTCCCTATCACAAGTTCAAAATATACCTTCTTCTCTCTGGCTGTGTGACGTTGCATTGCCTGATCGAGTGAAATGTTGCTATTGCAATAATTGGGATCAGTGCAGTGCTTCCTGACACACCTGCTGTGTTGGTAAACCCGAAACTATCATGGCAAATATGTTTATTTGCTTTTCCCTGAAATGTGCTGTCCCTTTTCTACCTCCTGCAGATAAAAGCTGACAGGTCCTTTTCCTGCCAGCCAAAAACGGTGATGGGAACCAGGTGGAAGATACAGCTTTTAAAATGTATTTTTAATTCATTTTGAGTCCCACAAAGTAGGCTGAGTCACAGACAAGCTGTGGGCCTCACCAAATCACTCCGTGACTTCACCTTCCCTCTGGCAAACCTCTCTAAGTGCCCTGTGGTGATATCGCTCTTGGAGTGTCCAGAGTGAGCTTGCTTGCGAGAAGTTCGCCTGTGAGCTGTTAGGGCTTCCAGACAGCATCACCGCAGTCCATTTTACCTCTGTTCCCTTATTCTAAAAATTCATATGTCTCATGTACTACAAGAACGGTGTTAGCCAACCTCACCGTGGCCATGTGGGTTATAGATGGTGAAGGCCTGGTCACATCACCCCTCGTAGGCTCAGAATTGCTGAAAGCTTGTGTTGACTCCTCAGTTTTTAAAACAGATACTTTGAATGAAGCCATTGAAATCTCCAAGATGACCATTGACTTTACTGTTGGGTACTGAGATCTCTATTTTAGATTCTCCCCAGTTACCTCCTTTTTCTGTCTTTTAAGACCATTGCATTCAAATAACATGATAGAGGTGGAGATGGGCTTCAGGGTACGAAGTTTAATTGTGGTTTTGCTTCCAACTAGCTGTGTAGCTTCTCACATGTTATTTAATCTTTCTTAACCTTGTCATCTTCAAGTTGATTTCTAAGATACCATTTGAGATTCTGTAGTCCAATCATGGAAATTCAAATACCCTTTTCTTCTAGGCAGGTTCACAGTCTTCTCTGTATTTTCAAGTCACCTAGAATGCCCCCTCCAAAGATTCGGATTCCCAAGTGGTTCTGCAGAGTAGTCAGGATGAAAAACACTGGCATTGTATAGACCAAGAGACTCATTATTATAAAACCTTCTCCTTTGCCACATTTTTTTCATCCTTAAGAACAATCTTGCCTTTCAGAAAGTAACTGCCTTTATCATTTAATCCTCACAAAAGTTAAGGGTCAGCCATTTTCTCTTTGTGTGACTTTTTATGAATATTTGGCATTGATTCATGTACCCATTTGTATTCTTGCTGATTTTTCCACTCTCACTATTCAACCACACTTG
This sequence comes from Panthera pardus, assembly GCF_024362965.1. NCBI lineage: Eukaryota > Metazoa > Chordata > Mammalia > Carnivora > Felidae > Panthera > Panthera pardus. The sequence goes on from NW_026526765.1 coordinate 96,095,536, forward strand.
ACCAGTGATCCCAAAGAACACTAAAAGATACTGAGTAAAACTGGTTGACTTTAATGTGTCGCCCCTCGCATCTCTCCCTGGAACAATGGTTCTCAAAGCATGGGCCTGGATCATTACCTGGGAACTTGTTAGAAATGCAGATTTTCAGGCCCCTCCTTGAACCAGAAATTTTAGAGGTGGGACCCAGCAACAAACCTAGGAGATTCTGATATGTGCTATTGTTTAAGAGCTGTCTTAGAGAGATTTTAAATTTTCAGATAATTGGATTTTTAAATGTGCTTGGATATATATTTTTTTAAGTTTATTTATTTATTTTGAAAGAGAGAGGGTGTGTGTGCACATAAGCAGGGGAGGGGCAGAAAGAGAGAGGGAGAGAGGAGAGAGAATTCCACTGCAGGCTTTGCACGGCCAGTACAGAGCCCAATGTGGAGCTTGAACTCGAGACTGTGACATCATGATCTGAGCCGAAATAAGAGTCGGACGCTTAATTGACTGAGCCACCCAGGCGCCCCAAGTGTGCTCAGATATTTTTGAAGCAATCATTGTCCAAACTTAGAAAATAGAAAGAATACTACATAAATAGAAATAGAAAGGATACTGCCTTTCTAAAGGGTATAGTTCCCTGCCTTCTCATCTTTTACCCTTTAGAAGTTTTTATATTCTTTTCTACTCTTACAAAACCTATCGGGTGGTTGGGTATCTGACTCTTAATTTTGACTGAGGTCATGATCTCATGGCAGTGGGATTGAACCCCACATCAGGTATGGAGTCTGCTTAAGATTCTCCCTGTTTCTCTGCCTCTCTCTCATTCACTCTCTCTCTTTCAAAAAGGAAACCTATCCATGTCTCTCTGCCTTTTTGCATTCTGAAATTTTAGTCTTAAAACCCACTCTATTATGATGGAAATTTTGATAATCAATCTTTTGTGAAATATGATGGAGTAGTACATGGAACAGTGAATAATAAAATATTTAATTTCTACTTTTTCATTTGTATATTTTTTAATGGAAACTTCCAAATGGGATTCTTCTTCCTTTAGAATATAGACAAGGATTATTTAAAGTTATCCCCAATCCGCCTGGATGGCTCAGTTGGTTGAGCATTCGACTCTTGATTTCCACTCAGGTCATGATCTCATGGTTCGTGGGATTGAGCCCTGCATCAATCAAGCTATGTGCTGGCAATGTGGAGCCTGCTCAGGATTCTCTCTCTCTCTCTCTCTCTCTCTCTCTCTCTCTCTCTCTGTCTCCCTCTCTCTCTGCCCCTCCCCTGCACTCTCTTTCTCTCTCAAAATAAATAAATATTTTAAAAATAATTTGATGGGGCACCTGGGTGGCTCAGTCAGTTAAGCGTCCAACTTCGGCTCAGGTCATGATCTCATGGTTCGTGAGTTCAAGCCCTGCATAGGCCTCTGTGCTGACGGCTCAGAGCCTGGAACCTGCTTTGGATTCTGTGTCTCCCTCTCTCTCTGTTCCTCCGCTCACTCACACACTCTCTCTCTTTCTCTCAAAAATAAATAAACATTAAAAAAATGTTTTTTGATAAATAAAGTTATCCCCAACCAAATAGAATTGTTCTATAATAGACCCAAAGGTTGTTTTTATCAGAGGGACAGTTTTATGAAATTGAGCACTCGCGGAAAGGAAGGAGTGAGCTTGAACTAGCATTCCGAATTGAATGATGGAGGAGGATAAGGGTATTTCCCGAGGCAGAAGCAGACTTAGAGCCTAGGTTTCGGTGCTTCCAATTCAGCATTCTCTGCACAAAAATGGCACTGCCTCTAGGACTGTACAGTTTACCTAATTGGTTGGATTTTTGTCAAGAGCTTGATCCAAGTGCGGTTTTTTGTTGTTGTTGTTTTAATATATAAAGCATTTGCAGGTTCTCTCAAGGGCAGCACATAGCTTTATTTAACTCCCTCCAGCCCTCTCCCACCTCTGTCAAGTTGTACCAGGAAATTCAAGGTCTAGCCAGAGGCCCCCAAAGAGTTAAAAAGACAACCAGCCTGCAGAACAGAAGAAACTGATGTCAAAAACAGATGTTCCTGTGCAGGCTTTGCTGGATTCATAAGTCAGGATGAAGCCAGCGTGTACGCACGCACGTCAGAAAAAAACTCTTGGCCGGTGTTGTGGAGAAATGAAGTGTTGTCCCCTCATCTGCAATTCCTCTTCAGCCCCCGCTGCCTGGGAGTTGTGCAAAGGGCTCCCGGGAGACTGGTGGCCCTGACACTTGAACCATCAACTCCGAACGCCCTTGAATCCCTTGTTTTCATTGTTGGTGTTCTGCCGAGCTGCCCGCACAGCCCCTGCCCGTTTTCATTGGCCTCGGGGATTGTTATTGGAGTGGCTGACAGCTGTCTGCCAGGCTGTCTGAAGCTGCCTTCCTGTGCTCCCCACCGCTGCCCAACTTCACAGCACTATTGTTCCTGTTGGGCCTTTTTCTTAAAATCTTTCCCAGCTGTATCCTGATATGGTAAACCACTTAAATTAGCTCCAGATTGCTCTGTTTATTTTGTGTTAGATAAGCGACAAAATACAGTCCCAGCAGCCTGCCCAGGAGGAGGGTGGAAGTGGGGGGATGGGGAGCAGGGGACACCAGCAAGGTCTTTTACAAGAGACAGAGTTCCCAGACAAAACCGGGAAACGGCGTGGATAGGATACAGTCGCTCATCTTGCCGTTTGCATGTGACCATGACGGGCTGGCCAAGCAATAACTTTGGGTCTGAGCACACCTCATTCCAGAAAAGAAAATCAAGCCCTTGGCGTGAAGTCACACAAGAAGGAAGCTAATTTCCATTATTGGAAATGGATGTGGTATCTCTACTAACCACAGGTCTGGTTGCCCTGCCAGCTGTCCAGGTACTACGCCCGACGCCCTGATCGTGACAGGAATCCCTTCTTTCAAATTGCCCTTCTGTTTTGCAGTGCATGGTAGCCTACGGGCTCAAAACTAGCTGAAGTTTACCAGCTTCCCTATATGCTCAGCGTTGGCAAATGTTCTCTTGTCTGCTGTAATTTAAAGCAAGAAGTCCAAAGACGTTGAGTCACCAGCATAGGTATTTTCCACACAGCTGCAAGTGAAAATTCACAGTGAACTCGGCCCCCATTTGCTCCTGCGGGCCGTCTGTGCAGCTGCTCTCTCCATAGTCTCTCCTTCCCTGTGCTCGTCTGCTCACAGGGGCTCTCATGCAAAGCCTTTCTGAATGCCTCTCAATAAATATTTTCGAATACAATAGATACTATCCTCGAATGAAGATACTGCCTTTGTGATTGTAGGAATAAACCCAAATAAAATATGAAAAGGAAACTTCCGAATGCTTCAACTGCACTGAAGCACACGAACAATGCCAGCGACCCGCTGAGTTACAACAGTTATTGAAAATTTTGTCTGTGGGTAACTCAAGACTCCCCGGGAAAGATCCCATGACTCACTCCGACGTGACTGGGCCTTCATCCTCACCCTGAACCAGAGTTATGGAAACCCTTTCTACCAAGTTGAGAGGAGGGGAGGGAAGAACAGGGTCAGGAGTAATAAAATGTCCTTAGAAACTGCCTTTTAGTTTCCTTTGGGGCACATAAACTCAGTGTGTAATAAAAAGGTACAAAACCAACTTTGGAAGAATAATTACCCTGTCAAGCCCCCTTTCCCTCTGGTGGAATGTGCCTTTTCTTCACCAAATTCTAGCATGGGATTGAAGGGCCTCCAGAGTCACCTGCTCTAATTACCCAGTTCTCCTCTCTCTCTCTTTCTTGGTGTCCTTTTTTGTCCTAATTATGGACAGTTTTGTATTTTGCACATGGATGACCTATCCCTTGAGAGTAGGGACTGTGTATTGACCCTTTGTTGTCTTTTCTCACAATGCTGACAACAGTCATGGATACTTTGCAGGTGCTTAACTAAGGCCTTCAAAATAATTGTTTTCTTTATGCTTACCTAAGATGCGGTGACATTCATTCTGCTTCTGTATTACCCCAGGCAAACAATAAAACAGTAAAAACATCATCATCAACAATAACAACAACAACAACAACAACAACAACAAGGTCCCCATTACAAGTCTCATTGGCCCATTCACAGTAAGGTGTTGCACATTCCCTTAGGGGCACCTCGGTGGCTCAGTTGGTTAAGTGTCCAACTTCGGCTCAGGTCATGATATCATAGTTCATGAGTTTGAGCCCCGCATCCAGCTCTGTGCTGACAGCTCAGAGCCTGGAACTTGCTTCAGATTCTATATTTTCGTCTCTCTCTGCCCCTCCCCTGTTCATGCTCTGTCTCTCTCTCAAAGATAAATTTTAAAACATTACTATTATTATTTTTTTTTAATATTGCATATACCCTTCCAGTGATGGGCAGGATAGAGTAAGCCAACCAAAGCCTAACTTTCTCAAGGATGGCACCTGGAACTCTAGAAACTACAGAAAGTGACTCTCTGGGGCAATGAAAAATAAACAATAGCAAGGCAATGGTGAATGGGAATGAAGTCAAAGCTTTATCAATCCTTTGTGCCAGGCGTGAGTTTTGTGGGGTTTGTTTTCTCTCCTCAGCCTTGCAGCTTTGACCCAAGGCCTGATGGAAGTCTAGAACAACACAATAGGCACTGGCAGAAAAATCTCTAGGTGAAACCCTCTATTTCTAAACAGTGGTTTGGGAAAGGAGTCCTTTGCTGGAGAATATAGGGGAATTATTATTTTGTTCCTTTTTTTCCTCCCTTGACTCTACCCAAAGGCCAACCCAAGTTGAGGATCTGCATTTACTTTTGTGTTGGGGGGTTGGACACCTGAAATTCCCAAAAGAAAATTCCTTGTAACCAGAGGACCAGGGAAAAGGAGCCCCCTTTGTCCAAAAAGTGTGGGAGAATCTCATTGTTTTATCTCTCTTTTTTGTTTTGCTGCTTTGCTCCCAAAGGCAGCCTGAGTTGTATGGAAGCACATGACAGAATGAGGGACTAAAACCTGGGAGAAACCTGTCTTTCTGGCCAGAGGAACAAGAAAAAGGGGACCCCTGGAGGCTGGAAAGTGTGTGGGGAATCTCAGGATAGAGGTGGAGAAGCTGGGATCCCCCAGTTCTGTGTAAGCCCCAGGCTCACCTCTAAGTGGTGCATGTGCCACACAGACCCAAAGAAGCAAAGCAAAGTTTCAAGAACTTAACTGCAATGTAAACCACTACCCAAGTCCCACACTAACTCCTGAATGTGGTGCATATTGGGTAAACACAAACAGTACAGCAAAGCCTTTGAAAACTAAACCACTGTTCACAGAAGGTGAGACAAAACTTGCAATCTGAATCTAACTGGATTGGTTGTCTGCTAAAAGAACCATCAACATCCTTAAGAAGATTTTAATAGGACCTAGAGTCTCACAACTTGGTATGCCCAGGGAACAATCCAGAATTACTCATCCTACAAAGAACCAGGAGAATGTGGTCAATACTCAAGGGAAAAGACTGTCAAGAGATGCAGCTCTGGGATCACCCAGATGTTGAAGTTGTCAGATTAAAATTTTAATGTAGCAATTATAACCATTCTCCATGAGATGCAGTTGAACACTCTTAGAATGCATGGAAAGGTAAAGTTCTCAGCAGAAGAAAGCAAGCATGCAAGCAAGCAAGCCAAGCTGGAATTTTAGAACTAAAAAATATAATATCTGAAATTAAAATTAGCACTGTGGGCCCAGTAGCAGAATAGTAGAGGCAAGGGTCAGTGGACTTCAAGACAGATTAATAGACATTATATAATCTAAAAGACAGAAAAAAGAAAAAAAAATTGAACCAGCTGTAGGGACCTGTGGAACAATTAAAAGAGCTAACATTTATGTCATTGGAGTCCCAAGGAGAGGAGAAATATTATTGCCGAGAAAAAACATATGAAGGAATAATGTCTGAAAACTTCACAAATTTGATGAGGTCTACATGTGTAGATTCAAGGAGCTCAGTAAAATCCAGTCAGGATAAACCCAAAGAAAGCTATGCTCACATTGTAATCAAAATGCTGAAAACCAAAGATGAAGGAAAAAACATCTTGAAAGCAGCAATCTCAATGGTGGGGATTTAACCTAGAGAAATGAAAACATGGTTATACAAAAACCTGTACCCACATGTTTACAGCAGCCTTATGGATAACCACTAAAGACTGGAGAAAACCCAGATTTCCTTCAGCTGGTGAACAGATAAGCAAAACTGTGGCCTACCTCTGCAGTGGATGGCTGTGCCACGCGGCAGCATAATGAGCCACGGATACATGCGCTAATGTGCATGTATCTCAAATGCATTGTGCTGCATGAGAGAAGCCAGACTCCAGAAGTTTCACACTGTTTGATTCTTTTTATATGGCCTTCTGGAAAAAAGCAGAACTTTAAAGATGGAGAAGCCATCACCAGTTGCCAGGGCTTAAGGGTGGAGTGGAGGGTTTGATTACAAAGGAGCAGCACAAGGGAGTGATTCTGGGATGACAGGGTTGTTCTGTGATTATGGCGCTGGTTATATGACTCCATTTGTCAAAATTCATAAAACTCCGTACCAAAGCAAGTGACTTTTACTGTATGTAAATCAGAAAATAAAAAATAAAAGAACTCACTAGCATATCATTTCATATCTGCTAGGGTTAATGTATCTTCATGACTGCATGAAGTATGGAAAAGATTCATGTAATCTTTTAAGTATTTTGAAGTCATTTTCCACTTGATTCCACATTAAACTTGCAGGAAACTAAAAATGGAATAAACAATGAAGCAGTCTCTTTGGGTACATAGGAGGAGCTTTCCAAAAAAGAATTTGGTGCCTCACATGCCAGGCAGATGTTTTATAGGGTCAGTTTACCACAAAAGGCCCTGATGAACAACTGAGGTCTGTAAAAGAGACACCTTGATTCCAGAAGAGATCTAATGGTTTTAAAAGAAGCCAGGTCAGTCTGGACTGGAGAAAACAAGAGCAAAGTCTTTGACATATCTTGGAAGCTCTGGGTTTTGATAATCGGGGTGGTATTGAGAATGCCCTCTCTGGAAGCATCACATCTGTTGTACTGAGCTCTCCCTCACTTGTGGTTCTAAAATATACATGGAGTAGGCTGGTTTGGACTATTTCCATGAAGCAGATTGTATACATTCCTGTAACACCAGGAAGAGTTTCCCTGAATGTAGAATTTTTTCTTTAGCCTACCTCTCATCCAAAGGGCAAAACGTGCAGGATGGATGTTTAATAGGAATGAGATCCCACTAGCTGAGCAGAGTGTCGCTTTCTCCCTCTGCTTATTTTGCCTTTGAAGTTTTATCATCACTTTGCATCCTGTCGCACCATCATGGGTCTGATCACTTTTGATACACAAATGTATAAAAACAGCTATTGGCTTTAAGAAACCTCTTCCCCAATTACAAAGAGATTCTCTTATGCCTTTCTATAATATTTTATGGCTTTAGCTTTTATATTTAGGTCTTTGATCTGTCTTTTTTTCCCCCACACGTTTATTTTGTTAAGATATAAGACACATTATCGTAAATTCACCCTTTTAAAATGGACAATTCAGTGGTTTTTAATATGTTCACACAGTTGTGTGTGAATATTCACCATTAATTTATTGTCACCCAGTCCTCCGCAAAATCCTGTGTCCATTAACGTCAACCCTTCCTTCCAGCCCACAGCAACCACTAATCTACTTTCTATCTCCGTAGATTTGGAATGTGTCTTCTGGACATTTCATGTAAGTGGAACCATACAATATGTGGCCTTTTGTATCTATCTAGCTTCTTTCATTAGCACACTGTTTTCCATATTGTTACATGTATCCGTATTTCATTCCTTTTTATTATTGAATAATACTCCTTTTTTTTTTGCTGTACATCCCTGAAAATATATCACATTCTCTTAACTCTTTCATCAGTTAGTAGACATTGGGTATTTCCACTTTTGGGGCCTATGATGAGTAATGCTGCTGTGAACATTCATACACAAGTTTTTGTGTGGACATATGTTTTCATTTCTCTTAAGTATACACCTAGGAATGGGATTTCTCGGTTATGTAGTAACTCTATGTTCAGCTTTTTGAGGAACTGCCAAACCATCTCCAAATCAGCAAAACCATGTTATATTCCCACCAGCAATGTTTGAGGGTTCCAATTTCTCTGCATCCTCTCCAACACTTGTCATTGTCTGTCTTTTTAATTACAACCATCCTAGTGAATGTGAAGTGGTATCTCCTTGTGGTTTTGATTTGTAGCTTTCCGATGACTAATGATACTGAACATTTTTTCCTGTGCTCATCTTATTTGGAGAAATATCTGTTCAAATATTTTGCCCACATTTTAAATGTTTTGTTTTATTGCCTTTTTTTTTTTTTACTATTGCATTGTAATATCCATTAGAAAAAAATTTTTTAGTACTTATTTCTTTTTGAGAGAGAGAGAGTGCAAGCGGTGGGGGGAGGGCGTAGGCAGAGAGAGAGAGAGAGAGAGAGAGAGAGAGAGAATCCAAAGCAGGCTTCAGGCTCTGAGCTGTCAGCACAGAGTCCAATGTGGGGCTCGAACCCACCAACTGAGAGATCATGACCTGAGCTGAAGTCACACGCCCACTGTCTGAACCACCCAGGTGCCATTTTTACACCCAGGTGTAATATGACCCATTTTTATTTCTTATGTATGCTGTGAAGTGGGATTTGTCAGGATTTGTTGTTGTTGTTGTTGTTTTTCTTATAGGTATACAGTTACTCTAAGAGTCATTTGTTGGAAAGACATTTTTCTCAATAGGTTTGTTTTGCTAAGTATCAAACGATCATTTATTTAAAAGAATTTTTACTGTTTATTTATTTTTGAAAGAGAGAAAGAGCGTGCAAGTGGCGGAGGAGCAGAGAGAGAGGGAGACAGAATCTGAAGCAGGCTCTAGGCTTCATCAGCACAGAGCCTGATGAGGGTCTCGAAATCAGGAGCTGAGCCATGAGCTCATGACCTGAGTCGAAGTCTGACGTTTAACCGACCGAGCCACCCAGGCATCCCTCAAATGATCATTTAAATGTGGTTCTTTTACCAGGCTCCTCTTCTTGTACCATGCTGTCTTGATTACCATAGCTTTACATAGTAAGTCTTGAAGTTGGCTAGTGTAATTCTTTCAACTTTGTTCTTCTATTTGAAACTTGCTTGCAGTCCTAGAATAAACATCACCTGATCATCATCATGGTGGTAGGTGAAGTAATGGTCCCCTTTCTTCCTCCGAAGATATACACATTGTAGAGCCGTGAACCAATGAATATGTTTTGGACAAAGGAGAATTAAGGTTGCAGACTGAATTAAGATTTCCAGTTAGCTGACCTTAAAATGGAGAGATTATCTTATAGGACCTAATGTGATCACTGAGATTTTTAAATGTAGAAGAGAGGGGCGCCTGGGTAGCTCAGTCAGTTAAGCATTTGACTTTTGATTTCGGCTGAAGTCATGATCTCGTGGTTCGTGGGATCAAGCCCCGCATCGGACTCTGCTGACAGTGCAGAGCCTGCATGGGATTTTCTCTCTTTCTCTCTCCCTTTGGCCCTCTCCCCGCCTCCTCTCTCTCTCGCTAAATAAATAAACATTTTTTGAAAATAAATAAACGTGGAAGAGAGAAACAAAGAGGAGGACAAAATAATACAATGAGAGAAAGACTCAACCAGCTATTACTGGATTTGAAGGTGGAGGAAGAAGGTCTTGAGCCCAGGAATTCCAGTGGCTTCCAGAAACTGGAAAAAGCAAAGAAACAGGTTCTTCCCTAGAGCCTCTGAAATTGAATGCAAGCCTCCCAACACTTTGGTTTTTTTCCCAATGAGACTTGCATCAGACTTTTAACCTATAGAACAAAAAGATGGTAAATCTGTGGTGTTTAAGCTCTTGAGTTCGTGGTAATTTTTCATAGCATTGATAGAAAACCAACACAATGATGTATTATAATTTTTGTATATAGCTGGATTTGATTTACTAAAATTTTGTTAAGGATTTTTGCACCTCTGTCCACTGTAGTTTTCTTTCTTTTCTTCTTCTTTCTCTTCTTCTTCTTCTATTTCTTCTTCTTCTTCTCCTTCTTCTCCTTCTTCTCCTTCTTCTCTTTCTCCTTCTCCTTCTCCTTCTTTTTCATAATGTCTTTGGGTTTGGAATCAGAGTAATGCTGCATTCAATGAGGGATGCGTTCTGGAAGAGTTTATGTAGAACTAGTAATATTTCTCCCTAAGTGTTTGATAGAATTTACCAGTGAAGCCACTGAAGCCTAGAATTTTCTTTATGGGAAGTTTTTTAACTACAAATCTCAATTTCCTTAATAGATACAGAGCTACTTAGGTTGTCTGTTTTTGAGTATACTTTAGATTTTTGAGAACTTAATTGCTAAAAAAAAAATGGTTGAAACTTGGTTGATTTCCTTTTTCAAAGAAAGAGGCCTTCTTTCACCACCTTTTTGAATATTTATAGTGCAATTTAATATATTTTAGATCTAAAATATTTATTTTGAGGTTTTATTGTGAGATTGCATAAACAAAAGTACAAATATACTGTGTATTGGCAGTGAGACATAGTAAGTCTGTGAGTCCTTCTTCACCAGGAAATCTGATTCCCATTTAGCTTCCCATGCACTTAAGCCACTCACCTGGGGCGCGAACATGCCAGCGTCTGTGATACGTAAGTTTATATTGTAAATCAGTTGACGTTCTGATGTATATATCATCTGTAATAGTTTTGCTCCTGAGAGATGGAGCCTCTCTCCGTGTGCTGGCAGAATTATTTATGAGCTTGCAGGGCTTTAGGCCAGATCCCAAACCATGGTAAATTTACAAAGTAACGAATGTCATCTGACAAGCCTCTTGACAGAGAGGCCACAATTTATCCCTGGCTGTATGTCCCAACTTGCCGTTGTGTAGGACAGTGGTTCCTCCTGGAAACATTTTGGAAATTTGGTGGGGTGCTGCTAGCACTCAGTGGGCAGAGGCCCAGACGCAATGCCCCTAATAACCCCGTGCAGTGAGGAGCTTCCCTGAGTCTTAGATGCTCACGGATATCCGTCTGCTTTATTGTCATAAAGATTAAAGAACATGCTTCGGGTTTTCTGAGTTTAGAACCAAGTCTAGTTTTACATATAAATACAAGGCACTTTTTGGGTGGTTTTAGATCCACTTAATATCCCAATTTTTATTTTAGCATTCATACCTACCCTCTTTGATTTTTCTGTGCCTCTAGTATAGAATGGTCTCCTTTAAGCCGAAAGTTATTAATATACAGCACATGGAATTATCTAATCACTTTGCTATATCTTCTAGGACTGAGCCTGCACATTTTCAGGTGAAATACATGCTAATATATTATCAATTACCTATTCTCCTTTATATTACATTTAGAGTTGTTTTACAAAGTAGGTGGTTAAGTATAATATTGTGTTTGAATCCCATTACAGTACAGTATAGGGAGAACTATAAAATTTTAACTATAAAAAGGGGGTTTGGGGCTTGAAAGGCTTGAGAACCATGATATAGAAGCAAGCTTTCTTTTCTCCCCTATTTCAAAACTTCCCCAGTTATTATAGTTGCTGTTCGATTAAAAGGTACAATCTGTGAATGAGTCCACAGATGGGTCATGTGTTACCACATCCACAAGAAACACAAAACAACTACAACAATAAAAATGGATTCACCTTCTCTTTCGCCTGCAGAATAACCTAATATGACTATTTTATCCACCAAACACAGTGCACCCAGCCATAATGCTCACACGTGTGTGCAGCGATCACAGACTTCTGTCCACAAACTTTGACGTGCAAGAAGTGTCACTTGCTTCATCTTTCCCTGCAGAAGTGAACGTAACACTGCTCGCTGGGGTTGCAGTCCTGCTGGCTGGAGGAAACCTGGGGTCAGTCAGTTCAGATCATCTCAGTTCAAGGTCCTTTTGTCTCATCCCTGGCTCCCCTCCAGGGAACCAGTACATTGCAGCCGAGGAGATTGTCTGGTCCACGGTCACTTTCTACAGAAACCCCCTTCATACGGGGCCTTTTCATGCCGTCCATCCATCTAGATCGTGCTGCAACCCCCTGGCCGGCAGAGACTCAGACCATCTCTTGCCCTGTCTGTGCTCTTCTCCACAGCAAATGAAAACCGTCCATCACTGGGGCTGTAACCTCTTCTACATTGTGGTGTGAGGGCCTCTGAGCCTACGTTGTTCTCTGTTGCAGCCACACCACGCTGGGCACAGGAAAATGCAAGAAGCCTTGCTGTCCCCTTCTTCTTACCTTATTCTCAGAGTGGTCTCTGCAGAGACCATCTCCAGCAATTTGCACCTTTCTAATTTGCAGATTCTAGCCTGCTCGGAAAGCCAGACACCATTCAGAAAATTAGAATCGTGTCTAAGACTAAATGGGCCCTGCATTAGGGTCTGATTGCAGGGACTTGTTGATGCCTATTATGGTTATTCAGGGGCATGTGTTCTGATTTATTTGTTTGATTTTGTTTTTCATCCTGTGTTCATGGCTGTTCAGAACACCTTGAGTGTCCCAGATATTGGACCCCTTCCTTCTTTCCTTCCTCCCTCCCTTCCTTCCTCCCTCCCTTCCTTCCTTCATTCCTCCCTTCCTCCCTCCCTTCCTTCCTCCCTCCCTTCCTTCCTTCCTCCTTTCCTCCCTCCCTCCCTTCCTTCCTCCCTCCCTCCCTTCCTCCCTCCCTTCCTTCCTTCCTTCCTTCCTTCCTTCCTTCCTCTCTCCCTCCCTCCCTTCCTCCCTTCCTCCCTCCCTTCCTTCCTTCCTTCCTTCCTTCCTTCCTTCCTTCCTTCTTTCCTTCCTCCCTCCCTTCCTTCCTCCCTCCCTTCCTCCCTCCCTTCCTTCCTTCCTTCCTTCCTGCTAATTTTTAAATTTGAGTGTAGTTGGCATGCAGTGTTACATTAGTTTCAGGTGTACAACATAGTTATTCAACATCTCCATATGTTATGCTATACTCACCACTGGTGTAGGTCGCATTTGTCACAAAACATCACTATTACGGTACTGTTGAGTATATTTCCTGCCTTTTATGCCCATGACTTCTTCATTCCATAACTGGAAGCCTATGTCTCCCACTCCCCTTGACTTATTGTACTCATCCTTCCATTCCCAGCCCCGTGATAGCAACCAGTTTCCTCTCTGTATTTATGGGTCTGATGCCACTTTTTGTTTATTTGTTGTTTGTTTTTAGATTGCGCATATGAGTGAAATCACATCGTATTTGTCTTTCTCAGAACTCTCTCTTTCCACATCCCTTTGTCTCCTGGTGAAATGCCTTCATTTAACCTCTTGCTTCTCATTAAGCACAGGGACCTCACTGCTTCCCACACTTCCTCTTCTCCAGCTGACTTCCCTTCTGAGCACCTGCTTGGAATGTCCAGTGTTACTTGATTTCTCCTCACTCTCACTGTGTACCCCGTCAGAAGGGGTTCTGCCACCTGTATGATCAGGAGGACCCAGAGTCTGAGGACTCACAGTTTGTTTTACTTTGGCTTTGGAACAAGTGTCATTTGCAAATCCAAGGGAATCTTGTTCTTGTATCTTTATTAAGTATGCATTCAATATTTGAATTATTTGTTAATTCTCGTAACAGACTTTGTAATATCTAGGTATATTAGGTTATTTTTGTTTCTGCCATTAAATGTTTCACTCTTACCTTGTTCTTCAAAGAGAATTGTGTTGATCAGTGTCCTCATGAGTTGTTTGTCTCTCTTCCATAAGTGGACACCCATACGTCAGGGAGTTGCTTTAGCACTGAACAAACCTCAGAAAACAGCGTTGGGCAAACAGAATCACCGGGTCACTCAGTTTGTTTTTTTGTGTTTTTTGGGTAACCCTAAAAGCGTATCTTGCTATCTCTGAAGTAGACATCCAATAAAAGGTTGCTTGTGCATCAAAGGTAAATTCAGAACATTTAACTTGTATCATATATTTGGAAACATAAAGACAAAGTAAAGTAGTGGATGCTTGCCCAAAAAAGAATATTTTAGCCTTCTCTGGCATAATTCTCTCTGAAAAATGATTGACCTCAATTCCCATCTTTTCTTGTCATACGAGGAATTAATGCACTTATTCTTTCACAACTATACTTCTACTTTTTTCTGTCTGTTGCTGTTATTTTCACTTCGCTCTTATTCTCAAACTTGCCAGACTCTGAAGCACTTCTGTGATACTTTTTCATCTATTACTTCTGAATTAGCATTACTGATGGATAAACAGATACCTAGTTTAAAAAAAAAAAAAAATCTGCCTTAAAGGAGTTTCAGGTCTGGAAAGGGAGCCGAATAATTTATGAGTAAACCATGTTTCTCCCTCAAGCTGCCAAATAACTTTAGTTTGCCCTGAAATTCATAACTTCATTAGTTAAAAGTATCAAGCATTCTTTCAAGATCAAACTGAAGGGAAAACAAGGAAGGCTTTAATTTAAAAAAGGGATAGAACAAACATGTACTTTTGCTGGTCCCCAAATACTGTAGACATTGGGCTCCTGTGCTACTTGATAGGGATCAGGAATATGGAGCCCAAATCCATGCCTCCCGAATGGGAGTAACAACATTCTGTACTTACTTTTAAGGATCACTAAGATCTGTGACTACCTACACTTTCAATTATAGAAAAAGTTCAGATGTTTGCCTACCAATATATAATAAATTAGGACACTGTTTTCCAGTTTCCAGTTCCATTTTCAGCATGCCTTTCTTTCTTTCTTTCTTTCTTTCTTCCTTCCTTCCTTTCTTTCTTTCTTTCTTTCTTTCTTTCTTTCTTTCTTTCTTTCTTTCTTTCTTTCTTTCTTTCTTTCTTCCGTGAATTGGCTCGAACTCACAACCCCGAGATCAAGAGTTGCATGTTCCACCGACTGATCCAGCCAGGTACCCACCCCCCCCCCCCCCCCCGCCTGCCATTATAACTTTTAGAGACCAAATGTTTCAACTCTTTCAACAGACTTTTGAGTCTTCTCATCCTTAAATTTTAAAGGAGAGATAAAATCCCATTGGCGTCTCATCATTATAAGCCATGACATTAGGCCCATGGAAAGGAAGAAATCTTTTACTATCACCCTGGATCATCTTCCTTTTAATCCTCATTTATTCCTGATTTTGCCTTTCCCTGCATCTCTATCCCTTTATCTTCAGCCCTTTTGGAGGCTGGATCAGTTATTTGGGGTCTGGTTGCCAGGCCCATTCCAGCAGCATCTTCCCAATGCTAGTTCAGCAGCAGCGCTCCCGTTGCTGGTTCTTTCATCCAGATGTAAGTCAGACTGTGTCTGGCTGGGACTGAGCTCACAGCATTGATCTGCCCTGAGTGCTGCAAACCATTTGAAACCCCTACAAATATTCAAGTGAATGACTGAATAGAGCTTCAGTTTCTGACATTTTATTTGAAGCACAGGCTATGGCCATTGTTCCTGTTTCCTTGATAATTGATATGCTTTATTTAGACTCCTAGAAACAGGAAGGTGTCAGCTGGCTCTGTCCCCAAAATAACAGAAAAATCCCTCAAATGCATTGTGTTTTTATGACTCTCAAGAAATTACCTACAGAGAAGAGAATGTAATTGAGAAGGGCTCTGTGCATAAAATCTTTTCTTGTTAATGAAAGCATGGGGTTTTAGAGTGCGCTTGTAATACCTAAATCTAGTATATGTGTAATAAATACCTAGATAGGAGGCTTTTCTGCTAGTTGATGCTGCTGCTGGTTGTGATTACCATCAGTGAAGATGGTTAATATTTATTGAGCACTACTTTTGTGCCAGCCTCTATATTAAGATAGGCATTATTGTTATCCTCACTTTACGAATGAGGAAATTAGACGGCGAGCAATCTCTCCAAACTTACAGCACTTAACTCCAATTCTTTGAATCCATTTCAGTGAACTTAGAAATGTGGCAGTGGGGATGATAGAGAAAAACGCTGACAGTCGGAAGCCAGCTAGACACGTTTTTGTTTATATCTAGTCATCATTCAGCTCAAGTTTTCCTTACGTTCTGGCAACAGAGTGTTCTTAAGAGTATAGTTAACTTAATCTTTAATTAAGGAGAAGCCTTGATGCAGAGCACACCACGATCCAATGTGTAACTGAGTAAGGCCCTGGAGCCTCCTTTTCTCAGTTCCTGGGCTCCCCCTCTCTGATGCTGCTCAGCCCTGTCCTGTCATTCTGGTTTCAGCTCTTCTGAGAGGCCCATGAATGAAGAGATCGTATCTCTTTTTCTACTCACTCCATGAGATAGCAAGCCTTGTCTGTCTTCCTGGCTCCCATTTCCCCAAAGCTGGAATGGTCCTTGGTACATGGTGAGCACTCCCAAAAGATTTGTTAAGGGGGTAAGCGAGGACTCTCTTCCTGGCCAGGACCGCGCTCCCTCAAATGCTTTCAAACAATCCCCTTTGACTTCAGTGTGGCTGATCAGGGGCCACATCGGACAAACAATTCCAGTATCGTGAGTTTGATTTGCTTAAATTCTCACAGGGACCAGGAGGCACCCCCACCCCCAAATATCCTATTAAATAAGCAGCATCTTTGTACACAACGGTTTCTTAAAAGTCAAGATCATGGAATGGCTAGATGACGGCTCAGAAAACACTATCCAATAAGCAAAGTAAACTTTTAGTGCCTTCAGTCTCAATATTTAGTGGCCCTTTCTCCATTTGTTTATTTGTTCCTTACTCTGCACCCCACCCCCATTCTTGAGCCCTTCTCTTCAGTGGGTCCTATGCTAGGTCCTGGGAATGCAAAGATGAATGAGACATTGTCCTTGTCCTTGGGAGGCAGAGTTCTGGAAGATGAACCCATGAACAACTAATTAACAATATATAGTGAACAACTAACTAACAAGATATAGAGATAAGTGTGATAGGAAAGGTGTGTATAAAGTGCAGATGTACAGAGACACTGTCTAGGCAGGGGGGTGGTGGGGAGCAGTATATGAAAAGTTAACAGAAGATGTGACATTTATCCTGAGAATTAAAATTTAAGTCAGGCAGGAAAGAAGAGGGAGAGTATTTTAGGGAGAGGAACCAACATGTACAAAGGCAAAATGAGCACGAAAGGGCATGACATACCCTAACAACAGGGCAAAGTTAGTTCTCTGTGAATGAAGCACAGGGCACTTTTTATTTTTTGTAAGATTTTATTTTATTTTTTTAAAGTTTATTTATTTATTTTGCGAGAGAGTCTGTGTGTGAGTGAGCAGGGGAGGCGCAGAGAGAGAAGGAGAGAAAGAGAATCCCAAGCAGGCTCTGTACTGTAACTGCAGAGCCCATCGTGGGGCTTGAATCCATGAACCATGAGATCATGACCTGAGCCAAAGCCAAGAATTGGACGCTTAACTGACTGAGCCACCAAGGCTCCCTAAGATTTTATTTTTAAATAATTTCTATACCCAGTGTGGGACTTGAACCTATAGCCTGGAGATCAAGAACCGCATGCTCCACTGACTGAGCCAGCCACGTGCCCCAGCACAGGGCAGTTTTTATGGGAAGGGCAGGAGTTGATGCCCAATAAGTAGATTGGGGCCAGATGTAAAGGATTCTATATGTGGGCTGAAGTTTGAACTTTTTCCTGATTAGAAACCAATTAGAGGTCTTTAAACATGAACATGGCTTGATTGGTTTGGGGTTTCACAGTGATACCTCTGACAACAAAGTGAAACAATCTGTAAGTCACCCCCATTCCAGGTGGGAGGAGTGCCAGACCCGAGGCTCTGGGATAGATGGGGGTGAATGGATTTGAAATCTATTTGAAAGATCGACTTGGCAGAAGGGAATGCACATTCAATCAGAAATTGATGTACAGGGCTGCCTGGGTGACTCGGTTGAGTGTCCAACTTATGCTCAGGTCATGATCTCGTGGTTGGTGAGTTTGAGCCCCACATGGGGCTTGCTGCTCTCTGCCTGTTAGCACAGAGCCTGCTTCAAATCCTCTGTCCCCCTCTCTCTCTGCCCCTCCTCCACTTACGCTCTTTCTGGAAAACTAAATAAAAAACATGAAAAAAAAAAAGAAATTGAATGTAGAACAAGAGGGACAGAGAAGAACATTAAATTGTAAATTCAGTGTCAGATAGGTATTTTCTCCAAGATCTTTTCATAGGAGAAAATTGAGTTTCCTTGATCCTCTAGATGACTTCAAAGACATATATTAACCCTCCAATTTGCATTTTAGTTAAAAAGTTTTGAAAAAAAAATAGGCTAAAAAAAATCAACCATCAGCAAGCAGTCCTCTTTTTCAGAAAAGGAGGTGTCTTGGTATTTCTTGGTATTTGAAGTCATGTTGTCTACTCATTTGTCACAGTTATGTTGCTGGCCCTGTTCAGAGGAAAGTCCAGGCCCTTTGAGGCTGTTGGAGCTTTTCTTGCTTTTTCTTTTAGGATCCCTGAGTCAGAGTGAGGAGGATGTCTTGGGTAAGTCCAGGTTGGGGGGCAGTGAGATGGAAATATACCGATATTCAGGGCAGCTTTCCACAGCCAAGCCACAGCATTATACTGTTTGGGAGTTGTCCTAAAAACTAATGTTGTTGTCATGGTTCAATCTTAACTTTTATCAGCTGGGTAAGGATGAGGCTTCATGGTCATATACTTAACGCTTTGGCTCAGATCTTTGGCTAACCGATGTTTTTCCATGACCTTTTGACAGTTATTTTTTTTCAGTAAGGAATAATAAAGTGAAATTTACCATCTGTATATGACGACATTTATTTTTGACATTTCTTTTCTAGACAGCAAAGTGTTTATAATTAGGTTTTCCCTCTGCCAAAAACATTGCGGAAAAACTATTTCCCTGAAAAAAAAAATTCAGAGCTTCCTTTACTAGTTGGAATCATCTTATATTGATTTGGAAGATTTTTTGTAAGTCAGGAAATGAAACAAAATTTTCTCTTGAAAATTCTTAGCAAGAACGAAAGGTAACTTCTGCCCAAAAGAAAATTAGGACAGAAAGTGAAAAGAACCATGTTTGAAATGGTGATGGTGGGGCACCTGGGTGACTCAGTTGGTTAAACATCCAACTTCGACTCAGGTCATGATCTCACGGCTTATGGGATTGAGCCCCACATCGGGCTCTGTGCTGACAGCTTAGAGCCTGGAGCCTGCTTTGGATTCTGTGTCTCCCTCTCTCTCTGCCCTCCCCTGCTCACTCCCTCTCTTTCTCTCTCTTTCTCTCTTTCAAAAATAAAAAGAAAGGAAAAAGAAAATAAATGGTGATGGTTCCATTGTCTTTTTCAGTTTTAATTTGTCAGATTTAAGTGAGCAATATTGGAAACCTTATTTCAAATGAGCTTATCGTATTCTTTTTTTTTTTTTTAGGATCATTTTCCATTTATTTATTTTTTTAAAATATAATTTATTGTCAAATTGGTTTCCATACAACACCCAGTGCTCATCCCAACAAGTGCCCTCCTCAGTGCCCATCACCCACTTTCCCTGTCCCCCACCTCCGAGCTTATTGTATTCTTGCTGCAACTGTGATCAGTTGTTTTTTTTTTAAGTTTATTCATTCATTTTGAGAGAGAGAGAGCACATGTGAGCAGGGGAGGGACAGAGAGAGAGGGAGAGAGAGAATCCCAAGCAGTGTCCACCCTCAGTGTGGAGCCTGACGAGGGGCTTGATCTCATCACCACGAGATCATGGCCTGAGCTGATACCAAGAATCGAATGCTTAACTGACCGAGCCACCCAGGCGCCCCTGTGATCAGGTTTTATGTCCAACTTCTTGAAATACCCAGGAGACTGTGCTAGAACTGATGCACAACCCTATTTCTGAAGAGCCCAACTGTGGATTCTACCCCTTAGCTGATAAGTGGCAGCCTTCAGGCAGGTGTCACCTGCAGAGATGCAGACCCCTGGCAAAGCCAAATCGCCCTCTTTATGCTGCCACTTGTGCTGTTGGCTCGGTGATAGGGGAGTCCGAGAGACATTGCAGTGTGCCAGTTGACAGTGCTTTCTCTCTAGAGTGCTCTTGAAAACATGACTGATAGCAGATGATAGAATCCCTTACCATTGCCGATGGGAAGAACGGCCCAGTGAGCAGTGGCAAAAACAGTCCTACTCACTACATCAGCACCCTCCCCTGCTAAGATGTAGAAACCCCTTCCAGCTCCCACAGTAGCCACAGTGGCCAAATTCTCTATTACAGCACAGAGTATTTTCCTTTTGGAGTCAGACCTGCTCCTAGCGTCAGTCAGATTGCAGCCCCAGCCCCCCTCCTCCTCATCTCCACGTGCATTTCCTCCACCATCATCATCCAGTATTTTTGTATTGAGCACTGACAAGTGTGTGGAACTGGAAGAGATTATATGATCTCTCAAAGGAGTGAATCTATTTAAAATACAGACAACAGGCATCTGCTACAAGCCCTGAGCCAGTATCGTTTATGGCAGTCTAGACAACAGAGGGAAAATAATAGTGCCAGCTCAGCCATTCTTGACCTCAGGGCACAGAGTGTAAATGTTTCTTTCCAGTGTATTTTTGTATAACATGAACAGTGCCTCCTTTTAAGTTTTGAAACGTTGGTTTTGGGTGACATACTCTGTGAGGTATAAGCAATACAGAGGCATTCCCTCTGTCAAAAGATGGCGACTTCTTGCTGGGAATATACAGGTTTGCTCACGGAAAATAGAAAGCGTATTGAATAAACTGGCTTGGGTGACTGTTTGGGCCTTGACTTTTTGTCAAGAAGAGATGTAAGGTTTTAGGAAAGGTTCTTTTAAGTCTGTGATAGCAAACGATAAGACTAATTGTCACCCACCCATGTGCTGCAGAATTGTTATCTTCATGTAGTCTAGCTCCAGACTCTTCTCCCTCCCTTCGCAAAGCACACAGAAGATCCGGGGACCTAGTGTGTTAAGGACGAGCAGAAGCATCCTTAGAGGCAGAACCTTGAATTTCTTACCAGCAACAAAGGTTCCTCTAAAGGGAACTATAACCGCCTTGAGATACCTTCTGCTATATCAAGAGGAAGAGTATACACTTTGCTGAGATTTACTCTGCTTGTGGTTCTCCTAGGGAAGTGAAGCTTTATGTGGCCCGTAGGCATAAAACTCAATCTAGCCCAGGGACATCAGGAACATGGCGCTCTGAGGGCAGAAGGCACCTGGGGAGTCACGCAGACCTTGTTTGAAGCCTAGCTTTGCCACTTTTTAGTTATTTGGACTTGTCAAACTCCTTTTTTTTTTTTTTTTTAACAACAAAATGGATAATACTAGACTGAGTTGTTATAAATTATACTAGCTACCATTTATTGAACACTTAGGTTGTGCCAGGTACTCAGCCAAGCAGTGATCGTAAGTGGTGTCATTTAATTTTCATCATAGTACCTGAGGTAGGAATCATTGGTTCTACATTACATATAAAGAAACCGAGGTAGGTATTGCCCTGAGTCACACAGCTACTGAGCGGTTAGCATGAGGCTTCGATTCCAGGCCGATCAGACTTTAGATTCTTTGAGAGATAACGTAAAATTAAAGTGGTGCCTGTTGCATAGGAGGTGCTTAACAAATGTTAGTTCTTTTTCCTTCCGTGTGTTTCCTGTGGCTTTGATCTTGATTTCTGCGTTAGATTTTTACATCACAGAGCGGGTCTGTCACACTGCCCTCCTGTGGCTCCTTTGGATAACAGTGGTTTTCTAAAAAAAGATTTAATCGAAGTGTAATATGTATGCAAATAAGGGCTATTTCAAATGTGTCTCTAGAGTCACCTAAATGTATGGATACTTTTGGAGGTACTGATGATTCTCCAACCTTACTGTAAAAGCAATATCTCTCCTCTTCCCTACGGTCCAACTTAATTTCTAACTGAGCTGCAACCAGCTGGTAAGATACTTAATTTCAGTCACTCTCATAACTTCTCCTCTGGCTTCAACTTCAGTTGTTTTGGAAGAATACCCCTCTTCCCTGGACACAGTGCATGACGAAGCTTCGTCTTGCCATCCTGTCAAGAAAGGAGGAACTTTACTTGCAATTATTTTTTCCACCCAACTGCTCTGTTTACAGAGACGTTGAGCCCACTGGAGAAATTTTCAACTTTCACACTTAAAAAAGAGTTCATATCACTAGGGAGTAGAAGTTTAATTCAGTTACCAGTGTAAATGTTAGAAAGTTTTTCCAGGTGAGTAAAATGAAAAGGTCTTCTGTCCCCACTCAGTAGGACTAAGTGAAATTTCACTCAGAAGTTTCTTTTTTAAATTTTATTTTATTTTAGAGAGAGAGAGAGAGAGTGGGGGAGCTGGGCAGAGGGAGAAAGAATCTTAAGAAGGCTCCACACTCAGCAAGGAGCCCAATGAGAGACTCAGTCCCACAACCCTAGGGTCATGACCTGAGCTGAAATCCAGAGTCAGACACTAAATCGACTGAGCCACACAGGTGCCCTAAGGTTTCTTTCCGTGTACCGGGGGGAGCTCAGCTTACCTGGATTCATTCTCCTATGTGACACAAAATTGCCTGCGTGCAATTGCAACCTCATCATTGATTATTAGTACAGGGCTCTGTCCCAAGCAGATATCTTCAGGGGGCTTCCTTGTTTTTCAGTGACCTTATCCAAGGGGATTTGAAGGTCTCATGTCAGAGTTGTGCCACACTGCCCTCTGGTTATGTCTGTGTAATGGAGGGAGTGTTGAGTGGAAAAAAGAGTGTTGAGTACCTCTTGGTACTGGAAGAGGTAAGGAGGAGGTATCTTTTTAGTTCTTAAGCACCATTTAAAAGCAACCTAGAAGTCTTCTGTTCTTGAGGTGCCTGGGTGGCTCAGTCGGTTGGGTGTCTGACTTCAGCTCAGGTCGTGATCTCACGGTGCCCCGTGTTGGGCTCTGTGCTGACAGCTCAGAGCCTGGAGCCTGCTTCGGATTCTGTCTCCCCCTCTCTCTGCCCCTTCCCCGCTTGCACTCTGTCTCTCTCTCAAAGATAAATAAACATGCACTCTTATGTGGATCCTGAGAAACTTAACAGAAGACCGTGGGGGAGGGGAAGGAAAAAAAAAGAGAGGGAGGGAGCCAAAACTTAAGAGACTCTTAAAAACTGAGAACAAACTGAGGGTTGATGGGGGGTGGGAGGGAGGGGCAGGTGGGTGATGGGTATTGAGGAGGGCACCTGTTGGAATGAGTACTGGGTGTTGTATGGAAACCAATTTGACAATAAATTTCATATTAAAAAAAAAAGGAATTCTTCAGTTTTCATGAAAATAAATTAAAAAGAGAATTTGTATTGTCAATTTCAGTGCCTTAAAATTTCACATGGAGAAAAAACTCCAAAATTATGTATGTCTTCTTTCTCCATAATTTTTTTATTTTGCATAAAATAATACCCACAAGAAAAAAAATAAACACTCAAAAACAATTTTTTTTAAAAAAGAAGTTTTCTGTTCTTAAATGTGTCTACCATTGTCCTCATGCAAAGACCTAACTGTATTTCAGATAATGGAGGACAGACATTGGCAGGGGGCAATAACTGGCCCCTTCGAGGAAGAAAATGGAGCCTGTGGGAAGGAGGCATTCGAGGAGTGGGCTTTGTGGCAAGCCCCTTGCTGAAGCAGAAGGGTGTGAAGAACCGGGAGCTCATCCACATTTCTGACTGGTTGCCGACTCTCGTGAAGCTGGCCAGGGGAAGCACAAAAGGCACCAAGCCTCTGGATGGCTTTGATGTGTGGAAAACCATCAGGTACCTGTACATCTTCCTTTTTTCCCTCCTAGGGCAGAAACGGCAAGAACAGCCTGACAGGATTGAGTGAGAACGATAGCTTTTGTGTGAAAAATGATAGTTCAGCTTACAAATAAATGATTACAAAGAAGTAGAAATGTCTTTAGGAATATTTTAATTATATATATCTTTTACATTCTGGATTTGAGACTGTGGCCCTGTGTGTTACATAAAGAGGAAGATTGTCCTCAGCTGCACACCTTGTACAGGGGTGTTTTAATCGGAGAAGCTTCTCTAAGATGTAGGATAGGGTATTGTTTGCTCCCTCAGGGGACCTACCCTATTGTTTGCTGGGAGAGTAGAGAACCAAGCAGCGGGTAGAGCTGGAATGTGAGCCAGGGAGCATCTGTGCATAAGTATCTAATGAGCACCCATTATGAGCCAAGCCCTGTTTTAGGGGTGAAGGAATTAGGAATGAACAAGAGGCAAGATCTTGGCTTTCATGGAGCTTATATTCTAGTGGGGAAGGGCGGGGTGGGGGAGCAGGAAATAAACAAGTAAACACATAAATAAGCAAGGTGACTTCCAGCAGCAATAAACACTATGAAGGTAATAAAACAGTGCATTGTGATAGAGAGAACTGACAGAATGTAAGGGGGGGTACAATCTGGGGAGCAGAACCGGGGCTCCGCTTTGGAAGTGATGACAGTCCTTCTCCTGTTTACCGCCACAGTGTAGAAAAATGGCGTCCAAGGTGAGGACACGGTATACACCTTCGAGGGTGCTGAAAGAAAACTATCAACTTGTATTTGTATTTAATTTTATCTTATCCTTGTTTAAGAATAGGCCTTATAAGGTACATAATAGATGAGCACATATATCTAAATTATAATTATGTGTATATATATATATTGGGGGTATTGTTGTTACTGATGGAATGGCATTTGTCTAGTGCAATAGTTTGCAACCTCTGTTGGTGTTACAGAAGGAGAAAACGTGGATGATTGGTCCCTAGTGACCAGAAGGAGACAACCTCCTCATACTCTCTTCATCCCACTTCAGAGGCCCCATCTCAAAAATAGTAGGGTTTCTATTCTTAGGAAATATACAATGAAGTAGGAGTAAAAGGTCATGATGACACGTTAACCTACCCTCAAATGGTTTAGAAAAAATTGTGTGTATTTCAATACATATTTCAAGATACATGGAGAGATAAAGTGTACATATCTAGTAAAATATGAAAAATAGGATAATCTGGGTAAAGGGCATGGGTGTTCTTTTACCGTTTCTTATTTTTGCAACTCTCAAACCATCAGATCATGACCTGAGCTGGAATCAAGAGTCAGATGCTTAACCAACTGAGCCACCCAGGGGCCCCTGTTATTTACCATTTAAACAGAACTCAGTCATATCCACATCATCTAACAGCTAAGCCAAGAAGTAAACAACAAAACTTCTTCTTTCATTAGTTGTTTTGAAAGTTTATACTCATTATTTGCTCATTCATATAAGATGACGGTTTTCTTTTTCTTTAAAATATTTCTGTCCCTTATCCATGATCTAAACTTGATATGTACACGTGTTCTGCAGTTACTCTATTTTTATTTAATTTTCCCGAGTGTGAGTAATATATACTCATTGTAGATAATTTGCAAAGTATCACAAAAGTAATTTGTGATAAAAATAATCACCCAAATCTTACCTGGAAACAGCTACCATAAATATGTGTCATATTTCCTTAAAATGTTTCTTAGTATTTTTTACTACCTTTTTTCCTCACTTAATACATCATCAATTTTGATCATGTCATCCAAAAAACCCATTACAAACATTATTTCAATGGCTGCATATTCTTTTTTTTTTTTTTTAGTTTATTTATTTATTTTAAGAGAGAGCTTGCACAAGCAGGGCAGGGGCCGAGAGAGAGGGAGAGAGACTCCTAAGCAGGTTCCAAGCTGTCAGCACAGAGCCTGATGTGGGGCTCAGTCTCATGAACCATGAGATCATGACCTGAGCCAAAATCAAGAGTCAGACGCTGAACCGACTGAGACACCCAGGGACCCTGAATGCATATTCTATCATATACCTTGATATGTCAACTTAACCATTCCCTTAATATAGATTAATTTTTATTTTTTTATTAATAACACTAGAGTAAACAATTTATTCATAAAATCTCTATATTTTGGATTTTTCCCACTAGATAGAAATTATTTGAAATTACATTCTTAAATTAGAGAATGACTATTTTATTTGTTTTTGAATGTCACTCAGTTTCATTGCATACACTAAAATTTTTTTTCTTGCATTGAACACAAACCTTGAAAAAGTTGGCCTGATTTTGGGTAGTGAAGAAAATAGATATCGAGTTAAATCTGGAGGTTGGGGCGCCTGGGTGGCTCAGTCGGTTGAGCGTCCGACTTTGGCTCGGGTCATGATCTCACAGTTCCTGAGTTCGAGCCCTGCGTCGGGCTTTGTGCTGACGGATCAGTCTGGAGCCTGCTTCAGATTCTGTGTTTCCCGCTCTTTTCCTCTCCCCCGCTCATGTTCTGTTTCTCTCTGTCTCTCAAAAGTAAATAAATGTTAAACAAAATTTTGTTTAAAAATCTGGAGGTTAATTTTGTTAAAAATGTCTATATATTTCATCATTCACCTGCAAGGCAAGAAGTAGCAATCAGAGATGGATAGTCAAGGAGCGCTGGGTGGTTAGGGTTCTATAGTCCAGTTGAATGGTGTCTGACACCTTTTTCTTCTCTGACTCACTTAGGACTGGTGAATTCATAAGGTAAGGAAAAATGATATAGTTTAATTTCATTTTTCCAGCTTTATTGAGATATAATTGACATAAAGCATTGTGTGAATTTAAGGTACACATCGTGATCATTTGATATACATATATACTAGGAAGTGATTACCTCAATAAGGTTAGTTAACACATTCATCACCTCCCATAATTACTATTTTTTTGTGTGTGGTGAGAACATTTAAGATCTACTCTCTTAATAAATTTTAAGTATACAATAGTATTTTTTTTAAAAAATGTTCATTTGTTATTTCTGAAAGAGAGAGAACATGAG
Organism: Panthera pardus; assembly: GCF_024362965.1. Classification (NCBI taxonomy): domain Eukaryota; kingdom Metazoa; phylum Chordata; class Mammalia; order Carnivora; family Felidae; genus Panthera; species Panthera pardus. The sequence continues at coordinate 96,122,185 of NW_026526765.1, forward strand.
CGGGGGTGGGGGGTGCACGGAGAGAGGGGGACAGAAGATCCGAAGTGGACCCAGCACTGACAACAGAGAGCCTGATGTGGGGCTTGAACTCATGAACCTGAGATCATGACCTGGGCCAAAGTCAGACGCTTAACAGACTGAATCACCTAGGTGCCCTATAATACAGTATTGTTGACTATAGTCAGCATGCTGTACATTAGATCCACTGAACTTATTCATGTTATAGCTGGAGTTTGTACCCTTTGAGCAACATCTTCCTATTTCCCCTACCCTCTAGTCCCTGGCAACCACCATTCTATTCTAAGAGTTCAGCCACCCTCTTTTTTTTAGATTCCAGGTGTAAGAGATATCCTGCAGTATTTAGAGAATGACCATTTTGAAAACATTTGATGGACATTATAACATTGCTTTCCAACAAAGTACCACAGTACTTTTATTCCACTGGTGTATGAGAATTCTCACGTACTTTCACAACTTTTCCTTATACAGCTTAAAAAAAAACAAACCTCTGTTAATATCATAGGCAAATTGTCTCATTTTAACTTGAATTTCTTTGATTATTAAAGAAATTAATTTTTAAATGTTTTATATTCCATTTGTATTTTCTCTTTTGGGAATGTTTGTGACTTTTTACATTTACGGAAGTTTGTGTTTTCTTGCTGAAATCAGTTTTTCTTTGCTGTTTTGGTCAGAAGGCTCTTTTTCAGCCTGAAATGTGCTATATATTTTTCTCTAAGTGTGGTGCTTTGATTTTCTTCCATATAATTCCTGAACTGTTGTGAGATTCCTGTGTGTGTTATGTTATATCTAAATCAGAGGAGTGGGTTTTTATCCAGGTTTTTGATTCATGGACCTCTTTGAGATTCTGAGAACTATGAATTTACATATGCACAAAAATTTGGGAAGAATTAATTTTTATAATATTAGACACTGATTACACATTCTTTTTTATGTGATTACACATAGAAACATATTTGAGAAACATTCTTTACCAACCTGTGTCTCTCTCATTAATTTTTTAATGTTTTATTTAGTTTTGAGAAAGAGAAAGAGAACGAACAAGGGAGGGACAGAGAGGGGGGGACAGAGGATCCAAAGCGGGCTCTGCATTGACAGCAGTGAGCCTGATGCAGGGCTTGAACTCACAAACCACGTGATCATGACCTGAGTTGGACACTCAACCAACTGAGCCACCCAGGCACCCTGATTTGTCATTAATTTTTAATGTAAAAATTAATACCTACTTTATGATGAAAAGGAAATAGAACAAAAATTTCTAAGCAGAGCAAAATTTCAACTTCAACTCAGCAGATCACTAATTTCAATGTGAAAACTGTTGTGGTTTGACTTATAGAAGTAGGAGAAAGTTTTGAGTGGTTTTTATATGACAATATATGGGTCATGCTTGATACCCAATCAGCTTTGATTTTTGTTTCAGTGGCAGAAGTGTTGTAAATCCTGGCTTGCAAAAGCACACCATAGCAAATGGAGTCAAAAGTCTGTAGTACACTTTGCCAAATGAGGGTAGTTTTGAGTTGAGACATAGTTGACTTCAGGGTGAATAATTTCCTCTGTCCCCAACTCACTGAGGCTATTATCTTTGGCAAAGTCAAAGACTTGGATGTTCATCCATATTGCCAGATTTTAGATTATTAAATCCACATTTCAATCTTAAGATTATATTGATTATGAATAACCTTTAAAAGTTTGGCATATGTTTGCTTCTGCCTGCCAAGAAGTTGGAAAAAGTTTGGGCACCCTTAACTCTGGATTGGGGAAAGTCTTTCTTTAGTGTTAGAAGGATACTGACCTCCTAATGACCCATCTCCCATAGAACAAGGGCACTTCATTCTTAAGCAGCATACATAATATTGACTGCGGGGCTTTAGCCAAGAGATATGGCCAAAAATATTGTCCAAGTATGCTATACTGTGATTGAGAGGGCTTTCCTGTCCTATTTGGAAAAAAAAAAAAAAAAAAAAGACAGTAAAATTTCTTGCCCAAATTTAATCAAGCATTTCAAAACTTTCCTCTGGAAATCCAGCAAATTTCTATTCAGTAAATGAAGAACTACTTTCATTCTGCTCCTATTCCTTGATGAAAGATCCTAACAAATGATTCAGCCCCTCTGGCCTTGAAGTTGATGCTTCTCATAGCATTAGGCAAGCCATCATTTGGGATCAGTGATGCTACATTCGGCACCCATAACTGCTGGTAGAGAAAGTATCCAGTCACAGTGATATCTGGAGCTTCTTATCCAAAGCAGCAAAAACAAATGGACAGCCAAATGTCAGGGATACTTGGTCTGTGCCCAAGGTTCTGGAACTTTCTTCTAGTCAGATATTTACTTGGAATACCATTTTCAAGATAATGGTAGTTTCTGAAAATTTCAAGAGGGTCTTATGAACTAGGAATCCCAGTAAGAGAGGTGGCTGTGCTGAGAGCATCAGAGGCCTCACTAGCTAGCTGCAAAGTTATCAGTTCCTCTTGGACCTGCTTCAAAATATTAAAATTTTAGAAGAGATGGCAGTTATGGAGTGAGTGACATCATTTGCAATAGGAGCTCCTTCACCTGCTTCAGTTTTTCTTCGTTCCAAACCACAAAGCACGTTATCATTTCTAGGGGACATGGCTTCTCCAAGTTCTTTCCCCTTCTGTATAGTTTTTCTGCATTTCAACTTGGTAAACAGCCTATAGGTTATTTTAAGACATTTCAAAGGATCAATATATCACAGTGTTTCTTTTTTTTTACTTATTTTATATTTTATTACACTTAAATAAACAAAAGCAGAACCCCTAGTCATAATGGTAGGAATGTTTTTTTTCTTTCTCATCAATGGGAAACTCTTCTGGATGTTAGAACATGACAATAGTGACAATCAAGTATTATGATGTAAAATATTTTAAAAACTTAATAACTTTAAAACTTAAAACTTCTGCCCTATGGATTCAACTTCAAGAGGAAAGTTGAAGGGAAAACTCACTCTACACCCCACTTTCACAGATACCATGAAGGCCAATGGTCAATGAGCCAAAGATTAAGAACCTCTGATTTAAAATGATACTTTACTCCAAGTATTACCAAGACCACCCAGACTGATTATTGAATAATTATTATTGAATAATATTTATATTGTTATTATTATTAAATACTCTTTTCATTTTCACTTTATAGAACCACTTTAATTATTTTTTAAGTTCTTATTACTACTGTGATCTGTCTTGGTGCATCTGTTTTAGTCTCACTTAGCTGCTCTCATGTTTGCATCTCACTGTTGTAATGTGTAATGTGTTGTAAATATACATTTTAGAGTATGTTTAAATACCTGGTAGAAATAGTTATCCACCTGTCCATTCTATTTCCTTTGCAAAGTTTTCTTCACTGTCCCACCGTTTAAATTTTTTTCTGAGCTCTAGAATTATTTTGTTAAATTAAAAAAAAACTTCTTATAAATTAGATTGAATGAGATTTAACCCTAATATTAATTTGGGAAGAATGAAAGTATCCAGTCTTCTTACTTGGATACTTAAAGTTGCCCTTAGCTTACTGATGCTTTTTTCATTTTTAAAAAGATTACTTTTCTTCTTTCTTTCATTTTGGATAGATTTTATTGCTATACCTGCAAGTTTATTATTTCTTTATCAGTGGCTAATCTTCCATTAATTCTATGCAGCATATTTTTCATCTCACCCTTTGTAGGTTTTCATTTTTAGAAGTTCATTTGGGTCTTTTTTATGTCCTCCATGTGTCTAGTCAACTTTATGAACATAAAGAATACAGTTAAAGTAACTTTTAATGACCTCTGCTAATTCCAACATCTATGTCAGTTCTTGGTTGGTTGTGACTAAATGATTATTCTCTTTACAGTGGGGCATGTTTCCATGACTTTTAATCTTTGATTTGATGCCAGATATTATGCATTTTGCCTCGTTAGGTGCTAGATATTTATGTATTATTATAAATCTTCTTGCTTTGTTCTGAGATGTAGTTACTTAGAAATAGTTTGATCCTTCTGGGTATTGCTCTATAATTTAGTAGGCAGGTCCAGACCTGTGCTGAGCCTAGGGCTAATTATTCTCCACGACTGAGTCAGAACCTCCCCAGTAATCTACACGGTGCTCTGTGAATCTGGCTGGAGGGAGCAGGTGCTATTCCCAACTCTGTGTGAAATGCTGGGCACTGTTCCCTCTCATCCTTTCTGATGGTTCTTTCCCCAGTTTGGGGTAGTTCCCTCACATACATCTGATCAGTGCTCAGCTAAGTACTTTATGGGACCCTCTGCAAATTTCCTTCTGTGCAGCTTTCTCTTCTCTGGTACGCTTTCCTATGTACTTTAGTTCTCTCAGTCTCCCTAGACCCTCAGTTCTACCTTCTCAACTCAGAGATTCTGTTGGGCTATTACCTTCCCTTCTCTGCACCAGGGCCTGGAAACTCTCTCAAGGTAGTAAGCTAGGTTAATGACCAGACTCACCTCCTTTGTTTCCTACCCCTCAGGGATCACTGTCCTTTCCCTGGTATTCCGTGTTTTGAAAACTTTTGTTTCATTTATTCTTTCTGGTTTTCTTTAGGTTGTTTTAGGCAGGAGGGCAAGTCTACTCTGCCTGCTACTCCATCTTGGCTGCAAGCAGAAATACTCAAAGAAAATTTTATTGTGCCTTTACTTTCTTGATCAAGATTTTCCTGCTTTATTTTCTATTTTCAAGGGCTTGTTAATTCAATCTGGTATTGTAGACCCAGCTTTCTGAAACATAATATTATGAATCTTATAACTCTTCTTTTCAAAAAGTTTTTCTTCTGCATTCAACTTTGTAACCACCTATAGAGAAATTATATATGTTGATCTCTACGTTTAATTATCTTTAATGTTACCAACATTCCTTTTATTATATAGGTTCGCCATTCTTCAGTTCCTAATTTCAATTAATCTTTTGGTTGGTTGCTTAATATTTTAAAGTAATTTTCAGCAGAGGTACATAAATGATGAGTTTTTTAAAAAAATCTTTGCATATGAAAGAGTATCAATTACCTTCAAGCATAGATAATAATTTCACAATTCTTGCCAAATCTCTTCTCCTCAAGATTCTATAGACATTGCTCTATTGTCTTCTGGTAAGTACCATTACAGCAAAGGTTTTCCTACAAACAAAAAAGAAGGCTGAGATTGCCATCCTGGTATCTGACAAGGCAGAATTTATGTCAAAATTTGTGGTAAATATAACAGTGGGGACAGTGCAAGTGATTTCTTCCTTGACCTAAGTCTCTAGAAGCGTGTTGCTTAATTTACAAATGTGTTAGGTTTTCTCTAGTTATTGATTTTTAGCTTAATTCTCTTGTGGTCAGAGGACATACTTTTATTACTGAGTCCTTTTAAATTGAGCTTGGCTCCACATATGATCTTTTGTGGTGTCTGTGCCATGGAAACTTGAAAAGAATGTGTATTCTGTAGTTGTTAGGTGCAGTGTTAGGTTTTTCTTGATGATCCAATCAGAAAATATTTTATTTTAGGAGGTGAGTTTATATATATTGCTATGACTGGTATTTTTATTCCTAGCTTCGTCGTATTGTTTTATGTTATATTTACTCAGATCTTTGACCTTTGATTTTTTAGTTCTTTTAATATTTAGAATGAGTTACGTTTTATTCTACTGTTTATTCTACTACTGGTATTCTAGTGTTCACCATTATACTGATATCTTTACAGACAGTCCTTGGTTTATAATTTTTTGACTTCATGATGGTGCAAAAATGGTACACATTCAGTAGAAACCACACTTTAAATCTTGACTTTTGATCTTTTCCACCACTAGTAATATGCGGTACGATGCTGCTGGCAAGCTCGCAGCCAGTCAAAGCAATCTTGAGAGTATGAACAACTGATACGTGGACAACCATTTTGTTTTTCACTTGCAGTACAGTATTTATTAAATTACATGATGTATTTAACACTTTGTTGTAAAATAGGCTTGTGTTCGATGATTTGCCCTGTTGTAAGCTAATGTGAGTGTTCTGAGCGCATTTAAGGCAGGCCAAGCTATGATGTTCCATAGGTTGGGTGTATTAAATGCATTTTCAGTTTATTCTATTTTCAACTTCAAATGGGTTTATTAGGACATATTCCCATTATAAGTCAAGGAGGATCTGTATATAATTTTCTTAGTCCTCCTCTTTTACTTAGGTTCTACTATCTGGCATCTTTGACTTCTGCTTATTACCTACGAGGAAACTAACCAGCGTATTGAACTTTCACCTCTCGTGTTTTACCCTTTCTTCCAGTTTTATTCTTAGTTGTATTATTTCTACCTAATCAGAGCATGTAATATACATGATACTGTTCTTCTATCCTTACTCACAATTTTATTTTAGAATAATATATTCCCTGCTAACCCCTTGTCCTTTTCTTTTTTTTTTTTTTTTAAATTTTTTTTTAATGTTTATTTATTTTTGAGACAGAGAGAGACAGAGCATGAACGGGGGAGGGTCAGAGAGAGGGAGACACAGAATCTGAAACAGGCTCCAGGCTCTGAGCTGTCAGCACAGAGCCCGACGCAGGGCTCAAACTCACGGAGTGCGAGATCATGACCTGAGCTGAAGTCGGCCGCTTAACCGACTGAGCCACCCAGGCGCCCCCCCTTGTCCTTTTTTGAAATGTTATCAACTATCTCTTAGTTGGAGGAATTAATTCTTAAATAGATTTCTCAGGATTCTTTGAATTCTTGCATATTTATTGAAGCGTTTTCTATAACCTTGATAATTGAAAAACAGTTCAACTGATATTAAATCCTTGTTTCATACTTTCTTTGCTTGAGTTTCTTGAAAATGTTATCCCACTCTTTGTTTTTTTATGCTGCTGTTGGTAAGCTTAATGTCAACCTGATTTCATTTCCTTTTCAAGTGATTTGGTCCTTTTGCCTGGAGGCTCAGAAGATTTTAATTATTACTATTATTATGATTTAAAGTCTAAGACATTTACTAGCTCTGTCTCAAAGTGACTGTGCTGGGTCAATTTTCTTAAATGTACCGTGAGTTCTTTCAGTGTGTACATTCAGGTCTTTCATTTCAGAGAGCTGTGAATTACAGTTTTAAATGTTTTACTGTTTTGTGTTTCTTCTTCAGTGACTCCCATTATAGATATTATTGAATCTTATTTATATATCTTTTGTTTGTGTTTCTCTCTGGCCCTTTTTCTTTATTCTAATTATCTTCTCTCTTTTCATTTTTTATCCTTTACATGCCTTCACATACTTTCAGTTATGTATATTATCCTTTCATTTATGAGATTTTGTCTTTTCTTTTAGTTTCTTCCCTTAGTTCGTTGTCAGAGTTTTAAAATTTTTGATTCATGGTATTTTTTTATACTGGCAGTTGCTGATTTAATTCTATTTAATTCATGTTGAAATATCATGTAACCATTTTTTTCTGCTTTGTGGCTTTCTTTTCTTTCTTTTTCTTTTTCTTTCTTTTGTTTTTGTTGTTGTTGTTGTTTGTTGTTTGCTGTAGTGGGGAGAATGCTTTCATTTGCCCAAGAGTTTTAATTCTCATCTCCTATTTTTTAAACTCCCGTATTAACTTGGTTTAGATGCTGGGTTCTTTTTGTTGTTCACATGTACATAGGTCAGCCTTTCCTGGACATGATGGGCAGGCAGTCTGTGCAGATGGGATTTGGATAGTTTCATTTATTTCTTAGTTCAAGAGTACCTTCTTTTACTGCAAAATAAAATATACTTTTTTAAAAAAAGTTTATTTATTTGGGGGAGGGACAGAGAGAGAGAGAGAGAGAGAGAGAGAGAGAGAGAGAATACCAAGCAGGCTCTGCACTTGTGAGTGTGGAGCCTGACGCTGGGTTTGAACTCACGAACCATGAGATCATGGCCTGACCTGAAACCAAGAGTCAGATGTTTAACTGACTGAACCACCCAGGCACCCCAAGAAGTGCACTTTAAAAAATAAACGTTCCCATGGGGCGCCTGGATGGCTCAGTAGGTTGAGCGTCCAACTTCGGCTCAGGTCATGATCTCGCAGTTCGTGAGTTCAAGCCCCGTGTCGGGCTCTGTGCTGACAGCTCAGAGCCTGGAGCCTGCTTCGGATTCTATGTCTCCCTCTCTCCGTCCCTTCCCTGCTCATGCTGTGTCTCTCTTTGTCTCTCAAAAATGAATAAACGTTAAAATAAATAAATAAATAAATAAACAAACAAACAAACAAATAAATGTTCCCTTGTCTTTCTGGTCCACCTTCTTGTGATTCTGTGATGCTCGGTTGTTTCAGTAGGACCCTGATCTTTTGCCCTTCCTTCTTTCCCTTTACTATCCACCTTCCAACTGCTCCTGTCAGAATTGGTGCCTGCCTGAGAGTGCCACTCTTGTCCTGCACACTGTCCAAGCCCTTCCTTTTGAACCCTCAGTAACCTGTTCTCTGATCCACTCGGTATCAGAACTGTATCTCAATCTTTTATCACGCCGGGCGGGGCCCTCTATTTCTGGGGTGTATATTTCCAAGCACAATGTGAGTCCTTCCCTCTTGTGCTCCCTGACCCTCTTTTGCATAATCCCCGCCTGACTCTACTCTAGTTGACCCTGGTGCTGACTCTTCAGGCCTCAGATGCTTATTTCCTCACAGCCATCCAGGGTTTAAACACGTTCTATCTCCCGCGTATGTTGTAGGCTTTAGCCACGGAGTGATTTTACTTTCTTTCCTTTTCAAGATGGTTTCTAGGGAGAATGTGTGGAGAGATTAAAATTTACATGGCCACCGTTATTCTGCAGAAATCTTGAAACTCACATGTTCTTAGGCTCTTGCTCCAGCTTAAGAAAACAGCCCTAGAAACTCTAGAAGAAGCATGTAAGTGTGCAACCATATTATAAGTATGGTCATGAAGATGGTAGGTATTTCTGTCCAGTAGCCCTGCATTCAAAGACTGCCAAGGGAATATATATGTGTTTGTAAGTTAAAGCAAAATGTTTAAGAAATGATATATTGTTCTTTGATTCTCTACCAACGTTTTTAGTAAACCTGCTTCTACCCTAAGCCCACAGTATGTAGTGCTCTGAGGTTTGGTTCAGATTTTTTACCCCCTTTGGTCAGGTGGGTTCACATGCAAGGATGCTACATATTATGTCTAGTTTCTTCTGTTTCCTCTCGTGGAGGCTAGTGTTTGCTGCCTTGGTGGACATGGGGCGCGGGGGGGGGGGGGGGTGGGATGTAACTGGGAGTGAGGGAGGAAGAACCGTGACGGGCTAGTTCTGAAGACAGCTAATGGGAGTTCATTGCCCTTTTTATCTGTAGTGTGATCTCTGAGTCCCATAGTTAGAGGTAGACAGAGCAAATCCATCTTTTTCTGTTTTCTTTGGGACCAGGTTTTGATTCTTATGGTGGAATTCAAGAATATGTTGTTCATGTCTTCAGCACTGGCATTAGTGAAAATCCCCTGGAGACTTTGGCATCTGGTCTTTAGTTTCCAGTGCGCTTGCCAGTTTTCATCTTTTTGTAATTCTTCATGGGTATTATCATGGAAATTGGAAGAAAGGCGTATTAGGCCCTGCTGGTTTGCCCTGAGACTAACCCAGAAGTCCTACCAATTATTTTTCAGTAATGAATAGGAAAAGATGATATTTAGGGGACTGATGCAGTTATTCTTAGTAATATTACTTATCTCTTAAGTAGTCTACTTTAAAAATTTAATAAGATTTCTTAATAAAAATATACATGAAAACAATCTCTCCATATATAACTTTATATCAAGTGAATTTAAGTTACATATTTCCTCACCACATTTAGTCAAAATCTTGTAATTCCCATGCCTAAATTCTTTATTCATGGTTATGTATGCATGTTAAAATGACTTTTTAAGGAACATGGGATTTATGCAAACCCAGTCACCTGGACCCACATAACAAGGAAAAGAAGTCCCTCCAGGAATTTCACTGGTACAGTTGACCCTTGAATGGCACAGGTTTGAACCACATGGGTCCACTTATACACAGAATTTTAAATATAAATACAGCACAGTACAGCAAATGTATTTTGTTTTTTCTAGTTTACTTGGTTATAAGAACATAGTATATACTACATATAACATATAATACATGTGTTAATCAACCACTTATGTTATTGGCAAGGGTTCTGGTCAACAGTAGGCTAAGTTGTAAGTAATTAAGTTTTGAGATAGTCAAAAGTTGTACATGGAGGTTTGACTTCACAGGGGTCAGCACCCCTAATCCTCAAATTGTTAAAGGGTCAACTGTATAACGGCTAAAAATGTGACCTTTGTGGTTAGATCTGATTTAGGTCTTATCTCTTCCATTTGTTATTTGTGTGACCTTGGGCAAGTTACTTACCATCTATAAGCGTCCGTTCCTTTGTGTGTAAAATGTAACATTAGGAGTACCTACCTCACAGGCACTTACGTGAGCATTTAGTGAAAGACTATGTATAAAACATCTAGCTAGCGTAGTGCCTGGAATACGGTCACAGCTCAGTTGCTCGAGATGAAATGGTAACGATGATGATGATGCTCACAAGGAGGTAACAGGACGGATATTACTATGCGGGTGTTTCTTGAGTTTTTTTAATCAGTAACTTTTTTTTTTTTTTTTCAAAATCTCATCTGCAAAAATATCATCATGCCTATTTCTATTCTAAATATTTGATACTGCTTTTCAGGGTGTGGCTTTTTATGACAGATGGTCAGCAGCTAGTGGCAAAATGAGTATGGAATTTAATAGCATTTCATTTATTTATGGGGAATGTTTTACTGCCCCACCCTTCAACTAGTTGGAAAATGAAAGTCAAACACTGGAAACTCTATTTATAAATGGACAGTGCTGTGATCTCAGTGTCTGAAACTGTAGACTTTTAGAAAATATTTATAGCATATTGGAAACTAGTCACTGATCAGGGTCCTGTTATTTTTAAAGCAAATCCGGAGAATATGAAATTTGAGATAAGTTAAAATTGAATGCTAAAATGTCATCAAAGATAATTAACTGCATACCATATTATGTAAGTTTTTAAGAGAAGAGGATGGAGGAAATGATTATCTCTTTTGTTAGTAGAGGCATTTTGAAGTTAATAGAGATATTTGGTAATAGAGCCTTGAAAATAAGCTGAATGAATGGAAACGTAAGACATTCAAGGAGATAGTGAGGCCACGCCCACATCTTACTAAGGAGACAGTTTAGCATAGTGGTGAGAAGTTGGGAATTCAGGAGTTAATTTGCCTGAGTCTCAAACCCAATTCTATCACCTGTTCAACCACATGATCTTGCAAATCATTTAGTTTCTCCGTGCCAAGGTTGTATCTATGTCCTAGTGTCAAGGATTAAATACAATAATGCATGTAAAGCATCTAAAGTGATATGTGGCACATAATAAATGCTCTATTAATACTAGCTACTGTTATTCAAAGTAGCCTGGCCAAAACAAACTGCAACATAAAACTGCAACCAAACTCCAGTTTGGCTGTTACAGACATGGATGAAACATGCCCATTTCACTGGTTTAGAGATAGGTCTCTGTCATTAAGCGGTCAATGGGAACAACATGCTACGGTTCTTTTTCTTCACATAGTTCTTTGCCAACTTACTGCCATAATCATTAATGTAAGCTGGGGTGGGTAGTGAGCATTGCACAGCAAAGATCTTTGAACAGTCCTTTAGGTGCCTATCTTAAGAAGCTAATTAGAGAGCTCTGCTTTGTCCCTATCAGTCTGGAGCCCAAACATTTGTCATAGTAAAAACTTCCATTACCTTGCCGTAATAAAATGAGGTCATTTACATGAACTTCATTATTGAAAACTCATTTCCCACATACATCATCAGTCATTATTCAGAGATTTAAATTTCACAAATGGAATCAACAACCTAATGAAGATAGTATTGCTTGTATAGCAAACTACACCATGTCCTTTAATCTGAAAAATAGGGAAAATCCCTAGATAACAGATGACATTATATCTTTTTTATATGCAGTTCATGATAAGTAGACTGCGACTTAGCTATTTTTGACACTGATACTTCTGAAACAAGAGTCTCACATGGGAGAGAATATGTTACACGTCTTAGAAACTGAAGTTATAGCTACACCAGTATATTTCATAAGGGGAATTCTTACCAGCAAGAAGAAAGGATGGGAATATAAATGTTCCACTGTTCCATATTATTCTTATATGCGTGTCTCAGGTTATAGTCTTGTATGTGTGGTTATATTCTTTCCATGTCCGCAGAGTCACGATCCCATTCTGCAATAAAGGTGTTGTTTTTAAGCTACCAGCTTATTCAGCACATATTGTATCTCAAGCTTTATGTGTATGTGCTTTATGTAGGCTACCTCATTGAATTCTCAAAACAGTTCTGTAAGAAGGTACTTTTATCCACCTTCTTTTTTGTTTTGTTTTGTTTTTTTTAATTTTTTTTTAACGTTTATTTATTTTTGAGACAGAGACAGAGCATGAACGGGGGAGGGTCAGAGAGAGAGGGAGACACAGAATCTGAAACAGGCTCCAGGCTCTGAGCAGTCAGCACAGAGCCCGACGCGGGGCTCGAACTCACGGACCGCGAGATCGTAACCTGAGCCAAAGTCGGACGCTTAACCGACTGAGCCACCCAGGCGCCCCACTTTTATCCACCTTCTGCTAGTGAGTGGGGAAAAAAGGCTCTGGATTATAGAGCCTTGTGGACTTGAGATGCAGACCCTGAAAGGCTATGCCCTTCCAGACTGTGCAGGACTGCATGTCAGAGAGTGAGGTCTTCAGAACTGGTCAGGAGGAAGACCACAAACTACTGAAGCAGTTCACAGTCTACTTTCTAGTGCTTTGGTTGTATGGAAATAAAACTTCCGAACAGTATAAGGTACAAAATTATCAGGAAGTACTACAATATTTGTCACATTACCTATAAATACATAGATACATAAAGAAGATAGAAGCTAACACATGTTGTAATATAACAATATTCCATCCCCATAAGCATTTATGAGTTTGATGAAGCCACTATTTATGTATAAGATTGTGGTGATCACACATTTGATTTCACTGAAGACTGTGTCATGAACACACAAAACACTTTTTTTTTTCCATCTCACTTTGGTACACATATCTCTGGGGAAGAAACTGCATCATATGCAAAACAATTGTGTTCAAGGTACTTATATCCCTATACAGGGGTGTTTTAAAGGGACTGATGGTAGGGAGTTATCAATGGGTTTCCTAAGGTACTTTCTGAGGACCTAGGATGTATTTTCAAGGGTAAGCCATTATCATTATACATGGGCTCATTACATAAGTGTCCTAGAAGCTAGTCACCCATCTTTTGCTCTATTGAAGAAAATCAAGAAGTTAGAACATATAATCACATGTGACTTCCTGTAACAAGTCTCAAGATTAGTGATTCTCACCCTGAGCTGTGTGGTAGAATCAGCTGCATTTGTGACAAGGGTACCAAGATAGTTCAGCTGGGAAAGAATAACCTTTTCAATAAATGGTACTGGGATAACTGGATATCCACATGTGAAAGGATGAAATTGGATCCCTACCTCACAGCATACACAAAAATTCACTTAAAATGAGTCAGAGACCTAAGTGTAAGAGCTAAAACTATAATGCTCTCAGAAGAAAATGTAGAAGTAAATCTCTGCGACCCTGGATTAAGCCCTGGTTTCATAGATAAAACACCAAAAGCAACAAAAGGAAAAATAGATAAGTTAGAACACATCAAAAATTTTGAACCTTTGTTCTGCAAATGATACTATCAAGAAAGCAAAAAAACAAAAAAACAAAACAAAACAAAAAAACAACCCAGAGACTTGGAGAGAACATTAACAAATCACATATCTGATAAGGGACTTGCATCCAGAATATATCCAGAATATATACAACCCAGTTACAAATTATAAAAAGACAATCCAATTTAAAAATGAGCAAAGTATCTGAATAGACATTTCTCCAAAGAAGCTATACAAATAGTCGATATCCACATGAAAAGGAAAATGTAAATCAAAACCACAGTGAGATACCACTTCATACTAAGATGGCGATAATCAAAAAGACAGACATTAACAAGCGATACTGAGGATGTGGACAAATTGGAATGCTCATACCAGGCTGGTGAGAGTGTAAATGGCACAGCTGCTTTGGAAAACAGTTTGGCAGGTCTTTAAATGTTAAATATAGAATTACCATATGATCCAGCAAGTCCAGTCCTAGGTATATATGCAAGAGAAATGACAACAAGGGTCCATACAAAAACTTGTACATGAGCAGCCATAACAGGATTATTCATAACAGCCAAAAAGTGGACCGAATGTCCATCAACTGATGGGTGGATAAAGAAAACATGTTATATCCGTACAATGAAATATTATTCAGCCATTTAAAGGAATGAAGTACTTGATAAATGTTACAACATGGATGAACCTTGAAAACATTACACTTAGTTAAAGAAGCTAGTCACATAAGACCACATATTCTATGATCCCATTTCTATAAAATGTCTGGAATAGGCACATCTGAAGGAACGCTACAGATTCGTGATTGCCTAGGGCTTCTGCGAGGGTACATAATTTTTATTTAGTAGGGGAAAAAAGTAAAATTCGATTTTGTTTTATTAGATGTTATTTTATAATTCTGAATACTCTAAAAATATTTAACCGTACACTTTATTTTTTTTTATGTTTATTTATTTTGAGAAAGAGTGAGAGAGAGAAAGAGAGCATGGGGGAAGGGCAGAGAGAGAGGAGAGAGAGAATGCCAAGCAGGCTCCGCCCTGTTAGCACAGAGCCTGTTGCAGGGCTCAAGCTCCCAAACAGTGAGATCATGACCTGAGCTAAAATCAAGAGTGGGATGCTTAACCGACTGAGCCACCCAGGCACCCCCAACTGAACACTTTAAATGGGTGAATTGTATGATTTATAAATTATATTTTAATAAAGCTAATTTAAAACAAATTACTTTTATGAATCTGCATGCCCAGGCTGAAGCACATGTCAATGAGATCACGCTCTTTTGGTGGAACTCATGCATCAGTATGTTTTAAAGCTTCCCAGGTGATTGCATTGTGTAGCCAGGGTCAAGAACCATCGCTCTAGAATCAGGTCTAAACTAAACGAATTTCTAATTTAGGAAACGCTGAAGGAGTTCCTGTCCTGTGTAACAGGGCTCCAAGGGACTTTCTCCAATCTTGCTACTCAAAGTGTGGTCCTCAGACCAGCAACAACCATACTACCCGGGAACCTGCTAGAAATGCAGATTCCTGGCCCCACCTGCTCAAATAAATCAGATCCACAGTTTAACAGGATCTCCTAGGGATCTGCATGTACATTAATGTTTGAATAGCTCTGTTCCAGAGCAGTGGTCGCAACCCGGTGCCTCTCGGTTGCACACTGGAATCAGCTAGGAGTTCAAAAAAGTACTGATGCCTGGGTTCTGCCCCACAGTGATCTTTCTGGTTACGAGATGTAGTCGGAGCATCTGGATGTGAAAGCTCCTCAGGTAATTCTTTATTTTTATTTATTTTTGACAGAGAGAGAGAGAGAGAGAGAGACAGGTAGAGCACGAGTTGGAGAGGGGCAGAGAGAGGGAGACACAGAATGAGAAGCAGCCCCAGGCTCTCAGCTGTCAGCACAGAGCCTGACATGGGGCTCAAACTCACGAACCACGAGTTCATGACCTGAGCGAAAGTCTGGCACTTTTCTGACTGAGCCACCCAGGTGCCCCGCTCCTCGGGTAATTCTAATGTGAGATAAAATGAGAATAACTTCAGTTACAATACTGTTCGGAGACATTTAATGGTGAAGAGAAGATATGATGGTTAAAGGTAAAATAAATACGTAAATATGTGGAAAAACTGCATAAAAAAGTAGAGGTTATTGGTGACAAAAATTTCCAGAGGCGCAGAGAAGAAAGGATGGCACTATGACGGCAGTGCAAGAGGTTTGCCCTAAAAATACACAGGAAGAGGAAAAGATAAAAAAAGAAAAGCCTAAGCATTTTTCTCTCCAGGTACAGGAGTGAGATCTTTTATATGATTATTAGAGACTACTCAACTTTAGATGATCAAGGATTTGTGAGCCTTTAAGAGTATTTTAAACTGCACTGAAAACAGGTGCCTGCTTATTGAACTTTCCTCTCTTTTAATCTAAAAAGAGAATGTCAGTTTATTAATCCAGTGGTAGAGATTTTTCTCCCAGTAACCAGAGCGCTGGAGTCCAGTTTCTTGGTTCTGGGGAAACCGAGTTCCTCCTGGGAGCTGAGCCGAGTCAGGGAGGTGTTTATTCTTCCTTCCAGGCATCGTCATTATTGGGCTACACCTCTATAATGACCAGTAGTTCTCTGCCCTTTGCTGGTCACTTGAGAATCATGACTCTAAACTATTCCCTATGCAATACTATGGAGCTTGCAGGGCTGGTCTTTGAGATCCCCGTTTATCACCCGACTCCCCAACACCCCTCACCTGCCGGGTTCTCCTGTGTTCTTCTCCGGAGGCTTGAGTCCCCTTCTCCCATCCAGCATCAGTGTGCTGTGCCCTGGTCTCCCCTGCAGTGAGCCACACGGTTTCTGTGCCTTCCCGAGTGGATGTGTGTATGTGTATATGTGTGTGCATAATCACTTTCGTGAAACTGTACCGGTAACTTAGTGCGGCATAGCTGTTAAAGGAAGCCCACTTCCTCCTCACCCCCCCCCCCCCCGCCTTTTCTTCCTCCATCTTCTCTCCTCCCTATCCTCCTTTCCTCTCCTCCCCTCCTTCTCAGGCATTAAGACCCTGCACCCATTATTGAAACAAAGCCTTTAGTGTCGAGATTTGAGAACCCGGTGACTCTAAACCCATTATTGTGTTTTCTCCGTTTTGGTAAAAGCAATCCTGTTCTTAAATGTGCATGGGAATTCTCAGACTCCTGAGAGGCAATTACATGATCAATCGTTGTGATAACTACATTGTAAGCAGGTAGAATACAATCACATTCCAAAAGTTAGCATGTTTAAATATTACATGTATGTCCTAGTTTGGATAGTTCTTCCTGTCTTTAAAATCCTGTAAAATATCTGAGTTTTCCCCCTTATTACGCTTTTAAATGTGTTTGTGGGGCCTTAGAAATTTTTAGAAATTATATACTACTTTTAAAAAATCTTAAAAATTTCCCAATTATCATAATACATGCTAGTTATAAAAATTAAAAGTCCTGATAACCTCACTCCACCCATCCACCGCCCCCCCCCCCCCAGTTAACACTTTGGTGTATATTTTTTTTTCATATTTCCATAATTACTTCCCATGTAGGTATGTATCTTTTTAAAAAGCCACCTGGAGATATTTCTAAAATCCATCATTTCCCAAAAGGCTAGCCCCAGGGAATTAGTACATGAACTTGTCTGGGCTTTTAATTTATATTTTGAGGGGGAGTAATCCAAGATTTATGGTATTTTACTCAGTCCCTAAATGTACATTTGGTTTCTTTGGTTTATTTAATAAATTTCTTGGAGTGACTAAGGGTGTTTGATCACTGTTTTATTCACTGATCACATACTGTCTTCTTGCCTCATATCCGTAACCACATCCTTTTCTAAATATTCCAATGACTACATTTTAAAAAGTAGTATCATAACATGCTCAAGAGAATTGTTTGTTTTTTGTTTGGGTTTTGTTGTTGTTTTTGTTCCTATTTGCATCATGGTGATTCTGCCTGTGGAGATTTTTCCAGGACCTAATCCATCACCAGGATTACTCACAAACTCAGGTATTCCAAACGTCATCTCTTCTTTTTAGTTTCCTTATTTTGAAATATCTGTGACTCTTCTGAGTAATGAAAAAAATATGAATGAGTAACATACAGAGAGACTCTTTCTAAAAGTTATTAGAAAAATATCCTTTATTTAACTGTGCCTAATGCTTTGGGGTATTCCAGTGAACTTTGCTTTTAAAGACAAATAGTTATGTACTAATATCTTGGCCCTGACGTTTTTGGATATTTTTTTGAATTGAATGAATTTTGTTTTGTTTTTAGGTAGTCCAGAAAAATTCTATCTTTATTTTTAAGTCACCTTAAAATTTTAACATGCAGATTTTACTCAGCTAACTGTAAATCTCATCAATAGTATTAACTTTTTCTCAATGATAAGACTTTATAAAATGCATCCATTCTGATTTCCCCTCCTGACTTACTTGCTATTATTATCCAGATTTTAACTCTATTTACTTTGAACCCACAAATTAGACATCATCATTATCATCATCATCATCATCATCATCCTGTTTAGATTTTCTCATGTTTACCATTTTCTTTGCTAATCGTGCTTACTTGCATTCAGAGTTTCTGGAATCAAACTCTAGTTCCTATCATTTTGGACTGGTTGACAGTCTCCAGGACAATCAGATAGTTAGTTGCCTCAGGAAGAAAATGAGAAAAGTCCTGGGAAATAGCCCCCTCTCCCCAGCAACCCTGCCTCTGGTGCCTGCGGGACTAGAGGCATCCCTGTGTATTTCCCTCCCAGTCTCTAATTGGTGTGTTTTATGGAGTGGAGAACAAGGAAATCTTATAGAATACTGAAGTTAAAAGCACTCACTTTGAAGAGCTGTCATTTATTCTGAGATCATATTCTTCCTACCTTTTTGGCTGTTAAAATCGTCTTTATTTCATAAAATAATGCTGATGGTAGTTGAAACTTGGGGTTTTCTTAATTAATTAAATTTTGCTAAAAAATATTTTTTTTTACTTGGCAAATACACAATTCTATGGGCCTTGAAATCCTAAGCCATTGCTGCTGATAGCTACCTGTGATTTGGGGGTGTGGCTATTGGGCTGCCTGAAACCATGTCCTCTTGGTTACATCAGGGACCTTAGTGATTATTCAGTTGTATACAAAGCCTACAGTGTTAACAAGTAGTACTTTGCAACCTTTTATTGGGTTCTCAAATAGTCCTCTCCCCACAGTTGAAATTGCATCTAACAACTTCTTACATAAGGCTGAGTACATACTAGCAAATGTCCTGGGTGCATCATGCACTCCCCACATATATCTGGTGGTGTTAATACTCTCAATTTTTTGAGAACACCATTTTGAGAGTCACATGATCTACGATTTGACCAATAACTTTGTGCCTTCCTTACTTGTAACATAAGGGGTTGGTCTGTGATCCCCAAGTTTCTGTTCACCACTAATGTAGGTTGTGATAGTAGTATTGATGCTGCTATCCTGGCAGATGTTATTTCTGCATCTCCCTGTGAATGGTCAGCGTGAAGCCTACACAGAACAACTTGGGTTCTCATTGCCCCTCTGTAAGGAACGGCCGCGTATAAATACAGCCACATCGTTCATTGCAAAGGGTCACAGGAGTCTTTAATTTTTTTTTTAATCTTTTATTTTATTTTTGAGAGAGAGAGAGAGAATGAGCAAGCAGAGGAGGGGCAGAGAGAGAGAGAGGGAGACACAGAATCCGAAGCAGGCTCCAGGCTCCCAGCTGTCAGCACGGACCCCGATGCGGGCCTCGAACTCACGAACCGTGAGATCATGACCTGAGCCGAAGTTGGACGTTTAACCGACTGAGCCACCCAGGTGCCCCAAGGGTAACAGGACTCTTATTTTTTAATTGTCATAGTACTTGACGCTGAAAGTCTTATCAGATGTTCATCATTGCTATCATGGGGACAAATGATGAATTGAAGATGCACCAACTGCAGATTTTAGAGATCTCTGAATGCATGACAAAGTTGTTAATTGGCAGGTTTGTTATTTCCTGTAGTGCAAGAAAGGGAAATATTAAAAATCATCATATTGATTTGAGAGAGGAAATTAATGTGTCCTAAAAAATTCTCTTCTAGTGAAGGAAGCCCATCCCCCAGAAAGGAGCTGCTGCATAATATCGACCCAAACTTTGTGGATATTTCACCATGTGAGTACCTTGTTTATTGCTACTAAACTGAATCCCTTTGGCTCACGAACACAGTTTTACTGCCTGGTTTGTCTCTAGCCTAACGTTCTCCTTTGCCACTTGAGTTTGCTGACAGGGTAAACAGTTCTCCATAACACCCGCTATACTGATCGCATCGTGGCTTCAGTGGCCCAGGGGGTAAATTCTGTTCTTGGCTCTGCCTATTCCTAGCTATGTGATCTTCCAGCCATTTCATCTCCCTGCCTTAGCTTTTCCAGAGGGTCCTAGAGGCTCCTGCTCACTGTGGGAGTCATGTTATTGTTGTTGCCTTCTTCTCACCTGAGAGTTCCAGAGACTTCTTCCAGGAAACCCAAGGTCAAATAAGCTACCACATCATCCAATGGAGCTGGCCAGCTGCTACCCAGCACCTTCTGCATCACACAGGTGTGACTCACCCAGCAATCCTGGAAGTGATTTAGCTTGATTCTGGCTACTGCCTAGATTAAGGCATAGGTAGCCCCATTGATTCTGCAGGGAAGGAAGCCATTTGTGCTCTCAGATCACTCCAGTTTGTAACAGTGCTGTGTAAATGCCATGCTAGTGGCCCTGAGGACCCAAGCTTAGTGAGTTTGGGCCTGGAAAGCCTTAACTCTTAGGCCCTTTGTCCAGCCTCCATCATAAAGCCTGGCGTCTTCAGAAAATAATGCTCCTCCATTTCTTTCATTCATTGTACATTCGCCTCCTTTCTAGGTATACTGCCACCCCCTTTATTCGTTCCTTCCTTCAGGCTCTCCTTACTTCTTTGTCCTCTCCAGTCTGTGTCACAGCCTGGCACAGGGTTTCCTTGCTTGGACAGCAACCCCACAGTAACTCTGTCCACAGGCATCCGCGGCCCCACTCTCCCACCTGCCACTCCTTGACCTGTTAGACGCTTGCCTTTTCTAAGGAGGCAGATCGTCCTATTTTTGTCTTGAAAATGCTTTTCTCTGTGGCTGAAACACCTTACCCTGCCCTCCCACAGGTTCTCCTCTTTCCTTAAAACTCAATAGAAACGTCCCATCTATGTGAACGCTCCTTGGAGCCCCAGAAAGTCCTTCCTCAGCATCCCTTTGTACATATCTGTGTGTAAATCCTTCATCGAATTCTCTTATACTGTGCCTTCATTTCCCACTAAGCTGAGAGCTCCTGGAAGTCAAGCTCTGTGGCTGATTCATCTTTTCATCCTCATAAGTTAACATGAATACCCAGCACTGGGTAGGCCCTTGGTAATAATTACGTGATGACTAATGGAGGGGCGTTGGGATAGCATTAGGACCAGAGTAGAAGCATTAGACTTGGAAAGGAAAGGGCCTGAGGCAGTATGGAGAAATTGGAGTCACTTATGTCCCTGGGAGAGACAAGGGTACTTCTATGTCCATATGGTAGCCACTAGCCATTTGTGGCCATTGAACATTTGAAATGTGGCTAATTGTGGATTGAGATGTGCTATAGTATAAAATACATATCAGATTCTGAGGATTTAGTATTAAAAAATGTGAAATATATCATAAAATATATTTACTAGTTGAAATGGCAATATTTTGGATATGTTGAGTTAAATACGTTATTATTAATTCCACCTCTTTCCTTTTCCTGTGGTTAATAGAGAATGTAGAATTACATATGAATTTGCATTATATTTCTGTTAGTCTACAAGGATTGTTCTAGAAGGTGCTAGGAAGTGATTTGATCAGCAGTGTGAGAGGAGCAGAGACTCCCATGACTAGTTACTAAGAACCCAACATCCATGGTTTTTAACCTTTTCTCTGCCCCAGCACAGCAAAGGGGTGTGACACGTTATAGTCCATAACTGGCTCACGGGAGCAGTGATTCTTTTTTATTATTTTTTAAATATTTTTTTTTAACATTTATTTATTTTTGAGACAGAGCATGAACGGGGGAGGGTCAGAGAGAGGGAGACACAGAATCTGAAACAGGCTCCAGGCTCCGAGCTGTCAGCACAGAGCCTGACGCGGGGCTCGAACCCATGAACTGTGAGATCATGACCTGAGCCGAAGTCGGCCGCTCAACCGACTGAGCCACCCAGGCGCCCCACGAGAGCAGTGATTCTTGACCAGTGAGATCAGAATCTCTCGCAAGAAGGGAAGAGAGGGGAGGCAGGAAGGGTTTTTAAGACTTGTAGGTAATTTAACGCACTGAGAAACCCAGTATGAAGACCAAGGATGTGCTGAGTATGCTGCACACATTGTAATAGTTGCCACTGTCCTTAACCAACTATGTTCCATCTACAGAAGAAAAGCCTTAAGCCCCCTCCACTCGCCAAGCTGAATTTTTCTTAGCAGCAGAAATGGGGGCGTAGGTTGTATGTTTCTGGGTAAGTCGGTTGTAATGCTGCCTGCGGCAGGTTCTTAGTACGTACAACCCGCTGTGGATCTGCTACCTCCCCTAAAGTGCCGCAGCTAAATCACAGCATGGCACAAGGTTTCTCCAGTGTAAAAGTTGAGAAGGCATGGAAATCAGAAGAGAGAATCATCTTAGTTTTGCCACCCATCGATTCTAGGGCCTTGAGCAAGTCCCTCCACTTTTCCTGGACTCAGTTTCCCACATATTAAGTGATGGACTTACGAAGACCCTTTACTGCTGTCACAAAGTCAGGGACATTTTCTGGCCTTCTGCTGCTCCCACCCCCCCTCCTTAAAGCCCCCTCCAGGCCTCCCTGTTGGCCTGCCCTGCCAACTAGGAACTCCTGCCTGTCATGAGGGACATTGTCTGGTGCTGGCATCGACGTGGAACCACATTCACCGTTGGTCCACAGAAACAGGGTGCTCACTTCTGTCTCTGCCTGCCAGTGGCCAAGTGCCACTCCTCCTTGTACATGGACAACACCATGGGCTTTTCTCCCCAGTTTTTATATTCATTTCAATCTACCTTGCAGCAGAAGTTGAAAAAAGGAGAGCTATCTTTGGGGTCCTGCTCGTTTATGGGAGGATGAAACAAGCTCATTGCCTTTTCTATGCAACTAATTGGGGGGATTAAATCCATCTATAAGAAAATATGTATTTATAGGACAACCAAGTCTTCAAATTTACACATTCTTTTTTTCCAAAGTTTATGTATTTATTTTTGAGAGAGACAGAGACAGCATGAGTGGGGGAGATGCAGAGAGATAGAGAGAGAGAGAGAGAGAGGGAGAAAGAGAGAGAGAGAGAGAGAGAATCCCAGGCAGGATCCACACTGTCACCACAGAGCCCGGTGCGGGGCTCAAAATCACGAAACTGTGAGATCATGACCTGAGCCAAAACCAAGAGTTGGACGCTTAACCGACTGAGCCACCCAGGCGCCCCAAACCCTACTTATAGGGTATGTTTCATGAATATGTTCTAGAGGCTTTGTGGAATAAGATCATACAGCAGCCGATCTAGAATTTATGTGAAAGGTTAACGATTGAGTCAATGTTATCACAGAACCATTTCTTTGGTTTCTAACCCCAACAATTCCCAGATTGTTTGTCCTTCCTTATAGCACAAGAGGGTGGTGTTCTACCTCTCCTTCCCAAACGCCACTTAGTTCACCAGTCTCCTCACCTTCAAGTGAACATTGAATTAAAATGTCTGAAGTTCCTTCCAGCTTCAACATTCTTCGGGTCTCTAAACAGGATCTCAAAGGGGCAAAGCCCCTAACTCAGTCTCTCTCCTTTTCCACCCTGTGCTCATTGATAAGCAGTAATGTAGCCAAAGGCATGGTTGTAAAAGAGATGAATACAAGTGAAAATGTTAGAAACATTAGAAGCGCTGAAGTAATTTGTCAGCACCTGAGTGGCTCAGTCGGTTGAGCATCCAACTCTTGATTTTGGCTCCTCTGTCTTCCTCCCATCCCCCACTCATGCATGTGCTCTCTCGTTGTCTCTAAAATAAAAAAAAAACAAGGAAAGATGAGAAACAAAATCAGCGCTCGAGTAATTTGAATTATAGGATTTTGTTATTACCACATCCTGCCCACTTTTTTGATCCCTGTTGTAAAACATCACTGCATCAATTTATTTACCCATCTGCTCTCTCCCCTTTAGTGGGTCTTGTTGGGGGTTGTGGACCAATATCCCCTCCTATGATGAATCAGAGAAACAGGCATTAGACATTTCTCAGGGGAGCCCTGCCTTCTATGTAGTACCAGATCCCCAGAGAAGCTGGCCTGTTGGGGTTTAGCAGCTATACTCCCTCCCTCTTATTCTAAGGTGCCCCCAAGGCCCTTCCTACTGGTGGAGTTGGGGCACTTTTCATGGACACATACCCTTGGTACTTTTTGAGTTAGGTGTTAATAACAAAGATATTCCCAAAAGACTGGGACACAGACATAAACACATACTAGAGTTCATAGGATTTCTCATAGACCAGGAGATTCTGTGGTAAAGCATAAATAGTCTCAACGAACCACAGGTCACACTCGTTAGGCTGGCTACCATCAAAAGAAAAAAAAAGGAAGGAAGACAAATAACAAGTGTTGGTGAGGATTTGGAGAAATTTGGACACTTATGCACTACTGGTGGGAATGTTGGTGGGACGGTAAAATGCTGTTAAACACTTATGTACTGTTGGTGGGAATGTAAAATGGGAACGCACAGTTGGTGGCATGAAAGGGTGAACAAAATGCAGTACACATATAAGTGGAATATCAGCCTTAAAAAGGACAGAAATTCTGGCACATGCTACAACACGGATGAACCTTAAGAACATTTGTAGAATGAGCCAGTCACCAAAAGACAAATACTGCATGCTTCCACTTATATGAGGTAACTATGTAGTCAAAATTATAGAGACAGAAAGTGGAATGGTGGCTGCCAGGGGCTGGAGGAGGCGAGATGGGGCTTAGTGCCTAATGGGTGTAGTTTCAGTTTTGCAAGATGAAAAGAGTTGTGTGGTTGGTAGTGGGGTGATGGTGGCTCAACAACGTGAATGTACTTAATGCCACTCAGCTGTCCATTTAAAAGTAGTTAAATGGTAAGTTTTATATATTTTTTAAAAATATAGTTTTTAGTGTTTTTATTTATTTTTGAGAGAGAGAGAGCACACACAAGAGCGGGTTAGGGGCAGAGACAGAGGGGGACAGATGATCCGCAACGGGCTCTGCGCTGACAGCAGCAAGCCCAGCGTGGGGTTCGAGCTCATGAACCGTGAGATCGTGACCTGAGCCAAAGTCGGATGCCCCACTGACTGATCCCCCCAGGCGCCCCCAGAGTTTATATATATATATGTATATATTTTTTTTTAACCACAATGAAAAATAAATAGAATGTAAAACAAACAAACAGAAGCATAGAAATTCATGAGGACAGGGTCTGTATCTTTTTCATTTACTGCCATATTCCCAGTGCATAGCATGGAATCTGGCATGATAGTGATTTCTCAATAAATACTTGTTAATGAGTGATCATAGATCAACAGGCTAAAGTCATTGTCTTACTGTCGTTTAGCATTTCCTGAACCTAAAAGTACCTCCAGATGGCAATTCACACCCGCCTTTTCATCCCTGAACTTGCATCCTACGTTTTGTTCCTAAATAAAAATAGTTTAATTACCGTTAAGAAGTGGCTTGTGACCATTAACATGATCATATACAGACGTCTGAAGCTACTTATCCAGTTTATAAATGTTCACCCTCACCCTTCCCCTGCATTGAAAATATCAGCCAGAAGAGAGATGATGTGGGATTTTCCCTGCCTTTCTTCAGTCCTTTCCCCAGACCTCCTTGCTAGACAAATACATATATTAATAAAGTCCCTGCCTCTGTGTGCAGCTCAGCCTGACTTCCCCTCTGAGTCCAGGGAGCTGCCTCTCCTGGCTGTTCTCTTTGTGTTCCCTTTCTGGCAAGTTCCCTGTCATTGTTTCATTGACCACTGTCCTCTCAATGCCCCAATTTGGCTCTGCTTTTATCTCTACCTCGCCCCCCACCCCAGGGCCAGTATCGGACGTGTGGGCTGTATTCGCTTTCCTGTGTGCTTTGAGGAAACATTTTATTCATCTTTAGAGGCTTTGTTCTAAGGTAACCTTGGACAGACCTGTGTTGGTCTCTGTCCAGATAGTACCTTTTTATCCTCCCAAGACTCAGGGTCCTTCTCGAGCAGTCAGGGTAGTCA
The DNA here is from genome assembly GCF_024362965.1 of Panthera pardus. Lineage (NCBI taxonomy): Eukaryota > Metazoa > Chordata > Mammalia > Carnivora > Felidae > Panthera > Panthera pardus. The sequence goes on from NW_026526765.1 coordinate 96,148,169, forward strand.
GTGGGGGAAACCTGTATGAGCTCGAGGGACAGGGATGATGCTGTTTAAGCTGATTTGCAAAAAGCTGGGAAACATCCACGGTGCTAGGGAGCAGCCATGATTCCAAGTCAGGGCCTGAGCTCCTGTGGGTGCGAGCCCAGCTCTACGTGCTTGTGAGGAGCTCCACACTCCCTTAGGTTCCAGCCATAGTGCCCCAGACCACGAGGGGAAATAATTCAAAGGCATTCATTTGCCTGAGAGAGAATATATACACCCATCCTACAGGCACCAGGCTTGACATGGGCTGTTCTGAAGTTAATGAGCCCACCCCGTCTGAGACCACCAGCTCACCTGGGAAGTCAGACGTGGCTTCCTGTGCATCCTTAGAATTCTCACCTACATCTGGTCGCGCAGTGTATACCTATATACCTGACAGACGTGCACACACATAAAGTCCTCAGATTCTTCTGGTAGAAGCTTGATCGTAGATGAAGGGCACTGACAGATGTTAGCGTTTTCCACACCACCAAAGGCCAAGTCTTCAAAGTGATTCCATACAGCTTTATTACTATTTCGTTTAAAAGGCCTCCTTTCTTTAAAGGTTATAATGAGATGTTATTTCTGCTCTTGATTACAGAGTGCAAGTACAGTCTTTCCCTCCCTCCCTCTCACACACTCATTTTCTGTGGTAAAATTGGCAAATCTATACTTGAGTTCTAAGAGTTGTCCAGGTTTGCCTGCCTCGAGCTCCTCCCCATGTCCTCCTTGGAGCAACCTTCAGTCCATTTCTGAGATTACTTATTTAGCAGGTGTGACGAGCTAGGTACTGATGTACACACTGGAGGTCAGTTAGACTTTAAGTTTTGTTAGAAGCTGCTCTGGGAGAGGCCGTGGACACAGCTTCCGACTTCCCTGCTTGACGGCTGTCGGTGGTCCCCCACTGCCCACAGCCATGCGCAGACTCCTCAGCCTATGGGCTGCAACCTCCATCATTCAGCTGACGTGACCCCTCAGGACCGTTGCCCTGTCCGCCTCCAGCCACTGTCATCTTCCTGTGTTTTTCTGATGCTCCTCTAGGGACTAGTTCACATCCCTTCTCCTCTATGAAACTCTGTCTGACCCCTCCACACCTGAGTCCCTCGAGCTTCTCTGGAGCACCCTAGGACACTGAGCTCTCGCTCCCTCATTCCAGTTATTTGTATTTGTGTCTTTTCCCCAACCAGAGCCGTAAGTTCCAAGGAGGACAAGATTTCACCTATAGCTCTCTCAGTCCGTTTTGTTGTGGAGATTTGTACACACTGAAACAATGTGTGCTAAGAAATTAACCAGTGAAGTTGATTATCACTCATTCATTTAAATAGAATAAATCTAGCAAGAACAATAATATCATATGTTATTATCAAAGCACTTTCATTCTTCCTGGCGTATTTGCGAAGTGGCAATCCAGAAGCAACCTTCTGCCTTTCAGGCTGAAATGTGATACTGAGCAGAGGAAGAAAAGTTAGGTGGGCTGCATGAGGCCCACCACCTCTCCCTTAGGAGAGTGTTCATCATTGCATAGGATACCAGAAATTAGAAGGCATTCAGTTCGCCCACCCTCTTTATAACTAGGAAGGAGACGCTGAGTCATTGGTCACACAGAGCTGATAAGTAACAGACCTGAAATGCACAGCGTTCCAGGTTCAGGCCTCACACAACAGTCACGTCCTACTAATTTCAGGAGTCTCTGTTTTCTGTTTTGCACGGGATTTGGGCGAAAGGGATGCCCAGATCTGTGTTTCAGTCATCTTACTCAAATAACAGCATGTCAGTGGAACATTACACACACAAGTGTGGCTAGAAAAATGGACACAACCGTGACACTAGTCTTGCACTTTCATGTACAACCAGCCTGTGTGCATGACACCAGCTTCTGTTTGTAAAGCTAGTTATGTAAGTGCTGCAGTGCCTTGTAGTAATTACACTGCAGGACGGTGGTGGGATGAGAGAGAGGGGTGTAGGGACAGGGCGTGTAGCCTACTGGAACACACAGAGGTCCAAGGTGTCCAGAAGTCTGGGTTAGAATTCCAGCTTTGACTTAGTTCCCATAAGCCTGTGGATAAGTTCTTTGAGTTTCCCATTTCATCGCCTCTAAATTGAGGACAATTAAATCTGTGTCCTATAAATATGTCTCGAAAACAGTTAATGGCGATTATATTCTGGCTGCTGGGATTGGGAGGGGGCATATGTGTACTTTTTTTAGATGTATTTCTCCCGTTTCAAATTCTAGTAATGAGCACATATAACTTCCATAATCAGGAATAAAGCTGTAAAGATTTACTTTTCTAAACCAGTCAGGAGGGTTCTTGTGAGACTGTCCTATCTGGAAAGCTGCTGGGTCTTCAGTGAGTGGGAATTGGGGCCACACCAGTGTCCTTGACCCCCATGCCCACCTGTACCATGGCGGGGAAGCTGCTGTGTGACCCTTCTCCACCACCACCAGCCGCGAGCCCCTGACTGCCTCTGCTGGGACTCTTTCTCTCTGCTGAATATAGGAGCACATTTTGCAGCTTGACACAAAGTTGGCAAAATTTTGTGTCTTCTCTACATGCCAATATTTGTCTGTAGGGACTCATCAGATTTTCCTTGGTGTGGGTTGGTATATGCCCTCAGTCGCAGAGCCTAAACTCAGATATCTTTGCTCCTTTTTAATTTTCAAAGACTTTTCTTCTGCCTCCTTCACTTTGGGGAGCATTAAAATGTGTTTGGATGCTGAAGGCAGTCCCACAAGCCTTGTATCCCATCCACCCCACTTCACACAGTGCATCTCAAGTAACATACATCAAACCTTTGCTGTTAACACTTGGTGCTGGCGTCCTGGCTTTCATCCTGAGAAAATAAATAAACCACACCAAACCCACAGCCCTTTAAAAACACTAATTAATCCTCACCACAGGCCTGGACTACACAGCAATGGCAAATCCCACTGCCCCAATTTTATGTTTGGAGAAATCAGAGTAAGCAACTTTTTTTAAGGGTTCCCAGGGCTGGATAACAGAAGCTGACTTGAAGGGTTAGGGCTGGCCCTGCCTCCTGGGGAAGGGCATGTGGCCAGGGCCAGCTGCCTCGCTGAATTCCCTCCTGCACAACACCATGTGGTTACTTGCCCAGAACTCTATTTACACATCAGCCTTTATTTTTTCCCCCGGGGTTACAATGATGCCAAATCCTCTCATTTCCAACTGACCACTTATTTATTTGCTTACTTTTCTTTAATTCTGGTAGAGCCTAGAAATTTTACTTAACGGCTTCCAAGAGTAGCTGGATCAAAAGGGTTGGTCAAAGGGCTAGGCTGATCTTGACACCCCACACAAAATAGACGACCCTTCACATAGTCCTTTTCAGATATGGCGGCTCTGCCCCCCACCCTCCACACTGAAACCTACTCAGTACCCAGGTCTGTTCAAGATTTGAGGATGTCCGGGGGCACCTGGGTGGCTCCCTTTGTTAAGTATGCGGCTTCAGCTCAGGTCATGATCTCACGGTGCATGAGTTCGAGCCCCATGTCGGGCTCTGTGCTGACAGCTCAAAGCCTGGAGCCTGCTTTGGATTCTGTCTCTCTCTGTCTCTGTCCCTCTCCCTCTCTCTCTTTCTGCCCCTCCCTCTCTGGCACTTTCTCTCACTCTCTCTCTATCTCAAAAATGAATAAGTATAAAATAGTTTTTTTAAATAAATACTAAAAATATATACTTTTTTAAAATTTGAGGATGTCCACACTCCCCCTTTTCTCTCCCAGTCTAGACCTGACATCTTCCTACCTCACTTCCCCAATCTTACAATCTGTAAGGTAAATGCATATGCCTTTCTTCAAACCATGAAAGTTTGGAAAACCAAAACCTCACTAAATTTTGTGGGACATATCCAATGGACTTAAAGTGTAGTAAGTCCCTTTTCTAAATATTTACTAATCTGGTCTCTTTTTCATCTTTTGGTTAATATTCTCATGATACATCTTTGTCAACCTTTTTACTTTCAATCTCTCTGAATTTTAAGTGTTTTAAGTATGTCCTTTTCTAAGGAGCATGTACCTATTTTCTTTTCTTTAATCCAGTCTAACAAACTTCAGCCCTGTATGAGTATATGAGAGTTTCAGGGCCTTTAGGGTGCTTCTGTATAAGCCTGAAATTAAACTTTTAAAAACATTTCTGGGAAGAAAGCTGAGTACCTGGTCTACCTTAAGCAATCCATAATGTGAGATGTTGGTAATCAGGCATTTATAGACTGAGCCTGTTACCTCTGGCAGCAAATACCTAGGGAAAGAATACATGGCCCCTGCTTCTGAAGAGCCTTAGGATGAGAGGAAAAACTGTATGCCCAGGAAGTGATATTAACACAGTAGTAAAACAAAGTAGCAACAAATGATAAGTGATGTAAATTGAATACATAAGCACTCAGGAGAAACAAAGAAATGATGAGAGGCATTTGGGGGTGATTAGGATAGATTTCCTCAAAAAGTATAGTTTAAAATTTCCCGTTATTTTAATAACTTTGGTTTTATCTTTCTTGATTTAAATGTGAATGAAGGAAAATAATATTTAACACTGGATTAATTTTCTGTCGCTGCTGGAACAAGTTACCATAAACTCAGTGACTTAACACCACACACATTCACATTACAGTCCTGTAGGTTCAAAGTCTGACATGGATCTCACGGGACAAAAATCCAGGGTGTTGGCAGGGCCGCATTCCTTCCTGGGGGATTTAAGGGAGAATCCATGTCCTTGCCTTTTCCAGCCTGGAGCGGCTGCCCACATTATTTGGCCCATGCCTCCTTCCTCCATCTTCAAAGCCAGCAATGGAGGGCTGAGTCCTTCTTGTAGCCTTGCTTCTGTTATCATGCCTCCTCTGACCTCTTCCACTTTTAATTTTTTAAATTTTTTTAAAGTTTATTTATTTATTTAGAGCAAGTGGAGAGGGGCAGAGGAAGAGAGAGGGAGAGAGAGAGAGAGAGAGAGAGAGAGAGAGAGAGAGAGAGAGAGAATCCCAAGCAGGCTCCACACTGGCAGCACGGGGCTCCATGTGGGGCTCAAACCTACAAACCATGAGATCACGAGCTGAGCCAAAATCAAGAGTTGGATGCTTAACTGACCGAGCCACCCAGGTGCCCCATAATAGTTCTATTTTTAATTTTTTGAGGACCCTTCATGCTACTTTCCATAGTGGCTATGCCAATTCACATTACCAACAGTGCACAAGGGTTCCCTTTTCTCCACAGTGTCACCAACACTCTTTTCTTTTTGATCCTCTGCCTATTTTTTCATTGGATTTTTTTCTCTTGAGTGGTATGTGTTCCTTTTGGGTATTAACTCCTTATCAGATATATGGTTTGCAAATATTTTCTCCCATTCTATAGGTCTGTTGATTTTGTTTTCTTTTGCTGTACATAAGCTTTTTAGTATGATGTAGTTTCACTAGACTATTTTTGCCTTTGTGGCTTGTGTTTTTGGTGTCATATCCAAAAAATCAATGCCAAGAAGTTTTTTTGTCCATTTCGAGTTGGGTTTTGTGTATGGTATAAGATAAGGGTACAATTTCATCTTTTGCATGCGGGTATTCAGTTTTTCCAGCACCATTTGTTGAAGAGACTGTCCTTTCCCCCATGTGTGTTCTTGGGTTTATTTCTGGGCTTTTTGTTCCGTTGGCCATATGTCTGCTTTTATACTAGTAATTATTTACTTCCTTTGTTTTTTTCCTGCTCTTTTTCTAAGTTGAAATTCAAACTTTATGAACATTTTTCCAGAGCAAAGTGGTCTTTTTTTTTTAACTTAGATATTTTTTAATATTATTTTTTTGAGAGAGAGAGAGAAAGAGACAGAGCATGAGCAGGGGAGGGGCAAAGAGAGAGGGAGACACAGAATCTGAGCAGGCTCCAGGCTCTGAGCTGTCACCACAGAGCCCGACGTGGGGTTTGAACCCATGAACCGTGAGATTATGACTTGAGCCAAAGTCAGACACTCAACCGACTGAGCCACCCAGGAGCCCCATCACAGTAGTCTTTTTTTTAAAGTGTGTGGTGGTAGTTTTTAAAATTTGCCTGAAGGCCCATTTTATCTGATTTAAATCTAGGAATACCAGCTCTCTTTTTCATCTTTTGGTTAATATTCTCATGATACATCTTTGTCAACCTTTTTACTTTCAATCTCTCTGAATTTTAAGTGTTTTAAGTATGTTCTTTTCGAAGGAGCATGCACCTATTTTCTTTTCTTTAATCCAGTCTAACAAACTTCAACCCTGTATGAGTATATGAGAGTTTCAGTTACTCTGCTTTCTTACCAACATTTAACATTGGCAGTCTTTTTAATTTTAGCCATGCTATCAGGTATGCAGTCATATGTCATTGTGGTTTTATTTTGTATTTGTTAAATCCTTGAAAACCATTGCTGCTTATATTTTGTCCACTTTTCTAGGCTTTGATGATAGAAAGGTAAACCCAGCCCTTACCACTTGCTAAGTAGCATTCCTCCCCTCGTAATTTTCAAAGTTAATTTCTTAACATATACCTAAGGCATTTGAAGAGTTTTTCTTTGAAAAATAAACTTATAGGGGTGCCTGGGTGGCTCAGTCGATTAAGTATCCAACTCTTGATCTCAGCTCAGGTCATGATCTCATGGTTGGTAATTTCAAGCCCTGCATTGGGCTCCATTCTGGCAGTATGGAGCCTGCTTGAGATTCTCTCTCTCCCTCTCTCTCTGCCCTTCGTCCCTCCCCCCACCTCTCTCTCTCAAAATAAATAAATAAACATAAACAAACAAACTTATATAGTTCTGCTGTTTTTGGAAAGAAGGTCTGTTGAGATTTCTTGTTCACCATACTGCCAGAAATGAGTGTTTACTATGTGGTATAAGTTAGAGAACTAAATTTTTTTAATTTAGTTAATCCCTATTTTCACCATCATGTATTAAATTACTCATTCTTGCTCACTGTCTTAGTCTTAGTTCACAAAAAGTAAAGCATGAGACAAAGACTTGAATTTAGTTGGTTTACTTGGGGAATAATCCCAGGGTGCAGGAGTGAAGAACAGATTTAATTGTATATAAATTACATTTAGGCTTCAGTACTTTACTTCCTTTTACTATAACTAATTTCATCTTGAGATACAAATTTTTACTTTGATTCTTTTTTGTTTGTTTGTTTCGTATATCTTTGAGTTATCGTCTTTTCATGGAAATTTCATGAGTAATATGCTTTCTGAAGCCTTGCATATTTGAGAATATGGCTTTCTGTTATTATTGCCCATAATGACAACTTTGTTGGGTAAATATTCGCGTGGTCATTTTTTTTTTTCCTTCAAAATTCTGTAGACATTGCTCCTGGTCTCTGACATCTATTGTTGCAGAAAAGTAATCTCAGTATAGCCTGATACTTACTTTGGAGGTATCCAGTTTTTCTTTTCTTGACTAGATAATTATAGTGTTCTGTCTTTGGCATCGATAGTTAGAAAATAGATATAGATACAGATATCTAGATATCCATATGTCACCAGTATTTTGGATTTTATTTCATCAGTTTTTCTTGGTAGAGAGTGAGCACTGCACAATTCAAGATTTTTCATTCCAGGAAAGATTTAATCTGACAGATGTTGGGATTTTTATCTCTGTTCAATTTACTCCTGTCTTTTGGGCAGTAGCACCACTTACATGTATGTTAGATATCCTTTGTCCTTCATACGTTTCTTCTTAATCATTTTTATATCTTTGCCATTTCCCCCCCACATTTCAGGATGAGTTCCCCTTCACTGATCTTAATTTTTATTTATTTATTTATTTATTTATTTATTTTTTTACAGATCTCATTCTGTGTCCCTTTAATGCTTCCAGTGGCATTTCAAAAGTAATATGGCAAATTTTTTCCTCACTACCTTTCTATAGGCTTTCCAGCTCTTTTAATTAAAAAAAAAAAAAGTCAGTTTTATCACTGTATCTTTTGCCTCTTTTGTAGATTTAATATTTCATTGATTGTGTTAAGTACATGAAGTTGAGGTCGACAGTTGATTCTTTTTCTTCAGTAAATAGTTCTTAAGTATGCAGTCCCTATACCTCTACAGTGATATGTTCATCTCCTTTTATGTTGTGAAATATTTTCATATTTAGGTGTATTTTATTATGTTCCATGTCCTTAATATTTTATTACTGAGTGTAAATTAGGTGGGTTTTACTAATAATTGCCTATATTAATTATCTTTGTGTTCCACCTTTCATGCCATTAGAATCATTTCAAATATAAAAGCAGGAGGACTCATTTAGAAAAGATATATAGAACCAGTTCAGTGATCTAATGGCCAGTGGATAAGGAAGAGTGGTCCAATGCAGTGGGCCCTCTTCATAAGGGAAAATAGTGTCTAGGTGGTTTCTTTGTATCCAACGGAGCCATTGATCGGGAGCCAATTTTATGGTCCTTTTGCAGTCAGCTGGATTCTGTTCCAGGTATGCAAGTGACTATGGCCATTTCCTGTCCTGGTGCTTTTGTACCCTGTATTAGGATGGATCCTCCTGCGTGCAGCCTTTTTGTCTAGTGTGCTAGAGATGCCCTTGGACTTCCTGGCGTGGGTGACTCCTAATCTTTTATTTATTTATTTATTTTTAATATTAGAAGAGAAAGCACATGCATGCGGGGCAGAGGGAGAGAGAGAGAATCTTAAGCAGGCTCCATGCTCAATATGGGGCCCGATGCAGGACTGGATCCCACAGACCTGGGATCATGACCTGAGCCAAAATCAAGAGTCAGATGCTCAACTGACTGAGCCACCCAGGTGCCTGGGGTGACTCCTAATCCTCTTGACGCGCAGTAGTCAAAGAGGTTCTCGCCCGAAGGCTTCCTTTCTGTTCTGTCCTGCCCTGATTTCCAAATTATGAATGTTTGTGAAAGTCTGTTAGCAGATCTCTTATTTATTTCTTGGCGCCCATACTATTTTCTCAGGAAAGGAGTTTTTAGTCAGCTCTAGCTTCTTCCTTTAAAATGTCAGGGGTGTTCTTGGGGCGCCTGGGTGGCTCAGTCAGTTGAGCATCTGACTTTAAGTCAGATTAAAGTCGGTTAAGCGTCCGACTTCAGCTCAGGTCATGATCTCGTGGTCCGTGAGTTCGAGCCCCGCGTCGGGCTCTGGGCTGATGGCTCAGAGCCTGGAGCCTGCTTCCGATTCTGTGTCTCCCTCTCTCTCTGCCCCTCCCCCGTTCATGCTCTCTCTCTGTCTCAAAAATAAACGTTAAAAAAAAAAATTAAAAAAAAAATGTCAGGGGTGTCCCATACCTGTGCTTATTAGTTGCCCTCTCGCCTAAATAAGCAGTTTTAAAGAGGTTAAATACATGATACAGTAAAGGAGTTGAGAGCAATCACATGGAGAGATATAGAGAAGAAACTAATGTTGACAATGCACTGTATTCTAGACACTGTCTAAGCAAACTCCCACCACTGACACTTAGCCCCTGCCTGCATTACTTTCTTTAGAGCACATATCACCGTCTGTCATAATTATATTCTAAATATTTGTTTATCATCTTCCACTCCCATTAAAATAGAAGCTCCACAAGGGCAGACACTTTTGTCTTTTGTATTCATTACTGTACCCAAGTATGTAGAACATGGCATGACAAAAAGCAGTTGTTGAATATATGTCCTGTTTTGTTTTGTTTTGTTTTGGTTTTTTTTGATGTTTGTTTATTTTTGAGAGATTGTGCAGGAGAGGGGCTGAGAGAGGAGGTGACAGAGGATCTGAGGCAGGCTCTGTGCTGACAGCAGAGAGCCCAACCCAGGACTTGAACTCACAAAACATGAGATCATAACCTGAGCCGAAGTCAGATCCTCAACCAACTGAGCCACCCAGGCACCCCGAATATATGTCCTTTATTTAAAGGAAAATGAGGGGTGCCTGGGTGGCTCAGTCGTTTGAGTGTCCGACTTTGGCTAAGGTCATGAGTTTGAACCCCACATCAGGCTCTGTGCTGACAGCTTGGAGCCTGGAGCCTGCTTCGGATTCTGTGTCTCCCTCTCTCTCTGCCTCTCCCCTGCTTGCCTCTCTCTCTCTCTCTCTCTCTCTCTCTCTCTCTCTCAAAAATAAACATTAAAAAAAAATAAATGAAAATGAACAAAATGAAAGACTCGGGAAGGCCTTTACCAGATATTTTTTTAATATTTATGTATTTTGAGAGAGAGAGAGTGTGCATGCACGTGTGGGAGGGGCAGAGAGGAGAGAGAATCCCAAGCAGGTTCTGCACTGTCAGCACAGAGCCCAACAAGGGGCTCAATCCCATGAACCATGAGGTCATGACGTGAGTCAAGACCAAGAGTCAGCCACTTAACAGACTGAGCCACCCAGGCGACCTAACACATCTTTTCGAAAGAGATCAGACAGATGTCAGAGATACTTAATTTGTTTGTTTGTTTTCTCATTCTAGCACTTTATTGGAAATTGGCTGTGTACATAAATGAAATCAGACCAAAGTAAAAGCATTACTTCCACACAATATTCTGATGTCTGTGCTGTTACATAATTTAATAAGTCCCAAGATGTTTCTGATTTTGGTCAAAAGCTTGAGCAGTCCAGAAATCTCTCTCTATAAATATAGATCATAGCATCTAAACAACCATCATTGTTTTAAGTTAGTTCCAAAATCCCCTGGAAGATCTCTTAAAATCTGTAGCTTAGATTGGCTGCAGTGCTGGTGGGAGGGAATGAAGGGCGTGCACTTTATACCACAGAGCTGATATAGCAGGTACTGGGGTGGGGGGACAGAGCTCCTCAAGTGTGGGCCACACAAGGGGGTGGGGGCTGGAGATCGTGAAAGCTGGCCAGGGAACTCAGCCACCGTGTGTTTTCCCACATTGCTCAACTATCAAAGTGATGAGACTCCAATGCAGAAAGAAGCCCATCACCCCAGGTCCCTTGCATGGCCAAGAAATGGCAGAGCCCTCCTCCTGATTGTAGACATTCTGGCACAGAGGTCCTGGGAAGTTCTACCCATCTCCCTCCCCTGCCATGCGTAATTCCCTCCAAATTACATAACGTGAGGGAGGGGCACTGCAAAGAAAATAACTCTGAGCCAAAGTGCTGCCGGCCCCTTGGAATGAGGATAGGGTGCCTTTGCTTGGTTTGACCGGAGGGGCGCTGGCAAAGGCTCCTCTTCCCCCAGTGTCTCCCTCACCACCTTGAAGTCCACCATCAGTAATTAGGTTGTTTGGCTCTTCAAAGCTTCTCAGCATTCAGCAGTAACACCTGTGTATCTGCAGTGGGTTTGCTGCTCACAGTCGCAAACAGCTTTAACCTCCACCAAACCATTGGTTCTTACAACCCCATGAGGCAGAAGGGGCAGAGATCATGATCCCCATTTAAAAGAAACCCGGAACCCACAGAATTAGGTCCCTTGACTGAACTCACACAGCTGGCCAGTGGCAAAATCCAAACAAGAGCTCAGATCTCCTCTCACGTGTCAAGCTCCCGAGTTCACACAACAAAGCCTGTCCGTCGCTTTTCTGAGAAGGAAGAGGCTAGGGGAGGGGACACCACCCACATCCCTCACTGCCCCTCTTGGGAGATTCTCAGTCCCATTGAGGACAGAATAAGTTTGCATGTGACAGATAATGATCGCGGTGACCAGACACAGCAATAAGGAGGTCATGATGACCATGATGGCCAGGATGATGAGGACAATGACCCAGATAGCCAGGATGTGCTTGGGGAGCACAGCCTCCATGGGGACCTGGCTGACGGCATCCATGCTACTTCACTCTGAAATGTGTCCTCCAGAATCCTTTCCTGCTGTAGTCTACACACATGAAAGTCTAGCCGATGCGTTTGGGCTGAGGGGCCGGTACTCAGAGCTCTGCTTTGCGGTGTACGTAGTTTAAGATCCATAACAAGCGGCTTCACCAAGTGAGGGTAATAACACCTGTCCAGAGGTACTTGATTTGCAATAGCTAATGTTTGTTCGTAAAGTAAGATGTAAAAAACTTAGATTTGGTTTACTTGATGGCTAGTTTAAGAGACTCAAGAGTGCTTGAGTCCAACATGAGTATAAATTTACAGTGACTTATCAGGAAGTCATGATTATTTTGGCAACTTATAAAAATTCATTTCACAGCCTTTCTTTGATAGCATTTTGTAAAAATTTCTTCCATAATTTCTTCCAAAAAATTCGGTACTTACCTGATTTTTAACTCCTTTCTCAAAAGTGAAAATAAGAATAAAAGAGGAAAGAGAGAAACTCAACTCGGGTATCACTCTTGCTTATAATATTTTGCCTGAGACATAAGTTATTGGTTATATATCTATTTCATTTAAAGAAAGCTGAGAGTTGGGTTTGGGTTATTTCTTGGACAAGCTAGAATATAGTACTTGATTTCTAACTATTAACAACTAATGTTTAAACATTTTAATGTTAGAAACTAAAAAAAAAAGAAAAATCCACACTGTTCCCTTCTTCTAATTTTAACTATTTTCAAAGGCATATAAGGTTATTTTTTTCTTGATCTTTCCATGCATTATAAAGAGTAGCATTTATCCTGCATTGAGCTGAAATGATTACACAATTCCTTTAAAATGAAAATGTTGACGGTGGAAACCAAATTTAAAAAGAATGGAAAGAGATACATGTAAATCACCAGACACTTGGAAGAGGACAGGCAAATCTAAGAACTACGTGCTTTTTATAATCTTACATTTTCCCCCCTAAAAATCACTTTCCAAATGGTTGACAGTTTGGCAGCTCCTAGGATGACATCAACTCTTTTGTTGTGCAGTAAACTGCTTTCTTTTAGATAACTTGATGGCACTTCATCAAGTTTGGTGATTGCGTTGAATTAAAAACCAACTGGGGTTGAGTTTAAATTCCCCTAACTGAGAAACCAAACACATTCCTGACCTTAGGCCTGCTTTTGAGCACTCAGACTTACCTTGTCTATAGGCTGCTTGACTTCTAGAAGAGAAGTAAGTGGGTGAGAGAAAACGCACGTTTTAAAGTCAATAATCAGTCAAAATAATCTGCCCAAATGCACTACATTATCAGTGCATTTCTCCAACCTTTCAGATGCTTTCAGACCAATCATCCTCTTCTCTATCTTAACTTGACCCCAAATCAAGAGGATAATGACCTTGGCACTGTTTTCCACTTCAGAAAATCAAGGATGGTTACTTGAGCTATAGTCTCTCTCAGCAGTCAGGGGCAGATTCTCACCACCAGGAAGGTGGTGAGGAAAAGAAAATTCTAGAAATTAGCCTGTTAATGGGGAAGAAAAAAAGCGGTCTGTGAACAGGGCTAACAGCTTTGCTGAATCTTCTAGGAACTTGCCTCTGATCACCAGGTGAAAATACGTGCATTGTAAAGTTCTGTCCCATCACCTCACTCTAAACCAGAGCTTCTAGACTTGACTAACTCTAGGGAACACCTAATTCAGCATTTCTGGCAAACTCCCAGGTGGTGCCAGTGCTGCTGGCTCTCTGACCACACTTCACTTGGAGCAGCCAGCCCCCCATCGAGAACGCTTTTACCCAATTTGGAGTCCAAGATTTATAATTTAAAATATTTGTATGAAGATGTAATTTAATACTAAGTAAATATTTTGTGAGATATGCAGTTGAAGACAGAGATAGAAGACGTTAACTTTCAGAACTGTTTTATAATTGCTAATATATTAATTATATAATCAATGATGTAATTAATGTATTACTTGTCATTAAAACTTTGTCATTTCCCCTGGAGCTCCTATTTAGACTAGCTGGATACCATTTTACATGATCTTTCTCATCATCTAAATACCAAATTGTTTTCTGATCCTAAAGTAATCTGGTGTTTGATGAAAAAAATTCACAATATGTTCAGTCCAGCAAGGCATGGAGATTTTAGAGCTCAGCTCAGTAGCTCAGTTCCTTTTTCCTTTTGTTCCTGATGTTCTCATTCTGTCAGCATTCAGGAAGAAAATCTGAACTTCCAAAAAATGGCAGTGAACTTAACATCTACCCCTCCCCTCACCTCCCGCCCAGGAAGTGGTTACCAACTCAGTAATAAGGTACTATTTCTACCTAAAGATGAGGTAGACTCTGAGACTCCAAGTTGGATTGAGTTCCGACACTTTTCAAGTACTTCTCAGATCTTGCAGAATATTGGGAATGGGTGTGGACAAACTAACAAGCTCCCAGAGAGAATAAGTAGATGAGCAAGGTGACTAACGGTTCTACTTCTGTGGAGAAGAAGGAGTCTTCCCCATGCTCATTCCCATGTAAATGGCAGAGAGGTTACTCTGGCATGGGTGTTGACATCCATGCATCCGTCTGGCCGGGCAAAGCAGTAGCTGTGACACCTGTTGGTCAGTCACTGTATCTGAGAGACACAGAGCACCCTCACCTGGCATCCTTATGTGAGCTCATCTGGCATCCTGACTCAACAAGCTTGTTTTCTGTCCTCACCTTTCAAACATAAAGGCGTAAACATGTCTATAATGTCAGAGAATCTGAAAACTGAATCACATGCACGAAGACAATGGGACAATCTGATGTTCCTAAAGTACTTCAAAGAAGATCTATTCCTTCTTTTTCCTCATGAATTGGGGCCTTTTTTAAGAACATACTAAAAGGACTCAGTGCAGTCTTTCTTTAAAGCATTTAGAGATCACAAACAAAACATCATATGTAATAGAAAAAAACCAAAGAACATAAAATTTTATATTCAGTATCATCTCAATTATAAATTATAGGCATATTAAACACAGGATTAGAATCATCCATTCTAATGGCCCATTACCTTTGGAGAATGAGATTATGGATGATTTCTTATTTTCTTTTTAGTTCTGTTCAGCATAGGCCAGATTTTCTATAAGCTTGAATTACTTTTGCAATTAAAAATAGAAGAAGGAGGAAAAGAGAAAATAAAAGGGAAATAAAGCAACAGTATGATCAGGCTGGAAGTCTCTGAGCCTATACCCCTCCCACCAGTCTCTGTCCAGGGACTTAGGTCTGTAGTTAATTGTTTGATGTTTTTATGTGGTGTAGATCTGTCTACTGCCGCAGTGACAGAAATAAATTAGAGTGTCTCGGTAAAGACCAAACTCATCAATTTTTCCCAAATCTGTATTTGATTAATTCTGCAAAGGTCTAGGTCAAAGTTATTCCTCAAATCTTATTATTTCAATAAAGAAGCCCAAAGTTTCCAGGTTTGTCAGGAAATTCATTATCACCGTAAAATAGCAAAAGGTCACAAAATGTCTCCTTCCACAATCAAATAGCATATAAGAAAAATTTCTTTTTCTCAACAATTCATTACCCCAGCAGAACCAAGAGAAACTTCTGACATTTCAGATCCTTTTGCTTCAGGGGAAATAAATGTTCCATAGATCATGGAGAAAAATGACAAACAAATTAATGAAAAACAAATACACTCCTGCAGCATACTCAGCCATGCCAGACCAAACACAAGTCAAAGTGAGCTTTTATTCTCAGGTCTTTGCGACTCTGAAGAGTGACAGTTTCCATAATGGTATCAGCACTTCAGTTACAGAAAGCTGTACACCGAAGAAGAAGCACAAATTAAAGAAATATGCCATGGAAAAACAGAAAGAGGAATTCTGTCATTTCATGCATATTTAACTATAGTGGGAAAATCATTGCTGGCAAAGCAGTGTTGAAATTTTGAGCTAATACGTGGAAGCATTCT
The DNA here is from genome assembly GCF_024362965.1 of Panthera pardus. NCBI lineage: Eukaryota > Metazoa > Chordata > Mammalia > Carnivora > Felidae > Panthera > Panthera pardus. The sequence continues at coordinate 96,163,822 of NW_026526765.1, forward strand.
AGAAGTTATCCACCCCTCTCTTCATAATGCTTTATACAAAGTTGTAACTTGCCTGAATTTAGCTCAGTTTTCCCACATCCTAGAAATTCTTTCCTTTCATTCTGGCCACATTTCACTTCCTCTCTAAACTTTGTCAGGGAGTAATTAACATGTACTTTCTCCGGATCTTCAGTTTCCATTCACTTACAGACTAATTTTCACAGCGAGTACATTTCCATTTTCTTTAAAAAAAAAAACAAAAAACAAAAAACAACAAACAGACAAAACCACACAAACAGTACAAATAAAGCCAAAATTCACTCTGACTCCCAGCCCTAGTCTGCTCCTTAGAGATGGCTGCCACTAATAGTTTTGTCCTTCCGGACACTGTAGTTGTACTTTCTTATATAGTATGGAGTGTGTGTGTGTGTGTGTGTGTGTGTGTGTGTCTGTGTGTCTGTGTGTCTGTGGGTGAATGCATGTGTAAAATACTTCTTCCATATAAATGACCGCTTATTAACAACTTTTTTGTGACCTAAGTTTTCCACTCAATGATCTGACTTGCAGATCTTTCCCAGTCAGTACATATAGAGCAGTGGTTCTCAGCTGGGGGCACTTTTGCCCCTCACGGGACATTTGATAATTTCTGGAGACATTTTTGGTGGTCGCGGCCTGTGGTGGTGATGTTGCTGGCATCTTGTAGGCAGAGGCCAGGGTCAAGGATGCTGTTGCACATCTTTCAGTGCACAAGACAGCCACCACAAAGAACTGCCCACCCAAAATATCAGTAATGCTGAGGTCAAGGAACCCTCCTATGGAGCTACTTTATTCTGTATAGTATTCTGTGGTTTATTTCGCTAGTCATGCAACAATGTACATTTTGATGAATTTTTAAAACGTTTCTTTGTGTCCATCATTGAGTGTTTCTTCCATTTACTTTTCACCCAACTGCAAACTACCCTCTTCCCCAAACATCCCCGTAGGTTACTAGTGGCCTCCTAATTTCCACATCCCTTGGCTCCTTTTCAGAATAAGCTGGCTTGGCCTTTCCATGACACTTGTCAGTGCTCTTTGTCCCCTTCTCCTGGAAGTATTTAGCCCCCTGGCCCCAAGCCTCTGCTCCTGTCTACATCTGCTGCCCCTTTTCAATCCCTGGTGCCCACCGAGCACCATGGCCCGAGCTCTTGCTGTCCTCCAGGCACTGTGCTAGGCATTGGGGCATGAGGATGAACTGGGTGTGGGTTGAGCTGTCGCAGGTCCCTGCCCTGGAGACCCTCTGGTTTAGAAGACAGGCACATCTGGGAGTTGTGCAAAGTGAGACATGCCCCAATCACGGTGTATGCAGAGCTTGCTGAGTGATTCAGTGAGCGAATAGCTAAAGTAGAAAAGATTTTAAAAGACTATAGAAAAACTCTTTCCTTCACATTTCAGAATGTACTGCATATTTCATCTTCTTGCCTACTTCTCTCATAACATACATTTATAAAAATAAATCAAGGAAAATGCTTTCTTCACACCGTCCCCCCCCCCCCCCCCAACTCTTCCTCTGCTTGGAAACAGCAACAGCATTGTTTCATTCTTGCTCTTTAGGGAGTATGCTCTGCCTTGGCCAAAGCAGACAAAAGATCAAATTAGAGAAGCAAGTCTGTTTGCTGCTGGCTGAGGGGTGGGAAGCAAGGCAGGCACTGACTCCTCTCCATCTGGGGCTTCCTTCTCCTCCCCGTTCTTATCAACCTCCTGGGTTGGAGGACTCCAGGTCCCTGGAACAATGAATCTTAAGCCCCTGCCCCAAACCTGGCAGCAAAGGAAATCTCAACTCTAAGTCCAGTTCGGTTCTCAGAGTGAACTCCTCAAACAAGTAATGAACGTCCACTGGGCAGGCCTGGGGAGATACAAAGATACCTGGCGTGACCCAAGCCCCCAAAGAACTGGAGGGAGTTGGGGTGGTGGGTGGGGGGTACATATAAACAGCTAGTCAGTGCAAAGCACAAAGAATAAAGTTAGCCCTTAAATGAAGATTGAGCAAAGCTGCTTAAGGAGAAAGGTGGGAGGAGGGTGCAGGGGCAGGAGCTAGCCATGATAAGGGATCAAACAAAGCACTTGCAAATCATTTCCCATCGCTCAGAAATAAGAGTGGTTTGGGGGTGCCTGGCTGGCTCAGTCAGTGGAGCATGTGACTCTTGATCTTGGGGTTGAGTTCAAGCCCCACGTTGGGTGTAGAGAGGACTTAAAAATAAAATCTTTAAAAAAAGAAAAAGGAAAAAGAGCAGTTTTGCTTGATGGATTCATTCAATTTAAGCAAGGTAAGTAGGACTTCTGAAAGGTGGGATGCTCAAGTGGTGCAGCCGTGGTTGTGTGTCAAAGATCTTAATTTGACTCATTTCCGTTCAAGTCCATTTTGTGCGGGTCATGTTATCTAATTATTAAAGGCGCACTGATTGCTCCAGGGCTGTGTGCGGGTGTTTTGCACGGTGTGTATTTATAGTTCTCGTACTTATGTTAAAGCTGGGTGGGGTCCTGAAGTTTAAAGGATTCAGTTCAAGCCCAGAGGGCAGAAGGGAAGGGTTGGTGATGTGCAGGACTGGGGAGGGCAGCACAAACAGGGAGGTATGGAGCCGTTGGTCAAATGGGTCGGCGAACAAGGACACCAGTAGTAACCATTGCCACTATTTATTTCTGGTCTACCAAGGCCCTCCTTTGCCTCTCCAAGTAGAGAACTGATGCCACTGAGAGGCAGGTAGAAGACTGCTGTGGACATTCCCCAAGGGCTGCTGTATTCATCTATTGCTGTGTAGCAAATCACCACACACTTTACAACTTAATACAGCACCCCTCTATTATCTCACGGTTCTCAAGGTCAAAAGTCTGGGCAGGCTCTTGCGTAGACTCTCACAAGGCGACCATCAAGCTGGCGGTCAGGCTTGGCTCTCCCCTGGCAGCTCCAGGGCGGCTCCACTGCCAGGCTCAGCCAGGTTGTTGGCAGGACGCAGTGGCTTGTGCTTATACGACTGAGATTCCTATTACCTCTGCAGAGAGAGAGGCTGTTCCAGAGGCTGTTCTCAGGCCCTTGCTCAGTGATCCCCTCCATCTCAAAGACAGCAAGAACCTTCCTCTTGTTGAAATCCTTCCATAATCTCCCTGACTTTTGTGCTCTGAGCCAGAGAAAACTGTTTTTAAAAGGCTCAGGATTAGGGTAGGCAGCCCAGATAATCTCCCTATCTTGAGGTCACTGATAGTGACCGTTGTATCCACAGAGCCCCTTTTGCTGTGTAAGTCACATAATCACGGGAGTAACACCAAGGGACAAAGGGCATGGGTTTAGAATTCAGCCAACCCCAGTTGCACAAAGTGTGGTTCCGTTTGACCTTGAAAAGACACCTGGAGATCCAGGGCCCAGAAAACTGTGCTCAGAGCAGGGGTAGAGCGGGGGTAGGCAGGACGGAGAGTGGCACAAGGAAGGGAAGTGTTCTCAGGTAGCCAAACAGCGACTTTTGGAGGCATAATCAGAGGACTGTGCTGAAGAATTAAGCTCCTTTATCAGTTTTGTCAAGCTTCTTTGCAGGGCCCCATAAGCATTAGAATAATGAAGGGCACATGGTCCCTGCCCTTTACCAATTCACAGTCTAATGAGATCATAAGGCATCTCCTAGACTGGAAATGTTGTCCTGATAAAAATGTATACCCTGAGACATCCACATATCTTCAGGAATATAATTGTATATATTTTAGGGACTGGCCTGAGTACCTAGCACCTTTAGTTTTATATGTGATTTGTTGTTGTTGTTGTTGTTGTTGTTGTTGTTGTTGTTGTTTGGTTTGTTTGTTTTTGTTGTAATCTTGGTTTGGCTTGCAGCTTTTTGTGTTCCTCTCTATATTCAACAAATACTTCCTGGGACTGATTACATTCACAGCACTCCCCTATTCTTGTATCTAGGGCTCCTCAGTCTTTATAGTGCCTAAGAATCACCTGGGCAGCATTTAAAAATGCAGCTTCTTGAGCCCTCCTTCCACACCCCTTGAGGATCTCTGAAGCTATCTTTCGATCAAACAATTTGGCAGTTCTAATGATACAGGGACCATATTTTGAGCAAGGTTGCTATAGGGGCAGGAAGAGTATAACCCAGAGTTTCTTAGGTTTCTTCAAAGTTTCTTCAAAGAGCATATAAATGAATCAGGGAAATAAAATGTAGATCTATTTCACAAAAACTGATAATACACAACAGTGGATGCTGAAGAGCCACTGAGAACTAGAGAAAATAAAGAATAGGTGAGACATTACATAACGAGAGGAATATTCCTAAATAAAGTTCTCAGAAGATTTCAGAAGAGATTGGGTTTTAACTAGGCCTTAAAAGAGGGGCTAGGTCATTTCTGGTGGGGAGAATATTTGAGTCAGGCACGATGGCCTTATGCAGTGGCAGATAGCTCAACGCCACCTAGGGGGACTGACTGGCTCGATATCTCTTCACTGCTTCATCGAGGATCTGTCTTGAACCACAACCTCATTCTTCTTCCTTATTGGGTTGCTTTTAAGAATATTTCATAAGAGATTGCACATGTACATAGAAAAAGAACTTAATCACAGTTGAAATATATGCACGGAGTTACGTATAATTCCAGCCTGATTTAAGTGTCGATCATGCTGAAAACCTATATAGACTCTATATAGACTCCAGATGGCATCCGGTTATTAAGATGCCAGCCCCTTTCATTAACAATGAACATTTTTGCTCTGTATCTTTTCCTTCAGAGGTGGCGGGCATACAGACATCTCAGACAATGCTGCCAATCAGTGAAAGAGAGGAAGTGGTCACGAAATTCAATGTGAGAACACTCTATCAACCTTTTGCAATGGGGAGCCTTTGTTTATTCATATAACCCATATTGGGAGCTCTTTCTATTTAAAGGGATTACTATCTGAGTGATTTATTGGAGACTGTTTGATACTTGCATTTTATAATTCTTTTTCCTCACTCAAGCGGTTTTGAATAGATATCCCCTGCTTTCCAAAATTCCTGTTTTGCCGCTTCACTTTTACCAATGACGTACTTTAGTACCCGTTTTCAGGAGCCAGAAGAAGTCCGAAGAGGGTTTTCACTTTTACGAAGAAAGGTGAAAATCGAGAATAGCATTTGGCATTTGCTTTGCAGCGAGGTCTCCTACAGGCAGAACGCACCCTGGGCAGGGAGGGTGGGCCTGCCAAGCTCCTTCCCCAGGAACCACACTCAGCACCTGAGCATCAGGTTGCTGCCTAGCTTTGAGCTGCGTCTGTGAGCATCTGTGCTTTATTGCGATTTATTCTGTGCATCATTAGCAAGATGTGTTCTAAGGTATCAGAAAAGCCTGAGACGTTATATTTTGAGCTTGGAACACTCAAAAAATTTTCCAGGTAAATGAGTGGTAATTACTTCTTTGATTTATGCTACTTCAGCTTGTGAAAGGTTTCACGGAATCGCTCTGCTTTTCAGTAGCAGGGGAAACCTGCATCAGAATGTGATGGCAGAAAATATATTCTACTTAGTGAAATCAGAAGAAGATAAACAGAACTCTCTCTTTTGCTGATACTCATAGTAAATACAAAATGAGAAACAGTAGAGGTTCGTATGATACTGTATGATCCTATTATTTTAGAGTACAAATCACTGTTGTGGGGTTTTCTTAAGTGATAAATAAATGCCTGGGTGGCTTCAGGTAGAGGCTGTATCTAAAGGCTAATTTGCATAATTAAATAACACAGAATTTTGTGTATTCCTGCAAGAGTAGAAAAAGTGTTAGTGGAAATATGTTTACTTGTTTCTTCTAGGTACAGTCATAATTTATAAACTTATCACCATCATCAATTATTATTAAACTCATATGCGCCCTGGACAATCTTGAGCCCTCTAAGCTTCATCTAATGCTACATCTAATTGTGGGTGCTGGGCGTGTGCACCAGCATGTGTTTGAACAGAATGTTCCTTTGACTTTGTTTCTGGAGAATGTGATAACCACTACACTAGGGAAACCGACTTTGACTTTGTTTCTGTAATTCGACCATATCAAATATTTGGGGTTACTTTAATCATTTCTACCAAGTTGATCTTGACTGTTTTTTTACCATTCCCTGTCTATCTATCTATCTATGTGTATGGTTTTCGTTGTTGTTGTTGTTGTTGTTGTTTTTAACATGTACATCAAGTTTGAAGTTTCCTTCAACTACTTTCCCAGCCTGGTTTCAGACCCGTTGCTCCATGAGGAGCTTGTCTACTCTCCTCTCCTCTCCACTGTGAATACTCTTCTCTTAACAATAGGGAGGCCTGCCCTGCAGGACACTGTGTTTCCCTCCTCAGCTCAGTGCCTGTTCTCTAATCTTTGCTTCACTTGTGCACTTCCCAGGACCTAGCAGACAGCCAAGCACTTGCATACCACTCTGTCAATGCTGTAAATACCCCGCACCTTGAAGGGGGGACGGTCTTGGAGCACTTTCCTGTTTCCAAATTGATTTGCTTAGGGATTCCAATATGCAGCGCATATGCCTATGACCCTGGGGTACTCTTTACTGCTTACAAGGATGTGGCACTTTTTCCAATCACTTAAACAGTCAAGTGGCTCTGAATTCATATCTTCCAGGCAGCACTCGGCCAAAAATTCTGGATATGTAATCTCTGGTGCAGGATTAGTTCAGTTGGCAGATATCCTTCCAGTTTAAAAGAGAAAAGAGAAAAAGAAACCGTGGATGAAATGTGAATATACTGGGTTTGGTTTTTTTTTTTTTTTTTTTGTCTGCTTTAATAATTAGTGTTTTTCAGATATTCAGCGTCTGCTTTTGATATTGAGTTTTCAGACTCAAATCTCTGAGACTCAAATCTTGTATGGTCAAGATTGCATATTCATCGCTTCACACAATATATAGTTTTTGAGATAACGATAGAATTCCAAATGCTGATACACCCAGAAGAGAGTTTGCTTTCTCACCTCACACATCTGTTTTGCTTTATGCAGGAGAAATTTCACATGCCAGAATGGCTTTCAGTGGATAGAGGCAATCTGCTTTATGTTGAGCCTCTGCAGTTCACAGATGCAAATGTTTAGAAAGCAGTGAGGTTAACATGGTTATTTCTTCATCTGAAATGTCCTCAGTCACTGCTTTTGTCCTTTAAAAAAACAAAAACAAAAAAACCTCTGTTATAAATCTATTGTGTGTAATCCTTATAGCCTTGCCTCATTATTCTCTTATCAGAACTAAATTAACTCTTCAGTGGCCTCCTAGGATGAATTTCAGGGTCCTCCCAGTTTATACTGCTAGTTTGATTGTGTCCTCTTGATAGAATTGATGTTCTCGGGGAGGGAATGAGGGAAGCATTTTCACTACCCAGAACAGAATCCCACTAACCAAAAGAACAGCCCCCACCCCAAAAAAAGTTCCAGGCTATCGATGTGTGTCCTCAATTATTTAATCAGCAAATATTACTGAGCATTGTTGTTTCACTCTGCTAGGAAATGTGGACAAGGCAAGGATAATATACAGATGCTCACCTCAAAAAAAGTACAGTCTGGTTGGACAGATGCCATCTAAAATAATGTAGGTGGCAATGTGTAATACGTGTCAGATGGCACTTCCTTACTGTGCTCCTGCTGCTCCCACAAGGAGGTTTATCACCCTACAATTCCAGACATGTTTTTCGAGGTTGTTTTTTTCAACGATTATTTATTTTTGAGAGAGAGAGAAAGAGAGCACAAGCAGGGGAGGGACAGAGAAAGACAGAGGGAGACACAGAATCCGAAGCAGGCTCCAGGCTCTGAGCTGTCAGCACAGAGCCCAACGCGGGGCTCAAACCACAAACCATGAGATCATGACCTGAGCCGAAGTCGGACGCTTAACCGACAGAGCCACCCCAGCACCCCTCAAGTTTGTAATTGAACCCAACACTTGAGGACCTGAATCTTATGCAGAGATTTACCTCACTCTTCTTGTATTGCTAAGTTGTTATGCTGTGTGAAGCTGTCTGTGTGGGAAGAAGTTTATGCAAACAACACTATGTCAAAGGTTCAAGGCGTTTGAGAGCTTGGGAGAAGTCTAACCACAGTCATTTTCTGATACAACTGAACAGAGGAGTCGGCCACTGAAAGTTCCCGAAACTCCCGAAGCACAGGAAGGCCAAGCGCAGGTCCTGATTGAAGAGGTTTAACTAATATAGTCCCCGGTAGCACTCACTGCAGCAGGAAGGCCTTGTGTTTTTCTGAAAACGTGTCCTAAATAAACCCGCAAAGCTGTGTGCTAATTACAGTTTCGTGATTGAAGGTGCAGTTCTGTTGGTGTCTAGAATTAGAACAGCGTAGAGTGTCACTCAGAAAATGAGCTCACGTGGCAAAAACAGACAAAACCCTGCTGTCAGCAGAAATCTGGTCTGCTTTTCTGCTCTGGAATGTGGGCTTCCAGACTCTCTAGACTGTCTCTTTCCAAAGCAAATGAGAAACAAATAACTCACAGGCACCGGCTTCATTTTTCTGTTCAAAGCACGGAGTTTTCACTATGCTGCTTCAACCTGTGTTTGCACGACCGAGTTCTCCAGGAAGTACTTACACCAGTGGTACTAGAAGTTCATGAGATCAGAATGCCGGTTTGGGGTTTAAATGTAATCGCTTCCATTCCTATTTCCCCTCCTGTCCTGACTCCCTGCATGGTAAGCTCTGTCTGTGCTTGTCCCCAAAGGAGAAATGACAGTCCTACTCTGAGCACTTGAAGACAAGACAAATAAGCGTTCTGCCTTGGCGGGAGATCTCAGGGGGTCAGTGAGGCATGAGGGTGACAGGACGCTCGAGACGTGAATGGAGATTATAAGAGCTAAGTTTGCTAAGGATAAGCTAGGGAGCAGTGCCTTTTCTTCTGGGACAGCAGATGGGCCACTCTCTGCCAAATCAAAGGTCTGGTGGGGTGCTCACCATGCTGGGCCACCGGATCAAGGTTTGATGAGAAGGGTCCAAAGAAAGGCCCTTCTAATGCAGTCTATACCTTCTGCCAACATTCAGCTGCCTCTGATTCTTCTCTGAGACTGGGGCTCCTGGGGACAGCCGAAATCAGTGGGCTAGGCAGGCAGGCAGCTTTGAGAAATGTGTCAATGGGATGGAGGTTAGGGCCAGGCCTGTAGGCCTGCTGTGGGGAGAGCAAGGCAGGCCCCAAGTCTAATGGCAGGTTGCTAGGGCACAATTATCAGAGCAGGAACGCAGGGGTAAAGGCACATAGTCAGTGAGTGGCCAGATGGCCTGTACCAAACAGCTGCAGGGTCACTCCTGCCTGGTATCAAGCCTGCTCCTGGGGCTCTGGCTGGCCTTAGCCTGACTGCAGCATGGATCTCTCAGCTCCAGCCAAAAGGCAAGATGCGCTTCTGATTGTGGGAGCTGAGCCAGACCTGACAGCCCCTACCCTTCTCCCTGAACATGCCCCAGAATTATCTGTCTCCCTGTTGTTCCTTACTCCTTCCAGCTCCTCCATGGGACTGGCCCTCAGTCTAGACATACGAGAGAGTCACCCGTGATATATGTGAAAAATCTGGTACCAGATGCTTCCCCCTCTGGCTGGAGGTGGGCCTGAAATCCTCCCCCAGTGGACTCATTTGCCTGCTTAGCGTCCTTCATTGAGCCTCCAGTGCCCGCTCCAGAACAGAGCCAGGCTCAAGTCCGCAGTGTGGGGGCCTTGCCCAGGGCTGCACAGCCACATTGTCCCACCCCGTTTCCTGCCCCTGCCCTGTACTGGCTTTCATGCTCAGCCATGCTGTGTTCTTCCCGTCCCCCTGTGTGCCACAGGCTTTCCTGCCTCCGTGCTTTTCCTCATGCGGCTCCCCTTGCCTTGAGCGCCCATTCTTGCCTTCCTCTGCCTGGGGAAATCTGGCTTATCCTTTGAGATCCAGTTCAAACATAACCTTCCCCGGTAATGCCATTCCAGCCAGTGCCTGCACCATCTTTCCTGGCAGAATTAAATACTAATTGCTTCTCCATCGGTGCCCACTCAGCATTTTATTTGCCCCTCTTGCCCATTATGACAGGCTTATGCATGCACATTTTTGTTAGATTCCACACCTCTCAAAGACAGGCACCTGGCCATCTGTCCATTCAGCTTTGTATCCCTCCCAGCCTAGTGCCTGCAACATAGTTTGTAATTTACACATGTCTGTGTTGCAAATCCGTTGCCTAAGATGGAAGCCTTTAGCGCTCATCAACATTTTAACTCTGACTAGTTGTGAAGGTCAAAAGCAGGGCACATGGAATTGCTAACATTTATTGGTGACTTTCTGTGTGCCCCACCTTATTCACCATCCAATGGAAATGTCAGCCGGGACACCGTTGGCCCAAGCAGAGAGGGCCACAGGGACTATCCTGGTTGCCTCCAGTGACATTGCAAACAGAGCGGAGGCGTCAGCTGATGCTGAGTGCTGAGCGGTCCTGGAGGCTGAAGTGAGATTTGTCCCTTGTGGCCTTCAAAACTATTTGGCTTTCTGAAGTTGCCTGTGGCTCCGGATATCGGGGAAATACTTTAATAGGAGTGCTTCTCTGTGCTGGGAGGTATAAACGCAACATGAAATGAATCTTACTCCACCCAGTACAGGATGTGCTCTGTGAGCATGCTGGGCTGCCCCGAGCCAGCTACAAGCACTAGGAGGGTGTCCTTCCAGCCACCCCGGAGCCAAATGCAGGCCTCATTACAAAAGTGTCTTAAAAACCATGCGACAGCAGACATTGGAACACTGACTGGATATCTTTGTCTCTTCAGGCTGCCGTAACAAAATACCACAGTCTAGGTAGCTCATAAACAACAGAGATTTATTTCTCACAGTTCTGGTGGCCAGGAAGTCCAAGTTCAAGGTACCAGCATGGTTACAGCCTACACTTCCTGATGCATAGCCATTATCTTATTGCTGTGCCCTCACATGGTGGAAGGGGAAGGAATCTCTCTGGAACCTCTTTTATAAAGCACTAACCCATCCATGAGGACTCCACTCTCATGACTTAAGTGTGCCACCCCTTTCTTTAGGGGTTAGGATTTAGACATATGAATTTGGAGGGGATATAAACATTCAGACCATAGCCCTGGATATGTGAAGCCATTAGGGAATTATTGTTAATATTCTAGGGAACATTGCTCATCTTTGCTCATTAAATCATTATTAATGTGATACTAGTATTGTGATTATGTTTTTTTTAAAGAATCCTTATCTTTTAGAGATATATATACTAAAATATTTACAGGTGAAATGTTATGATGGCTGGGATTTGCTTTGAAACAATGTGAGGAGGAGGGAAAGGCAGGGAAAGATAGAAGATTGGCCATAAGTGGATAATGGTTGGAATTGGTGTTGGGTACCTTGGTATTATGCTATTATATTATGCTATTCAGTCTACTTTTTGGTGTGTGTTTGGAATGTTTTATAATTAAGGTGTTTTTTTTTAAGTTTTAATTTTAATTCCAGTTAGTTAACATATAGTGTAATACTAGTTTCAGGAGTGCAATACAGTGACTCAACGCATTCGTACAACACCTGGTGCTCATCACGACAAGTTCCCTCCATAATCCCCGTCACATCTTTAGCCCATCCTCCCTCCCACCTCCCCTCTGGTAACCCTCATTGTGTTTTCTATAATTAAGGGGCTGTTTCTTGGTTGTTCTCTCTCTCTTTTTTCCCCTTTGCTCGTTTGTTTTGTTTCTTAAAGTCCACATATGAGTGAAATCATAGGGTATTTGTCTTTCTCTGACTTATTTCACTTAGCATTATATTCTCCAGCTCCACTTATGTCATTGTAAATGGCAAGATTTCATTCTTTTTTAGGGCTGAATAATAATTAAGGTTTGTTGTTGTTGTTTTTTTTTTAAGTATGTGGGAAAGAAAGTTATTTTGTTCTCATCCCTTCAGTTCTTCGATTCACTTTATTATGTCTCTTTGCCTCACTCGAGGTCACCTTGACCTTCGGGAAGAGGGTCCAAATTATTGGCATCCTCACCCCTTTAGCACTTTCACGTTCCTCAAATATATGTAAAGGACTCCTCCTCCTTCTAGAACCAGAAGGGTGGGGGTCAGCTGAAAGTCCTAGAATGGTCTACACTTCACAAACTCTGGGCTTAGGCTTCTTCTGGTTTGAAACACTTGCTTATCCCCAATGAGAAGTCACTGCCTCCTTGATGATAAGTTATAGAAGAGAAACGTACCATTTTCACTGAGTCTGGACCCCAGGGAGCTGGCATGGGTTAGTTTTATGGAAGGACACTTTCATGGGGCTGACTCTACTTGGAAGCCAACTGATGAAGATGTGTTATCTGAAAGAATCTAGGCACCACCAGCTGCTTAGGAACACAGTGTGGACAGCATGCTCAGCACTGAATTATTTAATCTCTCCAATATTTCTATTTTATCTCCCCCCACAGATTAGATGCTCTGAAGTCCATTAGCTTAATGCTTTCCAGAGTAGATTTTCTCTGGCCTCATTTCCACCACCCTCTTGTTCCCCACCGCACCCCCACCCCCCACCACACCCCACCAGGAATGCTCTGTGCTCACTTTATTGTCCTCAACCACTGCCCGTCTTCATGGCCCTGCTTTCTGCCTGTGGACAGTTACAAGAGACTCGAGGAAGAATAGCTGATTGGTAGTGACAGGGAGCGGGGGAGCAAGCATGGCAAGAGTGGGCCAGCTGGTGAAGTCTTACATGGAACGATTTAAGCCTTAAGAGTTGTCAGGGATGCCTACCCCTTTGAGTTAACATCTTGTCTAGCTTCCGATCCATGGCCCATTTTCTAGTGGTCTGACTTGGAGGAAGCTACCGAAGCCATACTTATCACATTCCAGATGCCACAAGAGCTCTGGGCGTTAGTGAATACGGCACATGATTAAGTCAGGATCCAGGAGAAGCTGACAGTCAAGAATAATGAGGCAAATCTAAGAGGCTGGAATGCAATGGCATAAAGGTAGAGGGCTATGCTGGCAGCCATCTGCAGAGAACAGCATGAGGAGGAGTGGCTGCCTGGCAGCTTTCTGTGATGTGGCCACAAGCACCTACAGACAAATTTTGAAAAATCCAGTTACATGCATAGAAGATGTTGGAGGCGTCAATAGTATAATGAATGCAGAGGAGGGGGGCCAACCCGGAAACCACGCTTTGTTTCCTGTAAGCTTCTGAAGGGGGGACGGGCATCTCAACAGATGTTAGCTGTTAGTAAGATATTATTATTTCCCTGGTGGTGCCTGATTCAGTTTGTTGTATGCAGAAGTTGATCTGTAAACGTCTCGCCTATTAACAGCCTCCTGACATCCTTTGGATGCAGAATTGCTGTGTATGTCGGGGGCACTGTGACTCTGTTACTGCTTTCTGCTCCCTCCGAGCACCGGTTAGCTTTTTTGTTGTCGTCTCTTCTAAGTCCCTAAGTTACACAGTAGGGTCGTAGCGAGGAGGATAACTTCAGAGTAGATTTTACGATAAAAATAATAATGGTAACCGTAATGGCTACCATATTTTCCCTCTATTTTGTGCCAGGCTCTGGCGTGGCACTTTGCATTGGGCCGTTTAGTCCTCGCAGAAACCCCAAGAAGGTTGGTGGCAGCATTATTCCTATTTTACAGAGAAGTAAAGTGAGCTTTAGAAAAGTCATTTGCCCAAGGCTACACAGCTTGGAAGTGGCGAGCTGGGATTCCAGAGTCCAGGCTCTTCACACCTATCCAGAGCTGCCCTTTGCCCAGCAGCAAAGAGGTGTTCTCTTGAAGGGCTCCTTGTGGGCGCTGCCTAGAGGTCCCAGAGGCTTCATGTGTAGGGGTGAACGCGGACCCGAGCCCCCAGAGCCTGGCGGTACCGCCGGTGATAGCCAAAACTTTATAATGTGCTTCAAATGGACTTTCCAGCTCACCTGGCCGCTTTCCTAATGAGAAGACACAGGCATGTTGACCCTATATATTTACCTGCACACACTGTCATTCTCTCTCTTTCCTACTTGGTTTGTCTGCGTATCGTTTTCCAGTGGTCTCTGGTCGGCAGGTGCAGGAATGTTGCAGAGAAAAATCAAGTCACTCAACCAATATGTGTGGGGCTCTAAGTACTAAGTAATTTAAAAGGAACTTGAAGATACAGTCTCCACCCTCAAGGGGCCTTGATTTTATGGGAGATTTGACCTAGAGCTCTGAGGACACGTGGGACACTTGGCGGGTCTTCCCAGCTCAGAGAGAGACTGGGGATGGAGCCGGGAGTTGGGGAGGTGCGGACAGGCAGCTCTAGTCAGCCCCACCGAATCTGCCATCTGAGGGACCTGTCCTCACCCAGCCATCAGCATGGGTGCAAGCAGAAACCACCCATCTTTGCCTCTTCTCTAGGATCCACTCTTTAAAAGCATTTGGGTAATTACAGCTTCCATTTCTGCTTTGGTTGTTGGTTTTAGTGTATTAATTACCTGCCATGTCAAGAGATTTCCCTGACCCTCCATGCTCTCACCCTTTCCTCTCAGCAGTTAGGGTGGCTCCGTGGTTTCCATCTCTTGTGAGCCACGTGAGAGTTAGGCACTTGCCAACCTCCCTGTCCTCGAATGTACCCTCTGCTTTCTTCCTCACAAGAAACTGTGTGACTGCAATGACCAAGTCCTCTACCCTCAACGGTAGGTGGGCATGGAGGGGCTGGCAAGGGAAGAAAGGAGGAATGAACTAGCTTTGATTTAAAAAATTCTCCCAGAGTTGGAGTGAAACACTCTTTTGCTTTTCATTCCACATTTTGGTCACATCTACTTGAGCATTTACTAATCCTGAGAGATAATCTCTCCCCTGGTATTTCTGTTTCTTTTTGCAAGATTCTAACTCTTCTTATATCTTGGGTGAGCTTCGTGAGACTAAAGGGTGTTTCTCGGGGCACCTTGGTAGCTTAGTCGGTTCAGCGTCTGACTTCAGCTCAGGTCATGATCTCACAGTTTGTGGGTTCGAGCCCCATGTCAGGCTCTGTGCTAACAGTCTGGAGCCTGCTTGGGATTGTGTCTCTCTTCCTCTCTCTCTCTCTGCCTCTCCCCCACTTGAATTCTCTCTCTCTCTCTCTCTCTCTCTCTCTCTCTGTCACTCTCTCTCAAAATAAACAAACTTAAAAAAAAAAGGGCATTTCTTTTTTATTCACCAAACGTTAATGGCTAACGAGTCTTAGAGTCTTTCAGGCACTCTTCTTATACTCTTGACTCACCAGGAGTGCCAGGCACCCTTTCTGGTTCTGCCCATTGCCCTCAGGTGGGAGAGTCAGGGCACTGAATCAATGAAGAGGCCCGTACTAGACCCAGTGCTCCTTTCCTGCACGGAGTGGCCCCGCAGCAGTTTCCGGTACTTAGTAGGTACTCAGTGAGCAGTCATTGAATGGAATGAAATCAGTTCCTGGTATGGCACCAGGTACAGAGCAGACACATATTTGTTGAAATAATGAATAAATTCCTCTATTCCATGGCGGAAGAATTCCAGTCTCCATAGAACTCACATCATTTGAACCTCTGGAAGGGATTTGGGCTGGATGAAGTAGGAAAGCGGCCATCAGCAGGGGAGCAGATGTCTGACCCAGGCCCTCCAGCCAAGGAGACCGGCACTGTGTCTGTGGGAACTTGGATGCTCTGACCTCTGGGAAGCTTGCAAGAGTGGAGGGGGTCGGGGGGAATGCGAATCCAGCGGCTTTCTGGGCTCCTTCTGGCACTCTTACAGCAGCACATACTTTGCTATGCCAGCCCCCAGCTCCAACAGCTTTAACAGCCTAGTAATTATCTCCTGATCAAGGGAGGCAAGGATGTGTGTGGAAATCACTTTTTAGTAGCAAATATGTCTTTTGGAAAAAGCCCCAGTAAGCTGTTGGCTTTCTCTCAAGTGTTCAAAGGATACCAGAGGACTGACAGGCTAATTTAATCATATTAATACAAGAAGTGTCCCCAGTGCAGAGGGAAATATATTGTGGTAAATTGTCAGTTTTGGAACTGAGCCTCCAGCTCCGATGTGTGAGTACAAATGCTCTCTGTGAGAGTAGAGGAGTCACGTCACACAGGGGAAGGGAAAATGCTTCTTTCCAGGTCCCCGGACTCCTGCTCCTTAACAGAGGAAGGCTCTTGGTGTCATCCAGATAAGTGTTTTAGAAGAACAAACACAGCTAAATAGGACCTGGATGTCCCATCCTCCTGCTTGCAAACAGCTCCCCCCACCCCTCCTCTTTGACCACTCAGGAGAAAACACCCTGGAGTTAACATCTAAGGACACACAGGTTCATTTAAATCCATCATGAGACGCCTCTTGGATCCAGCAGTAGAACCACAGGTTTATCCTAAATTAACTATAGCTTAGAATGATATTCCCTCACAGCTGTCAATGCAGTCAGAAGAGTCCAGACTTCTTTAGCATGGCCTGATAGGACACTGGATACCTCGGACACCAACTAGCTGGGTCAGGGAACTTGAGTTCTGTTTCCTCATCTACATGAACGGGAGCTTGGGTGACATGCTGTCCGAGGCCTCCCCACAAGCTCCAATATTCTTCATCCTACCACAACTGTCTCCTTAGTTATTCTTGTGTCATTTCCCCAAACCATGTTCTTCTGCAGTGACCCTGTCTGGTGAGATGTCGATGCTGTACCCAACTCCCACAGTTGAGTCTAGGCCTCTGTCTGCCCCTGTTCAGACCACGCTCAGGTCTAATCAGAACCTTGGAGCTCCAGGCATTCACTCAGGCAGCCCCATTTATCAGAGACCTGCACAGTGCAAGGTGCTGGGCATGCCATACAGCGGCGAACCAAACAGCTGTGATCCCTGCCTTTTGGGCATCTTATACTTCTCTAGAGAGACATAGTAAAGAAAGAAAGAAAATGGTAATATGGGTTATGAAGGATTAACAGGGGTTGACCTAATTTCTTTTGGGAGAGGATAAAAGGCTGCTCTAAGGAAGTAGTATTTGATCTGAAACTCGAAGAAGAAGTTAGCCAGGCCAACAAGCCGTAGAAAGCGCCCCCCGTAGAGGGAGGAGCAAATGCAAAGACGTCTTTGCAGGGAAGGACCATACAGACCAACGGAGCTCAGTGTGTCCAAAGAACGGCATGTCCGGAACATAGGGAGGGAGGGTGGAGGAGGGATGGATTTGTTAAGATGATGCCAACTGCTGGAGCAAACCGAAACCGTGTGCCGAACCAAATCACATGGGCGTTTCTCATTCACGTAGAGCCACAGACAGCTCTTGTCCAAGCAGTGTTTGGGGGAACCACAGCTTCTTCCACCTCACGGCCCTGCCATTTTTAGTGAGCTGCCAAGTCCGGCATGCTTGTTTGCATGGCAGGCTGTGCCCAGGAGACCTCTCAGGGCGCAGGCCCGTCTGGGAGTCCGCTGTCACGTTGTTCAGGTTCCTTTGGCACAAGGTGCCTGCAAGGTGGGACTGTGATGCGCAGGAGGGGATGCAGCAGGTGAGGCAGGCCCTGGAGGCCGAGCTCCAGAAGTTAGGGTTCATTCCAGCCGCGCTGTGAAGAGCAAGGTGAGAACACACCCATGGCAAATCCAGTGCCACTTCTCAACCTACATGTTGGGTCGCGCATGTCACACGGCGTGTCTGAACCGAATTCACCACCACCCCCCTCCAGAAGCATCGCCCTCAGTTTCTTGTTTTGGCGGCGCCATTCCAGACCTAACATTCCTGCTCTGTTGGCCGCCCAGGCTTGCCGTCTACCTCCCAGGCCTGGGCAGTTTCCGTGCCTGCCCAGGGAAGCTCTCTGATTGGTTTCCTGCTGTCCCGATACAGCGTGCTGATTTCCAGTGTGGCCTGTCCTCTCCCAGCGACAGTTATTCCTAGCTGGGATGTTTTCCCAGTATCGAATCATCTGAGAAACGTAATAATCACATCACAGTGAGCATGGCGATGAAGCTTTCGAAAATGTGCCTTTTTGTTTCTGCTCAAAAAGATATGACTGGTTGCCAATTATCTGCTGAAGAAAGTTTGAACTTCTGTACTTTGGGGAAACCGGCTCAACCCAGCCTTCCCGAACTATTCTTAATGTGTCCCCCTCCAGTCAGCCAGGATCTGTGACTGTGCTCCAGACACGGCACGGATTTGGGGGCCTCCTGCCCCAAGTTCTTCCCCTCTGCCTGGGACCACCTCTTCCTCTCTGTCCACCTCCCCAAATCCTACCAGTCCTTCAGTGCCAGTCCTCGTTCCCAAGTCTACCCTTTCCCAGGAAGCTTTCCCTTTCTCCACCAGCCATAAAAAAGCTTTCTGTCTCTGGCATTCTGTAACGC
Source organism: Panthera pardus (assembly GCF_024362965.1). Classification (NCBI taxonomy): domain Eukaryota; kingdom Metazoa; phylum Chordata; class Mammalia; order Carnivora; family Felidae; genus Panthera; species Panthera pardus. The sequence goes on from NW_026526765.1 coordinate 96,182,033, forward strand.
TCTGCAAAGCCCTTTGCACAATGGCTTGCAAATACTAGGTGCTCAGTTAATGCTTAAATTATGTAAATTATATACCAGTCCTTTGGCATTTGTCATTGATTGCCTTTTACTGACATCTATCCTTCCAATTAATTTATAAACTTCTTAAGATATTCAATATCTAAGATTGTGCCCGGCACATCCTCAGAAAAAACCCTAATTAATGAATGCTTTTCTATCATTTCTGTGACACCTTGCACAGCTCCTTCAACACAGCAGATGTTCAAAACATTCTTGTTGTTTTAATACGTGATACCTTCGTAAATGCAAAGCTTTAGTCAGTTCAGGAGGAATAGTTTGGCTGAGAATTCGAGCCCCGAAGACAGACCTTTGGGCAAAGTGCTGGGTGGGGAGTAGAGATTGCCAGTGACTGTCTAGCCCTCTGTGACCAGCTTCCTGTTTTGCTTCTTCTGCCCAGCTCTGGGTTTGTCATGGAGTGTTTAGTTACAAATACTCCCGCTTTCCAATTTACAGTGCTCCTTCCCCCTCCCGTCCCCTCCCGTCCCCTCCCCACACACAAAAAGAGGTTGCAAGAGGGAGGGGTGATACCCTTGGTATCTTTTAAAAAATTTCCATGTTATCAAGATTCTTCATGTGACAAACCATACTAGAGCCAGGAGAGAGCATCAGAGCAAAAAACCATGTTTTCAGAATTTACTGTAGCTCTGTGGGGTTTTGTTTGCCTAGAGTACAATCCTGCAGTAAAATGAGCCCCCCGCCATGATAGTGGGCCCCTCCATCCCATTTCCAAATCTACCTGCTTCTCAACATCTTTGAGTCAGATGGAAAATTCAGTTCTGTCTTCTTTTTCTCTGTATCTTAATTGGTTTTCCAGATGCAAGTCCCAGAAGTGGGATTTAGCTCTGCACATCATCCCTTAATGTGAGCGGGCTCACAGTGAATGGGGGAAAGGGAAAGCGTAGCCATATTGAGTGTCAAGTCCCTCCTACCTGCTTTGGGCCTCACATAAAGAGCAAATGGCTGGTCAGGAGAGAGTGTCTCTCCAGATTGGAATGGCCAGCTCAGGGTCAGATTCTGCCCCTTCTGTGAGTCACTTCCCGAATGTGGGGGGGGGGGGGGGGGGGCCTGACAGCCAGCACTCTTCAGGAAGCACTCCGGGATCATGGATGTGACTGCTAACACCGGGTTTTTAGGCAGAACCCTGGGGCTTCGGGAATCTCTGGAAGTCTGTCTGTTGGACTCCCTAATCAAACTGCCAGATACAAATCAGCATCTACAAATGCATGAGCGTCGAAGGGGGTTGCTCTCTGGAAGCGGATCTTCTCAAGTGGGTCTAAAGAAGTTGGTAGTAGGTCCCTAACACTTCATTCTCTCTCAGTCAGTTGCAGAGCAAAGACACCATCATTGCCTACCTCCTCACGTGCGCTTCCAGTTTTCCTTGGAAACAGAGAGCGTGTTCTGGATCCTGGTTCATGTGAGACCCTGGTAGTCCCCAAATTTAAAACATCCTTAGTTTCGAGCAGGCTGCTTCCAAGAACGAGGGTAGCTAGAGAGCGTCGTCTCAGATTTTCGCTTTTTTACCTTTGGCAAGCAGCACCTAGTGGTCCTCATTTCAGTGATTACAGGGTTCGTGTAACGGGCCGGGGTTTGGGCTGTGGGATAGCAGTTCTGTCCTTGGAAGAGTGCCAGCCAGCTTTAGCTTTCCGCACTGCAGTTGTTGGCACTGCTCACAGCGTGAGGCCTGGGGTCAGGAAGGACGGCATCACCAACCTGCCCGGGGAGGCCGGGCCCACCTGACAGCCATCACGGGCTCATGCCACGGCCCCCTTTCCAGATTAAGTATCAATTTACCTTTTTTTCTCATCCTTATCCAAAAACGTGCTCAGAGCCTAGACACGTCCTTCACACGCACTGGAATCTGAACTGTACAACACAGGAAAAGTGAGGCCTTCAGCAAGGCGTTTTGGACCATGAGACTTTGTGGTTGGGATTTCACTAAATGCCATGTTGGGGGGCGGGGGAGTCTTCTTTCATCCCCAGCCTGGTTCATGCTCATCATCTTAATCACAGGCTAAAGATGAATATTTCTGGTTAGTTTCGCCTTTTTTATATATACACAGTGCCTATTTATAGCTATTTGCTGACGGACTCTACCAATTACTTTAAAAGCTTGTATTTAGAGAGAAACAAACTAAAAATGTGAATCCACTGGAAACCCATAGTTCTGCGTTGAGTTAGCTTGTTGTGGGGCAGGGTCAGAACAGAGACGGCGGTTGGCACATGATGATGTCAGAACTGGAAATGATCGTCTGTTATGACTTTAATTGGAGGATGATTAGAGAAAGGACACACTCTTCTATCTGTCTTATCTTTGTTATTACAAGCTTACTGGATCCCTTGTGCATGTTTATTTGGGGTATTGTAAGTTACAAGCCCAGTGAAATTGCTGTCTCCACAGTCATCACTGACATCCTATTTACGAAATCCACCGTTCTTCTTCCCTGCCTTCTCAGACTTTCCTTCTCTCTGGCAGTAACCATGTCCTCCGTGGAATATTTCCCCCAGCTTCAGAGGCATTCTTCCCGTCTAACTCCTCCTCCTCAGTCTTTTGGAGGCTCATTTCCTCCTGTATTGCCTTTCAAATGTTGGTTCTCTCCAGGGTTCCACACTCTACCCCTTTCTCTTCTCAGTGCAAATGTTTCTGCCATGGTAACTACAAAAGGTAGATGTGGAGACAGGGCACCCAGCTTGGGAGTCCCGGACTTGGCCGTGTGTAGGCTACATCAGAGAGGAGCTTCCTGTAGAAGCTTCTTATGGGGAGACATACAGGATTTCTCTGCCTGCCACCTCTATTCCTCACCCTGGGCACAGGCTGAAAAAAGGTCAAGTGGCTCATGGGGGCAGTGAAAAGGAGGTGGAGCCAGAGACAGTACATGTGCTGTTGTCCCTGGAGGAGAGAGGAGGGACAAGCTGAAGCGGTTGAACCTGTTTTGATGTTTTAGGCTAGAATTGGAAGATGGATGTCCAATTCCCTATCTACAAATGCAGGATTGGAACGTAGCTGAGGTACAATGTGTGTATGATGCCAGAAGGCCTGGCTCTGGCCACGTGGTGCCTGGCATCTAAGCCTGGGTTAGAGGCACTGGCAGTTGGACACAACAGAGAGTGATCTGGGTAGGAGATAAGATTTGGGGCCCTAGAATACCCAGAGGAATGTTGAGCACTGAATCTGGGGAATGAAAACATTTAAGAGACGAACAGAGAAAGAAGAAAAAGCAAAGGAGGCTAAAAAACAATCCCAAGCCGGGGCACCTGGGTGGCTCAGTTGGTTGAACATCTGACCTCAGCTCAGGTCATGATCTCACAGTTCGTGAGTTCAAGCCCCACGTCGGGCTCTGTGCTGACAGCTCAAAGCCTGGAGCCTGCTTCGCATTGTGTGTGTCTCTCTTCTCTCTGCCCTTCTCCCCCTCCCACTCTGTCTCTCTTTCTCTCAAAAATAAACATTAAGAAGAAAAAACAAACAAAAAAACCTCAAGTAGAAATAATAACCACCCCTGATGGAGCATTTTCTCTGTGCCAGGCACTGTGATTAAGTACTTTGCATGCATTTCCTCCTTTAGAGGCTGAAAAGGAGCAAGACATCACAGAGAGAAGAAAATTTCAAGAAGACAGACACTTCCCCTCCTTGGATCATTTTTGTCACACTTTCTTTATCTGCCACCTTCATCCTGTCCTTTAGAGCCCAGCTCAGTGAGCACCACTTTCCTGGATCCTCCCAGGCAGTTAGCTTCTCCTTTGGAATCATCTAGCACGTCACATGTCGCACATTTTATTCACTCAGCCAACAAATGATTGTTCCACTGGTTTAGAATTTATGGTGTTTTAATGCAATTATTATTATCTGCTGGGCCCTGGTTTACTCATTCTGAAGATTTAGACTCAAGCATGTAGAGTGATCAACAAAATGAGGATTTGTTTAATAAGCAGATGAATGAGCAATATAAAATAGTACATTTATTCAAGATTCAGTTTGAACCAAAGTATGAGAGGATCTCTGGACAGCCCATTTCAGATGTAAATTGCTAAACTTTCTAGGACAGTCATGAGTTGAGGATTCACTGAATGGTTGATTTCTGTTTTTTGGATTTTCAGTGCTCAATTGACACACCCCTGGTTAATGTCAGACATTAACCAAGTTTTGGAGTTCCCTGTGACACAGGCACTCACATTCTCTGAATACTTATTATGCACAATTCAATAATGATTAACATTTGAACTCTGTCTAGGCTGAGCAAGCCACATCAAAGCTCTTTTTTCATTAGGACTTTTAAAATATCAAATATGGACTGAATGAGTAGGTGTTGGAGAAACTGACTTTGTAAACTAAAAATCATAAACCCAGATCTGTTTGAAATATGTCATGTGGAGTGCCTATATAAAAATTATGAGCGTTTTGATTTTTCCCTTGTAGGTAATAAATAACATCTGTAATATTCCTCCTCACCTTTTTCTGATTAGCTTTATGTCTGGTATATTTTCCCCAACACTCCTGTTTCGTGTAATAAGGATTTCGCCAAGGAGAGACAGGATTCTAAAGCAGTGTGGGTGTAACAGAAAACCTGCAGCAATCAAGGTTAAGTCCAGAAATAAGGGGCAGGATGAGTTTGGTGGGGAATTTTTAATGCTAGTCAGGCCTCTCTGTTTTACCTTTCTCAGGGGTACACACTAGCAGAGCTCATGGGCCCTAAGGGACGGGAGTACCCCTGAAGTTGCAAAGGGCATGTGGCCCACAAACCAGCTCCACTGGACCCCAGTGCTGTTATGGCTCTCCAGACCCCCTCACTTTGCACCTGAGCCCATGTGGGTGCATCCAGCAGAGTGCCCTGGCCCACTGGTGTTCACCCTGGGGTCCATGGGGCCCCCAGGGTCCTCTGAGGATTGCTGGTGGTGAGCCCAGGTGGAGGTTGGACAACTCTTTTAGCTGTTATGTACGATGGGCAGCTGTGTGGCATTTGTCTGGAGGGAAGAGCTGTGTCAAGACCATTGCAAGCATAGTAGATGCTGCTGTTGCTGAAGATGCTGATTTCAGGTCATTAAAGGTGACAGAAAGCCAGGCAGTGATGTTGGGCCAGGCTAGGCTGCCAAGAAGCCAGTTGCTGAGCTTTGCTGAGCTCAGGGCACCATAGTTAAGTCCTAAGGTGACTGCGGGGGTCAGGTGATCCTAATGCACAACCAGAATTGGGAATCCCTGATCTGTTTCACCCCGTTTTCCCAATTTTAACCATACCTCTGAGTTAACATACATAATTTCGATGGTATTGCCTTGTTGTTGTTATTTTTCCACACAGTATTCTTTTTTCATTCATTTTAAAACCACTTTGTTCAGGTATGATTGACATGGAAAACGTTGTACATTTACAACTTAATATTTAAAAATATGTAAAAGCTTAATATTTACAACTTGATGACTTTTGAGATAAGTATACTTACATGAAACCATTGCCACATTCTATGCTGTAAACATATCCATCACCTCCAGAAGTTTCTTCCCACCCTCTTATTATTTTCTTTGTGTGTGTGTGTGTGTGTGTGTGTGATAAGAATGCTTAACATAAGATCTTCCCTCTTAGCAAGTGTTTAAGGACATAATATAGTATTATCTGTGGGTACTGTGCTGTATAGATCTCTAGGTAGGACTCATTCATCTTACATAACTGAGACTTTGTACCTTTTGACTTCCCCATTTCCCCCCATCCTCTCTTCCCCACAATTTTCTTTTTTTTTAAAGCTTATTTATCTATTTTGAGAGAGAGAATGTGACAGGGAGAGAGAGGATCCCAGGCAGGATCCCAGGCCATCAGCACAGAGCCCAATGCTGGGCTTGAGCTCACGAACTGCGAGATCATGGCCTGAGCCGAAGCCAAGAGTCAGATGCTTAACCACCTGAGCCACCCAGGCACCGCTGTTCCCCACAATTTTCTAATAATATGTTGTTCCATTGGCACCTGGTTCAGATTTCACAGTTGTTATAGGTCTGGGCAGCTGACCACGCCTTGATTTTGATGGCTGTCAATCAAAGGCCATAGGTTCAGCCTAAATTGAAGTGATTTCTTTCAGTTGGTCAATTAGTTTATCCATGTACCCTGCCCTATGGCAACTGCTGTGGAAATTCAAGAGACCTGTGACTGGGATTTTTATACTTACAATGCAAAGAACACTCACCACCCAAAGGATCTCATTCCGTCCTCACAATTATCCCATGAGGTAGGCATTATTTTTCTCCTCATTTTACATACAAGGAAATGGAAATTCAGAGTGGCTCAGTGACTTAATAGGTTATTCATTCTACAGGCTATGAAAATGTACAGTGGTTTCTCAGAATATTATGAGTGGTTTCTCAAAATAGCGAGTAAGGTATAGGGAATGCCACTGGTAAATCCCTAACCGTTCTGTAAATCCCAGCTTGCGAGCTGCCAGAGCCATATGGCTAGTGGGGGCTTTTTCCATCCCTGAAAATTAAGCAGAAAGGGTCAATCAAGCATCAGCTCAGAGCGTGGGGTTCTAGCCCATGTTTTATTGGGAACTGTTTTTAGAGAAATACTTCTATTTTGAGGTCTAGAATGACTGTTGAAAAAACAAGAATCAAGACAACCATGAACACATTCGCATCTGGGTACGTCAGTCCTTACCACACAGCGAGATGAGAGGCAGCCAGGGCCTGGGCCTGCAGTTTCCCGGATGTGTCAAACCATGAGCAGACTACAGATTTCATCCGCATGTTCGCTGAGAGCGCCCAGGCAGCTATAGCCCAAATGCACCATGGAGGGCACACCGTCTGTGGGCAGTGGGGCTAGCTGGCAGACTAGCTGGTACAGCAAGGCCTTAGTGACTTGAACTTCACTTTGATTTGGCGATCCTTTGAACTTTTCTGGGACTGAGCCATGAAGAAATTGGTCAGCCGGTCAAATGTTGAGTGTAAATAAAACTTTAGTGTTTTATTTAAGAGGCACATTTGACTCACATAATAAGCTGACAAATTTGCCCGTTCCTTAAAAAAACATACCTGACAGGACTCCATATTAAAAAATACCTTGATCACCAAATATCTGGAAGAGCTGGGAGGTTTTCCCACTTAGGCCAAGTGAGTAAGTTTTGCTCTAAGTAAAACTACATATGCCTTAAAAGCATGAAGATGACATCCCAGCAGAAGCAGGAAGAATAAAATGGGTGGCCAGAGGTAGAATAAACTTTTAAGCTGGTCTTTGCAAATTGTAAACGTGATCAAAAACAGAAAGAGCTCAGTAGAAATGAAAAGGTACCAAACCCTGAAGTAGCAAATGAAAGCTTCGCCATTAACGCTTTTCCCACCATCCCTGTTCAAACTCTGGAACGTGTGTTGGGGAGCAAATACAGGTCCTCTCCAGACCCAGACCAGAGAAGTGGTTTGTCTGGTTTGGGTTTTTGTTTTTCATTTTTTTTTTTTTTTCTGCTTTAATAATGAGTTCTGCCTACTTTTCTCCTCTTTGTAAGGTCTTCAGAAAAGGAGGATATATAAGAAAAAAACCTGTGTTATACTAACAGCTACCACTCAATAACAGTTTTTACCAGCGATTATTACCGACTTCATAGAGCTAGTGCAAGGATTAAATGAGCTAACATATATGGTACACTTAACACAACATTTTATGTTTATAAGCAAGTAGCAAGTGCTTTTAATATTAGCGTTATTATCTTTAATGTTGACAATGTTAATAATAGCCTTACAATATACCAGATACTCTGTTAAGCACTCGATATGCCTTATCTCACTTGCTCTTATATTACTTTCATATAGTAAATTGAGGCACGGGGAGTCAGGAAAGTTGCCCAAGATCGCACAACTGGCATCAAAATCATTTATTATGCACTTAACGATATTCTGGACATAGTACTAATGAACATTTTCTATGTATCATCATATTTAGCCACACAACAGTCCTGTGAAATAGATGCCATTATCCTCATTTTACAGATGAGGAAATGTAGGTCCAGAGAGTTCAGCTAACACCGAAGCTCACTCAGCCAGTGAATGATGGAGCTGAAATTCAAACCCAAGCAATCTTGCTCCAAAAGGGCGTGCTCTTTACTGCTGTGCACTGTGGCCTTCTGGGAGAGGGGACAGCAGGGACTTCACTTCAGTCACATGGCCCTCTCCTCATGCTGGTTACTATCCCTAGCAGCGCTTTCCTGCAGGGCCACAGCATTAACTCTTCCCAAGCCGCATTCTCCAGCCACACCCAATGCATTCTACATCCCAGAGAGGAAGAGACCCAGACCGTCCCCTTCAGCCCTGTGCTAATACTTGGGGCTCCTTATTACCCTGCCTGATTTTCTCTAGGCGTGAAAACTTTGTTTTCTATCAACTTTCCTCTTCTTATCTGCAAGTCAGCTAACATATTTATTTTACTTAAGCCTTGCATAGTTAAAAATCATCAGGGTTATACCAAAATGTTAACAGCAGCCAGTAAATTTAGCTAATTTTAATTTTCTTGTTCATATGTTTTTGTGTTTCCAACTTACATACAATAAACATATAAATTACATAGAAAAAAAACAGAGACTGTATTAGACAGTGGTTTCCAAAGAGTCATGAGGATACATTGTCCAGTCAAAAGAATAAGGCTGCCTTTCATGAACACCAGGAAATCAGAAGCATCCCCTGGCACCTCTCAGTCCCTTCCCCATTTGGCGAATCCATCACCCATCACTAATTAGTGTCTGTCCAATTATAGTTTAGCTGCAGACCCCTTTTTCTTTCTTTTTTTTTTAATTTTTTTTTAACGTTTATTTATTTTTGAGACAGAGAGAGACAGAGCATGAACGGGGGAGGGTCAGAGAGAGGGAGACACAGAATCCGAAACAGGCTCCAGGCTCTGAGCCGTCAGCACAGAGCCCGACGTGGGGCTCGAACTCACGGACCGCGAGATCATGACCTGAGCCGAAGTCGGATGCTTAACCCACTGAACCACCCAGGCGCCCCCAGACCCCTTTTTCAAACAAAAACGTAGAGAAGTATAATATATTTAGCAAATACTACAAGTTCTTCCTTAAGGTTTAACCAGCACTGCATGAAATGAAGACAGGGAGCCTGAACCCTGCCCACTAACTCGCCATCCCATTTAATGACAACTCCCAAGGTACTTCTGGAACCCCTGCTGGCTCTGGAGAACACATTCTCCCCTGAAACCATTGACCCGACCTCATTCTAGAAGTTTGGACTTCTTCAGATTTCCAGAGGTTGCCCAGATTAGGAGCTCTATAAATTTACTACATAATATGTAAGATAGTGATTTCCTTCAGTTGCCCTAAAATTTTTCACTAATGTCCAAAATCAGTACCCATGACTGGTCCATCTTATAACTGAGTATCTCTGTCTGTCCAGAGACCTTTATTTTGTCAGAGGTGGCCTTCACCTCAGAAGGAAAAGATAAAAGTTTATGCTTCTCTGTGGACCCCTAGTTCCTGCCTAGGGGTTAACAAATCCAATGTCCTTTTCTCCTCCATCAGGCTGCTTGTACAACTCTGTGAATATGCTAAAAAACATTGAATTTTACCTCTAAAGGAATGCATTGTATCATATGTGAATTACATCGTAATAAAGCTATTAGAAAAAAAGTTTAATTAAAAATAAGATTTAAATTCCTCTTGTGTCCCCCTGTTGATGAGAAGAAAAGTGACAGTTCTGGCTTTTCACACTCCCCGAAGCTGTCTCACCCCGTCCACCCAACCATCCCACTGAAGCCTCCAACAGCACCTCTCTCCCTGTCCTCCAGAGACCCTCCATCACCAAGACTTCTGTTCTCATTCTTCAGGCTAAAAATCCCTTCTTCACCTTCTGTTTATCCAGTTTTCGGTTATCTGTTGTTTCAGTGATGCTTCTCATTGATATGGCTGGCCGTGGGGTAAGACTTTGGGGTTATAGAACTAAATCAGATCCAGGCCATTCCCCATATTAAAAAAAAAATTTTTTTTTAATGTTTATTCATTTTTGAGAGAGACAGAGCATGAGTGGAGGAGGGGCAGAGAGAGAGGGAAACACAGAATCCAAAGCAGGCTCCAGGCCCGGAGCTGTCAGCACAGACCCCAGTGTGGGGCTCGAAGCCATGAACTGTGAGATCATGACCTGAGCCAAAGTCAGACACTTAACCGAATGAGCCACCCAGGTACCCCATATACCCTACATTTTTTAAAAAAAGGTTTATTTATTTATTTTGGGAGAGAAAAAGATCGCACATGCGCGAGCAGGGGAGGGGCAGACAGAGAGAGAGAATCCCAGGCAGTCTCCAGCTGTCAGCAGGGCTGACAGAGCCAGACGTGGGGCTTGATCCCATAAACTAGGAGATCGTGTCCTGAGTCAGACACTTAACCACCTGAGCCACCTAGGTGCCCCACTACCCTATATGTTTTTCACACAGGAGGAGGGCAGAGTGGTAGATAACGAAGAGGTATATCTTTCAGGTCTTACCGAAAGTCCCACTTTCTTCATCCATCCTTCCGTGCACTTTAACCTGTATCATCTTCTTCCTACCATGATCTTTTATAATATTTACTGTTTGACCTTAATTATATTCTGCCTGATGTTGTTTTTTTGACCATTTCATATGTAATATCTTTCTAATTGCTTTGTAAGATTACAAATACACAGCTTCCTCGTGTATGGTTTTCTATTGCTGCTGTAATAAATTATCACAAGCTCAGTGGTTCAAAAGAACACAGGTGTCTTGTCTGACAGTTTTGTAGGTCACAAGTGGGAGCAGGGCTAAGGTCAAGGTTTTAGCACTGCTGTACCCTTCCAGAGGGTCTAATACAGAATCCATTTCCTTGCCTTTTCCAGCCTCTGATGGCTGCCCGCATTCCTTAGCTCGTGGCCCCTTCTCCATCTTCAAAGTCAGCAACACGGTATCTCAGACTCTTCTGCTGTGGCCACATCTCCCTCTGACCAAAGTCAGGAAATTGTCCCTGCTTTTATGAACTCATAGTTAGATTGGGCCCACTCAGATAATCTGAGATAACCTCCACATCTCAAGGTCTTTATACTTAGACATATCTGCAAAGTCTCTTTTGTTATGTAAGGTAACATTTCCACAGGTTCCAGAGGGGTTAGGACACAGACACCTTTGGGAGCCACTATCCTGCCTATCACCCCATTTTATACTTCCTTGTATTGCATATGAGATGGATGGAAAGAAATAAAATATGCAAACACTAACAACAATGATGACAACTAATGCTAGGATATGTGTACATCAGATAAAGTAGACTAAAGGAAGAAGGTGTCGTTGGAGATGAAGAGAGGCTTTTCAAAATTATACAAAAAGCAATCAGCCAGAAAATTATAATGCTTACAAATGGGTACTTAATAATATAGTCTCAAAAAATGACAAAACTTGGAGGAGAAAAAAGCAAATTTTCAGTCACAGTGAGAAATTTTCAACATCACTCTCTCAGTAACTATTTGAACAATCAAACTATAGAATCAGTACAGATATAAAATATTTGAACAGCATAATTAACAAACTATAATATATATGGATCACTGCACCCAACAACTTGAGAATAGATGTTTTTTTTCTTTTTTCAAGTGAGAATGAAACATTATACAGTTGACCACATACTGGGCCATAAAGCAAGTGGAAACACAGTGCTAAGGATTTAAATTATGTACTGTACATCTAACATGATTCTAAAGTTAGAAGTTTATTTCTATAAAATCATAGATATATTTTGTAAATGTAATGGAATTAAACTGAAAATTCATAACGAAAGGATAATAGGAACTTCTCAAATGTTTGGGCATTAAGTGATACACTTTTGAACAATCCATGACTCAGAAAGGAAATCACAACGAAAAATAGAAAATATTTTGACCTGAATAACAAACGTGCATATTTAAAATTTGCAAGATAAAAATGAATTGGTGCTTTCCCACGTTTATAGCAGCACTATCAACAATAGTCAAAGTATGGAAAGAGCCCAAATGTCCATCGATGGATGAATGGATAAAGAAGATGTGGTGTGTATATCTATATATATATACAAGGAGTATTACTCAGCAATCAAAAAGAATGAAATCTTGCCATTTGCAACTACGTGGATGGAACTGGAGGGTATTATGCTAAGTGAAATTAGTCAGTCAGAGAAAGACAAAAATCATATGACTTCACTCATAGGAGGACTTTAAGAGACAAAACAGATGAACATAAGGGAAGGGAAACAAAAATAATATAAAAACAGGGAGGGGGCGAAAACAGAAGAGACTCATAAATATGAAGAACACAGGGTTGCTGGAGGGGTTGTGGGAGGGGGATGGGCTAAATGGGTAAGGGGCATTAAGGAATCTATTGAACTCATTGCTTCATTATATACTAACTAATTTGGATGTAAATTTTAAGAAATAAAAAATAAAGTTAAATTAAAAAAATAAAAAATAAAGTACACTCCATTCTTAAATAAATAAATAAATAAATAGGTGCTTGGATGAAAACATATAGTGTTAAATGTATATTTCAAAAATGAAAAAGTGCTGAAAATTAATTACGCAGGAAGCTATGAATAGAAGAGCAAAGTGAGCCAAAAGGAAATGGAAGGAAATAATAAAGAGAAGAGGCAAAATGATGAAATAGAAAGCTAATATACTACAGAGAGGGACTACTAGGTAAAAAGTTTGTGGGGCGCCTGGGTGGCTCAGTCGGTTAAGCGGCCGACTTCGGCTCAGGTCATGATCGCACGGTCCGTGAGTTCGAGCCCTGCGTCGGGCTCTGTGCTGACAGCTCGGAGCCTGGAGCCTGTTTCAGATTCTGTGTCTCCCTCTCTCTGACCCTCCCCTGTTCATGCTCTGTCTCTGTCTGTCTCAAAAATAAATAAATGTTAAAAAAAAAAATTTAAAAAAAAAGTTGAAAAGACCAATAAATACAATTAACCTTTAACAAAATTTATCATGGGGAAAAAAAGTGAAAAGCACACACTGCCAGCATCAGGAATGAAAAGATATTACTATAGATGCTACAGACATTAAAGGTAATACAGAAACGAAAATGTGTGTGACTAGACAAATTCCCAGTAAAATACGGTTTACCAAAACTAAGAAAAAGAGAAATAAAAGATCCGAATAGTTCTATATCTGTTAAAGAAATTAAATTAATAAATAACCTGCCCACAAAGAAAACTCGAGGCCCAGATACCTTTACAAATGAACTCTTCCAAGTATTTAGGAAATAACAACCATCTGACACAAACTCTTCAGGGAACACTTCCACTTCCTTTTATAGGACCAATATAACCTTGACTCAAAAAGATGACAAGAATATTTTAAGAAAAAAATTAATAGAGAAATTGAAGCATAGGTGCAAAAGCTCTGAACAAAATGTGAATCCAGCAATGAATAAAAAGGACAAACATCATGACTAAAGGAGGTTTATTCTGTAAATGCAAGGTTGATTTGGCATTTAAGAATTAATAAGTAGAGGGGTGCCTGGGTGGCTCAGTCGGTTGGGTGTCTGACTTTGCCTCAGGTCATTATCTCACAGCTCGTGAGTTCGAGCCGCACATCAGGCTCTGTGCTGACAGCTGGGAGCCTGAAGTCTGCTTCAGATTCTGTGTCTCCCTCTCTCTCTGCCCTTGCCCTGCTTGTGCGTGCTCTCTCTCTCTCTCTCTCTGTCTCTCTCAAAAATAAATGAATAAACATTGAAAGAAAAGGAATCAATAAGTATAATTAATTGTGCTAAAAGACAAATGAATAATTGTGTGATATTTTCAGATGCTGAAAAAGCATATGGCAAATTTTAACACCCATTTATGATAAAAACTTAGTAAACTGGGAGTAGAATGGATCTTCTTTTATCTGATAAAGCATAGCTACAAAGATTTTTATATTGATATCATACTTAACAGTAAAATAGTAAAACCTTTTCCCCTGAAAACAGGAATGAGATAGAAATTCTCACTATCACTACTTTTATGCAAATTTATACTAGAGATTTTGTACAATGTCATAAGGTAAGAAAAAGGAAACTGAAAGATCTATTATGGGGAGAAACCAATGTCAATATTTGCAGGTGACATTATAGCATGCATAGAAAATCCAAAGACTATAAACAAAGAATTAGAATTAATAAATGAATTTAGCAAAGTCACTAAAAACAAGGTCAATATGTAAAAGTGTCAATTGTGTTAATTCAGAGTATGAAATATGTATTTTTAAAATTTTTTTAAATATTTATTTATTTTCGAGAGAGAGAGCAAGGGGAGAGGTAGAGAGGGAGAATAGAATCCGAGGCAGGCTCCAGGCTCTGAGCTGTCAGCACAGAGCCAACACAAGATCATGACCTGAGCCGAAGTCGGATGCTTAACCTACTGAGCCACCCAGGAGCTCCTGTTTTAAAATATTGTTTATAACGGTATTAAAACACATTAACCAACTGGGAGTAAACCTAAGAAAAGACATGTAAGACCTCTACACAGAAAATCATAGAATACAATGAAGAGAAATTATGGGGATCCACCACACGCATGAATTGTAAGTCTCAATATTTTAAGACAGCAATACCCCACAATTGATCCCTGGAGTTAATACCATCATAATCAATATCCCAGTAGCCAGTTGCTAGTTTGTGAAATTTAACAAGCTACTCCTAGAATTTATATTGAAATTCGAAAGGCTGGGACCCCTGGGTGGCTCAGTCAGTTGATTGTGGACTCGATTTCAGCTCAGACCATGATCCCGGGGTCGAGGATCGAGCCCCGCATTTGGCTCCACACTGAGCATGGAGTCTGCTTAAGATTCTCTCTCCCCATCTGCCCCTCTCCCCTGCTAGCTTGCGCACTCTCTCTCTCTGTCCCTAAAATAAAATTAAAAAAATAAAATAAAGATGGGTGCCTGGGTGGTTCAATCGGTTAAGCGTCCAACTTCAGCTCAGGTCATGATCTCACAGTTCATGGGTTTGAGCCCCACATTGGGCTCTGTGCTGACAGCTCCGGGCCTGGAGCCTGCTTTGGATTCTGTGTCTCCCTGTCTTTCTGCCCCTCCCCCACTCATATTCTCTCTCTCTCTCTCTCTCTCTCTCTCTCTCAAAAATAAATAAACATTAAAAAAAAAAGAAAATGCAAAAGCCAATAATGGTGAAATCCATCTGGGAGAACAACAAATTTGGGGACTTAGATAAAAAAACATATGGTAAATCTACAGTAATTAAGATAGTGTAGTAATAGCATAAGGATAGACATATAGACCAGTGGGACAGAATAAAAACTCTAGAGCTGGCCTGTCCAATGCAGTAGTCATTAGTCACATAAGGCAATTAAAGTTTAAATTAATTTCCTTAGTTGCAGTAGCTGCATTTCTTTTTTTTTTTTTTTTTAACACTTATTGATCTTTGAGAGAGAGACAGAGACAGAGTGTGAGAGCAGTAGGGGCAGAGAGAGAGGGAGACACAGAATCTGAAGCAGGCTCCAGGCTCCGAGCCGTCAGCACAGAGCCCAATGCGGGGCTCGAACCCACAAGCTGTGAGATCATGACCTGAGCCAAAGTCGGACGCTCAACCGACTGAGCCACCCAGGCGTCCCAACACTAGCTGTATTTCATATGCTCAATACTCTCAGCACCCGGCTAGTGGTTGCTGCAGTGGACAACAGACATAAAATACTCCAGAAAGTTCTATTTGGACCATGCTGCTCTAGAGACAGACTCACCACATATGGAAATAAGATGTTTGACAAAGGTGTCACTGAAGATGAGTAGCAAAGAACAATCTTTTCAACAGTCTTGGTCAGATAATAGCCATCTTTGAAAAATGAATCTTGAGTCCCACCTTACTTCGTGTGCAGAAATCAGTTCCTGGTGGGTTCTATGCCTAAATGCAAGATGTTGTGGAATTTTCATGGAACAGAATCACATCCAGCAGTCAAAATGAATGAAGTGCTGGGAACAGGCTGAACCTCAACACCAAGGGTGAGTCTCACAAACATTATGAAATCAGTTGGAGCCAGAAATAAAAGAGAACATGCTGTATGGTTTCCATTTGTACAAAGTTCAAAAGCAGGCAGGAAGAGTCTCTGCTGACGGATGGCAGTTACCTTGGAAGAGGAGGCTGGTGACTGGAGGCTGCTGACATGGGCTTCTGAAATCCTGGTAATATCCTGTTTCTTGAGTGGGCTGGTGTCCACAGGAGAGGGTCCAGTCTTCATCAGCACCATTAGTGCACTTTTCTCTATGGGTGTTACTTTAAAATGTTTTTTTTAAACAACCCTTGGATTGACACAGAAAAAGAAAGATAATTCTTGGTGATTGAGTGATAAAGGAAAGGTGAAGATTCTAAAAATTTTTAGATAGGCAACAACTTGAAGTCTGAAAGTATCAGGTATAGGATATGGAGAAGGGGAGACGTCACTGGCACAAGGGCCAATTAGTATGTGTTGTAAAGTTGGAAATGTGTGCCCCTTGCAAGTGGACAGTTTTGCTTCCAGACACACACCTTAGAGAAATGCTTGCTCATGTGCACCAGGGGACATGGGCAACAATGCTCATTGCAGAATAGTGTACAACAACAACAAAAAAAAAAAAAAAAAGAAGAATTGAAGTAACCTGATGCCTAACAGGGAAATGGGTAAATAAAATGTGAGTTTCTGTATAGTGAAATACTAAACAGTTAAAAGGAATATAATATACACTAGCATAATCACAGAGCTCTGAAAATACTGAAGTGGATTGAAAAAAGCAAGTTGCAGAGTATGTATGGCATAACATATACGCGTACATTTTTAAAGTATAAAATAGGACTGTAGATTTTTCTGTGGCACATGCATGTGTAACCGGACTGTTAAATCGCCGCAGGATACACTGTACCCTGATCTATGATAGCAGCAGCCTCAGGGGCAGGGGGTGAAGGGACGGAGATTAAGGATGGGGATAGACCGTCACATGGGAACTGTCACTTCATTTTCATTGTCTGTTTCCTTTTTTTTTTTTTTTAATGGCAAGTATAACAAAATGTTAACATCTGTCCCTTCTAGGTGTTGGCTCACAGAGTGTGAGTTCTCTTATTTCTTGTAATGTTCCCTTTGTTTAACTTCTCAATAAGAAAAAAAATAGAGTTGCGATAATAGCATCTTTCATCGTTTAGTCTTAGGCTTGTTTATTGTTTAGGTATTTTACGTTCCTGTTTGTTTTAAGAAAAAATGTATATAAATATGAGTATAGCTGAGATAGCTCAATTTCCTCTCTTTGTTTATGTTAGCAAAGCATACTTGTTTTATTTAACATCCTTTGGTATCAAAATGTGGCCTTTACACAAACTTGTGAGGAGTAAATCATGAGGGCTCACAGTCCTAACACAGTCTGTGTTTTAAGAACATATTTCCTATGATAGACATCCTCTGCGCCTCGATCACAGCAAACATCCGCTTATATTGGAGCCGAAACATCCACAAGCAGGCGGAGAAAAAAAGTCAAGGAGATTTGCTGTTTGGTGCTAACAATCTGTCGGTACATGATTGTTGGGACAGACGGGCCGGCCGCCATGATGGAGAGTGCACTGTTACAGACAGAGCACACACAAGGCTATTAGTCACTGGGCGGGCAGTCTGGCAGCCTTTGGAAACGCACCCTAGGTGATTGCTGTGACCGGGTTTGAAAAGTTGACAGGTAAATGTGGACTTGAAACAGACTAGCTATTTTATGGTTAGGCCCTAAACTGCAGGCTTTTAAACATGCTCAGGTATGAGTGAGGTGGGGACCTGCATACCCTGCCCTCACAGATCCAGCAGGGTCTTTACAGCAGAACTCAGGTCTCTCTTCTACACCTATTTCACTCCTCACAAGTAGGCCAAGGAGGGAGTTACCCAAAAGAAGGAACTGAGCATGCTCATTTCAGACTCTTCTGTCTGTCTCATTTGGGGGCTTGCCTGCCCCCAGAATATATGTAAGCACTCTGGTCTGCTCTCAGGTCTGAGGGAGCCCAGTGGGTGTCCAGCAGGATCAGGGATGAGTGATTTAGTCTTTCTAAGTCAAGAGTCAATTATTAGCAAGGCCTCTCGGCCACAGATCTGAAGCTATGTTCTCTCTAATCAACTTTATCAGTAACAAGGGCAATATCTTAGCTCCAACTGTCTGGCCTCTAACCTTTCAATTGGTTCCAAATTCAAGAAGGTGGGGGAGTTAATTGCTCCCCCTAAAACCTGATGATCAATTAGTATAAGACCCCAAGATGGTAATGTAATCCGTGTTAATAACCAATAATTTGTATACCAATTTGTTCTTATACCCATAATTATCCTGTCTGAATAGTGAACTGAGCATTGCTCACTTTTATCTTTCATAACTGTGGTTAAAAAAATAAATATAGCGCTGTATGTCATGGCATGATTGAACTCTCATAGCTTGAGATAGACTCCATTAAAATGTACACTTTATAATCTATTATCTACATATATCTATCTATAAGTATATATAGAAAATGTATTTATCTAATTCAATCATTTAGCAGCAAAAAGAAAAAATGCACACACGAAAAACAGCCTCTCCTGCTATTACAGAACACTGTTCTGCACACGGCCAGATGTACGTTCACAGAACACAGCAATTTTAAGGATGAATTCATTTTCTAATCTCTTTAGGATTACCTTATATTCGTGGTGGTTTATGACTGATGTTTAAAGTAACTATAGCTTTCTGTTTATATTTAATAGAAGATTCGTGTCTGTGGTGGGATACACATTTACACTCGGGATAAAAGCTACTGTTCTACAGGAAGGATATTAAATGTTGATTTAGAACGACACATTTCAATAACAGTGATCTAAATCTCCCAAACTGTTTCTTCCCAGGTCCTGGGAAAAGCCTGGCACCAGCAAAGGATGATTCTTCTCATCCAGCATACTTAGCCTTCAACACATCTCTGCATGCTGCAATTAGACACGGGAACTGGAAACTACTCACCGGCTACCCAGGTAGGTGCTTGGCATTTCCCACCAGATCAAGGAGAACTTTACTAAACAACTGCCTTTTGCAGAACATACCTGTGGGGCCGCTGAATGAGGAAGAATGGTGTGATCTACCGTCCTGACCACAAAAAAAAAAAAAAAAAAAAAAAAAAATTAAAATTAAAAAAATAAAAAGTTGAGAATTAACTCTAGGGGGCGGTCAAAGGAAGAAATGCCACTGTAATGTTTCATGGAAAATCAGATTTCAGGGATGCGTGGCTGTCAAGCACAGCACATGTAGCTAGGAGGGAGACTCTCTGAAAGCTATATCCTCAATCAAGTGTGTAGCTGAGGGATGTGGTTGCTTCCTCTGAGCACATTCTCTAAAAGTGGTGTCTTTTATTTATTTATTTTATTTTTTAATTTTTTTGATGTTTATTTTTGAGAGAGAGAGAGAGAGAGAGACAGAGCACAAGGTGGGGAGGGGCAGAAAGGGAGTCACAGAATCCAAAGCAGGCTCCAGGCTCTGAGCTGTCACAGATCCCGACACGGGGCTTGAACCCATGAACTGTGAGATCATAACCTGAGATGAAGTCGGCTACTTAACCCACTGAGCCACCCAGGTGCCCCAAAAGTGACCTCTTTTAAATATTTTTAAAATATGTGGTGTGATGGTAAAGACTGTGATGCAATTAAGCAATGTTTATAATGATGACATTTTGGGCATTTGGGGTAAGACAACTCTTCTTTGTTTGGTACCGTTCCATGTATTGCAAGATGTCTTAGCTTCCCTGGCCCATGACCATTACATGTTGATAGCAGCTTCCCTAAGTCACTGTGACAACTAAAAATCCCCCCACCCACACCCACACGCATGCACACATGCGTGCACATTCCTGGAGGCCCCTGGTTGTGAAGCAGTGAACCAGGAGTTAGAGTGAGAAAGATATAGATACAGCATCAAGGGCCACATCTTTTTTATGTGTCCACGTCCACAACCCCTGAAATTAGAACCTGTCTACCATGCCTCTCCTGCAATAAACTATTGTATTTCTTTGCCAGGCTGTGGCTGTTGGTTTCCTCCGCCGTCTCCATACAACGATTCTGCGATACCCTCATCAGACCCACCGACCAAGACCCTCTGGCTCTTTGATATTGATCAGGACCCAGAAGAAAGACATGACCTGTCAAGAGACTATCCCCATATTGTTGAGCAGCTCCTTTCCCGCCTGCAGTTCTACCACAAACATTCAGTGCCTGTGTATTTCCCGGCACAGGACCCCCGCTGTGACCCCAAGGGCACTGGGGCCTGGGGTCCGTGGGTATAGGACTTCTGGCAGCCTGGGGGAGCCAGACCACCTTTTCTGTCACAAGTTAGACTTCAGGCCTTTACTCCTGTATCTCGTGTCTCTCCCAGCCTGGGTTCGCCTGGTCCTTCTCTTGTTTCTGAACCACACTGGAGGAATCTCATTTCAAACCCCAGTGCATATAAGAAGCTGATAAAACCTGGAACAGTCCTGTTGTTGGCTGGGGTGTGTGTCTAGAGGAGAGGGGGGCTGAGTTCAACCGCTTTTTCCTGAGTGTGGGACAGCTGGGAACTTGACTTGAAATAGGAAGTTCTCGTTGAGTCCTAGAGGCTGGAGCAGCTGGCTCTTTTTGCCTCACAAGTCAGATGTTACATTTCCCCCTGCCAATAGCTGGGTTTTATTGGAGTGCCTCATGTTTCTTGTAACAAATGTGGGGAGCAGACAGTTTTTAATGGTCCTGTTGGCCAGGGGATCTCCCTGTCTGCGAGATATCATGTGCAGGCATTCCGTGTGAATAACCCCCCTGGCTCACCCCTCACTCCGTCACTCATCTCGTCATGGAGCATAAGGCCCATTTCATAGTTACGGTCAGCATGGCAATATGCCTGCTTCTTGGTTTGGGTTATTACAGTAAAGAAATGTGTTTTTATCCCCAGTTTTCTTTTTTTTTTTTTCCTAGCCACTACTCATTTTGTCTAGACTTCCTGCTACCCCCTCTCCCCTGTGGTTCTTTTCCTAACCTCCCTTTGACTCAGGCATCCTGTGCCTGGGAAGGCTGCCTTGCCTCTCCACGCTGAGCACCATCGGTTTGGGGATCTCTGCTGGGGCCTGCCTTCCTCTTGCCTCCACTACCAGAGCTGGAGCCCTGCCCAGAGAAGGTGGTCACATCTGGCTCTGCATGCATGTTCGTGGTGGACACGAAGGGGCCGGGTGGGTGATGCGTGGGTCTGTGTCATCTGTTTGCTGAAGACTGTTCTAAGTTGCATGGAATTAATTATGAATGTGGCTGTGTCTCATAATATATTAAGAGTTGCATGCTATTCCCTAGCTAGGAGGAGAAACCCCGGGAAACGGTCATTTTGTCCCGGGGTGATGGAGGGGGGCAGTTTGAAAGGAAATGGCCAGCATCTGAGATCCTGGGCCTCAGTGAAGCAAAGGAGGGCACGTCCACCTTTCCCTATTCTCAGTCTTACTGCTTGTATTGAGGTCCTGGGGTTGGGGAAACAGGATGAGGTTTTACTTACCGGCCCTTTCTCAGTCTCGTGAAAGTCCTGCTAATGCGGATCAGTACAGATGCTCTCTGAAGAATGTCAGACTCTGAAAAATATGTGCCAACACTCTACTCTTTTTTCCATTAGCGGGACTCTTTGGTTCACTGGTGTCCCCACTGCCTGGACCGGTGCCTGTTACATAGAAGGCGGTCAATACTTTTTTTTTTGTTTTTAATGAATGAATGGACAGTTGAACAAATGAGAGAGCGGCACACCGTTAAAAATCCAGTGAGCTAAATACAGGTTTAGAGTAAATATCCTCCAACTGTTGCTTTTCTGTTCCCAAGCTGTCCTCCTGGGGTAGGAGCATAGTCTGCAGATCTGGACAGTCAGAGGACGCTCCAAAGTGAAGCCATAATACCCTCTCCAGGAGGGAAACAGGGAAGCATGCCTGCCAAAGATACCCTTTTGGCAATAACCCTCAGTTCTGTTCTTCATAGGACACTAGAAACTAAAACCAGCAAATAATATGCTATAGGTCCTTGTATAGCCACCCTTCAACTCAGTAGCAATATTTTCGGGTCACTACCAATTTGTATTGTATTAAAATAAGATGATTGGAAGGAAATGGTGCTAGAACTAAAAACACCTGTTACCAACCTTTACCCCACGCCTGGGTTGGCAAACAGCTGGCCCAAATGCCATCACCTACCACTCCCTCACCTGTGGCAGATACTCTGAACTAACTGAGCCCACATGTTCCTCTGGATCCTTCTAATCCCAGTGTCTATTAATACCATGAGATTAGAGGCCATCACTATATGACAGCCATTCACCCTCCACGCCATGCTCCCAGGGCTGTCCCCAGTTCCAGTCCCTTGATTGCCAAGTACAACATGGTGTTCTGTACTCAGTGGATTTACAGGGAGTTGTCAAAACTAGTTGTTGTAAAACTTTTATTTGAGATTTTATTTTATCCATTATAGAATGCATCTCATTAGGTTTCTCTTTTCTGTATAAGAATGTGAACAGATTCACATTGAGGATGTTTCTTTCCGGGTTCATTTGCGTTTAAAGAAAAGTTTTATTAATTTAATTGTTCTTCTTTGCTACTACCTGATTATTTCATATCTGGGGAACAAAAATTTTTTTTTACCCTTTAAAATTTGTCAGCCGTGAATAGGGAGTTTCCATTTGGGTGATGAAAAAGTTCTGAACCATATAGTGGTGATGTTTGCACAACATACCTCTGAATTGTATGGCTTAAAATGGTTAAAATGATAACTTTTATGTGTTTCTTACAACAGATTTTTAATGTGTTGGCCAGTTTTGTGGTATGTAAATTACATCTCAATAAAGAAACATAGCAAAAATATCAGAACTGAAACAAAGGCGTCAGTCATTGCCCCAAGAGTACAAACTGTAAAATAAGTCATTGGAGGGAGGTTGTGAGGGTAGGGGTAAATGTAAAGTGATAATAAGAGAGTGTATTTGTTCTCTGTTGCTGTATATCAAATTACCCCCAAATTTAGCAGCTTTAAACAATAAACATTTATTACTTAACACACTTTATGGGGGCCAGGACTCTGGGAGTGGCTTAGCTGGGTGGTTCTGGCTCAGGGCCTCCTGAGATGGTAGTCAAGCTGGTGAGGGCTGCAATCATCTGAAGGCTTGCCTGGGGCCAGAGGATACACTTCCAAGGTGAGTCACTCACGAGGCTCTTGGTTGGAGGCCTCAGTTCCTTGCCCTGTTGGCTTCTCCATAGAGTGCTTAAATATCCTCACACATGGCAGTCATTCCAGCAGAGCAAATAATCTGGAGAGAGAGCAAGAGGAAGCCACAGTACCTTAATTACCTGGTACAGTGTCACTTCGACCTTTTTTCACTTCCTTAAAAATAAGTCACTAAGTCCAGCGGTTACACAAGAGAAGGAGAATTAGGTCCTGTCTTTTGAAGGAAGTGTCAGATTTGTGGACATATCTGATACCAGCATGGACAATAGGAGAATGGGGAAATGTTGTCTCCTGGGGAAGAGACTGTCTAATCCAGTCCACATGCATTTATCAAATTCAAATTCTGCTATTTGAAGACAGATGTTAGAAAAACATCCAATTTTGCTCTATAGTGGTTAGAATGACCAGGGACTAATCATTTAGGTCTCTCTGTGCCTCCCTCTTTTTTTTTTTTTTTTCTTTTTTACTGGTGATAGGTTGAACTGAGTAATCCCTAAAGTCTTAGACCCTTGTGTCCAGAACAATGCCTGACACATAGTCTATATTAAATAAATGGTCTTTGACTCTCAAGACCTGAATTCCAGTGCAAGAGTGTAAAATAAACCTGTGCTAGAAATAGCCAGAGATTCTGCTCCATCTTGAAAAAGCATTCATTTCCTGAAAATATGATTTTAAAAACTAATCTTTTGAATGCTTACTATATTCCAAGCATTGTATAAGGTGCTTTAAAAGAATTATCTTGGGGAACCCGAGTGGCTCAGTTGGTTAAGTTTCCAACTTTTGATCTCAGCTCAGGTCTTGATCTCACCGTTGTGAGTTCAAGCCCCACAGTGAGCTCTGCACAGGGCATGAAGCCCATTTAAAAAAAAAAAAAAAAAAAAAGGAATTATCTTGTTGCCTAAGGAAAATAAAAGCAATTTTCTTCTTAAAATTTTAATAAATAAATAAATAAATAAATATCTTATTCAATATAATTTTAAACTAGCCAGAGGTAATGTTTATAAAATCTGTTCAATCTTTTTATTTTTTTAATGTTTATTTATTTTTGAGAGAGAGAGAGAATGCAAAGAGAGGACGGGCAGAGAGAGAGACACACACACAGAATCTGTAGCAGGCTCCAGGCTCTGAGCTGTCAGCACAGAGCTCGACGTGGGTTTTGAACTCATAAACCATGAGATCATGACCTGAGCCAAAGTCAGGCGCTTAACCTGACTGAGCCACCTAGGCACCCCTAAAATCTGTTCAATCTTAATTATTAAAGGCATATTTGGTTTCACCCCTTACATTTTAAAAATATCTAACCTTTATCCAAACATATAGTTACTTAAATCAAGAAAATGAAAAGAATTATTTTGTCTTTTTAAAAAGTATACCAGAGGGATGCCTGGGTAGCTTAGCCAATTAAGCGCCCAACCTTGGCTCAGGTCACAGTCTCATAATGCATGGGTTCCAGACCCACACCAGGCTGTGTGCTGACAGCTCAGAGCCTGGAGTCCGCTTCAGATTTTGTGTCTCCCGCTCTCTGCCCCTCTCCCACTCCCACTCTGTCTTTTCTGTCTCGAAAAATATATGTGTTAAAAAAAATAGTAATAATAAAAAACAAAAATGAATAAAAAGCACACCAGAGAAATAACCCAAGTGTTGATCAACAAACAAATGGATGAACAAAATGTGCTATATCCACACAATGGAATATTATTCAGTCATAAAAAGGAATGGAGTTCTGATACATGCTACAACATGGATGAACCTTGAAAATATCATGCTAAGAAGCCAGACACAGAAGAGTAGGTCTTGTGCGATTCCACTTACATGAAATGTCAAGAATAGGCCAATTAACAGAGACAGAAAGTAGGTTAGAGGTTTCCAGAGGCTAGAGGAAGGAATAGTGGCAGCCATTGTTCAACGAATAGAGTTCCTTTTGGCGTGATGTAAAATTTTAGAAATAGTGGTGATGATTGCCCAACAATGTGAATGTAATTAACACCATTAAATTGTATGCTTAAAATTGTTTGAAATGGCAAATTGTATGAGATATATATGTATCGAGAGAGAGATGGGGTCTAGATCCTTCCACCTACTTTAGTAACTGCACATTTAGTTCTCTTATAGATGAATCTTCCATGTAAGACAAAAGTTATGGATGGTGGTAGAAGTCAACAAAATTCTTTCCTTGAGGGGAAGGAATATAGACTGGGAAGGGGCATGATGAAACCTTTTGGGGTTCAGAAAATGCTCTATATCCTGGTCTGTTAATGGGTGTATACATATGTAAAAATTCACTAAGAAGTATATTCAAGTTTTGTACTTTATATGTTACAGCTCTCTCTCTCTCTCCTCTCTCTCTCTCTCTCTAATTAAAAAAGACCTGCCCTTACAGTACATACTTATCTCATATGTTACCCAAATGGGCTTGGAAACATCAAACAATTGTAAACAAAACATTTTAAATGCTGCAAAGATATGCACTATTTGAAGAAGCCTTTTTGTGATTCCTTTCATAAACACAAATCTAGGGGTTTATTTTTACAAAACCTGAATACATTGATTTGGGGTTCCTAAATTGAGATTTTGCTATGCTGGCTTTCCTGAAGGATTCACACCCACCCACGTGTTGGTGCTGGGGGAGAGGTGCAAAGACGAGGAAATGATAGGAATGAAACGGCAGGGGGGTCCTCTGCCCCAAGAGGCTTACCACCCAATTCTGTTGTACCAAGTTCTTTCCAACTAAACAGTTTTTAAGAACATTCCAGCCAATGCTAAACATATTGAAGTAGTTACTATCCTTTCCAGTCACCACTTAAACTTTAAAATCTAATTTTTTGTCCAAGTGGAGAATAGCCACAGCATATGCAGACTAGTTCATTTTCAGGCTGTCCAAAGACCAGACTGCTCACCTGGACATCTTCTTTATTGATCGCCGAGAGCAGGTAGGTTTGAAGGGCTGTAGGGGTGCCTACTACATCTCTTTCGCCTTTGCCCCGTTGCCATGGGAGCCACCCACCGGATGGCACGAAGCAGAGCAGGTGATTTATTCTGCCTGGGGCCTGACTTCAGGGCTTTGTGACTATCAGGAAACTGGAAGGGCAATTTAATTCTCAAACTAATTTGCCCAAGTAACAAATCATTGAGCTTAGGATATTTCATTTAATAACCTTTATTATTTTTCTGACAACAAAAACATATATCACTGTAATCATTTTTGGAAAATACAGAAAACACATAAAGAAAATTAACCCATAAAGCAGCCACCAACATATAGCCACCATTAATCTTTTACACCCCTTTAAGAGAGTAATTAGGTGGCCCAACTCCCAGATGGGTTTTCAAATCCCACTGTGCCCAGCTGAGCCTTCACTGGAGATTCAAGATGGGAGATAAATGAAATATCACCTCTTTTGGAACTCTTCATTTTAATCCCACTAATGAGGTATAGATCTTCCCAGGTTTTCACTCCAAAGGAACATGATTTCACGCACACACACACACACACACACACACACATTATCTCTCTTTCTCTGCACCCCATCTTCTCCACAGGCCTCAAGAGGTGTGGGCCTCCACACATGTGGGATGTTGACCAACCAATCAAACCAGCAAGCAGGCACCTGCCTTGTAATTTTTGCTTTGTATCTATATACCCATGAAAGCAGTGAGTTCTTTCTGAATAAGCTATTTTTAAAATTAAAGCCTTCGATTAAAGGATCCTCTGGATCTGTTAGAGAAACAGCTAGCTGATTTGAAAAATGTTACTTGTTTGGACTTCACAAGAGTATGCTGGGTTTTCTTGGTTCTTAAGCTAAAGCTTAAATGAAAGTGTTTGGGCTTAATACATACAGGGAGTGGAAAGATGTGGCTCCCACATCCAGGACTTCAGGACAAGGAGACGGGCCTGTCTCCCTGGGACCTGCATGTGTCCTGTCACTGAGGTCCACCTATTCCTTTCCCCCCAAAAGCGGCTTCAGCCAGGCCAGGAGGACACCCCAGCAAACTCCAAAGCTCCTCGAGGCCCCGCCCAAGACTCTGTAACTCACATAAGGCCTTCCACTGCTGGGAGTCATAACATGGTGCTTCTTCTTAAATGTACACTCTTTACTAAAATAAGTAATGTAAAGTGATGTTTTTTTGTGAGTATGGTAAAGAGAAAACTAGTGTCATTGTACGTAATCATACAAATACATACGATGAATACAAATTGTTCTTAAACCCGAGCTTGGAACTATTTCTGGCCTGGAGGGAAAGCACTGAATAACTGAAGAGTGAATAACTTCTTCACTACGTGATGCAAGGTCATCAGTGCCAGGTCTGTGACTTGGCAACACTGGTGTGGAGACAGGGAAACTCCCTGAGGGCAGGCATGTGTGTGCCCAGGCCCAGTGGGGGTGCTGAGTGCCACTCCTCGGTGACTGGTAACTTCCTGAATTGTTACTGTCCCCTCCATTTGCCCTTTCCTCCAAGAAGGCTCTCAGCTGCACTTAGCTTCTAACAGTTTGTTTTGCTCGTGTGCCTGGAGACCCCGAAGCAAGGGAAGCATTCTAAATGAGTTAATGTATAAACACAAAATGAAACCAACATACACATCCTCTGCAATACAGTAGAAAAGTCACAGAGGATCCAGCAAAGGAAGAAGCCAAGAAAGTCAATAAACAAGTTGGTGGAGACGCGACATACAGAGATGAAATATTAGGAAGAAATAAACATTGAGAAGAGGGAAAAAAGAGACAACACAGACGTTTCTTGAGCTAAGAAGTTCCTTGAGCCTTCATTTCCAGGACTATAATCTCTGGCGTCTGGTCACAAAGCCTGGGAGGGAGACTCAATGTCACAAATGCTTAGAAATGCCTGCTCTGCCCTACCAGCCACTTCACATCCCCTATGTGCCCACGTGGCATTGTCTGGCCCAAATTCACACAGCCTGTTTGGATACTGTAATTTAGCCCATGAAGTATGCCATATTTTGCCAATTGAAGAGGCAAGGCAAGGAATTAACCTTTATTGAGGACATTCTTTTTTTTTTTTTTTTTTAACATTTATTTTTGAGAGACAGAACGAGACTCAGCAGGAGTGGGGTAGGAGAGAGGCGGGGGAGGGGGCGGAGACACAGAATCCAAAGCAGGCTCCAGGCTCCGAGCTGTCAGCACAGAGCCAGACGCGGGGCTCGAACTCACAGACCACGAGATCATGACCTGAGCCAAAGTCGGGCGCTCTATCGACTGAGCCACCCAGGCACCCCAGAGGACATTCTATACAGCAGACACATTTGACTTTTGCAGTGGCTACCAAACTCCACGCAATAATACCTAATCCTTAGGTAAAGGTTTTTCCAATTTAAAAATTACCTCGCGGGAAGTCATACAGCCAGTAGAATTGGGATCAGGAGCCCAGATTACTCTTAAAAAGCCCCTGCTGACTACTACGCTCCCTAGCAACCTCCAGCCCTGCCTGCCTTCCCTTCCCTTTGTCTTGCACTTTAAGGACAGAGGAGCAATTGTAGGAAGTCCTGTTCTTACAGCTCAGGACTTGGGGAGCCTTCAGGCTGGCAGAGGGCCTGGGATGAGCAGACGGCAGGGAAGCCGGTGAGGAGGCCAGTGCAACAGTTTAGCCAAGAATTAACCGCAGCTACAGAGGTATGAAAGTAGGGGGATAAAACACTAAACGGAGGCTTAGAAAATAAAACACATTTGAAAGGAGCTTGAATTATTTCAGCCTGGAAAGGAAGTTTATGGACGTTTTGCATACATTTCATAGGAAAGCCGCATTTCCACACGGAGGTGACGGAGGCTGGTAACCATCGTCCCAGCGAACGCACAGAGGTTACCCCCAGCACAGTGCTGATGTGAGGAAGGGATGCGAGGTTGACAGGTTAGTTCTTAAAGAGCGCTGCAGCTTCTGATGCATGGAAAATAGAATCTAATGTTCTGTCTTGTTCTATGACCAGCCAGCATCAACCAGTCTTTCATCTTTAGTTACAATCAGTTCCCATCTTGCTGAATTCTGGAGGTGGTTTCTACCAGCAACATGGACTACTCTCTTTTATATAAGGTCAATAGGACCTCATTCCCCATCTGTGTTTAAGGCTCTGAGATGAAGAGTAACAATTCAGATACACTGGTATTTCTTAAGGTTCCATTTGTAATGATTTCTCTCCGGGGGGATTGGGATGAAACAAACTGATCCAGAGGCTATGAGGAATATTGCCTTGTGAGGGTCTCTCCTTGAAATGGGACAAATAATGACTATGTTTAGATTCAAATACTGTACTATGTTTTGGTTTAAAATGTTATAAATTAGGGGCACCTGGGTGGCTCAGTTAGTTAAGCGTCCGACTTCGGCTCAGGTCATGATCTTGTGGTTCGTGAGTTCAAGCCCCACATTGACCTCTGTGCTGACAGCTCGGAGCCTGGAGCCTGTTTCAGATTCTCTGTCTCCCTCTCTCTCTCTGCTCCTCCCTTGCTTGTGCTCTGTGTTTCTGTCCCCAAAATAAATAAACATCAACAAAATTAAAAAAAAAATTAACGTTTATTTATTTTGAGGGAGAGAGAGAGACAGAGTGTGGGCAGGGGAGGGGCAAAGAGAGGAGGAGACACAGAATCCAAAGAAGGTTCCAGGCTCTGAGCAGTCAGCACAGAACCCGACACCGGGCTCGAACCCATAAACCATGAGATCACCACCTGAGCCTAAGTCGGGTGCTTAACCAACTGGGCCACCCAGGCGCCCCCATCAACAAAAGTTTTTTAAAAATAAATAAAATGTTATAAATTAGAGAGCTCTGTATTGGTGAACAGGACCTAGGCTTTTTCTTGGCTTCTCTTAGTTTAAGAAATGCTTTGATTTCTGTAGTTAGCTAAACATTGTTGCTTTAAGTAACAAGTTATGTGGCTGGGCCATACTTATGCCCACAATTCCTCTTACCAGTTACTGGTTAGAAGGATAAATGTCAGCGAGAGAGAATGCCCTGCTTCTCACGCAGGTCTGGGGTGTGTGGTCTGGTGCTGCACATGGCCACTGAAGGGCATCTGCTGGCTTTCAGGATAAGCCACGGCAGTGATTTCCCTCTCCTGTCCCTGCTGCAAGCCCACCTAGTCACCAAGTGGAGCCATGCCAGGGCGTAGCTAATCCTTCCCCAGTAGGGGAGAAACGGCCTGTCTTTGCACAGGGATGGTGGAACAGAGAAGTGAGAAGGTGGTGCCATTAATCGCTCCCCTTTTTTACGTGTAACTTTCAACAACTAGAACTTGCCCTTACTTTCACTAGTCCTTATTATCATTCAATTGGCTTGACAGGCTTTAAAATGTTACATGATTTCGTGTTTCGTTCAGTACCAGGAGATTGGACTTTTCCATATTTTTATTGGCCCCTGTGGCTCTTTTTTGAGCATCCTGATCACCGTCCTTCCTCCCCAGTTCTACTGGTCCAGCCCAGAGGGAGCAGGAGCGGGAGGGGTGGAACGGGAGCCCCAGCTAAAAGGGGGCGTTGGTTCCCACTGCAGCCACCATCTCAGCCAGAGCTGCTAATGCCTCCCGCAGGTGGTGCATTTGGAGTGCTCAGCTGTCTCTGCTTTATGCTCAGTCTTTGGGACGTTGTCGGCAGGCAGGGAGAAGGAAAGAAGAGGAGAAAGAATGGGCAAGATCCTTCTCCTTTCTTACAGAGTCAAACTGACACTTGTGAGAAGCGCAAAAAAATGGTGGTCCTTCAAAGTGATGTTCTTTTAATATGGGAATGGGGGGTACCGTGGTGGGGGGCAGGGTGGAGAGGGAAGGCCTCTGGCAGTTACCCCAGGACTCCCCTGTGATCCCAAACTCAGCAAGCCTGGTCCCAACCTGCATGCGCACTTGGCAACACGAAAGCCCTGCGGGTAACAGACTCACCCTGAGAGTCCGTGGAACAACCACTTGCTTCTTCCTAAGCATTCCCCGGGGGTTTATCCTACCCCACCCCACACACGAGAGAAGTTCTGAGGACCACCTGTCTCTCCCTGGTGACAGTGCTGTTGTACCTTCAGGCTCTTATACATGGGCTGACCCACCTGAGTGGGGTTCCTGAAGCCCCTTTCCCCCCGAGTGAGGCTCAGTGGGGGAGGTCAGTGAGCGTCCTCTATGTAAACAACTTATGATTGAAAACTTTCGTTCCACTTGTAGCCTTTTCTTTTTAGTGTGAATAATCCTGATGGTTTCATCTCACTTTGTGCCCTTCTGTCAAATCTTCCAACTGCCAGCCCTCTGGTGATTCTGGGCCTTAACACAGGCTCGTCCCTTCACACAGTTCCTTCTGCTCTTTTCTGGACTACCTAGCTCCTCCTTGGGTCTAAACATCAACGGTTCCTTCCCTCGGGAAGCTTTCCTTAGTGCAGCTGAACCGGAATGTTTTCCTATGAGAGTGGACATCACACTGAGTTGTTATTCGTGTAGAAACGTCTGTCTCCCCACCAGGCGGAAGTCTCATGTCTGATGTGTTTAATGGAATATTTTTGTCTCGCGGAGCCGTGCTTGACACTTAGACAATAGGAGTTGAATGAATGTTCCTTTCGTTGAATTCATAGGACTCAATCATCTTTTAGTTTTAAGATGCCATTCTCGTCCCTGATTTCAAATTCTGGTCCTTGTTCCTGACCTGCAGCCCTGGTTTCCACCCGACCTGCAGACCCTGTGTACCCAGCCCTGATGGTAACCCCGCCCTGTGGCCTGCTCTGTGTCTGGAATGTTGGCTATCTTCAAAGGCTTTGTCTGTATCAGCTGGAAGGACTTCAGCGCCTTCCTCAAATCAGGGTGAACATTACACTATCCAGACTCCGCAGGCAGGTTTTGTTTATCCTGGGATCTCCTCCAAGATACCAGCTGATGGCTTCAAACACTTTTTATGGCCTCAGATTTGGACAGACTCAGATTTTCCTCCTTCATCTTCCAATCCTTCCCTAAGATTTTCCTCCTTTCATTTGTTCAAGCTGTATTACAAATGCTTTTCCATGTGTGGCTTTCCCTGCAGAAAACTGGCTTCATAGCTTACATTTGGTGCTGAGATTAGCCTTGCAAATGCCAAAGGCTAGCTGGAAAGGGCAGATGGCCTATTTCCTGATGCTCTTTTGTTATCGGTCCATATTTACTCAGGCTTTCTTCCTTCCACAGGGTGGGAGTGGGTGGTTTTTTTGGTGTAGAGACAGTGGAAATAAACCACTGGTCTCCTTAAGGAAAGTGGAGTTGAACACATTTTTAAAGGCAGGGGTTGGGGACAATAGAGGTGTAAGCTTGGTCCCCTAGGTGCAGACGAGGATAGCATGAAAAGTGTAAGGCACAAACGTACTTAAGACCACATATATTCACATTTGTTAAGCATCTCCTATGTATGCCAACATCTGGCCCGGCAGGTAACTAACATAAATAAGGCACAGTCTTTCCATTCAAGGAGCCCACAGTTAGTTAAGGTAGTAGCACCAAGTAGAGCTGGGAGACCATGACAGGAAGAGCAGAGCCATTTGAGTTACACATATGTCCCTTGACCTGACTGTGGCAATGGAAGCTAGAGAGCCATTTCTTAAAAAATCAAACTCCTGGGGCCCAGGATCACAGGTGTCTTCCATGGTAATGAAGACTGTTTGGAGAGTCTGATATTTTCCTCTCACCTGGACTCAGAATTCAGGGAAACAACCCCTACACAATACCCCCTGCCCTGTGCATTGTTTATTGCTGTGTAACCAATTATCACAAAATTACATCTGGAGACAAAAAAAATATAACCTCCTCCAACTCTACAAGCATCATAAAGGCAATAAATTCATATCTTTCAGTGCTCGCTCTAAACGTCAATGGACTCAATGCTCCAATCAAAAGACATCGGGTAACAGAATGGATAAGAAAAAAGATCCATCTATATGCTGTTTACAAGAGACCCACTTTAGACCAAAAGACACCTTCAGATTGAAAATAAGGGGATGGAGAACCATCTGTCATGCTAACGGTCAACAAAAAATATGACCTCCTCCAGTTTCTAAGGATCAGGAATCTGAGTCCATCTTAGCTGGGTGGCTCTGACTAAAGGCTCTCGTGGGGTGGGCATCTCAGCTGAAGGCTTGATTTGGAGGAGGGTGAGTAGGATTCAAGAGAGAGCATGAGTACCATGATGGAAGGCATAGCCATTCATAACTAATCTCTCAGAAATGACACCCATTATGTCTGCCATATTCTATTTGTTAGAAGCCAGGCACTAAATCCAGCCCATGTTAGGGGAGGAGGTTACTCAAGGCTGTGGATACCAGAGGCAGCAATCTCTGGGCATCATCTCAGATGCCCACTGTGTCCCTTCACCCAGTCCCATTCTCCTTTCTGTCTCCTTGCTTCCTTCCTAGTTCAGGAAGTGCTTATGGAAAGGACCGGTGATGGCTTCCCTCTTTCCTCTGTGCCACCAAGACTGGGGAATGGTCTTAAGTCAAAACAAGACATTAGGTTGAATATTCTGCTTTTACACATAGTGGACCCAGAAGGACTTCTGCTGGCAGAGCCTCAGCTATAGAGGCCAAGTACTGGGTTGGAGGCAGCAGATTTAGGAAAAAGCCATTTCTTGAAGTGTTTGGCTAGAGAAGGGAGCCATTTTGCAAATTATGACTTGAAGCTCCAGGCTTTCCCTTGGTGCTGCTAAGTAGTCTGCTATCTTATAAAGATGCTTACAGTCCTGTTGATGGCTCAAGACTGAAAAGCTGTCTTGCCAAACTGGATAGTTTCTGTGCCGTCTCAGGGCTGAGCCTCACCCATTTGGTCACAGAAGCCAAAATGGTCTTGGAGCTCCCATACTTTCTCTCAGACCCTTCCAATCCTTTCCTGGTTCTGCGGCTCAGCCTAGCCATCTTCAGCCCTGACCATCCGTGTCTCCTGTGAGCTCTCCACTGGCTCCAATCAGTCCCTGCCTCCTAATCTTAGCTAAGAAGCACCTAAGGTACGACTCCTTCCTGGGGGCTGGCAGAGACCCCTGGTTATCCCACAGTTCAGTATCTAAGCCCAAAGTCATAAAGTGGCATGGGAAAGCAAAAGTTGTCACAACCCAGTGGTGACTGGGGAATTTAGCACTCATAAAAGGTGTCCATATGCAAGCACCTTGATCCTAATTAAAGCAGCCTCCTTCCTAGCCAGCTGCTTCATCCTCCTGGCCAGCCATCCTCCAGCTGTTTCCAATGTTGTGCATATGCAGAAATAAGATGCAAATCAAATGCACTTTCAGGAAGTGGGCAGTGAAGTTGGAGAATTACTCGCTCATGGGTAAACTTAACAAAGAAGGATCTGGCAGAGGAACTAGCTCAGTTAGCAGAGGAGAGAAAATTGACAAGGAAACTGACACATCAGGCTCTTCAAAGGAAGGTGATTTGAATACCAAAGGCCGAAGAGGGGCCCTCAGGAAACCGATGAAACTCTTGAATATTTTTTTGCAAAATTATTCCTCTTTATCTTCCTGTCCTTGAATGTAAAATGGAGGAAGACATACTGTGCTGTCTTATAATTTTATCAAACAGCTAATGCCAAAAAAAAAAAAAAACTCTTTCTTTTTTCATTCTACGAATTAGTGTACAATCATACAACATCCATTTTATAAAAGAAACAGAATATGTTTTTGTGATGTTATTGTTTTGTTTGAAGATAAAGTTCCAGTAGAACTCTTTTTTTCTCACTATTTACTATGATATTTTAGATGAAGTTGATGGGGCAGTGATGTGAGGCTGAAGGCAGGTTCAAGGAAGGAGAAAGAATGTTTTAAGCAGAGGCAACAGCTGACAGGATGTGCGATGGCACTTTTCCTGTTGTTGCAGGTGTTGGCCACAGCTTTAAAGCTGAATTTGGTGGTGATAAGGACCCCCACGTTCTGAAGATGCTAAAGAAATCCCACAGGACTTGCTAAGGAAAGACTAGAGGTTCAGGAGAGAAAGTGCTTTGAAGGGAATTCGTAAGACATGCCAGCTTTGCTGTTTCCTCTGTTCCCCGCTGGAAAGAGGAATCCTTCACCCAAAGGAAGCAAAGAGTGGGTGCAAGAGAGCCTCAGGCTTGGGAGACAGGTCGTGCAAGAAGAGGAGACAAACTGGTCTCTTACTCTGTGGACAGAAGCTTGTTGGGTGGCAAAAACATTTCAGACTGTGGAGTGCTGTTACCACAGCGGAGAATGGAAGTGTCTTGGGAGAAGTTACCATGTGTCTCTTGGAGTCTGGGGGCATGAGGCCTGGCACCTGGCTCTCAGGGAGCTGTGAGTGCAGCCAGCCAGCTGGAGCTGGGTGGTGGGGTAAGGTGAGAGAGGGCAGCAGGGATAGCAAGATGTGATTCTGCCATTTGGAAGGTTAAGAGTGAGGGTACCTGGGTGGCTCAGTCAGTTAGGCATCCAACTCTTGATTTTGGAAGGCTAAGAGCGAATTGATTCCCATGGGCCAAGTGATAGCCAGAGAGCTGCCTTGCAAGGGTCTCAGCAGAGAGAGACCCAGATCAGCCAGATAGTGCATCACTTGTGGTGCACTGTGGGAAGTCTCGGTGGTGGGAGTAGTGGAGGGCATCTCAAAAATCCTAGTATGCCCTATAAAAGAGTTGGGCTTGGAATGAAGAAGACTTCAGGCCCTCAGGTGACAGCCACAAACTGCACCTGTTGAACATAATGGCCTCATCAATTCCTCTCATTTTTCTCATCTGCTCAGCCCTAGTGGATCCTGAAGAAGACTGGGAGGCTGGGGGGGGGGGGGGGGGGGGGCGGGTAGTAAGTGAAAAAGGCAAATCTGGAAGAATGAAAGAACAGACATACCACCTTCCCCACTGGAGACTCTTAACCCTTATGTAAGAGCTAGGCTGAATAGTGGAAAGGAACTAAACCAGATATGAGACTCAAGTGTGGGTTTAGATTGGAGCTTTTAATATCCCCAGATAGGAAAGTTCTAGTACCTGAATGAGACTGAAGTTTTGGACTCAGCCTGGAGAAATCACTAAAGAGTAAGAAAGGAGACACAGAGTTCATTTGAAGGCAATGGTGGAAGAAAAACAATGTTACAAATTCAGCTAGCTCAATAAACTGATGGCTTGTGTTTGAGGAAGGCTAGTGTTTCAATCTGCAACAGGACAGTTTTTCCATTTTACCTGTGAACTTATTCTTGGACTTTCACATCCAAGAATGTGGATGTGAAGAATGCATTATAGTAGGAACACTGGAAAGGGAACAAGTGGTTATAATGCAATTTCATATTGGAAAGTGCAGGTCACTGTACGAGCATAGTGGAAGGCCATCCCAATCTTAGGGGCCAGGGAAACCTTCCAGTGAAGTGATATCTTGGTTTGGCTCATTTTTATGAAGAAGTAGCATCTAACCATACAGAAAGGGAGGGGGGAGGCAGGTAAAGACAGAATGGGGAGAAGGAAATGAAGGGAGGCGTTTGGGGACTGCTAATGAATTAACTTTTAGATGTGTTGATCCTGTAATTAGATATGGGCCTGAAGGTCAGGAACCCTGTCTCTGTGTTAGAAATGGTGATTTGGCATCATCACCCACGTGCAATATTTGGATCCCTGTGGGTAGGTCAGTTCTCTCAGGACAAGTGTATATAGAGAAGAAAAAAGCTATGGCTACAAATCGTGAGATAAAGATGGACCTCAACCCCTAAATCCTGTTCTGGGACTCTGGGACAGATAAATTTATAAAGAACCTACCTATGCAGGTTTGATGTTTGATGGCTTTAGCCCCTGCCTTCAGGGACTGGCCCCTGGCCCTGGTGTGCGGGGTCTAACTCATGAAGCCACAGATTCTCTGGCCTGCAGTGGACACATCTAAGATCCGACAGACTGAATGGCCACGTGTCTTCATAAACCCAGATGCAAGTCTCCACTCTGTCTTATCCTTTTTATAGAGCAGAAAGGTGAATCCTAGAAAAGGCATGATGAAAAAGGGGTAAGGAAACAAAAAGGGGTTCATTTTGGTGTCTAGAGCATTGTTGGTGAAACTGTGCCTTTATAAGATGTGGTTTCCCAGCAGCAAGTGGCCACAGGCTGACTCACTAAACCAGATATCTGGAAGACAAGAGCCCCCAAAAGAGGGAGAAAGCACCAACTCCAGACCCTTTGGCTCAAGATAGGGCCTTGACTGTGAACTAACTGTTTGTCAATGAGCTTCCTCCTAAGAGCTGAAGAAATATCAGTGCCCTTAGAGGCCAAGAACGATCCCCAATGTTTGAGGAATGAGTGGAGGAAGAAAGATGAAATGGAACAGTAGGGAAAATGGGAGAAACACTAGGAGAGTGTGTTCCCATAGACACTGAGGGAAGCGAGTTGAGAAAGTGGATTAATGGGGGCGGGGGATGTCCATTGGATTTGGTGGAGGTAGTCACTTGACAAAACCAATTTCAGTGAAGTGATGGATTCAGGAACCAGACTTGCTGTGAGCTCGAGTATGAATGGGATGTAAGCAATTGGAGGTGGTGAGTAGAGTGTTCCCTTTCCAGAAGGCCGACTATGAGCAAACAAACAAACAAACAAACAAACAAAAACCATGATAGTGTGAGAAACAAGAAGTACCTCTAAGGATGGAATGGCATGAGAGAGCGTTTCTCCCTTCGTTAGGAGATCTTAGAGCATATTTGAATGATGCTGGGGAAGAGGGGGAGAGAGATTGACGAGGTGAATGGGTGGGGCATAATGGGTGGAACAAGAACTCAGGAAGCAGGAAGGAATGGATTTAGAAGAGAACAGATGTTGCACAGGTTATTAGTCTGGGATGGATAAGAACAGGAACAGATAAGGAAAGAGCAAAGAGCAAAGGAGATAGGGGTGAATGTGCCTAAGTGATAACTGGAAGGACGGAAAGGCTGAAGCTTGTTTGCTTTCATGGTGGGTAATAACATATCAACAAAAGCATTTTATAGTTTTAAAACATTCACATAAATGTTTAATAATCAAAACAAGCCAACCGGGTTTTCTGGCTAGTTCCAAATCTTGACACACCCCAGGTTCTTTATTACCCTCGGCTACCTGAGCTGGTGTTCCCTCCTATAGCTCCACACAACTAGAACTCTCACAAATTAATCTTCCCTAAATACTGGCCCAAGACAAGTCCCGTAAGTCTCTCTTAAAGCTGCTGCCATTGAGGGGATTCAAACAACAATTGATTCTTTTTTACCTTATCTCTGAGCCTCAAACTTCCCCAACATCCAGTGGCAACCAGCTCCAGCATGGCTGGTCAGTGCTCTTGTTCTGGCTTGTTGCAGAAAAGGATTTTGACCAAATCAAGGTCTGCATTGGATGCATGGTGGTACCTCTTGGCTATAACCAAGGAATATTCTCTGGCTTAATGGATGTTCAACTTGATTTGAGTTGAGGACACTTTGGCCAGTTAACCACTTACATTTCTTCTTTTTTTTTTTTTTAAGTTTATTTATTTATTTATTTTGAAAGAGAGGACACAAGCAGGGGAGAGGCAGAGACAGAATCCCAAGCAGACTCTGCACTGTCAGCACAGAGCCCGAAGTGGGCCTTGATCCCATAAAGCGTGAGATCATGACCTGAGCTGAAGTCGAAAGTTGAACGCTTAACTGACTGAGCCCTCCAGGCACCCCCCACTATATTTCTTACAGTCTTTATAGATTTGGGTCAGTGGCCATGCCCCTTGGTCTCTGAGATTACAGGCTGCAGTTGGCTGCTCTGTCTTTTTGCTGGACATTTCCATTCTCAGCACTATTAAAACACATCTGTTGGGATCTCTTAGTTATTAGTTCATGATGTGAAAGAGGGGAGATGGTCTGGGACAAAGTTGCAAAAAGTGTGAAAGACAGAAAATTGCATTGGCTCAAAGAAGCAAACCTGGGACCCTGAAGTCAGGTGACATCGTTTTGCTTTTATGCTAGTTGTTGTTGTTTTATGTGCTGATTTATCTGAAGGCTACTTTGAAAGAGAGATTCTGAATTTCTAGCAATAATGGCATCATTTGAGTAAAAAGATGGTTTCAAGAAAAACATTTATTTAGGTATATATAACATATTTGTGTTATACATTGTAATGTATTTGGGTTTTTTTATGGCCATTTAAAGATCATTTAAAAGGTTCATAATTTAATGGTCATAGTTTATCAGTCCTTCAGGCAGTGCTGTGACTATTAAAATAAAGCTCTTCTGGCTGAGATAAAAGATTTTTTTTTAAGTTTCAAGTTTATTTATTTCGAGAGAGCAAGCGAGCGAGAGAGGGGCAGAGAGAGAAGGACAGAGAGAACCCCAGCAGGCTTTGCACTGTCAATGTGGAGCCCAATGTGGGGCTAGAACCCACAAACCATGACCCAAGCCAAAATCAAGAGTCAGAAGCTCAACCACTCAGCCACCCAGGTGCTCCGAGATATTTTTAAAATGTAGACCCAGTATCCAACTCTGTGCTAAGTATCTCTAACCTGTTCAGTGCAGAAGAAGAGCCTTTTGACATTGTGAATTAATAGCGTGGTTAGAAGTCATAGGTTCAAAAAAAGTTGACACAGGTTAGCTTTGACTTGTACACACAAGGGGCAGATCTTTTTGCTCCCAAGTGAAGGAGAAACTGCTAATGTTAATAAGTCAGCTCCAGAAGGCAAAACCATCTTGTTTTGAAGGCAGCTGTTTTATTTGGTGCCATGCTTTCATGTAAACCAAATAGACTCACCATCCATGCACCAAGCAAGCAATTAAATACAAGCCTGGATGCTATTTCTGCTCAGGGAAACTGTCCTGATTACCCAGGACAATTCAGAAGATTGTCCTGGCCTCTCCCCATCATCTCCTATCCCTTCTTTTACTGTCCATCCATTTCTGCAGTCAACCCAGTGGGTTTTTTGTACTTGTTCTGGGCACCATGTTAAGTGCACCGAACACAGAATTGAGCTTCCCCAGGCTTCCCCTGATGCACCCCAGGCAGCTGGACATACTTGCTCTGGCCTTCTTGATTTCGGCTTTTGTAGGAACTCCCTCTCAGCACCTCCACCAGACAAGGCCCAGCCTCTCTGAAGAACAGTCACTATAATAGTAGGTAACTCCTATGCTTACCATGGGACCATATACGACGTGTGGGTTTACAGCAGGAGTGAACAAGATATATTTATGCCAAAACCTTGAGATCCTAAGTTGCTCTTATTTTAAGATGTCTCCCCAGAGAAGCCCTTTTGAGTGCCATCATGCTGCTAGCATGATGTGCCTTTAAAAATCTGCATAGACTTATTTTACATTTACTAAGCTCCCAGTGGACATGAGTCATCACAAGTATATCAGAGGCTTCTACACCAATTCTCTGTGCTCTCTGAAAGTGCCCTCCATGTCCAGGGAAGAACCAGTGCCTCCCAGGCCCCATCTGGGTGGTGTCAACAGCTCTTGCCTCTTGTGAAATCTATACATGATCATGGGTTTGGTGGTGGGTAAGGGGGGGGTGGTCCCTTAATTTTGGAAGAAAAGAAAAATTTACAGGGCAGGAACACAGTTATGTTGTTAGAGTGATTATTTGGCATCTGGCTAACTTTTGGTCTCATGAGAAGCAGAGAGGAGAAGGTTTGGTAAAAATTAGCTCCGTTCTTTTTTCTGCAAACACAACCGGAAAAAATGGAAACCAGCTGAGTCAACAGAGTTCTTACTTGCCCCAAATGGAGGCGTTTATGGAATTAAAGAAAGTTTATAGAGACATTTCAAGTTGGGTTTCCCGTGAATGAATTGGGAAGAAAGTGAGTGGATAAGACCTGGATGGAACTGGACTATCTTCATTTACATGATCCACCAAAAACCAGGACCCTTTATGGGAAACAGGGAGATTTTGTTTGGAAGATGGGTCTGGGGGATTTGAAGAAACTTCACACCAGAAAACCCTTTGAATGTGCCCTGGACTGAAATATGGTTTCCCCAGCCCTGGCCTTGGGGTGGACATTTCAGAGAAGATTCTTGAACAGCAAGGTTTTCTTCTCCAAAATTATGATCCTAATAATCCAAAGTATACAGTCATGGCGGCTCAGGCAGCCCAACTTTGACAACAGAGTTAATGGACCAGTGTTTTTATTTGTAGCTTCATTAATCAAGGATCTTCATTAAGGTGTCATATTCCAAGGCTGTTTCCTCTACACAATATAGATGGGGTGATGTACAAACTTTCTTGCTCATGATGTTCAAATATATTGAAAAGACTAAAGCTCATTAAATTGTTTGCACCCAAAGATCAGTTACATTTATTTTTTTTAACTTTTTTTTTTTAATTTTTTTTTTAATGTTAATTTTATTATTTTTGAGACAGAGAGAAACAGAGCATGAACGGGGGAGAGGCAGAGAGAGAGGGAGACACAGAATCT
Organism: Panthera pardus; assembly: GCF_024362965.1. NCBI lineage: Eukaryota > Metazoa > Chordata > Mammalia > Carnivora > Felidae > Panthera > Panthera pardus. Next base: position 96,223,517 of record NW_026526765.1, read on the forward strand.
GAAACAGGCTCCAGGCTCTGAGCGGTCAGCACATAGCCCGACACGGGACTCGAACTCACGGACCATGAGATCATGACCTGAGCTGAAGTCGGACGCTTAACCGACCAAGCCACCCAGGCGCCCCAACATCAGTTACATTAATATCTGACACCTGTAATATTCTTATTTTTCTCTACGTCAATCACACCCATGCGTTGAGCACCTTCTAGGAGGGTGGTGTTTCAGACTGGCATACGGAAGCCTTAGATGTAGTCCTTGCCCTCAGGAAACTTCATTAAGGAGACAGAAGATATGAAACATTAGTGAACAATTCAAGGCAGGATGTGATAAAGTGCCAAATGAGGAAGAATAGAAAAGCCTGGAGAAATTGAGAGAAAATACAGGGCAAATGAGAAATGAGTCTTCCTATTTTTACAGGGATCTTGAATCTGTGTTCTGAAGGAAGAATTTGGCAGTTATGGGAAGAAAAATTCCAGCCCATCAATAAAAAGAACTGAGTTGGGAAAGCCAACCTAGTGCGGATGCTGGAGGCATGCAAAGAGAGACTGAATATCATTTGTTAAGGATACTGCAAAAGGACTTTCCACACCACATAAATTAAATGACATCTTCAACTCTCTTGGATCTATGAAGTGGTGATGTACACAGTTACTAGAACATCAGCTCAGTCTGGATCTCCCAGAGGAGCAGGACCTTGCTGGACCTCAAAGGATGAATGGCCTCTAGATGGGCCCCTCCCCTCCTGTGTGTTCCCCTACCATCCCACCCCTACCTGGAAGAGGAGGACCTATGGCAGAGCAGTATCTATGACAACAGAGGCCAAGGGCATAGAATTAAGTGTCCAAGATAGATGCATTCATGGTATAATTAAGGTTTGTATAATTCACCAAATGCAAATTTTACCTTTAAAAAAACTAGATAATGACATGCATTGTAAAAAGTACTGATGTCTGGGGCACCTGAGTGGCTCAGTTGGTTAAGCATCCAACTTCAGCTCAGGTCATGATTCCACAGTTGTAGGTTCAAGCCACGTGTTGGGTTCTGTGCTGACAGCTCAGATTTCAGCTCAGGTCATGATCTTGTGGTTCATGGGTTCCAGTCCTGCCTCAGGCTCTGTGCTGACAGCATGGAGCCTGCTTGGGACTCTCTTTCTCCCTCTCTTTCTCTGCTCCTCCCCTGCTCATGTTCCCTCTCTCTCTCTCTCTCTCTCTCTCTCTCTCTCTCTCCCTCTCCCTCTCCCTCACCCTCTCCCTCTCCCCCCACCGCCTCAAAATAAATAAATAAACTTTAAAAAATAAATAAGTACGGGCACCTGGGCGGGTCAGTTGATTGAGCATCCAACTTCAGCTCGGGTCATGATTCCATGGTTTGTGGGTTTGAGCCCTCTGTGTCTGGTTCTGTGCTGACCGCTCAGAGCCTGGAGCCTGCATCGGATTCTGTGTCTCCCTCTCTCTCCCCCTCTCCCAAGAGAGCTCTCTTGTGCTCTCTCTCTCTCAAGAATAAATAAAAAAGTAAATATTTTAAAAAATAAAAAAACTGTATTTTAAAAATGGATTGATGGGTGGATAAGAGATAACTATATAATAAAAGATATATAGCAAAGTGCTAATTATGGAATCTAGGTGGTAGGTATATGGATGTTCACTATACAATTTTCAACTTCTCTGTGTGTTTGAAATTGTTTATAATAAAATGTTAAGGAGACAAATCCATGTTGAAGAGAACCAATGGTTTTCAGCATTCACTGACATGGAATATAGAATAGGATAATGTGGATTGTTGAATTCTTACTGGTCACTAAGTGCTTTGTAGATACTATCTCATTTACTCTCACAACAGCCTATTGAGTAAATACCACCATCCTCCCTTGGTAGATGAGATAACTGAGGCACAGAGAGCATGAAATGTTTGCTCAAAGTCACACAGTTGGTTAAGTGTCAGGTTTAGGATTTGAACCTAGGTCTAACTCCAGAACCCAGACCCAAAGTTAAAGTACTTTTTAATAATTCAGCGAAAGCAGCAGGCAGTGAGCATCTGACTGCTAGAGGCCTGAAGCAGGGCCTGTATGAGAAAGTGTCCATTCTAACTCGGAGACGCCTCATGAGGAAGCAGAGAGACGGTGTTAGACCCAGGACCCGCCTACCCAACGTAGCAAGTTCGTACCCTCCTGGGCTGGAGTCCTGAAACAAAAGGCTTTTGAAGCATTTGTTGGGAAGGTGCTCACCGTTCAAACTGATGATGCACTGGAGGCAGTGCACAGAATGATCGGACTGTGTACTCTCGAACGGTCACAACCTGTCGTGAAGTCATTGTAGTCAGTTATGCCCTGCAGTTTTTAAAAACAGAAGTAAAATTGAATACAATATATTAGAGTGCAACACCCAGGATAAGGATAGGTAGTAGATGTTTTTCAAGAAATATTTTTGGCTACATTTTGTGTGCCTGTGTACAAAACCAATATAAAAATTATGTTTTACTGTGGGTTTAACTTTTTTTTTTTTTTTTACTTAAAATTTAGAAGCAAATGCAATGCCTGGAACAGAGGTGTCTGGAGTCTTCAAAGTGTGTCACAAGTTGTTAGGCCACATGCCAGAATAGAGACGAAGGGCCTCTACCGGGCTGGGCAGCTCTGACTGCTTGCTTTCTTGGCCCAGGACAACGTGAAGTTCAGGTCTGTGACCAGCAGTTGGGCCCATGGGGACACACACACACACACATACACACACACTTTCAAAATTAAGGGATGCTGCCGCCAGTTCTACGGGAAATCCTTTCTATAATGCAGGGTATGCGTATGATGGATCTGTTCATCTAGTATCCCTTCCTGATTTTGACATCAGCATCCACAGTCTCCACTTCCTATGGGTAATTTTTCCTGTCCTGCTACCCATTCCATATGGTTCTAGTGGGACAGGCCATCACAGTATCTTGCCCCATCCCCCTGGCTTCAACTCGGTCCATAGAGAAGGCAATCGGCCCAAGCCAGCCCAATCAGGGTCTATGTCTAGGACTTGGAAATATTAAGGCTGTAGGCAAGAACTGAGTTTTCTCAGGGGGTTGCTAATCTTGGACACTTTGGCCACGTTTTCCTCTAGCCACGTGGAGGAAACCTACGGGCAGAGTGAGAGAACGAGAAGCGTGATGACAGCCACGCTACTCTGGCCAGTTCTACTTTGTGCCCCATCAGTGAAGCAAATGACAGGGTAGGGGTGTGTATGGTTGTGATTAGAGGGGCTGTTTGGTTTTTGTTTAAACTAGTATGAGTTGGTTTTTGCAATTTATACCTGAAAGAGTTGCAAGTTGCTTCAGCGTGCATGTAATGGATTGGGTACAGGATTTGGAGTGAAGACCTACATTCAAAGCCTAGATCCAGTTCCTATTAACCGTGTTCAAGACCTAGAACTTGTCCAAACCTCAGCTTCTTCATCCGTACAGAGTCCAAGGTATTTGTGAGGATTAAATGAGCTAAGTGTGTGAAAGTGCTTTGTATAATGATAAAATGTTATCTCAATGTGAATTACTAATCCAAGCATGTTTCTCCAAAAGAAAAGAAGAGAAAAAGAAAAGAAAAGAAAAGAAAAGAAAAGAAAAGAAAAGAAAAGAAAAGGCAGGGTGGGGGGAGTCTCCCTTGTGCACCCTTTCATTCAATGCCCTCTTCCGGAAGGAACTCTATTCTGACCTCTATCTTCATAGATTGTCAGGAAACATGGATTTGAATTCCAGTGCTGTTAATTATTAACCGTATGACTTCAGACAAACCACCTAACTTGTCAGAGCTGCGATTTTATTAATTAATGATGAGGTTAATTAAAAAAAATTTGCCTTGGAGAGTTGTTGCAAAGTATGTTAGAGTGACATAAGCTTTTTAATAAAGATCCTTAAAATGTGACGAGCTAAGAAACAGGCCATTTCTATCTCTGTCACGAAACCATCTATGACAGGTGCTCTGGGTTGTCGGGGGCTTAGGCAACAAGTCTGATAGCAACTCATGGATTTTAAAACCATTACATTTTTTTGTCAACTCAACCAACAGGAAAGGGGAGAAGGCATGGAGGAGGCAGACTATTCCCTAAAGGCTCCAGCTTGAGTGTAGCATCCTCGCGCTCACCTTCCATTTGAGAAGGTATAGACACTCAACCTCACCTGGCCCCAAGCAGGCTGGGAAATGTAGTTCCAGGATGGACGGCCATGTTCCAGCTACAACTCTTGACAGAGGAAAAACAGAGTTTGCTGGAAAGCCACTGTAGGTGAGATAATGCATATAAAGTACTCAGAATATTTCCTGACAAAAGGTAGCCCTCAAATATTAGCTGTTTTAGTAGTAGTCTCTCATTCTGTAGGAATTAGGAAAGAAAGCTTTTCCTCAAATTAGGCCACAAAATGACTCTTTCTAGGAAACATGTACTGGTCTCACAGTCCTATTCTGCCAGCTTCCTTTGGCAACTCTGAGCACATCGCTCAGCCCCTCTAAGTGCCGTTCCTCTGCCCCAGAGAGCGTCTAAAACACTTGCTGGTGACAGTCCTGAAAGACAAGCCGCGGAGAAGGTCCAGCTCTATCTCTGGAATGCTTCATTCACTGTGGGATGAGCTCAGAATAAAAGCCAATTAAAGGATGATAAATGGGTGTTGGACTTGCTACATTTCCCGGCCTGGTTTTGGCCACAGAACAAATTTATGCAGACCAATGTGGAGACCCTGGGAGTCTTTTTCTTGTTAACTCTGGCATTGACTACCTTCTGTTCTGCGGACAGACTCATGGGGCAAGGGATACGGTGGGCACCTGGGTGTAAGAGGATAGCCAAGATTGATGGATGGATGGTCTGCCTTCCAATGCTATAAATAATACAGACCCAAGTCCCATTAGCCATGGAAATTTGCAGTAGGAAACTAATGAAGTCTTTAATTATAAAAGTTCTAGCTATTTAGTCTTCCAAGAAGTCAAGTCTCCTAATAAACACTTTGGCAGAGGCCAGAAGCAGGGCTGTGCTGTGTAGCTGGTCAAGTGTGAGTGTGAGACCACCCCTTAGACCGGCATGGCAGGGAAACCTGAGTGGAGCTTGTTCATGACCTCAGCACATGGGCTGCCAAGGACACAAAATTCCCCACTGCCCTTTCCCTTGCCTCTTACCCCACCCTCTGTACTGCCCAGACACGTGGGAGGAAGTGGGCCTCAGCTAAGGACAGCCTACCTGCACTTAGCTGATCTGCAAACGTTACCTGGCTCTTTAACAACTTGCTTGGAGCATCTCTGTGAGTAATTAATTTGCTGGTTCCCCCACTAGCTGTGGCTGGAACCTGATTTCTTCCTTTGTGCTTGTTACAGTTTCCAGCCGTGACCAAGTACAAGCTTTGCTTGGAAAAGAAAAAGAAGTCTAAATGAGTCTCTCCTCTACTTGGAATATAAGGATAAATGGAACCAAGAAGGCCTTCTGCACACCTATAAAAGTGTGTGCAGGTTTGAGATACCTCGATAGGGGCCAGGTGGGGAACCGGGAGGGGGGGATGGGGTTGGACTGCCTAAGGCTGTGTCCACACATACAGTGTGAACTGCAGGCAGTTCTCCTGATCATTTGGGCTAAAATTCTTTTAAAAATATCTGGAAAATTGAAGTTAGGTTGCTTTTTATTTTTTTGAAGTCTATTCATTTATTTTGAGAGAGAAGGTAAGAGCACGAGTGGCAGAGGGGGACAGAGAGAAAGGGAGAGAGAGGATCCTAAGCAGGCTCTACGATGTCAGCCCAGAGTCCAATGCGGGGCTTGATTCCACCATTGTGAGATCATGACCCAAGCCGCAATCAAGAGTCAGACGCTTAACTGACTCTACCACTCAGGTGGCCCAATGCTAGGTTGCTATTATTTATTTATTTATTTCTCTCCCGCCTATTTTAGAAAATTAATTCTGTTTTCTGCCTCACTTCATTTGTCCAGCCAACTTACAGGGAGCTCAGTTAACTGCCTTGCTCCTAACAAAGTTCGCATCCCAAATCCAAGAGGCTGCTTCTAGAGGCAGCTACAATGTTTTGGTCATCGCAGTGTCACCCCTGAGGGGAAGTGGTGCCACACGGAGGCAGGTGATCAAGAGAATGCCATGTCATCTCAAAAGCAAGAGCTAAGAGGGACCTACCATGGATTTCCAAGGGAAGGATCAAAAAACAGAGGAAGCCTGTGTTAGAAGCTTTCAGAGCCCTTTGGGATGGTATTCATGGAAACTGGAGGAAACAAAGGTAACAGGCAGCCTTACTTCAGGCTGTAGAGACAGCCCAGGGTGAGTCAGAGCTAATAAAAAGTGCTCTGTAATGTTCCCATACAAACTGTTGAGACCAAGCCTTGGAGCATTTTCACTTTGGCCTGGAGCCCCAGAGTCCATTCAGCTGGTGATTAATTGCAGGAAAGACCCTGGGAAATGGATCAGGAACAGAAAGTGGTTTATACCAGTGTGATCATTAAAATTTGATCAAAAGCTGGATGTGGCCAGTTACCTTTTGATGGTGTTTTCTGAGAGCCAGTTCTAAAAAGACATCCTTTCCCACCAGCAACTTTCCCACCAGCAACTCTCCTTTAATTCCCAAGTAATATTTTGAGGCAACAGTGCATAATGGGTCAGAAAGAAGTAGGGCAAAGCAGATGAGTGGATTGGGACCTTTTTAGGTGGCGATCTGGAAAGGAAAGCAACAGAAAGAGCTTCAGGCTTAAGACAATTGGGAAAAAAAGGTCTTAGCAACAATGAGTATGATTGACTTCTATGTCTGTTTTAAAAAGAAATAGCATACAAGTAATCTGAAATTTACATGCCAAGCAGGTCTGATAAAGTAGTTAAGTCTGAAGTTTGGATTTATAACATTTTCACACAGTTACAGTGTCACAGATCCGTATGTTTCAGATGTGACCTTAGATGACAGTTTCTGGAAGCCTCTATCCATCCACCCAGGTTGCACTGGGGATGACCTCTCTCGGGATCTTTGTAATACCTAAATCCACCCAATTTTAGCCTTATTACACTGTTGTAGTTGCCTTCTTGTGTCTGTATTCCCTATTGAACTCTAAGTTCATTTTGAGAAACTCTCCAGCTTTAGCTCAGCCCTGGGTACTCAGTAGATGTTCTGTAAATATCTGTTGAATTAATAATAATTTTAAAAAATAGTGGTGAAGTTTCCAGCACTTCCATAGAAACCTATATATTTTGTGGGGCTCCTGGGTGGCTCAGTCGGTTAAGTGACTGATGATATCAGCCCAGGTGGTGATATCAGGATCATTAGATCAAGCCCAATGATGGATTCTGTGTTGACAACATGGATCCTGCTTGGGATTCTCTCTCTCCTTCTCTCTCTGCCCCTCCCTCACATCTCTCTCTCTCAAAATAAATAAACTTAAAGAGAAACCTATATTTTTTAACAGGAAAAAAACATGACCCTAACTCTTATTTTTTATAGGTTATATCTGTGTTTTCTTCTCCCATCCTGATCCAAGACTATATCCCACATGTTCTATAGAATCCCACTGCTTCTGTTGGCAAACACACATGGCTTCCAACTGGAGCTCAGCACACTAAAACCTTGTTCATCTTGCTTCAGTTCCCTTCCTGAAGACAATTACTCTCTGCCTCCCTACCTACTCTGGCTGTGAGAGGGGTTCTTTCCCTTTCTTTACTTTATTATTATTATTATTATTATTATTATTATTATTATTATTATATTTTAATGTTTGTTTTTAAGAGAGAGAGAGGGAGGGAAGGAGGGGCAGAGAGAGAGGGAAACACAGAATATGAAGCAGGCTCCAGGCTCTGAGGGGTCAGCACAGAGCCTGACTTGGGGCTTGAACTCATGAACCATTGAGATCATGACCTGAGCCCAAGTCAGACACTCAACCAACTCAGCCACCCAGGCACCGCTCCCTTTCTTTTCTTTATACACCATTCCCTGCACTTGATGCATAGAGAGGATGTCTCCTGGGGTCACAGCAGAAGGAACACCACCTACTCACATTCATAAGCACATGTTTGTATCAGAGAGAACATTCTTTAAGCAATGGATTTGTATCCTGGAAACTGCCCCTTTTTTCTCCCTCTTTCTCTCTCTTCTCTTTTTATTAGTTTGCTTATTTTTAGGTATTGAAAAAAGGAAAATAACAAGACAGTTGGACCTTTTATTTTTCCCCTGTAATAAAATCATTCAGAATGCTTGACTCTTGCTCTGCATTCTTACGGTAAGCCAAAATGAAAAAGCTACTCTCTTCCTCTCTGAGAGCATCTACTCTTTTTAAATTATTTTTAAATACTATTTCCTTTGTGCATTCCTTACCTTTGCTCTTGCCATTTGCAATATGCAAGCGCACCTCTTTCCATCTTGAGTTGCCAGTAGTTCAAGCTTTTGGAGATTTTGAGCTACTTCACTGATCCATGATGTCACTGGTCGCTGGAGTGAGGAGTTTTAGGGATGGCAAAGGGAAGTCACTAATGTAGATGAGAAGTAGAGAGTGGTCTGCCTGAAAGGCAACATCTACCCCATTTATATTTTGTGAAAAATATTACTCAGTGAAAATAATAAATAGTGAATATTAATTGAATCAAAGTGTACTATAATTATGTGGGAAGGTGTGAAGTGGGAAAGGAAGGATATATTTTTGTGGGGGGAGCATGAGAAGGTTTGGAAAAGTTAAATCTAGCTCTTCCATAGTAGGAAGTCAAAAGACAATATCCAACATTTTAAAATCAGGAAATTGGGGCACCTGGGTGGCTCAGTCGGTTGGGCGGCCGACTTCGGCTCAGGTCATGATCTCACAGTCTGTGAGTTCGAGCCCCGCGTCGGGCTCCGTGCTGACAGCTCAGAGCCTGGAGCCTGTTTCAGATTCTGTGTCTCCCTCTCTCTGACCCTCCCCCATTCATGCTCTGTCTCTCTCTGTCTCAAAAATAAATAAAACGTTAAAAAAAAAATTTTAAATCAGGAAATTGCCCCCATGTTTTAATGTATATCACATATTCATTTCATGCCATCTAAAATATTTTTTTCTCATTTTACGTATTTTTTACATTTAGATTCAAGTTAGTTAGCATATAGTGTAATAATTATTTTAGGGATAGAATGCAGTGATTCATCGCTTATATATAATACCCAGTGCTCATCCCAACAAGTGCCCTCCTTAAGGCCCATCACCCATTTAGCCCATCTCCCCACCCACCTCCCCTCCAGCACCCCTCAGTTCTCTGTATTTAAGGGTCTCTTATGGTTTGTTTCTCTCTCTATTTTTACCTTATTTTTGCTTCCCTTCCCCTATGTTAACCTGTTTTGTATCTTACATTCCACATATGCGTAAAATCATATGATATTTGTCTTTCACTGACTTATTTCGCTTAGCGTAATATACTCTAATTCCATCCACATTGTTGCAAATGACAAGATTTCATTCTTTTTGATCACCGACTGATATTCCATCGTGTGTGTGTGTGTGTATGTGTGTATGTGTGCACACACACACACATACACACCATATCTTCTTTATCCATCAGTTGATGGACATTTTGGCTCTTTCCATACTTTGGTTAATAGTGCTGCTATAAACATTGGGGTGCGTGTGCACCTTTGAATAAGCACTCCTGTATCCTTCAGATAAATACCTAGTAGTGAAATTGCTGGGTCGTAGGGTAGTTCTATTTTTAGTTTTTTGAGGAAACTCCATACTGTTTTCCAGAGTGGTTGTACCAGTTTGCATTCCCACCAGTAGTGCAAAAGGGTTCCTCTTGCTCCATATCCTTGCCAACATCTGTTATTGCCTGAGTTGTTAATGTTACCCATTCTGACAGGCGTGTGGTGGTATCTCATTGTGGTTTGGCTTGTATTTCCCTGCTGATAAGTGATGTTGAGCATCTTTTCATGTGTCTGTTAGCCATCTGGATGTCTTCTTTGGAAAAGTGTCTATTCATGTATTTTGCCCATTTCTTCACTAGATTATTTGGTTTTTGGACATTGAGTTTGATAAGTTCTTTATAGATTTTGGATACTAACCCTTTGCTATGTTGTTTGCAAATATCTTCTATTCCATCAGTTGCCTTTAATTTTGCTGATTGTTTCCCTTGTTGTGCAGAAGCTTTTCATCTTGAGGAAGTCCCAATAATTGATTTTTGCTTTTGTTTCCCTTGCCTCCATAGACATAGTAAGTAAGAAGTTGCTGTGCCCAAGGTCAAAGAGGTTGTTGCCTGTTTTCTCCTATAGGATTTTGATGGCTTCCTGTCTTATGTTTAGGTCTTTCATTCATTTTGAGTTTATTTTTGTGTGTGGTATAAGAAAATGGTCCAGGTTCATTCTTTTGCACGTTGCTGTCCAGTTTTCCCAGCACCACTTGCTGAAGAGACTGTCTTTTTTTCCATCGGGTATTCTTTCCTGCTTTGTGAAAGATGAGTTGGCCATACGTTTGTGGGTCCATATCTCAGTTCTCTATTCTATTCCATTGATCTGAATGTCTATTTTTGTGCCAGTACCATACTATCTTGATGATCACAGCTTTGTAATACAGCATGAAGTCCGGAACTGTGATGCCTCCAGCTTTGGATTTCTTTTTCAACATTACTTTGGATATTTGGGGTCTTTTCTGGTTCCATACAAGTTTTATAATTGTTTGTTCTAGCTCTGTGAAGAATGCTGGTGTTATTTTGATAGAGATTGCATTAAATATATAGATTGCTCATCCAAAATATTTTCGAATTTCCATTGTTATTTCTTATTTGAGCAAGGGATTATTTAGAAGCTTATTTCTTGATCTCCATATATATGAAGGTTTTCTACTATATTTTTATGACTGATTTCTTTTCAATTGCAATGTGGTCAGAGAGTATATGCTGTATGACTTCAATCCTTGGAAATGTGTTGAAATTTGCTTTGTGACACAATATATGATTGATTTTTCCATATATGCTTTAAAACAATATATGCTCTGAAGTTGTTGAATGCCCCATGTTCTCTCATGCTATTTCTTTTTTTTTTTTTAATGTTTATTTTGAGAGAGAGTGAGAGTGGGTGGGGGAGGGGCAGAGAGATGCAGAGACAGAATCTGAAGCAGGCTTCAGGTTCTGAGTTGTCAGCACAGAGCTCGACGTGGGGCTCAAAACCCACAAACTGTGAGATGATGATCTGAGCTGAAGTCAGATGCTTAACTGACTGAGCCACACAGGCGACCTTCTCATGTTATTTCTTGATCATTTTGCTGAAGTCCTCTGTGTTCTTATTGATTTTGTTTGTTCTATCAGTTACAAAATATGTTAATAAAAACTCCCCCTAAAGTATTTTTGTCTATTTTCCCATATGTTTCTGTCAACTTCTGCTTTATATTATTTTGAAGCTATATTTTTGAAATGGATATTAATTTATAATGGTCACATTATAAATTTCCTAATGCAAGTTTTATCATTCTGTCCTTCTTTACAGATATAGTTTACTGGATATGATATTAACATAGCTATACTCACTTTCTTTTCATTGGTATTTATATTGTATTTCTTTATCCATCTCTACTTCCAACATTTTTGTATTCATATAGAGGTATAGATAATTCTTTTTTTTTTTTAATTTTTTTTTAACGTTTTATTTATTTTTGAGACAGGGAGAGACAGAGCATGAACAGGGGAGGGTCAGAGAGAGGGAGACACAGAATCTGAAACAGGCTCCAGGCTCTGAGCTGTCAGCACAGAGCCCGACGCGGGGCTCGAACTCACGGACCGCGAGATCATGACCTGAGCCAAAGTCGGCCGCTTAACCGACTGAGCCACCCAGGCGCCCCTAGATAATTCTTAAAAACATAATTTTGTATGTCAGTTTGAAGATATTTGACTTTGTCTCATTGCAGTATATATAATTACTATGTTGGGGTTTATAATCTTATTGAATTAAGTAACTTATTGTTACCCTGGCCTACATTTTTTTTTTTTTTTTGTCTCCTTTCTTTGTTTTTACTTTGAATTTTTGGAATTATTGTTATTTTATTTTTTCCCCTCCTCTAGCTTAGAAGTTATATCCTGCTGGAGTGCCTGGGTGGCTCAGTCAGTTAAGCGTCTGGCTTCGGCTCAGCTCATGATCTCACAGTTTGTGGGTTCGAGCCCCGCTTTGGGCTCTGTGCTGGCAGTTCAGAGCCTGGAGCCTGTTTCAGATTCTGTGTCTCCCTCTCTTCCTGCCCCTCCCCTGTTCACGCTCCGTCTCTGTCTAAAAAATAAATAAACATTTAAAAAAAAAGAAGTTATATCCTCCTTTGCATGTAGATAATAAACGAAATCTTCACAAGTCTAATGTGATTGTTATTTTTATCTTCTTCCTAAACAATGTAAGGATCTTAGAGTATTTTGATTCCATTTATTCCCCCCACTTTTACCTGACACTGTGGTTGTATATTCTAATTTTTATTGTGTGATAAGGTCATTATTAAGTTAAATTAAACTCCTCCCACCCCTGACTTCTCCTGAATCTTCAAGCTTTCATCTGGAGTCTTTTTCCTTCTGCCTGAATAATGTCCTTTAGTTTAAGTCTGTTAGTGACAAATTCTATCAAATTTTGTCTAAAGATGTGTTTCCCATTCATTCTAGTACATTTACAGTTATTTTTTCAGCTTTTTAAAGATAATACTCCATTGTCTTTTGTTTTACATTGCTTCTGTTAAAATCAGTTTTCTGTCTCATTTTTGCTTCTTTGAATGTTTGTATTATAATCAGGATCTGTTCAACATTATTCTTTGTCTTTAGTTTTGGAAGTTTTACTGTAATATGACTAGATATGGTTTCCTCTTTTCTTTTTTAAAGATATGTTTGGAATTGGTTAAGATTTGTTGAATATATGGCTTAATATCTTGATCAGCTTTGGAAAATTCTTACCATAATTTCATCATATATTACTTTTACTTTATTCTCTCTTTCTCAAGTATGTGATATCTTCTTATTATATCCTCTTTTACTTATCCTAGATTAGATATTGTCCATTAACCTATCTCTACATGATTTATTTATGAATAAATGAATTATTTCCTCTGACCTATCTTCCATTTCACCACTTCTCTCTTCATCTGTGTTAAACTCATCCACTAAGTTAATTTCAGCTATCTTCTTTCAGTTCTACAATTTTCATTTGTTTACTTGTATAGTTTCTAGTTCTTATCAAAATTACCCATCTTTTCATTTATCTCTTTGGGCATAGTGAACAGTTAAATAAGACTTTTACTGCTAATTTGCATATCTGAAGCTCTTATGGGTCTGTTTTGTGGTTGGTTGGTTTTTTTCTGGGTTTGTTTGATTGATTGGTTTATGTTCATGTTACCTTATCTCATCACTTACCTTGTTATTTTTTATTAGGTGCATAATGTTGTATTTTCAACATTGTTTGTAAAATTAATTTTAGGCCTAGGATGACATTTCCTTCGAGAGAGGAACACCACCAGTTTGGATTATCTCAATTCAGCTTTAGAGATGAGGTCATTTGAAGTAGAGATTTAATCTTTATAAAGCTTTATAAACCTAATCCACCCTTTTTCCTAGAGTGATCCCTCAGGGTCTCCATTTGTAGCTCACCAGAGATCCCTTTGCTGGGGTGCCTAGCCCAATATGGCTGTCAAAAGCAACTTATAGCCTCTCAACCTCTTCTTTCAGAGTTGGCAAAAGTCCCCAGGAAGAAATCATCTCCACATGTTGGGTCACCTCCCTGTACCTCTATCCTCCAGCCTGGGGATTCTTTACTATCTTGAGAATTCTCAGATGTCTTCAGA